>NC_138965.1:15462884-16097307 GCF_055761805.1 Camellia sinensis
GATCAATCTTATTAGAGAGCGACTTCGCACGGCACAGAGTAGACAGAAAAGTTATGCAGATAACAGGAGACGTGATTTGGTGTTTGGGGTTGGAGACCATGTATTCCTTAAGGTGTCTCCTATGAAAGGAGTAATGAGGTTTGGTGTTCGTGGTAAATTGAGTCCTAGATTTGTTGGGCCATTTGAGGTTTTGGATCGAATTGGTGAGGTAGCTTACAGACTTGCCCTACCACCTTCACTAGTTGGAGTTCATAATGTTTTTCATGTCTCAATGTTAAGGAAGTATATACCGGATCCTAGTCATGTGATTGATCATGCACCGTTGCAGTTTAAGGAGGATTTGACATATGAGGAACACCCTATACGAATTGCTGATAGGAAGGAACAGGTTTTGAGGCGTCGAGTCATTCACTATGTTAAGGTTCAATGGAGTAATCACTCGGAAAGAGAAGCTACTTGGGAACTTGAGGATGAAATGAGACAAAAGTATCCCCAACTTTTTGAGACTCCAGGTATGTCAAATTTCGAGGACAAAATTTCTTTTAAGTGGGGAAGAATGTAAAATCCAAAATTTTATGTGTAGAATTATTTTTGGTTAAAGTAGTAATTAAATTAATTTATATGGGTCATTTTAGTAACATCAAGGAATTAGTTATGAGGTGGTTTTTTTTAAAATTTTTATTACTTAGATGGTTAAGTTTGTAATTTTGGGAGATTGGGTTATAGGCCCACTTGGGCTTTAGGTCTTGGAAACATAGAAGCACAAACAAATAGAGGTAGTGATGTTGTTGTGGCTGCTGCGGCAGATCTAGCAATAGAAAAAAAAAAAAGAGAGAAGAAGAAGAAGTAAAGAAAAGAAAGAAGATTCATAGATTGGTGACTTTGATCTAATCATCTCTTGGAGGTAAGATTTGTTTTTATGGTACTCCTAACTATTTCTTTAGACATAGTATCTTGTATGTTGATTGGGTGTATGTATTTTGGGGTTTTGGAATTTACTTGTAGACTATAGGATTAGATTAGTACATTATAAAGAAAAGAATGATAGATGCATCATGGTGATCAATAATAATTGTTTATGTGGTATAATATTTTATTAGGTTTGTGAGATTGAGGTGGATCTTGGTGATTTGAGATTAGCTTGGGAAATATTATTTTAGCTGTTTGAGGTAAGTAACCCTCTATCACTGTTGGTTCATTTTTATTCCTATCGAATCGTTTAAAATCATAAATATTTATTTATAGCCTTTATGTTTTCTTAAAATAAAATATGGGTCAAGTATAAAACAACATCGAATATTATTATGAAAATTATTTGAATATTTGGTTAAACTATTCTAAAAATTGTACTAAACGTTTATTCATGAAAACTTTGAATGTTTTATTTAAAAGTTGTGTATTGTTTGAATTTTGAACATCACTCTAGTCTGACTATGATTTGGACCCTAGCCAATGGGGGTTATTTATTGGCACAGAAACTAGTTTCTTTTGGGGCTTTACCACCGGCCTATGTGTGGTTCTGGGCCTTGTCACGGGCTATGTGACCGTAGTCAATAAGACTTGGGTTTTGTGAATCAAATCATTGAACCATCTGAATATCGAACCATCGATTTGAACAATGAATTACTTTGAATTATCTTGTTGGCTTTTCATTTAAAATGTATTGTACATTGTTTATTTTTAGCCATGAAACCATCTTACAAAATAATTGTTCATTTATTGAACTGTAGAAAAATTTATATTTATTGATTATCAATTTATTTATTTATTTTTTTATACTTGATCCAGCTGGCAGTGATGGTTGGTTATTTACTAGGCTGTCTAGCTTACCCTTATTTTATTTTTTTTCAGATTCTGAAGAGTAGAGCTGCGCGGGATTTTTTTTACATATGGGAGTGCCGAGAGTAGGACTATGATTTAAGTACTTGGATTATTTGTTTTGTTAATGGATTTTATTAGTGGACTTGGTGGATAATTTCATATGATAAGAATAATCAATTTTTTTTTATGGATTTTAGTATTATGATAATTAAGGGTTTGATTGGAGTATTTTACATTGTTAGTTATGTGTTGGACTCTTAGCCTTGCATGCTCACTTAAATGAGTGTGCGGCGTTGTCACGGAGCTTGGGACGTGACAGTTTGCAGTCCGAAAATGGCTGTATAATTTGGAACCTCTCATTTTCAAAATCAAACCTCAATTTCAGGCAAATCAAAGCCCAAAACCCTTTAATACATGATAAATTTCACATTATTAATCTCCATCAAACATCATAACCTCAAAACACTACTCAATTCCCAAGCACAAGAACACAAGGGCATAAAATTGCCATAGTTGGGGTTCAAAGTTCGCATCTTTCATATCAATCCTTCATTTCATGTAATTGAAGCTTTAAACATAAGGATTCAAGATAGATGGTCATACCTTAGTTCAATCTTTGTCTTTCTCTTAGCTTTCTTCAATTTCCCCCAAGTTTTCCATGGGTGATCTTCTTTCTCTTTCTTCAATGCCCTTCAAGCATCTTTAAAACCACCATGAATATTGAGGAGCTTGTCTCTCTTCTCTCTCTCCTTTTCACGGTTTCCCCTCTCTCTCCTTTAGATATTTTTAGGTTCCAAGGGATGAGTTCAACTCATGCCTCTCATATACATATATACATTAAATATACACACTTATAAGTCTAACACAATAGGAAGAGCCAAACACGGCCTTACAAATTGCGCAAAATCAAATTTCAATTAAACTTTCCAGATAACTCTAAAAATTATGCTGATCATAAATATGTCCTCTGTTCCGATTTCTGAAGCCTCGAAGGCCTTCAATTTGCAATACAAAGTTAACCACCCAAACATGCATTAACGAATCAGACAAATTAGATTTCCAATTAATTTTTCCAAATAGTTCTAAAAATTTCCATTAACACACCCAAGTACTCAATTGTGATTTCTGAACCCGTTAAGGTCGGTAATTTCAATTTTAAAGTCGTGGCTCAACAGATAATTCCTCAATTTGAACAGATATCATTGAATTAAAATGCATTAACTCATAAGGCCATAAAAGTAGTTTCGGATACGGATTTTGGAGTCGTTACACTAAGCTCTCTCTTTTCTCTAGGATGATATAAAATAAAGGTAATATATACTCAGTAAATGTTAAAATTAGTACTTGTTAAAATTATAAATGCTTTTCTTTTCTTTTTTTCACAAAAGAAATAGTATGCAATCTTTCTTCTTTTTTTAACACAAAATAAATATTCAATGAGTTAAATAAGGTATGTTCAATGCACTAGGCATATAATACTTGTTAGTTAAAATGCCTAGTGTGATTTATTTTTTTCAATTCCAATGCACTAGGCATATGATTAGGCATTTTGGCTCAACTCATATTCACTAACTACATGTAGCTAGCCTTCAACGCTAGGCAAAATGTATTCAATCATTAGGATCATTTCCCTCCATCTTTGTCGTTGACATGGCATTCTATAAAATTAATAGTATTTGGATAAATAGCTAAAATAGAGAGTATGGTTGGAGTAAAAACATAAAACAGTTGATAGGCAAAATAAAAAATATACCTTATAGTAATATTTAGATAGGTAAAATGCCTAATACCGTTGGAGATGCTCTTATGGAGCTCCAAAACCAGTGAAAGATTGATCTATAGTTAAAAATGTCTGAGACTAGAGGATGCATTAACTTGCGTGACACCCCTTATGAAGTCCATGTGAATGATTATCTTTACTATTTGGAGTAATGCAGTGGATGCTAACAAATGATGGTCAAATCACAGGCAATGATTTGAAAGCAATATAATTAACCATTTCAGGAGACTTTGTTTGATATTTGCTGCATCAGGTCCTCCCAATTATCCCATGGAATTAATCATCACTTCTGCTGCTACATTTATGTTGAATATATATATATATATATATATATGGCTGCTGCTTTATTTCTGGGGTGATATTATTCAAGGAAAATCAATATTCCATAACAAAACAATGACGGTGCAAATTATATGTCTATGCACCCTACTGATTACAAAATTTTAAAAAAATAAAAAAATACAGTACTTTTAACAGACCATTAGCATCAAAGACTGATTCCTCATGATTTATGTTTCCTTCAGTCAGAGGGCCACTTTGTTGTTTATGTGATTCACAGTCCCAACATCATACTAGAGCCACTGTTCTTTGAAGACTCGCTATGTGAAACTCAGACAGATTGTCATCCAATGGATGCCCTCATTAGACAGTGCAACAAAAGGCTTTATTCATCTTTGGTTGCCCATTCCTGGTAAATATTTAGCAGAGGAAGAGGTTTTGTAATTTTATTTCCTTACTATTACTCTTTTGTATTTACCTGTTATGTTTCAACCCATAGAGTTAAATTGGTATGTCAAATTGCCATTACTAATTGGCAACAGCATTTTGATTCTTCTAGTGCGACATCAGAGAATTTCTTTCTGAAGAAAAATAAAGAAAGTGAAAAAGTAAAAAGCAGAGAGAAATAAGAAGAGTAAGCTCTTTGTTGTGAATGAATAGAATTGATTTCTGTTTTTTTCTACTGATGCAAAATTGGAGAAGTTAGTTTTTCAGGTCAATGGAGTTGAAACTATATTAGCAGTTTTTTCCCTTCAATCTTATGAGCCATTCAAACCCCACATGAGGTCAATGAAGGCTATTCTCCGCATGGGATTGTGGGGCCACCCATTGGATGATCATATCCAAACTCTTCTTCAGCCTGACTTGGTAAATTTTGGAATGAAGGATGATCCAAGTATGATATTGGAACCACAAATTATTTCCTTTTAGTCTCTCCAACATAAACAGAAAAGTGGCCCTTGGGCACCCTAGAAGGCTCTGAAGTTCCCCGTGCTCGGAACAGAATCTGCTTAACAGGAACAATCCTAGGCAACCAGATACCCATGAGTGCTCGTAACTGTGATATTTGAAGAAGTAATGGCAAGAAATGGATCTCTATGGTTTTTCAAATTACAAGAAGTGTGTTGACACCGGAATGATATGCTGGGGCTGGTATTTATACAGCAAACGCAATATGAACAACCACCATAAATGGAACAAGTGGTGAAGAGAAATCTGCAAAAAGGTCTTCACTATGCAAACCATATGTGGTTGTTTACAGATTTGGCTGAGAAATCATGGCAAAGTAAACACCAATGCAACTAGTGTTGACTGTGTTAAGGCAACACCAGACACAGGATTGCACAGTTGAGCTGCTCATGTGACAATGTTCCTTGACATATGTGAGTGAGAACTGGTGATGATGTTAGATTAGAGCTTGGCCTGAATTGGGGAAGGAGGGTAGATTGAGTAGAAGCACTAACACAAAGCCTGATATATGATGTTGTCTAATGCTATCCTCTTAATCGTAATTGATCAGGACATCAAAACCAGTAAGGCTTAAATTGGAAAAAGGTTGATTCAAATATTTCAAATGATTGGCAGTATCCTATGAACCAAGGAAATAGGTACGGGTACGGGGTACCTTAACAGAAAAAACTATTAAAAGATAGGATATGGGTCAAAACTTTTTTTTTCTTTTTTTTAAGAGGAAAGATGAAAAGAAGTGAACCCCAAGTCTGAGTACAAAGGGATCATCCAGTGGCTAAATAGTGTCTTGGTAGGTCGAAATTGGAATGCAGCAAGTGCTCCCAAAAGACCTATTTAACATTTTTTTTTATCGATCAGAGTTTGTAGAAATTTGAGATCTAAATCAGTGGTTGAGATGAGACTAACAAAAATTCCCATCATGTATAGTAATATCTTAAAGTTAGTATAATATCATGCATGCTGTTAGACTAGCAAGCACTGGAAGTTGGAACATATGAGTTATCGGCCGGCTCATATGACAATGTTGCTTAAGAAATACAAGGAATTGGTGATAATTTGAGCTTGGGGCCCAAATGCAGTGACTGCTAGATCGAACAGAAGCAGTACTAATAGTCCCTGTAAGCGATGGCTCTAATAAAGTTTCTTGCATTACGATCTGTATATACCCCCAAAATCAAACATTTTGACCACAATTGATATTGCATAAATTTCACATCTTGAAATGAAGACGTGAGTGAAATTTCACATCCTCAATGCATATTTCAGAACCATGAGCTCATATAGACTAAAACAACATAAGATTCACTTTGTAACCATTTCGGAGGAAAGAGTACCATGCAATTACAAAATTGAACTGCCGGGGACCATAATTTTAGATTCAGGAAAATAGTCACTCCAAATATGGCGGTAAGGCTGCATACTTGTTGCCTCCCTAGACCCCGCTTTAGTCGGAGCCTCGTGCACTAGGTCACCTATTCTTTAGCTCCCAATACGTAATGTATTGAGATATTTGACCATTGAGTTTGCCAAATTGATATTTTGTTGGTCCAGTTTTTTATCAGTTTCCTCTATGGATTTGTCTCCCTACAGCACAAGCACAAGCAATTCATAGGAATGCCTATTTCTAGCCAAATGATCCAGCACTGAGGCCAACAAAAATGCAGATTTTTTCTATAATTTAAGGTTGACTTTTTCATAAATTTCATTCACTGAAATCCTCAGAAAAGACAGTTTTTCCCATCACGAATTTCTAGACATCGGAGTGGCAAGAACCTCCTCACATAGTTCACCATTAGATAGCAAATTGTATGTACTCTGTGTTGCTAATAGATTTCAACTGAGAACATAGACAAGAAAATATCAATGCAATGATGCTTTTGCCTTTAAATGTGAGAGAATTCCATTAATGTCTAATTATAATATTCTGAGGACATTTTCTCTCTCTCCTTGGCGGCTGAAAGGAAAAGAAAAAAAAAATGGTACATAGAGACGGTAATTACTGCTTTACAAAATTGCGTATGCTAACATATTGTAGCAGTGTTTCTATCATGAATCATGATCCACCCAATCGAGAAGTCAGATCAATGAAGATGTCTTCTCTGCAGGGAATGGTGAGACCACCCATTGGATGATCAAATCCAAATTCTTCCTCAGCTTGGCTTAACAAGTCTTGGAATGAAGGCTGGTTCAAGTATGATATGGGAATTACAAATCGCTTCTTTTCGCTCTCTCCAACATAAACTGCAAAATGGCCCTTGGGAACGTCTACTTCTGCTGAGGTTGTTTGGTTTGCTTTCAATGATGACGACCGTCGAAGGATACGAGGCATACAAATTGCCATTGTTTTGAATTGGGAAGATCTTTATTCCTCAACAACACGAAAGAGGAATGAAGGACTTGCACAACAAGTGAAAGCTTTGCAAGTGAAGAATGTGAAGGTTGTGCTGGCTTTAGACTTGCTGATGTGCTTATATATAGATCAAAGTTATGTGGGTCTACTGATGGCTCTAGCACATGAAAGATCACATGGTTTTGCCTTCCTACTAATCAATATCATGAATTTTGAATAGATTATATGTTAGAGAGAAAATTCTATATGGTTAGCATTCTCAAATAAAGTGTGTGGTGAAGAGACTATTGCATTGTGGTCCCTTGAAGGTCATATGACATGAGGCACCACATGGATATGCCTTACAACAAAAAATACTATGTGATGTTTGTGGATCTGCAGCAAATTAGGCCAAATGGATGAAAAACTAATAGTAGGGACTTATGTGTGAAATACATCTAACATCTTCATTATGCAACCCATATGTGGCTGTCTTACATATTTGGTTGAGAAATTGTGGTCAAGTAAACACCAATGCAACTGGTGTTGACTGTGTTATGGCAACACCAGACATGGGATTGCACAGTTGAGCTGCTCATGTGACAATGTTCCTTGATTTATGAGAGTGGGATCTGGTGATGACGTGAGAGCTTGGCCTGAATTGGGGAAGGAGGGTAGGTTGAGTAGAAGCACTAACGCAAAGCTTAATTGAGCAAGACACCAAAAAAGTAAGGCTTATATTGGATAAAGATCAATTCAACTATTTCAAATGATTGGGAGTAACCTATGTAGCAAGGATACAGGTAATGGTATGGGTACCTTAACACTATGTTTGGTTGGAGGATTGAAGGAGGGATTTGGAAATGGAAAGGGAAAGGGAAAAGTTAGGTGAATTGTGAACAAAATATACCTACATTTCACTTAGTTTCACACACCTTTTCCCTTTCCCTTTCCAAATCCGTCCCCAAATCCCCCAACCAAACACAACATAATGGAAAAAAAACTTTTAAAAAATAGGATAGAGGTCCAAACTTTTTTTTTTTTTTGAAAATTAAAGGAAAGATGAAAAGAAATGAAGGAATCCCAAGTCTGAGTACAAAGGGATCATCCAGTGGCTGCATAGTGGCTTGGTAGGTGGAAATTGGAATGCACCAAGTGCTCCTAAAATACCTATTTACACTGTGTTTGGTTGGGGGATTTGGGAAGGGAAATGGAAAGGGAAATGGAAATGAAAGGAAAAGGAGAAAGAATTAATAGAATTCCAAATTCCAACTATGTTTGGTTGTGTTGGTTATAAAATAGAATTGATGTCCTAAAAGGTATCCTATTTCTTTGTTTATTTCTCACTCCCTTTCTTTTCCCATATATTTTTTATTATAACCAAACATAAATAGGATTACATTTCTCATTCCTTTTCCAAATCCCACCTCAAAAACTTCAACCAAACACAGCATTAACATGTTTTTGTTGATCATAGTTTGTAGAAATCTGAGATCTAAATCAGTGGTTGAGAGATGAGACAAACAAAAGCTCCCATCCTGTATAGTATTGTCTTAAAGTTATAGTATAATGCATGCTGTTAGACCAACAAGCACTGGAAAATATGAGTTATTGGCTGGCTCATATATGACAATGTTGCTTAAAAAAAGAAAGAAATGGTGCTAATTTGAGCTTGGGGTCCAAATGCAGTGATTGCTCAATTGAACAGAAGCAGTATAGAATCAACCTAACGTGTGAAATTGTTCTATGCTTCTAACTCTATAACTAAAATTGGCACGGATCAATAGTCCCTGTAATTCATAGTTCTAATAAAGTTTCTTGCATTATGATCTGTATATACCCTGAAAATCAAACATTTTGACAATAATTGCTATTGCATAAATTTCACAGCTTGAATGCAGGCTTGAGTGAAATTTGACATCCTCAATGCATATATAATGAGAACCATTAGCTCATATAGACTAAAACAACATAGGATTCACCTCACATTTCAGAGGAAAGATTAATATGCAATTACAAATTGATGTTTTGTTGGTCCAGTGTTTTATCAGTTTCTCTATGGATTTGTCTCCCTACAGCACAAGCAATTATTTGGAATGCCTGTTTCTAGCCAAATGAACCAGTGCTGAGGTCAACAAAAATGCAGAGTTTTTCTATAATTTAAGGTTGATTTTTTAATATATTTAAATCACTGAAATCCTCTGAAAAGACAGTTTTTTGCACATCAGGAATTTCTAGACACCAGGGTGGCAAGCACCTCCTCACATAATTCACCATTAGACAGAAAATTATATGTACTCTGTGTTGCCAATAGAATTCAACTGAGAAAATGGACATGAAAATATTGATGCAATGATGCTTTTGCCTTTAAATGTGAGAGAATTCCATTAATGTCTAATTATAAATTATAATAGTCTGACAACATTTCCTATCTCTCCTTGGCGGCTGAAAGGAAAAGAAAGAAAATTTGTACATAGAAACGGTAATTACTTTACAAAATTGTGTTTGCTAACATATCCTAGCATTGTTTCTATCATGATTCATGATCCACCCAATTGAGAAGTGAGATTAATGAAGATGTCTTCTCTGCACGGAATGGTGAGACCACCCATTGGATGCTCAAACCCAAATTCTTCCTCAGCTTGGCTTAACAAATCTTGGAATGAAGGTTGGTTCAAGTATGATATCGGAATCACAAATCGCTTCCTTTCGCTCTCTCCAACATAAACTGCTAAATAGCCTTTTGGGACATCAAACGGTGCTGATGAAGCTGCTTGATTTGCTTTCAATGATGAAGACCTTCGGAGGATTTGTTTAACATGAATAATGTGAGGAATATGAATAGCCATTTTTCTCAATGTACAAGAAGAACAATAGAGAAGAGTTTGCAGAAGTGGAAGCTTTGGCAATGAAGAATGTCAATACTCAGGACTTGTGTTGGCTGTGGTGTAGACTAACTTCTCGTATGTGAATATACATAGATCAAAGGTAATGTGAGTTATCCTCTGAAATGTAGAATGAGTGGTGAAGGGATTGGGGTCTACAGAGAGACATTAGCAGCTCAAGGAACACATGGTTTTGTCTTCAAATTCATCATCAAGAATTTAGAGCCATAAAATGGACCAAACTGTTTGTTAGTTGAAAAACATCAATGCCCTACCACTTCGAAGATATGCTTCAGACAACTAAGCTCTCTCTTTTCTTCTAGGATGATATAAAATATATACTCAGTAAATATTAAAATTAGTACTTGTTAAAATTATAAATTCAAAAGATTTATCTACAGTTAAATGTCTTTTGTGACCAGAGGATGCATTAATTTGCCCGGCACACCTCACAAATCCCATGTGGATGATTCTCTTCAAGTGGTCCTCTTTGCTATTTGGAGAAATGTAGTGGATGCTAACAAATAATGGGCAAATCACTGGCAATGATTTGAAAGCAGTATAATTAACCATTTCAGGGGACTTTGTTTGATTCTTGTTTGAGGTCCTCCCAAATTATACCCAAGAATGATCAACACTTTTTCTGCTACATTAACTTTGAATATGATTTTTTAAATTTTTTTATTTTTGCTTTATTTTTGGGGTGATTAGTCAAGGCTAAATACCAATCAAGGTCCACTTGAAATAACTATTTCCCTTTAGTAGTAAATTCTCAATCTCACCTTATTCTTTTATTTTTTGACTGATTGCTCAGCAAAACAATATTAGTTTTCTACCTGCTGGTTCAGTCATATACAGATCTTTACAACAAAACATGAACCTAATAATTCCAAAGGGATATTGCTTTATTTTGTTGTCTTGGCACTGATTTTAGACAAAGCTTCTCTCATATGGGGAAAAAATTAAAAAAAAAAAATTAGAAAAAACTCTTATTTCTTCCTAAATTATGCATGCTATTATAAATACTATTCAAGGGGACTGATTATTTTTATCTTTTATTTTTTCAAACTGAGGCCTTGTGCAGTCTCCATATTGGTTTGAACAAGCTCATTAATCAATAACCTAAAGCAGTCTGATTGTTTAAGAAACGTTTTTTGATTGAATGATACTCATAGAGAAAACAATTCAGGGTGGCAAGCACCTCCTCACATAATTCACCTTTAGACAGCAAATTGTATGTACTCTGTGTTGCTAATAGAATTCAACTGAGAAATGGACATGAAAATACCAATGCAATGATGCTTTTGGCTTTAAATGTGAGAGAATTCCATAACTGTCTAATTATAATATTCTGATCATATTTTCTATCTCTCCTCGGTGGCTGAAAGGAAAAGAAAAAAAAAATGATAGAAATGCTAATTGTTGCTATACAAATAGAAATTTCAATGCAATGAAAATTTTCCATTTAATGTGAGAGAACTACATTAATGTTCTGATGACATTTTTCTCTACCTCCTCAATGGATGAATTGTTTGTGTGAAGAAGAAAAAGAAAAGAAAGAAATTTTGTGCATAGAAATGGTAATTACTTCTTTACAAAATTGTGTTTTGCTGACATATCCTAGCATTTCCTCTATAATGAATCATGATGATCCACCCAATTGAGAAGTGAGATTGATGAAGATGACTTCTTTGCAGGGAATGGTGAGACCGCCCATTGGATGATCAAATCCAAATTCTTCCTCAGCTTGGCTTAACAAGTCTTGGAATGAACGCTGGTTCAAGTATGATATCGGAATCACAAATCGCTTCTTTTCGCTCTCTCCAACATAAACTGCTAAATAGCCTTTTGGTACATCTACTGCTGCTGATGAAGCTTCTTGGTTTCCCTTCGATGATGAAGACCGTCGGAGGATTTGCTTAGCATGAATAATGCAAGGCATACGAATAGCCATTTTTCTCAATGAACAAGGAAAAGAATAGAGAGGACTTAGTAGAAGTGGAAGCTTTGGCAATGAAGAATGTCAAGATTCAAGAATTGTGTTGGCTGTGGTGTAGAGTGACTTCTTATATGTGTATATATAGATGGAAGGTGATGTGGGTTATCCTCTAAAATGTGGAATGAGTGGCGAAGGGGCATTAGAATATTGGGGTCTACTGAGAGACATCAGCAGCTGAAGGAACACATGGTTTTGTCTTCAAATTCATTATCAAGAATTTTCAGCCATAGAATGGACCAAACTGTTTGTTAGTTGTAAAGCATCAATGCCCTACCACTTCTAAGATATGCTTCAGAGGCAACCAAGCTCTCTCTTTTCTTCTAGGATGATATAAAATTTATACACGGTAAATGTTAAACTTAGTAGTTGTTAAAATTATAAATGCATTTTTTTTTTTTTTTCACAAAAGAAATAGTATGTAATCTTCTACTTCTTTTTTTTCTTTTTTTTTTAATGTGAAATAAATAATTGTTGAGTCAAATAAGGTATATTTGACATTATGGAGTTCCAAAAACCAGTAAAAGATTGATCTATAGTTATATGTTTTCTTTTCTATTTGGAGAAATGCAGTGGATGCTAACAAATGATGGGCAAATCACTGGCAATGATTTGAAAGCAGTATAATTACCATTTCAGGGGACTTTGTTTGATTTTTGTTTCAGGTCCTCCAAAATTATACACATGAATGATCAGCAATTTTGCTGCTACATTTACTTTGAATTTATTTATTTTTTTTGCTTTATTTCTGGGGTGGTTAAAGGCTAATATACACATCATGACAAAACAGTGAAGGTCCACTTGAAATAACTATTTCCCATTAGTAGTAAATTCTCAATCTCATCTCATTCTTTCGTTTTTTAATCGAGGGCTTCTTTGGTTTACACTATTTTTCTGAAAATTGAGTTTTTTTATTTTTTGTATTTTTTGTTTTTAGTGATTTTTTAAAATATTTTATGCAAAGTTTTTAATTGTTACATACAGCTAATCTAGATACACTTAAAAAGTATAATATTTGTGAAAAAAAATAATTAAAATTAACCAAAAACAAAAAAATATGAAAATATAGTATATTTTTGTATTTTGTTGTATTCAATGAATTTTTTACAGATTTTTGTACAAATTTTATACTTTTTAAGTATATCAAGATTGGGTGAATCTAAAAATTAAAAAAAAAAAACTCTTATTTCTTCCTAAATTATGCATGCTATTATGAATAATATTCAAAGGGTCTTTGAGCCTTGTCCTGTCTCCATATTGGTTTGAACAATCTCATTGATCAATGACCTAAAACTGTCTGATTGTTTAAGCAACTATTTTTTATTGAATAGTACTCATAGAGAGGACAACTCAACTATAAATTCTTCAACACCCATTTTAGATTTTTTTTATGATCTTTAGTAGTTGGACAACCCTTTCCTTCACAAAAGCATTGTGATTCTTGTAGTAAAGCAACATTTTTTTTTTTTCCAAAGAAAAAGAAAACAGTAAAGAGAAAGAAGAGTAAGCTGTTTGATGTGATAAATAAAATTTAATTATATTTTCCTTTAGACATTGGATTTACATGAGATGAAACAAACAGATTCTACTGATACAAAATTGGGAAGTTAGTTTTCCAGGTCAATGGTGTTGAAACTATATTAGCAATTTTTTCCTTCAATTAAGAAAATGAACATGTAAACAATCCAGAATCTACAAAAACACAAAAATTCAATGGAATGAAGCTTTTGCATTTAAATGTCAGAGAATGCCATTAATATCTATCTATAATCTTCTGATGACATTTTTTTTTCCTCCCCCCTTGTGAAAAAGAAAAGGAAATTGTGTGTTTGTACATAGAAATGGCGATTACTGCTTTGTTACAAAATTGTGTGTTTGCTAAACAATGCTAGCAAGTGTCCTCTATGATGAATCAAGATCCACCCAATCGAAAAGTGAGATCAATGAAGATGTCTTCACTGCAGGGAATGGTGAGACCACCCATTGGATGATCAAATCCAAATTCTTCCTCAGATTGGCTTAACAAGTCTTGGAATGAAGGCTGGTTCAAGTATGATATGGGAATTACAAATCGCTTCTTTTCGCTCTCTCCAACATAAACTGCAAAATGGCCCTTGGGAACGTCTACTGCTGCTGAGGCTGCTTGGTTTGCTTTAAGTGATGACGCCCGTCGAAGGATATGAGGCATACGAATAGCCATTTTTTTAATTGGGAAGATATGTATTCCTCAACAACAAGAAAGAGGAATGAAGGACTTGCACAACAAGTGAAAGCTTTGCAAGAGAAGAACGTGAAGGTTGTGTTGGCTTTAGACTTGTTGATGTGCTTATGTATATATCGAAGTTATGTGGGTCTACTGATGGACACTAGCACATGAAGGATCACATGGTTTTGCCTTCCTACTAATCAATATCATGAATTTTGGATAGAACATATGTTAGAAAATTCTGTTTGGTTAGCATTCTCAAATGAAGTGTGTGGTGAAGAGACCATTGCATTGTGGTCCCTTGAAGGACATATGAAATGAGGTACCACATGGGTATGCCTTGCAACAAAAAATACTACGTGATGTTTGTGGATCTGCAGCAAATTAGGCCAAATGGATCAAAGACTACATAGTAGGGACTTAACATCTTCGTTACGCAAGCCATATGTGGCTGTCTTACAGATTTGGTTGAGAAATTGTGATCAAGTAAAGACCAATGCAACTGAGGTTGACTGTGTTATGGCAACGCCAGACAAGGGATTGCTCAGTTGAGCTGCTCATGTGACAATGTTCCTTGACATATGCGAGTGTGAACCCGTGATGATGTGAGCTTGACCTGAATTGGGGAAGGAGGGTAGGTTGAGTAGAAGCACTAACACAAAGCTTCATATATGTTGTCTATGATGCTATCCTCTTAATCGTAATTGATCAAGATACCAAAACTTGTAAGGTGTAAATTGGGTAACGTTCGGTTCAAGTAATTAAAATGATTGGCAGTATCTTATGAAGAAACGATACAAGCAAGGGTACAGGTACGGGTACCTTATCAGAAAAAAACTTACAATACGAATCCAAACTTCTTTTCTTTTCTTTTCTTTTCTTTTTTTTTTTTAAAAAAAAAATTAGAGGAAAGATGAAAAGAAGTGAACCCCAAGTCCGAGTACAAATCCAAAAGACATATTTAATAGTTTTTTTATTGATCAAAGTTTGTAGAAATTTGAGATCTAAATCAGAGATCAAGATGAGACTAACAAAAGTTCCCCTCTTGTAAAGTATTATCTTAAAGTTATTGTCACATGAGTTATCAGCTCATATGACAATATTGCTTAAGAAATACAAGGAATTGGTGATAATTTGAGCTTGGGGCCCAAATGTAGATTGAACATAAGCAGTACAAAATGAACCGAATGCATGAAATTGTTCTATGTTTCTAACTCTAACAAAATTTGGCATGGACCAATAGTCCCTGCAAGCCACTTGCATTATCATCTGTATATATCCCGAAAATCAAACATTTTGATAATAATTGATTTTGCATAAATGAATGCTTGAGTGATATTTCACATCCTCAATGCATATATGAGAACTGTGAGCTCATATAAGCTAAAACAACATAAGATTCACCTTGTAAACATTTCAGAGGAAAGAGTAAATATGCAATTACAAAGTTGAACTGCCGGGATCATAATTTTCAATTCAGGAAAATAGTCTCTCCAAAAATGGCAGTAAGGCTGCATACTTCTTGCCTCCCTAGACCCTACTTTAGTGGGAGCCTCGTGCACAGGGTGATGCAAGACAAGATTCTAGAGTTTTCTATATTTTTATTTTAATATTTTTTTTAATATTGTATTTAACAAGTATTCTTGTAATTTAGCTAGAATTAGTAGGTTTCTTAATTTGTCTTTATTTTGTTTTCCTAATTTTAGGTTACTTATTCTCCAATATTAGACTAGTTAAGTTGTTTCTGAATTTTAGATTATTTGGTCTCCAAGAATACTAGGGTTGTAAGGTTCGGATTATTATAATGTAAACCTCATGAAAAAGATTACTTTTATTCAATAAGATTCATAATTTTCTCTTCCTTGTAGATTTAAGGTTCTATTTTTCTCGTGGATTCGAGAGCCACTTTCGTCTATTAGAACCATATTTAGTTCCCGTGTATTCCGCTGCATCACGGGGTCACCTATTTTTTAGCTCCCAAGAAGTAATGTATTGAGATACCTGAGTTCACATTCTACTAGGACAACATCATAACATGCATGACCATTGAGTTTGCCAAATTGATGTTTTTGTTGGTCCAGTTCTTTTACAATTTAAGGTTTACTTTTTCATATAATTCAATCACTGAAATCCTTAGAAAAGACAGTTTTGCACATCAAGAATTTCTAGACATCAGAGTGGCAAGTACCTCCTCACATAGTTCACCATTAGATAGCAAATTGTATGTACTCTGTGTGGTTAATAGAATTCAACTGAGAGAATGGACATGAAAATATCAATTCAATGATGCTTTTGCCTTTAAATGTGAGAGAATTCCATTAATGTCTAATTATAATTTTCTGATGACATTCTCTCTCTCCTCGGTGTCTGAAAGGAAAAGAAAGAAAATTTGTACATAGAAAAGGTAATTACTGCTTTACAAAGTTGTGGTTAGTTTCTGCTCAAAAAAATAGTTGTGGTTAGTTAACATATCCTAGCATTTCTTCTATCATGATTCATGATCCACCCAATCGAGAAGTCAGATCAATGAATATGTCTTCTCTGCAGGGAATGGTGAGACCGCCCATTGGATGTTCAAATCCAAATTCTTCCTCAGCTTGGCTTAACAAGTCTTGGAATGACGGCTGGTTCAAGTATGATATCGGAATTACAAATCGCTTCTTTTCGCTCTCTCCAACATAAACTTCAAGATGGCCTTTTGGAACACCTATGGCTGTTGAGGCTTCTTGGTTTGCTTTCAATGATGAAGACCGTCGGTGGACTTGTTTAGCATGAACGATACGAGGCATACGAATAGCCATTGTTTTGAATTGGGTATATATTTCTCAACAACAAGAAAAAGGAATGAAGGACTTGCAGAACAAGTGAAAGTTTTGCTAGTGAAGAATGTGAAGCTTGTGTTGGCTTTAGACTCTCTGATATGCTTATATATAGACCAAAGCTATGTGGGAAATCTTATTGTAATCTGGAATGAGTGGTGAAGAAACACTAGAATGGGGTCTACTGAGAGACACTAGCACATGAAGGATCACATGGATTTGCCTTCCTAGACTCATCACGTCATGAATTGAGAGCAATAGACCACACTGTATGTATGTTAGTTGGACAACATCATTCCCTACTACTTTGGTAACACTGAAATTGAATAGGTAATTTGAGGCATCACATGGTTTTTCCTCCCCAGTAAAATTATACAATTTTGATTGTTTTCATGTTGTAGCTCTTTGTTGCAATTTTTATGTGGTCAATCATTTAAAGGAACAACTAAACAGGTCCACCTGACATATGAATTGTCAGTTCAACCATCTGCTATCAACACTAGCTAGCAGAACATATGAGCTATCAATTCATAAGAAAATGTCGCATAAAGAATAGAAGGAATTGGTAAAATTGTTTTATGCAGGTATCATCTAGACCCCAAATTGGTTCTGACAAATAAAAAGTTTCTAGTGTTACAATTTTGATACTATTTCTCAGACCGACAATGCTACGTAACTCAAATTTTGTGGCTCAAAAGTGGCTCAAATGGCCAAAACGACGTCGTTTTGAGTACAAAATAACATAAAAATGGCCAAAACGACGTCGTTTTGGCCATTTGAGCCACTTTCGAGCCACAAAATTTGAGTTACGAGACATTTTCCTTCTCCGACTATCATGATCATCACATTCAAGCCTTATTTTTGGCAACTTAGACAAGGAATTCAATGTTAAGAATGAATACTTAGGATTCAGAGGTCTTTCGGTTTGAAGATGATCTGTACAATATGAGTTGGGTCCGCATAACACAAGATATTTTACTTTCAAAGAAATAGGTGCTGCAGTAGTGAATTAGGGGAGTTATATAAACCTAAATAGATTGCATTCTCTAAGTGATGCCTTGAAGGGTTCCTGATTTCATTGTTTTGCTTGGTCATAAGAACATAACTGAATGAAAACTACACATGACCTCCACAGACTTGTATCCCTACAGAACATGAGCAAAGTCTCTGAAATGTCCATTTCGACCATCCTAATTCTAAAGGAAGGCAGTCTCTATAAGGTCTTTTTTACAACATTTATTTTTGTGACATTTTTGTTTTAAAAGAGCAGGCTTACAGATAGAAAACAGATCTAATCAGACTGAAACCAGTGATAATTTCATTGAAGTGTCATGCAGCAGCAGCTGAAGAACATGTTATGGATTTTGATGCTGTCATTATGGAAGCCTCTCTAGCTAGTAGCCTAGTAGGCAATATACAAACCAAGGTAATATCAGCAATGAAAGTAAATTGATATGTAAAAGAGTGATTCTACTTTCACCACAAAACTATCTGCTTACACCCTTAAAATATTAAATTGTCATTTTATTTTGAGCATTACTATTAACCCCTAACTTTCTTCTTAGAACCCTCACCTTCTTCACTTTTTTTTTTTAATTCCAGCTTTGTCCTAATCTAAAGTTCCACTTTTACCCTCAGTCCTAATCTTCTACTCCTAATTTTCCAAACTCTAACTCTAACCCTAATCACTTCCGGCAATTCCACCATCTCTGACCACCACTCATCGCTGCAACCACCCCTCACTATCGCAACCACCACTCCCTCCGTCGCAATCAACCACCACCTCCACAGGCAAGCATCGCTAGCCCCTACTGCAGATCTGAATTAGAGAAGAGAGATCGACCCACTCAGCACCGTTTTATTGAATTAAAAGGATTCGTTCAACACTGTGTCGCCGAACATTCAAGATTCGTTCAGCATTGTGTTGTTGAACCCACTCCGCCATCGTGACCTCCCCGTCTATTGCGAGAGAGAGAGAGAGAGAGAGAGAGAGAGAGAGAGAGAGAGATGAAAATCTAAGGTTTTCAGAAGAAAATAAAGAAGAAAAGAGAGAAGAGGGAGAAGGAGAAAAGAGAGAAGAGGGAGAAGGAGAAGGGCAAGACATACGACCATGAAATCACTCGCCATAGCTTGTGATAGTGGTTTTAACGGTGGCCATTTTCCTGTTGCTTTATTTCTTACTCATACTTGATTGGACGGCAAAAAAACAAAGAAAACAAAAAAAGAAACAAGATTAGAGAGAGAAGTGGAAGGGATTAGGGTTTGGGCTTGGGTTTGGTTTTGGCATTAGGGGTATAGTTCCTATTAAGGAAGGGGTTCAAAGAAAAAAAAAAAAAAAAGACTTCATTTTGTTGTGGGGGGTTTCAAAGAAATGTGAATGGGCCAAAATAATTAGGTGGGGCAAATGGATATTGAGATTTTTTTTTTGTTTTTAAAAGATGTGTATAAAATTTTTTTTTATATAATATTATTAGCGTATGTCTGAAGATAAGGTATAAATAATGTTAGGATTAAAATATAATTGTAATACCAATACTATTTAAATTTATTTTTTAATTTGATAAAATCACAAATTTATTATAAAATTTTAAAGTTCTCACAAAACTCCCCACGAAGACTCACTTTTGCTTATATAATATATAGTTAGATAGATAGATATGCCTAACATACATATAATTTTCACAGGCATACATACAATACTACTTTTGTTTATATAATTACTAGCGGTAACCCGTGCGATGCACGGAAAAATAGACTATATATATTTTGTGTGTCACTTGATAACATAAATAACTTGTATCAAACTAAACAAAACATTAAAAGAGAGAAATTCTATAAGCTCAGAAAAGTTATCATAAATTTATTTGGACTTTTAAATCAGTGGTGTATATTATTATTGTGGGATCAAATTATGAATAAATATCAACTTTTAATTATAATTTATAAGTAGTTTTTAAAAAAATTTAATCTAAATTTGTTGCTTTACTTATAAAAAGAACTTCTCAAACAAATCATTAATTGATTATATTAACAACTCTCTATCTTTGATTTCCTCTATCAATGACACACTCATATCATATCAAAGTATAAATCATTCTCCTTAGTTTGAATAATACTTGCATAGTTCCTACATCATTTTAAAAAAATTAATCAAGATAAGAATGTCATAATATTATAAAAATTATATAAGAGAATAGTTTTAATCCATTTTATTTATAAAAAAATGATAAAAAAATTATTTGAATTGTACTTGAAAAAATATAACAAATGATAGTTTTAATCATTATATACCCAAAAAAAAATTATATCGGTTACTCAACGAAAAAATGGTCAAATACAAATAGAGTCATGAACATTAAATTAAATCATATGGGCTCTAAATTGATAGTATAATCTAGCAAATCAACTAATAAAAACATAGAGATATTGACAAATATGTAGTACTTCCCTATCATCTTTGTATTATATTCATTAATTTCATATATTATATGAAAGTTTTATTCGTCTCGATCCTTCAATAAAATAAGGATCAAGAAAACAAATTTGATAAGAAATTGA
This sequence comes from Camellia sinensis, assembly GCF_055761805.1. Classification (NCBI taxonomy): domain Eukaryota; kingdom Viridiplantae; phylum Streptophyta; class Magnoliopsida; order Ericales; family Theaceae; genus Camellia; species Camellia sinensis. The sequence continues at coordinate 15,483,527 of NC_138965.1, forward strand.
TTCTAAACTTAATTATTGAAAAAACAAAAATTTCAAAGAGAGAATTTAGAGATGAGATTAAAGAAATACTATAACGAATGATAGCCTTATAAAAAAATTAAAAAAAAAAACATAACAATGATCTAATGCAAATTATTTTTAATAACTAATAGAAAGAATCTCAAATTATTACCTTTTATAAATATAGTGAAAAAAATTAATTTTGTGAGATTTTTGTGCTACCTTCTCCCATGTAGCCTTTATTATTTCATTATTGATACTATTCTCATTCAGAGCGATAATTTTTTTATTTTTTTTTTATAATCTTTATCATTTGGTAGATAATAACGAATAATAAAAATTATCAAGAGAAGGTTAAGAATTTAATAGGAGATAAGAAGTTATAGATAAGAGCATTTCATAAGATAAAAAATTTAAAATAAAAAAAGATAATATGTGATAGGAGAAAAAAAAATGAGTAAATCAAAATAAAGATTTAGATATATATGTTTTTGATAGATATATAGATTAACAAATCATATCTTTATCTAAATTTTATTATTTAAAATTTTGAAAATCAATTATTTAATCTTTATCTTTATCTGTAGGCCACGAAATTAATCTTTATAAATTATTTATCAATTTTTATATGTTTATTTATCTATAAGTCATGAAATTATTTTTTTTTAAATAATTTTTAAAATTTTTATCTTTATCTATAGGTCATGAAATAAATTTTTATAAATTATTTATGAATTTTTAATTAAAGTACGAAATGAGGGGGGGGGGAAGAGAGTAATTTTGTTTTAAAAAAAATCAATTATTTAATCTTTATCTTTATTTGTAGGCCATGAAATTAATTTTTATAAGTTATTTATCAACTTTTATTTGTTTATTTATGGGAAGAAATTTTAAATTATCTATAAGTTATAAAATTAATTTTTTTAAATTAATTGTTTATTTTTTATCTTTATCTGTAGATTATAAAATTAATTTTCAGTTTTTATATGTTTATCTATATGGAGGAATTTTGAAATTCAAATCTTTATCCATAAGTAATGAAATTAATTTTAATTTTAATTAATCAAACAAATAAAAAATGAAGAAAAATAGAAAACATGAAAGGCAATCAAATAAGGTTGCCACGTAGGAAAGAGAGTGTTTTAAATTTTGATAATTTAGGAATAAATATTTGGAGGTTTTTGACAAAATAACTACATTTGGTTATATATATAGTATAGATAGATAGATATGAAAATTGTATGTATGTGTAAAACCCTAAAAATGCAAATTATAATTATCTGAATTATTCATGTGTTAATTGCGGATTATATGATTTAATTTGTGTATATTTGTCTAAATTGAGAAATTATTTGTTGAGAATACAACTTTAGAATTGAAATTGATGACATAAATGGGTTCAGAAATCAAAATTGAGTACAAGGATATGTTAATTGGAATTTTTAGAGTTATCCAGGAAGTTTAATTAAAAACTGATTTCGTCTGATTCGCTAATTTTAATAGGTTGGGATTAAATAATTGAATATGAATTAGAGCTTAATACACGCTAGTATGATTTAATTTAGTGTAATTGAGCTTATTAGATAATGAGTAATAATTTAATTTGAATGAATTTGGGTTAAAGCAATTTATTAACCTCGTTAATTTAAGCCAAAGGTATGGAGAAAACAAAATTTATAATAAAATAACTAAATGAACAATAGTAAGACTCCCACTTATTAATTGAATATGGAAGAGAGGGGGCTTTGGTGGCCTCAGGAATATACACGTAGAGAGAGAGAGTGAACACTTACGCAAGAGAAGGAGAGAGCTCAAGGAAGAAGCAAGGAAAGCTTAAGGAATTCCTGAAAGCCCATTTGATTCTAGGTAAGCAACCTTCTCTCTAATCTCATGAATTTGAAGAAATAGGTTCATGAATCATGAGATTCAAGTTGAATCACAAAGAAAGTAGATTGATATGAAAGAATTGTGAATATAGGTAGACCATTTATACATACACAGTTTCTATGAAAGAAAAAGAGTGAACTAACCCTTAATCCTACATGCATGGCATATATGATGAGTTTACACTTTAATTTCAAGAGAGCAATGATTCTAAACTTATTTTCAAACATGATTCATGGAGTTCAAGGAGAGATTAAGCATGAATTAGAGCTTGGGTTCAACAAAATGGATGTTTTATGAAATTGAGTTTCAAAAATGGAAAAATGGGTTTAATTTGATATTTAGACATTTATAAGAATTCAATTAAAAATTTGATTTCGGTTCATAAAATTAGATGTAGTCAAATTAAGCCTTAATTGAGATTAGGCTCAAGATGATGGAAAGATTAATTATTTGGGCCTTGATTTGCTTGAAATGGAGTTGAAATTGCAAAATGTGCATATTCATGAGTTTCTGATTCAGTAATTTAAACATGACTGAATAATTGTAATTTAATGTGTATGAGCCTAATTTAAGTTTAATTGTGTAATTAGTAAACTTAATAAGAGTTGGTACATGATTAGATTATTTATATTTAATTAGTTTGGTTAATACATGACTAAACATGTTTTAATTAGAGGTTAAAGAAAATTAATGATCTAATTAATTCTTAATTCTAGTCATTCATATTTAAAAGCTTAAGTGAACTAAATATGTTTAAGATGATTGTGTATCATGCTATGCATATTTGTGATTGTAGGTCACGAGTCAAGGACTGCTTAACCAACTGTTCTGGAAACCCACTGTGAGTAACGTTATTGTAAAGATATGTTCATATGAATTATGTTCCAAATGTGATTTGATAAGTTATAATTTCTAAAATGATATTTGTTTATGTGAACGAATGTCCTATGTTTGAAATATATTATGGCATCCATAGATAGTCCCAAGTCATGAGAGACGGCATGTTAATGCAGGTCCATGACATATATGTGATTACGAGATCTTGTTTGCCACTTCATTGTGGTGATATGTGTTTAATTGGTATCCGGAACTGATTACTCTAGTCGGAAGACAATATGTGATATGTTCTATGAGATGTACCATTATATTATGTTCTGATATGAGACTGATATGAATGATCGCGTCATGATTTGTTTTATGGATATGATATACTTGGAATTCGTTCACCCTTTACTTTAATGTTATTCGCTGGGCTTTAGCTCATTGTTTTTATATATATGTATAGGTGAGCGTTATGGAAGGCAAGCCTAGAAGGGGTCTTTAACTGAGCCACCGTTTTGAAGCCTATTGTTGTTTTGTGTGCCTCTGAGTTGGGGCTAGGCCTGGAAGGCCATTGTCAGGCTTTTGATCGTGAAGTACACTTTTGTTATGTGCATATGTTATGTATAAGATGTTAAGTTATAAGTTATGAACTGAATATGGGTAAATTAACGTTTTTGCATGTAAGATGCACAACTCATTGGACTATTGGTGTTTTTGTATATTGCTTCCGCTAGCCCCAATTATTTATGATTGTACAGGAAGGCCTTTGGTAATCTCAGATTGCTGGCCGGTTATGACGCTAAATTTATAGGGGCGGGTTTGGGTCGTGACAGTATGCCCGTAATGTCCCAGTGTATTACGGGCATACAAACATTATATGGAAATATGAGTAAAATATATTGAACAAAAAGAAAAAAATAAAAATAAATAAACAAATAAAGAGAAAAATAAAAACGGGAGAAAATAAAATAAAATAAAAAGAGAGAAAGGTGGGATCATGGGATCATGGAAGGATGGGTGAAAAAAAGAAAAAGTAAGCGAAAGAGAAGCGGGAAAGTCGAAAATGTATATGTAGGATATTTTTTGAAAAATATATCTCAGCTATTGTTTTATAATTTAAACAAATCTGAGACATCCAAATGTTCTAATAGGACAAAAAGATGTTGAAGATTCATATGAGGTCTAAATTTATGAAATCTATCTAAGTATTCAATATATTTAAAAATAATAATCAATTGTTCAAATTCATTTAATTTGTGGATTATAAAATTCTTTAATTTAATCCCCACTACACATAGTAAATCTGACTCCTAATTCTAGGATCGCAGACTTTTCCATGTAATATGAATAAAAATAAGTTAACAAAAATGAGAAAATAAAAAAATAAACAAATAGAGAGAAAAATAAAAATGGAAGAAAATAAAAAAAAATACAAAGAAAAGAGAGATGAAGATCGGATCATGGGATTATAGAAGGATTGGTGAGAAAAAGAAAAGGTAAGAAACAGAAACGGGAAAATAGAAAATGTACATGTAGGATATTTTTTAAAAAATATATCTCAACCGTTGTTTTATAATTTGAATAGGTCTGAGCCGTTCAAATGTCCTAGTAGGACAAATGTGTGTAGGACAAATGTGTGTAGGACAAATTCAAAAACCATCCTACTTTATTTTATAGATGGGTGTTGCTGGATGTCTATTATGATCATTTTTATTTAAGATATAATTGTTACTAAATTAATATTTCATTAAGTGTGTGTCCTGAGCTAATTAGGTGTGTGAAAATAAAATTTCCCAAATAGTAGCCCTCTTTATTTTTTTTACAATTTTCATAATACCAATTTTACCCTCATCCTTACTATTGACTCTTCTCCTTACAGTTAAAACTTTCAAACCCTAGTTTCTTCACCTCTACTTTATCTCCACCACCTCCACCGGTCCACCACTTCGCTACTCTGCCATCACTATGGTTCGGTCACCATCAGTGCTTCGAGTCTCATGGCCTACTCCATTCACAGACAAAACCTTCTCCTCTTAAGGTTCAATACCCAAATCATGTAAGAACACAAGCAAATCTCACACCACGGGATAAAAAATTGTCAACAATAGCTACATGAATCGATACAATGTTTTTGACATCTGAAAAATCAACTGGGATCAATATTTGTCCACATTCGGGGACTTCATTTTCGGCTAAAAGTTACCAAAACCACCCCACAGTGTGAAAACTTCTGATTATCAGTCCTGAAGGAGAGATATGCAAGCTGTTGTTTATTAGTAAAAATCTAATTTGTTTTCTCTCTCTCTCTCTCTCTCTCTCCCCTGATTTTGAGTGATACGAGCTTTGCAAGAAACCAACCAATGATGTGTCGAAAGATGAGAGAGATACCAGACTACAATTTTAATGATAATCTAGTTTATTTTTTCTTCCAAAAAAAAGTCATATAAGAACAAAAATACGAACAAATAATATAAGAAGGAAGATTTGAGAGAAAGAGAGACAGATGTAGTGAAAAAAGACTTGGAGTTTTAACAATATGGAGTGTCTGCGATAGTGGTTATTTGGTGGAGGTAGTAGTGATGAGGTGGAGGTGAAGAAACTAGGTTTGAAAGGGTTGGGTGTAAGAAGAGTCAATGGTAGGGATAAGGGTAAAGCTGGTATAATGAAAATTATAAAAAATAATAATAATAATAATGAACAAAATAAAATTTTAATATTTAAAGGGTGTAAAGAGATAATTTTGTGATGTAAGGGGAATCACTCATATGTAAATTGAACTTAGGAGGGAAGAAGGCAAAATTGTCATTTTGAGAAATCATGTCGGTTATGATTGTGATTCACTAGAGCTAATTGTTGGAATGGTTATAAAATTCTGGATAAAACCAGAATTTTTTCCTAAGTTCGGTCTATTTTTTAGGTGGGCCCCGAGTGTCGATTTACTCGGGTCAAAGTGGTAACGCGTTCTATGCCGCGTTGTGATTCACGTGGTATATTTGGTTGCTCAAAACCATTACCGAGTGAATAGGAAATTGAAGCCAAAGTGTGCTCCATGGAAATGGAGTTTTGGTGGAAATTCCTTAAGGTTGTAAATTGGCTTGTCCCACATTGATTTGGTGGGAGGTTTTGAAAGGGTTTATAAGGCTTAGGGTGAGATACTTGGGGTGTGCCCCAAGGGGTACCCAAGTGTTTTAGAGGGAGAGGTTATGGGCAAAATGGGCTAGACCCATTGGACCCAAAAATCACCGCACCCGCGCCAAAAACATTTGAATTTAATTTTATTTTTTATTAAAATAAAATCCATAATTCAAATTAAATTGGTTTGGATTTTTTGTTCATCCAAACAGGGCCCTTCCCGGTTTCAAACAGAAATAAACTGTTTTGGAATTAGTGCACACCCAAACAGGGCCCTTCCTGTTTTACTATCTGTTTGAATTTATTCAAATCTGTTTGAATTCAAAACCCAACAGGTATGATACCTGTTTAATTCAAAACCAAGAGCTACATACCTGTTTAATTCAGAACCAAGAGCCACCTTCACATCTATAAATAGGACCACCCTCATTTGATGTTTTGCATTCAGAAATTTCGTATTTCACTTATGTTTTCTATTCTTCATCTTGCTGCATTTTATTTCCGAAAGAAAGAGTGTAAACACTTAGTGTGTTCGTAAGGCAAACAGTTAGTAGTGCTGCTATTGTTTGTGGTAGATCATTTCATCATGGGAGATAGACGTCCGAATTCTGAAAGCACCGTGGAGAGGACGAATCTGTCTTAAGGACACAGTGTTAAACACTGGACTTGATCAGAAAAATAATTCGAAGAAATTAAATCAAGTAAGTTATTTAATTACTTTCAGTGTTGTTTTTATTTGTTTATTTATTCAGATTTTAATTTTGTTTTTGTAACAAAATAAAATCTGTTTTGTTTTTTATTTATATATTTTTATTTCGAGTTTGATTTTTGTAATCAAACATATTCTCTCCTTTACTCTATTTCTTTTATTCTTGTTGTTGTTTTGTACACAACAGAATTAAATCCGTTTAAATACAGTGAAGATTGTCCAACACTAATAAACTAAGCTACTCCATGAGGGACCTGTGGATGATTGATTGGTCCTAAAAGTAAAAGTTGTAACGACCCATCCTATGCCGGAAGTTTGTATGAACAATCTTTTAAGTATATAAACAGGAGTGGTGAATTCAAATGTGAAAAATCTAGATTTGGCGAAAAACTCTTTTAGAAAATCTAGATATGTCCCGTGTTAAAGTGATTATAGATTTAGGCAATCTAATTAAAAATTAAGCAATCATGATCAACACAAAGTGGAGAGAGTAAAAGAAAACAATCACGACACAAAAAAAATTTTACGTGAAAAAAATCACAATTGGAATCCGCCAGCTTGTGATAAAAATTCATGAGCCCTCGGTTACACAAATAATTCACTATGCAAGAAGGATAGTACAAGAGATATCTTACAAAGGCCAATCCAGACACACGAGTCCACTCCACGGCATATGACTTTGCTCAATCTATAGATACCTCCACAATCTCCACTAAATATCCACTTCCACAACGGTTTGTCGCATCGCCACAATGCCAATGACTTTGAAATCCATCGAAGCCTACAATCTTCGAATCCACTAAGAAGGTTCACTTTTGAAAGGGAGAAGAACTTATACAACTTGATGATTAGCTTTAAGGCTCCTAAATGCTAATGAAGCATCAAACAAATATCAAAGTGTTACAAATGAAACCTCACTACAAAGTTCACTCTCAAAACAAACAAACTCTCTCAAAATATCTCTCAAAAATAATTCTCACTCAAAATAATCTCTCAAGATTGGAAGTATTCAGTACATGAGAGAACACTAAAAAAAGAGTGTCAAATATATAGAAGGGATCCATCATAATACAACCAAGGGGTCTTTTAAATAGATCTGGGCAAGGCAAACTCACGGGCACAGTCTTCATGGTCACGGGCGCAGTCATGTTGATCGTGGGTGCAATGGACCTTCGTGGGATGCAGAGAAAAAGTACTGGGAGCAAGATTTTCAATATCTACAAATCGCGAGTGCGAAGGTCTTGTTAGTAGGAGCAATGGTGCATGCTGGACCAACTGTTTTTGCAGACTTTTTGCTACTAAAAATCTCCTTGTTTGTTCCACATATTGCTAGACAAACATCCTCGCTTTTTGGCTGGAAAAAGTCATCATTCTCACACATGCTTGTCTATCAAAGATTGCCAACAAGATCAGCCAACAAACCATCCACAAAGATTGACTAATAAATTCAAAAAGAAAACTTTAGCAAACTTTAGCCCATGCTTATGCCAACAAGGTCAAACAATATCACACATGCCAACCCATCTTCGAGCCACCAAATTTGCAACTTACAATTTATAAAACCAAGAAGATAATGTACAAGAAATGAAAAATCCAACTAAGAGAGAAATAAAATGAAACAAATTTGTCATAGGATTTGCCAAAATAAATTGAAATGCAACAAATAATTAGGATGAAAATCCTAACAAATCTCCCCCTTTGGCAATTCTGTAACAAAACCCAATATCCTGCACAAAAATTGTTAGAACAATTTCACACGAGATATTGTGCCATGAATAAAATCAAAACCTTCCATAAAATATAACATCCCATAGCAAAAACAATCAAGTTGCATAATACTCCCCCTTTTTGTCCGGAAATGACAAAAGAAAAGTACACAAAAAATAATATCCAAATAATCCTACATCAAACCATGAGATATCAAAGCCCAACAGAAAATGGAATTTTTGGTGAAAATCCCTTTCCATTGGGCCTATTTTGTGTGAAGCCCACGGAATAAAACAATGGCTCCAAAAGCCCCTCAATTAAAAAAATAGCATGAACTGACTGAAATGCTCTTCCATATAAGTGGGGAATTATGAAACAATTGCACTGTTTCTCTCCCTTCACTCTGTTTCATCGATTGAAAACCCTCCTCTCCTCTGAATATCATCATTCGAAAACCCTAGCATCGATTGAAACCCTTCTCTGAGTCTCATTACTCTAGCTCTCTAGAGTTACTTCGTTACAGTTTCGTCAATTGAAACCCTAGCAACGTTATAGGTTTGTCGCTTGCGCTCAAATCGAACTCCGCATTACGCTTTACTCTCTCTCTTGGACACACATTTTGCAGGTAATTTTTTCTTCTTTCTGCTAGTTTTTCGATATTATGAAGTCTGTCTGGGTTTGTTTTCATTTTGGGAGTGGTGTATGAGATTACGTTGGGTGAGTAGAATTTGGAATTTTTGGTTGCACTAAGGATCATCTGTTCTAAATTTTTTATCATTATCTTAAAATACTTTAAATTACCAAATCATGTGAGAATGTTAAGATTTAAAATTTTTGAAAACTAATTTAGGTATTTCGGAATTACAGAGTAAAATTTTACTTTAACTCTAGCCTTTGCTCATTACGCTTTGATTTCTATAGTGTTTTGGTCCTGCAATTTCAATGCTTTGAATTTCACTTGCTTCATGAATTTTTCAGAGTAAAATTTTACTTTCAACCACAGTAAAATTTTACTTACAATGAGAGTAAAATTTTACTTATTACAGAGTAAAATTTTATTTTAACTCTAGCCTTTGCTCATTATGCTTTGATTTCTGTAGTATTTTGGTCCTGCAATTTCAATGCTTTCAAATTTACTTGCTTCATGAATTTTTCAGAGTAAAATTTTACTTCCAACCAGAGTAAAATTTTACTTTAACTCTAGCCTTTGCTCATTACATAAATGTGCATATCAATTTGTATATGAATATGTGTATATATATATATATGTATCTATTTATGTATGTGAATGTTAATTTCAGAACTGTGTTGCTTATAGTCAAAATTGAGACAAGGTTTTCTTGATTCTTGGTTCTATAAAACTTTACTGTCTCATTACAATGCTTGTGCATTTTGTTTAGTGCTTATTTGTTTTGTCACTTTGTTGTTTAAAGTAAAATGTTACACTGTTGATAGAGGGAAACTTTTTAGTGTTTTAAAATGGTTGTTACAAGAAGCAAATGTGGTGATGATGATGATGATGATTTTGAAGTTCCACCAACGGTTATACAAAAGAAGAAAGTCCCTAAAAAAAAGAGCAAAAGTAGTAAAGAAGTTCAATCCAATGTTAGTGATGATGAAGGCTGCAAAGAAAGCAATCCAATGCCTTCAACAACAAAACCTTCGAAGTTGAATATTGTACATGGAGTACGGGAGAGGGAGAACTATATGAAACAATATAGGTCAAATATTGTTTCATTGATAAACCTAATGCGAGACACAAGGTCCACTAAAAGACACATTACTGCCCTTGAGAGAACACCTTTTGGGATGTTGTTTAAATCTTTTTGGAAGAAAGATGATGTGGTGTTAAAGAAGTTCAAAAAAGTTGACGATAATGTCATGGATGTGATCAAATCTTAAGACTTTCATGCAAAGGGATTTAAGCTTGGGGGGAAAACATGTGACATACAAGACAGTGACGTTACTGGGATTTTTGGGATAAAATCGGGAATGAAAAAAGTAGATGTCTCATATGGGAAGAAACAAGAATCACCTTTTGTGCAGAGAAGGTTTCGTAATATGTCAAGAATATCCGTAAAGATTTTGTGAGAGGCATTAGGAGATGCATTGGAAGGCACAACGAGAGTTGATATTGAGGATGTTGCACGAATAATGTGTTTATTTGTTGTGGCAACTTTGCTATTACCAACAACTGGTCTAACAGTTGGATGGGCTTTTGTCGCCCTTGTAGAAGATTTGGAAATGATGAATTCATATGTATGGTCGACTGTAGTTGCATCCACGTTGACTACTTCAATCCATTCTTCATTAGGAAGTCCTAAAAATGTAACTAGATGTGTACTTCTTCTTTTGGTAAGTAAATTGAACTACTTGAAATATTACGCAATCTATCTTTTGAGAATTAACTAATTTCAATTTTTTATTTTATAGTACTGGTTATGTGAGCATACTACCCTCATTCAACCTCAAGGAAAAAATTTGTGTCCAAGGCTCCTTCGATGGGACTTATCAACGTTGAGGAAAAAGCTAATGAAGAGGTCATTGCAAACACTAAAGCCAAAAGAGGTATCATCTTTCCAAACTCAGCCTTACTGGTTCACTTTGCTTAAAATTATACTTACATAATAAAATCTTACTCTTGAACAGAGTAAAAATTTACTTAAAATTAGAGTAAAAGTTTACTTACAGTCAGAGTAAACTTTTACTTTGAAACATAGTGAAATTTTACTTACTCTTGAACAGAGTAAAAGTTTACTTACAATTAGAGTAAACTTTTACTTTGAAACAGAGTAAAATTTTACTTACTCTTGAACAGAGTAAAAGTTTACTTTAAATCAGAGTAAACTTTTACTTACAGTCAGAGTAAAATTTTACTTACTCTTGAACAGAGTAAAAGTTTACTTACAATCAGAGTAAACTTTTACTTACAGTCAGAGTAAAATTTTACTTACTTTTGAACAGAGTAAAAGTTTACTTTACAATCAGAATAAACTTTTACTTTGAAACAGAGTAAAATTTTACTCTTGTTAAAGTTTGCTTCATTGCTGACTTCTTTTCTTTTTCTATTTTTCAAATGCAGGTAAATCACAATGAACTGAAGCCCATTTCCAGAGAAGAAATGGAACTCATTCACAATGATGATGATGAAGATGCATTGGACATAGAGAAAAATTTGGAGACTAAAGAAGATGAAGATCATGTAGCTAAAGCTTTAGCAGATGATCAACCTTTGAAGGACTTCATTGATCTTGGGAAATTAGAACGAGTTCAAAAGAAAACAAGAGGCTGAAAAGTGAGAATATGGCATTGGTTGAAGAACTGAATGAAATGAGGGAGACAATGCAAAAAATACAAGAGGATCAAGAGGCAAAAACAAAAGAAATGATGGAAAAGATGAGCAACACAAAGAAAGAGATGGAGAAACTGAGGAAGGAGATTGAAGTACTCGAATCTGAAAATAAACAGTTAGCTGAACAGATTGAAGAAAATACAGTTCATGCGGCTACCCAAGCTTTTGCTTCTAAAGAAATGCCACATGCTAAAGGAGTAGAACAAGAGCCAAACTTTGGGATTCAAACTACATTGAAAGAAACACTTATAGTCATAGAGCCATTGCAAACATCTATGGTCAAAAAAGTCAAAATCAAGGCGAGGAAGAAAAAAGAGATGTCTGATTTTGAATGTGAGCCAAGAGAGGCAAAGAAAAAAAAGACCACAAAACAAGCAATTGAAGTGCTATCAAATGAAGTGATTTGTGTTGACAACTTGCCTAACTTGCCTCTAAGCCAACCAAAGCCAGTTGGAAGGGTTTTGTTTCTAGATAACACTGCAATATGCAAATTGCTTGATGAGAATGATAAGTGTCTACTGAGCAAGATTTACAATTTGGAAACCACAGAGTAAGACTATTTTAATTTTATCAAACAACAGATTTTTACTGTTATCAAACTATAATGTGCTAATCAACATTTTTTTTACCTTATGACTAGTACAATCATATAGTCCGGCACATGAAATGGAGTATATGTTACATTGCATGATGTGGAGGCAATTCTGAGAGATGGTGATACTGCAAATAATGTAAGTGGCCATACAAGTTTCAATGACTAGTGTTCACTTCAATAACTAAAAATAGTTCATTTAATTAACATATATTTAATTGATTTTTGTTTTTGTAGGTCATTGACAGCTTTGTAGAAATGCTTTAAATTGAGCAACAAGCAAAGAAGCCAGAAAAGAATAAATCATTCTTTTTCTCAAGCCTTTGTTGGATAAGCCATCAATTTGTATTTAGTTTGAATTGATAAAGTTTTACTGTGGTTTAGTGTAACATTGTACTGTATTTTGGAGTTAATTTTTACTATTTGGTTTGCCAAAGATTGACAAATCATACAATGTGTCACCAACACAACTTGAGGCATGACACTCTTATATGATTAAATGCAGTCATTAGTGAAATGGGGTTATGGAGAGTTGAGAAATCATTTAATTGATGAAGTCCTTGAACAAGATTTGAGTGGATACAGATACCTTCATTTTTACATGAACTCCAATGGGAACAAGAAGGAAGAAAAACCCTACCACTAGACACTTCTTGTATTTGACATTGAATTTGATGAGTAGAGACATTACAATTCTTTAAGGCCAAGAGACAACAGAGCTTAAGGATGCAAAAAAGATTGTAAGTGCTTTGCATCATATTAACAGTAATTTTTTACTGTGTCTTATTCTTGTATTTAATCATGACCAAACAATTATGCAATGATGTTAGATAACATATGTGGAGAACAAGTTGGCCAACAAAACGAAGAGAGGTATAAGAAAGTTTGCAAACTTGGTTTTGGTGAAAGATAATCCACAATAACGCCCAACATCATAAGTATTTCACGCTACTACTACATGCTTGAATTGGTAGTTTTCAAATTTGACTAAATCTAACAAGATCATGATTTTTATTAACAGTGTTGATTGCGGAATTATTGTATGTTATATCATGCGCCAAATCATAAGAGATGAGCCTATTGCAAATTCTATGGAAGAGGATGAAATTAACAATTTTCGAGCGTCAATAGTGCATCAATTTTTGAATGATTATCCAAAAGCATGGACTGAGGAAGAATTCAACCTCAAAAAAAAAAAAAAAAAAAGAGCTAGAGCTAAGACCTCAAGGATGACAATATGGACAACTTTTTGGGGAACTACTGTGAATGATGTATGTAATTTTGGATTTTGTAAATGAAAGAATGGTGAAAAAGTAATTGTAAGTGAAACAATACTAAAAGAGTATTAGATAGTACATGCTATGTCTATTGCTCTAGTAAATTTTACTATGGTTTGGTGATTAATACATTATTATAGCAGGATATTGATTTGACTGGGAATGAACGTTATGTATAGAATACAATGATATAGGTTATACTTGTGTATCTTTGATGATATATGTAGTTGTGTTATTAGATTATTTTTGCACAAAGATTGCATGATGATCATCAGGAGAGTTTGTGTATTGTGGTAAATTTTGGTGCAGGTTGGAAATGTTTTTCTAAGTGGCTAACATACTGTTTGCAATAAAGTAAAATTTTACTCTGCATAAAAGTAAAATTTTATTCTGCATAAAAGTAAAATTTTACTTTAGTTTGAAATATGAAATATAAGTAAATTGTTACACTTTGAATCTAAAAGTAAAATTTTACTCTGCATAGAAGTAAAATTTTACTCTGCATAAAAGTAAAATTTTAATTTACTCTGAAATATAAAATGTGAGTAAATTGTTACACTCTGAATTTGAAAGTAAAATTTTACTCTGCATAAAAGTAAAATTTTACTCTATATAAAAGTAAAATTTTACTCTGAAAAAGAGAAAAATGTTACACTGTGAATCTAAAAGTAAAATTTTGCTCTGAAAAAAGAGTAAAATGTTACACTCTGAATCTAAAAGTAAAATTTTACTTTGTATAAAAGTAAAATTTTACTCTGAAAAAATAGTAAAATGTTACACTCTGAATCTAAAAGTAAAATTTTACTCTGGAAAAGAGAAAAATGTTACACTCTGAATTTAAAAGTAAAATTTTACTCTGCATAAAAGTAAAATTTTACCCTCTATAAAAAAATTTTTTACTCTGAAATAAGATAAAATTTTAATCAAAAAGTAGCATTTTACTCTGAAATAAAGTAAAATTTTATTATAAAATCACAGGCTCATCACACTCACAGAGAACCATTCAACAAGAAAGTAAATTTTTACTTTGAAAGGCAGGAAAGTTTTACTTTCATGTGAATGAAGGCAATGTTTTACTCTCGAAAAAGTAAAATTTTATTCTGCAATAAAGTAAAAGTTTACTCTGAAATACCAAAAAAATTTACTTTGAAAGCACAGGATGAGCACAGTCATTTCAAACCTTCACACCTACTGAACAAACTCCATTATAAGTTCATTTACATGAAACTTATTCAACCACATTAAAAAAATATATTAAAATGTCAAACTCAACCACAAAGCAAATCAGAAACTTGAACAGACAACCATTCAAGAACATAGTAAAAATGTCTTTTATTGTAATGTCTCCTTACAAATCTAGTCTAAAACACTACTATTATTGCTATGGACTATTTATTGCAGAAGAACTGCATTATTTTCATACTTCTATTACAAAATGAATAATGTCTTTTACGGCAATGTCTCCTTGCAAGGCTTCCTATTATGACCGTACTTCTCGCATCTACCACACTGTACTTGTCTTATCTTCTCACCCCTAGATGGAATCTTATTCTTCCTTGGCCTACCAGGTGGCTTCTTACAAATTGGAGGAAAGAAAACAAGATCATCCATAGCTACAAGAGGTTTCTCAACAGTGGGTATTGGATAAACGGACTTAGCATAGCAAGCTTTGAACTTGCTAGTGTAATAAAATGGTTCCACATGTGCATACAAATCACCTCCGCTCTTTTAGATAGCGGTCGCCGTGTGAGCACAAAGAAATCCATTCAATTGCCATTAGTAACATGAGCAAGTTCTATTCAAGAGGTCAACGCTAACCGATGGCCGGGATTGAACCTCAAAAACATGATCACTTGAACGACTAACCACCAAGTTCTTTCACTTTTAAGAGCATTTACTAATGTTGAATCCATCTCTGGACAAAGAAAAGTATTCAATTTCTTAGCTTGTTCTCTCCTTTTCGACATTAAATCCATGATCTTCAACCTAATTGAATTAATCATCTTCGTAGTGGGCAAATGGCGAGCTTGACGGATCCATGAATTGAAAGACTCTGCCACATTTGAATGCATTTCACCGTATTTGTGTCCTTTAAAATATGCATTAGTCCACTTGTCATAGGGCAAATTGGATAGAAACCCACAAACGATCCCTTTTCCCTCATCTTGTAATTCTTTCATGCATTGATTAAAACATCCCACTGTCGGAGCATAAGCACATGAAGAAAACAAAAAAACTATTCTACTCCTGAAAGTATTGTTGAAACTTGGACCAGAGAACCTATCCCTCAAATTGGCCTTCAAGTGTTGGAGACAAAAATAGTGGTAAGCAATAGGTAAAACCTTGGGTAAAGCCTCCAAAAGTGCAGCGTTCCGATCAGATATGAAGGTAATTGGTCTTTCATCTAATAATATATTTGACAAATGCATAAAAAATCATTCCCAATTGTCTGTAGTCTCTGTATCGACAATTGCCATTGCAAGAGGGAAAAAACCTGAAAAATAACATTTTACAATTACTAAGTATATTAAATGAAAAGGACAAATATAGTAGATTTTTACTCTGAATAACAGTAACACGTGACTCTGAGAATAAGTAACTTGTTACTTTTGAATAAACTATAGTAATATCTACCTTAATCCCCATCCTTCGTTGTAGCTATTAACAAGGTGCCTTTATATTTCCCATTCAGAAAAGTTCCATCGATAAACAATAGAGGGCGGCAATCCCTAAACCCTTGAATGGAAGCATTAAATGCAACAAAAAACCTCTTGAACCGTCCACTTTGGTGGTTATAGTCAAGACGCAAATAGCTACCAGGATTTGTGCTCATCACAATATCGATATACCATCGAATCTCATCATAAGACATAGATAAATCTCCAAAAGTAGTAGTCCTAGCTTTCTCAACTCCCAACCAAGCGTGATTGTACGTAATGATGAGCCCGTATTGATCTGTAAATTGACGCACAACATCAATTGGACGAGTTTGGGGATTCCCACATACTTCATTAACAATCAAACTTGCAATCAAATTTGAACTCATCCTTGAGTTTTTAGAAGTACGAATTGCAGCTCCACAAGTATGCTCATCATGTAGAGTCCTAATGTAGAAAAAATTATTAGCACTTTCTAGAGATGAATGTACTCGCCATAAACAAGCTTTGGACTCCCGCATTAAACACACAACAGTGACCCGACACTTCTCATTCTTCACATACACAAACTCAAATCCTATCTCAATGGCATATTTACATAATGCAATTCGGAAATCCTTTGCACCTCCAATAAATCTTTGACCTACATGAGTAATTCCATTCACCCATCCACAAGACAACAAAGTCCTTTCTTCATGTTGACAAAACATGGGGAGTAAATCCATTTCATCATTAGTAATGTTGGATCCACTAGCGTCCCTTGATTCTTTAACTCCATGTTTTTCATTTGAAATGCCCATTTCAATAATAGTCACATCAACCCGGTCAACACCAAGGGGATAAACAAGCGACAACATATTCTAAAAATCAGAATCATCATCAATCATGCATTGCGAATGTCTAGGTAAATAGTACGATAACAGTATGCAACCACTACTGTCAAACTTCTTCAATTTACAACTTAAGAAATCAGTTAAATCCTTCAATGTGCAGTTTGACACAATCTTAAACACAATGGTACGATCACCATACTTGCATAACAACATAAGAGGTGGAATCATTTTACAAATCTACAATCAATTAACAGTAAACATTTACTGTCAATCAAAGTAAAATTTTACTGTCACTATCAAAGCAAAATTTTACGATCACTATCAAAGTAAAATTTACTGTCACTACAATTTGTGCTTAGTTTGAATTGATAAAATTTTACTGTGGTTTAGTGTAACATTGTACTGTATTTTAGAGTTAATTTTTACTATTTAGTTTGCCAAAGATTGACAATTCATACAGTGTGTCACCAACACAACTTGAAACATGAATCTAAAAGTAAAATTTTACTTTGATATAAGAGTAAAATGTTACAAAAGGAATCTAAAAGTAAAATTTTATTCTGTATAAAAGTAAAATTTTACTCTGCATAAGAGTAATTTAACTCTGAAATAAGAATAAAATGTTACATTTTGAATCTAAGAATAAAATGTTACACTCTGAATTTAAAAGTAAAATTTTACTCTGTATAAAAGTAAAATTTTACTCTGAAAACTAGTAAAAAGTTACACTCTTAATCTAAAAGTAAAATTTTACTCTGTACAAAAGTAAAATTTTACTCTGAAAAACGAGTAAAATGTTAGACTCTGAATATAAAAGTAAAATGTTACTCTGCACAAAAGTAAAAATTTGGCAGACAATGAACTTGTTTGGTGCAACTTTTTTGCTAGTTAAAAATTGATAACTAAAACTCATAAGCTAAAAGAACATACCTCCTCTATCTTCTCAATAATCAAAATTTTACTGTCATTCCAACACCAGAGTAAAATTTTACTCTCATTGTAAACAGAGCAATAAAACCAGAGTAAAATTTTACTCTCTTTCTATCAAACGAAATCAGATTAAACACAACAAAAATAAATAAAAAAAAAACAAAAAAAAATTAATCAACAAATCAACATACCTAATTGAGAAAAAAAACCTCTACAACTTGATCAACAATCATAAATCTCAATGAAACTCTCATTTAATTGAGAGTGTTGATCATCGGCCACCAAGTGAGAGATGTTCGGCTACGAGATCGTCTATTGTTGAACAAGTGAGAGATGTTCAGCTGCGAGATCTTCAGATTTGGAGATCGTCTTCATCTATTTTGTTCCTGATTTCGTTCCTACGAGATCTTCAGCTCAGATTTCAAAATTTTCAAACGTATGATACCTATATATATAAGGGCAATATTGTGATAAAAAAAAATAGAAATTATAAAATGTCCTTATTAAGGTAGGCATTTCCTACTCAGGGGCTTTTTGAAAGAAAATTGATTGGATTATCTTTTACCCTAATAAAAGGCCCAAAAGGGGGGTTTCACCAAAAATTCCAAAGAAAATCAAGATGGAGGGGGAGGACGAAACAAAGTAAAGAAGTCCTGAAACTAGATGTGCGGTGAACTGATGAAGATGGTCAAAATGAGAATCAAACTGATCCATCTGTCCTCGCATTTCCTCTTGAAAAGTGAGCTAAGAAGCTTGCATCTGAAAAATTTGCTTTTGAATGGTTTGAAAATTTGCATGCTCCCCCTTAACTACTTCTTCAACTGCACTATCATGTCGACCTCTTCTGCCATAACCACAACGCTCAACTTGAGCTTGTCCAGCTCTTCCCTCAACTGCTTCTTTAGCTGCACTATTATGTTGACCTCTTCTGCCACGACCACCACGCTCAACTTGAGCTTGTCCAGCTCTTTCCTCAACTTGAGCTTGTCCAGCTCTCCCCTTAACTTGAGCATTGCTCAGATTGACAGTAAGTTTGGAGATGGGATTATTAAGCTCAACCATATCATCAATAGTATTAAAGGAAACCTCTTGAGATAGAAATTTAGTGAGAAGTGATGGATATGGTGTAAACCAAGCGATTTCTTGCCACTAAACAAGGCTATCATGTAACGGAAGACAAGCAAGGGAACATCTATTGACAAGTTTTGGCTAATGGCATAGAGGAAGTACCCTTGATCATATGACACATCAGAAAAATGCAATGTAAGAGTGACATTATGTGAGACAATGAGATTCAAGATCCTGTAAGGTGCAATGAGAGAACGGTGAGAAAGTGAAACACCGGGAATCCAATTATAAGGAGCACCTAATAGGGTAGAGGCAATGAGATTGAAATCAATTGGGATAGAAGCATAACACCTATCTTGGGGATAGTCACACACAAGAGGCCGTTCGAGACCAAGAATATTAGCAACAATATCCGCATTAAACTCAAAACTTTTACCCCTCACATACACCTGAAAAGATGATGAATTACAGAATGAATGTTGCAATAAAATACTCGAACCAAGACCTATTCACTATGTCATCAAAATTCAACACAGCATTACCACCCAAACAATCAAACCAATTCCTAATAGGAAGCTCGTCAAATGTGTTGGGTTCAAGCCAATCAAAAAAGAAAAAAATGTGTTGGGTTCAACATTTCGTTCTAGTAACACAGTGCGATCAGTGAACTCTGCATTAAACAGATTTTGATGGTCTATAGAGCGAAAGGAATGTGAATCAAAAGAGCCTTTTTTAGCTGATTGCTTGGTTCTATTTCTAGAAGAAGATGAAGCAATGAAACAAAATGTTCAAAACTACTGAGATGAACGAGACAAAAAACACCAAACAACCAAGAAAGAAACTAAGAAATTTACCACCTACAAATGATATGGAAGAGACACAAATTACTTGGACCACAAACACTCAACACAAATCAAAGAGAGAGACAAAGGATGCAAAACCTAGGGTTTAAAACAAAAATCAAATCTGAAATAGTCGACGAAATAGGATAAAAAAAACTAGAAGAAATAATCCCCAACATTCTTATAGACTTCACATTAAAACCAAGGTCACATTTGGTTTAGTTTTAAAATCATGCTTTGAGTACGGAATTATAATTTAAGTGTGATATTGTGAGTTGAGTTTTAAAAATTTATTTAGTTATGAGTTTTGAAAAAAAAAATTCAGTTTTCAATTGTGAGTTGCATTTTTAAATCTTTTGAATTTATTTTTTAAAATATTTAAAAATGTGCAAGAATTTTTTTTTATTTTCAATATATAAATTATATTTTAATTTTTTATTTTTTTAATTTTATTTTTCAAATATTTTTTTAATATTTTAAACTCAAAACACAACTCCATACTCAAATCATAACAAAACACATCACTCAAAATTCAATTCAAAAACTATTTCAAAATTCATAATCAAATATATAATTCAAAACTCAATTTAAAAACTCTTTTCAAAACTTATAACCAAACTTTTTTTCAAAATTCTATTAAAAAAATTCAAAAAAAAATTATTTTTTATTATGTTCTTTCATTGATGACGACCGTCGAAGGATACAAGGCATACGAATAGCCATTTTTTTAATTGGGAAGATATGTACTCCTCAACAAGAAGAAAGAGGAACGAAGGGCTTGCACAACAAGTGAAAGCTTTGCAAGAGAAGAACGTGAAGGTTGTGTTGGCTTTAGACTTGTTGATGTGCTTATGTATATATCAAAGTTATGTGGGTCTACTGATGGACACTAGCACATGAAGGATCACATGGTTTTGCCTTCCTACTAATCAATATCATGAATTTTGAATAGAACATATGTTAGAAAATTCTGTTTGGTTAGCATTCTCAAAAGTGTGTAGTGAAGAGACTATTGCATTGTGGTCCCTTGAAGGACATATGAAATGAGGTACCACATGCGTATGCCTTGCAACAAAAAATACTTGTGGATCTGCAGCAAATTAGGCCAAATGGATCAAAGACTACATAGTAGGGACTTAACATCTTCGTTACGCAAGCCATATGTGGCTGTCTTACAAATTTGGTTGAGAAATTGGGATCAAGTAAACACCAATGCAACTGGTGTTGACTGTGTTATGGCAACACCAGATAAGGGAGTGCACGGTTGAGCTGCTCATGTGACAATGTTCCTTGACATAGGCGAGTGTGAACCCGTTGATGATGTGAGCTTGACCTGAATTAGGGAAGGAGGGTAAGTTGAGTAGAAGCATCAACACAAAGCCTCATATATGATGTCGGTGATGCTGTCCTCTTAATTCGTAGTTGATCACAAGGTTCTAAATCGCGGTATCGGGTAACGTAACGGTATCGATCGCGGAGTATCGGTATCGGTAGTATCGATCGGTACGTATCGGGAATCGGGTGTCGCGGTGGTGAAATTTTAAAAATCATTTCAAAGGTTTTTCAACTTTTTCTTTCCCGTACCGGTCTGAACCGGTGAGTATCGGCCCGTCGTGGCTTGTGTAACGGCTTGTGTAACGCTTACAGGCCGATACGTACCGGGACTCGGCCGATACTCCTGCGATTTTTAATCTCAGTGGTATATCGGCCTGTATCCGTCGCGGCACCCCATTTTTCCGATATGTATCGGCCGATACGTAGCGTATCGGCCGATATTTAGAACTATCAGGATACCAAAACTAGTAAGGCTTAAATTGGGTAACCTTGATTCAAGTAATTCAAATGATTGGCAGTATCTTATGAAGCAAAGATACATGTATGAATACGGGTATGGGTGCGAGAATCCGAATATAAAAATAAAGTACATAATTAAATAATAATAGTTTTACAATCTCAAAATTTTGATGGTGAATCCTAAAGTGCAAATTAAATATTATTGGAGGGTCTTTTAATTAATTTTTAAACCTAAAATAAATTTATGGTGGAAATCTCTAATTTAGAGGCAAGATTTACTATTAAAATAAATAATAATAATAATAATAATAATAATAATAATAATAATAATAATAATAATAATAATAATAATAATAATAATAATAATAATGTTAGATGATAATACTAAGTGTATTGGTGGTTATGTATATAAGGATAACAAAAAACTTAACTCTTGTTATAATTGTTTTTCACAACACTAGTAGCCCTAGCAGCCGTGGGTTATGAAGGAAAGTGAGGGGTGTTTCAATCATCAAGATTATTGTTGTAACCAAGAAGGAGAGCTTTGTGTGTGTTGTGTCTTGTGGCCTCTTAGGTTTTCTTCTCTTCTTTATCCTTATTCTATTGTTATTTAATTCATTGAGGGAGAGATTGTAGGTGTATGTAATTTGTGTCTATAGATATATATATTGTTAAGAAATCTATGGAGTTAAATTCATGTATAAAGAATGGGTGTAATTCTTAGTCCAAAAATTCTGCACAGAATCACAAACTTTAAAAATCAAGAAACCATATCAAAAGAATGAATTTTGAACTAAAATTTTTACAGTAGATTAATTACATATTGAATTGCATATCAGAATTTTCCCATAATTTTTGGGACTCAAAATCTATATTAACTGATGCGTTCAAATCTGTCCAGAAACTGGGGTAAAATAGTAACTTCGGAAGTGTCATTCTCTTTGAGCATAAATCCGAAAATTATCAAATCAGCATTATTAGAACCGGTTACGAGTCTAATTTCTTACATTTTGGCCTTGCATTGATTGCTCTTGTATACTAAGAGAACCATTAATTTCTTTAAAGTGCTGCAGAAAACAATCTGTTTGGATATAATTAATTGTGAATAATTATTTTGATAAGCAAACCAAGTAAAACCAATTGGGTTTGAAACTTAGGATATATTAATTGATATCTGGAGGGTTTTGGAATTTTTCTAATAGCGTGAAGTGGGTTTTTAATTTTCAAAGTTAGCAAATAGATTGGGAAAACTTGTTTAAAATTTTGTTTTAATTAAGTTTCCATCTAAACCCATGTCTTGCGTAATTTTAGACCTTGAAGAATATAAACTTAGGTATTATTTAAGAGTAACAGTGAGTTGGATTGAGCCGTGTTAGTGCGCTTTAGTTTGGGGTTAATTTATTATTCCTTTTAGTATGTTGAATTAGTAGTGACATGTAGTTTTAATACTTTGTTCAGGGCACTAGTTGAACTTTATACTCTATTCGAGGATAACATTATTCCATTTTCAGGTGAGTAGTTACATGCTATATATTTTTATAAATGTTCCCCTACCCTGAACTAATGGAAAATTTAATTGTTGTTTCAGGACTAAACTGTTTTAATAAATTATTATATTATCAATGGAATTAAATTATTTCTGAAACATATGTAAACCTGACATACCGTATAATATTTGTTATGGTCTCATGTTTATAATGGTGAACTACCATGTTTTGCGAAACTGATATGTATTGATTATTGGGACCATCTGTGTATTTTAGTCCAGGGAAATTATTCCACTGTGTGTGGTGACTTTCGTCACTAGGGAAAAGATCCGAAGTTGGGCCGTGATGACTCTAGTACTCAACGATTGTAAGGAAAAGACCTAGGTTGGCTAGGTGACCTTCAATCTGATCGTCTTAGAGAAAAGGCCCGGGTTGCCACCCCGAGGATGACTCTTGGTTTGATATTGGATCCAACGGGCTTATTGCCTTGAGAACTGTGTGGCATGTTACTTGCTATTCTTGGTACCCAGAAAATTATTGGTGTTCATGCTATAATCTGTTTTAAGTGGAAATGTCATTTATCATGTGCTTGAGAGACATGAGTATTTTAACTATTGAACTGTGGAACTTTTTTTTTTGAAACAGATTGTCTTCATCAAACTGTATGCCAATCTAGTTTCTATGATATATATCTTATTTTGGAATTGAACCCTGTTTTCAAAACTATATATACTGTCTATGTTGTTACTCACTGAGCTAGCAGTTGACTTAGTTGTTTATCATTTCTAGGTGTTAGAAGGACTTAAAGTGGACTCATGGCGTGGTGGTGACTCAATTGAATGGACCTCTAGGACATTCATTTATATTGTTTTAGATTGTCATGTCAAGTTTGTGCATATTTCTTTTATTTTTATTTTTATTGAGGTTCATTTAGGATTATTTTGATATGTGGGCTGTTTGTATCCCATAAGTTTGGATGGTATTGATTACTGTTGGTTTGCCGTTTATACTTGTGGCATGTCACTGGATTGAGTTTTGGTTATTTATTACTAAACTATAGTATAGTTATTCACTGTGTTTATGGATTCGTGTTTAGGCTTATGTCACACCCCAAATCCGGGCATGACCGGCCGTGGCTCACAGGGACTTAGCCTAAGGCACACGTAAGCCTAAACATGAATCCAAAACCATAAAGAATAAATGTGATGATAGCCCAGAAATAAATAAATCAAAACTCAATCCAGTGACATGTCACAATTGAAAAACAAATCATAACCAACTTCCTAAAAATATATATATACTAAATGGGACACAAACCGTCCACAAAATAAAATAATTCTAAATAAAACCCAACCACAATGTATGCACAAAACTCGACAAAGCAACCTAAAACAAATTAAATAAATGCCCTAGAGGTCCATGCAATTGAGTCCCCGCTACGCCATGAGTCGACTCTAAGTCCTTCTAACACCTGGAAATGGTAAACAACTAAGTCAGCTGATAGCTCAGTGAGTAGCAACATGGATAGTAAATACAATTTTGAAAACAGGGTTCAATTCCAAAATAAGATATATATCACAGAAACTAGATTGACATACAGTTTGGTAAATACAATCTGTTTCAAAAAGAAAGTTCCACAGTTTAACACTTAAAATACTCATGTCTCGCAAGAACATGATAAACAACATTTTCCACTTAAAATAGATTATCACATGAACACCAATAATTTTCTGGGTACCAAGAAAAACAAATAATATGCCACACAGTTCTCAAGGCTATAAGCCCCGTTGGATCCAATACCGAACTAAGAGTCATCCTCAAGGTGGCACCTGGGCCTTTTCTCAAAGACGATCCGATTGAAGGTCACCTAGTTGTTTTTAAAGGTCTTTTCCTTACAATTGTTGAGCACTAGAGTCATCACGGCCCAACCCGGATCTGTTCCCTAGTGGCCAGAGTCACCACACACAGTGGAATAATTTCCCTGGACTAAATACACACATGGTCCCAATAATCAATACACATCAGTTTCGCAAAACATGGTAACTCATCATTATAAACATGAGACCAAAACAAATAGTTTACAGTATGCCAAGTTCACACATATTTCAGAAATAATTTGATTCAATTGATAATATAATAATTTATCAAAACAGTTTAATCATGAAACAACAATTTAATTTTCCAACAGTTCAGGATGAGGGAACATTTATAAAAATATGTAGCATGAAACTACTCACCTGAAAATGAAATAATATAATCCTCGAATAGAGTGTAAAAGTCCAACTAGTGCCCTGAACCAAGTATAAAAACTACACGTCACAACTAATTTAAAAATACTAAAAAAAAATTTGAACTAAGTAACCTCAACTAAAGCGCACTAACACGGCTCAACCCAACTCACCGTTACTCTTAAATATTACCTAAGTTCATGTTCTTCAAGGTTTAAAATCACCCAAGACATGGGTTCCGGTCAGAACTTAATTAATTGTGACTTTAAGATAAAACAGAATTTCAAACAAGCCGTCCCAACCTATTCGCTAACTTTGAAAATTACAAAACCCACTCCACACTATTCGAAAAATTCCAATAACCTCCAGATATGATCTAATATATCCTAAGTTTCAAACCCAATTGGTTTCACTTGATTTGCTTATCAAAATAATTATCTACAATTTATTATATCCAAACAGGTTGTTTTCTGCAGCACTATAAAGAAATTGACGGTTCTCTTAATATACTTGAGCAATCAATGCAAGGCCAAAAACGTACGAAACTAGACTCGTAACCGGTTCTAATGACACTAATTTGATAATTTTTGGATTTATACCCAAAGAGAACAACACTCCCGAATTTACTGTTTCGGACTGGTTTCCTGGACAGATTTGAATACCTCAATTTATATGGATTTTGACTCCCAATAATTATGAAAACATTCAGATATGCAATTCAATATGTAATTGATCTACTGTAAAAATTTCAGATTAAAATTCATCCGTTTGATATGGTTTCTTGATTTTTAAAGTTTGCGATTCTGTGCAGAATTTTTAAACTAAGAATTACACCCATTCTTTACACATAAATTCAGCTCCTCAGATTTCTTAACAGTGTATACATATATATACAAAATACATAAACCTACAACCTCTCCATGAATGAATAAAATAATTATAGAATAAGGATGAAGAACAAAGAAAGAAGAGAAGAAAACATGGGAGGGCTAATCTTTGATGATCACACACAGCACAACACACCCAAAAGTTCTTTGATTGCAACATCTTCTTCTTTTTTTCCTTCTCTCAAACCCTCTCCCGTGGCTGATGTGTTGTTGCCCTATGTGGTGAACAAATAATAGAGTAGGGTTTGTGTTTATTTTATTTTATACTAGTGGTGGGCACACATAGGTCAAATAAATAGATAAATATACAAAACATATATATAAGTTATATGCAACTCAAATAGTAAGAGTCTTATATATTAACCTTGTGGTCTAGAGTTCAAGTCACACCCTCCTTTCTCTATATATATATTTTTATAATAAATCTTAGTTTTAAAATCTTAGTTTTAAAAGACCTTCAAATATTTAATTTGCACTTTAGAATTCACCACCAAAATATTTGAGATTATAATATTATTATTATTTAATTATTTACTTAATTTTTATATTCGGGTTCTCACAGCTTACATGTGCCTTGGGCTAAGGGCCTGTGGGCCACAGCCAATCATACTCGGGTTTGGGGTGTGACAATGGGTACCCCCAATTTTTTTTTTTATTATAAAAAATAGGATACGGGTCCAAACTTCTTTTCTTTGCTTTTCTTTATTTTATTTTATTTTTTAAATTAGAGGAAAGATGAAAAGAAGTGAACCCCAAGTCCGAGTACAAATCAAAATGACATATTTAATAGTTTTTTTATTGATCAAAGTTTGTAGAAATTTGAGATCTAAAGCAGTGATCGAGATGAGACTAACAAAAGTTTCCATCTATATAATATTATCTAAAGTTATTGTCATATGAGTTATCAGCTCATATGACAATATTGCTTAAGAAATACAAGGAATTGGTGATAATTCGAGCTTGGGGTCCAAATGTAGTGATTGCTAGATTGAACATAAGCGGTACAGAATCAACCTAATGTATGAAATTGTTCTATGTTTCTAACTCTAACTAAATTTGGCATGGACCAATAGTCCCTGCAAACCACGGCTCTAATAAAGGCCTCGTTTGGGAAGTTGGCTATTTTAGTAGGCTATCTTAGTTTTTGGTTACTTTAGTAGGCTAAAAATTTTTTATTTGGGAAAATGGTTGGATTTTTTTATAGTTGAATGTGATGTTTGTGAGAGAAAAAAGTGAAATGATTATGGATTTGATGTGACATTTTGTTTTATTGGCTGTTTTAGCCTATTTTGTCTTTTTTTGGATTTTAGCCAAAAAAGCTACAAATCCACTTGCCAAACAAGGCCAAAGTTTCTTGCATTATGATCTGTATATTGCTGGAATGTGTACTATGTCGCCTGGCGTTGCCTCATCTATGCTGGTTATAAGGCTCTAGATTCCCTCTCCTTAATACTTGGGTTTTAAAGAGAAATGTGAGTTAGGCTTTTCAATTTGGTATCAGAGCTTGGTTGAGCTTGTGACTGGTGCGCCGTTTGTCCGGCTACTGTATCTTGTGGTCCAAGAGGGTGTGTTAGAATGTGTCCTACATCGCCTGGAGTTGTCCCATCTGTGCTGGTTATAAGGTTCCAGATTCCATCTCCTTAATACCTAAGTTTTAAAGAGAAATGTGAGCTAGGGTTTTCAATTTGGTATCAGAGCTTGGTTCGGCCTGTGACTAGTGTGCCGTTTGTCCATCTACTATGTCATGTGGTCCAGGAGGGTGTGTTGGAATGTGTCCCACATCGCCTGGAGTTGCCCCATCTGTGCTGGTTATAAGGCTCCAGATTCCCTCTCCTTAATACCTGAGTTTTAAGGAGAAATGTGAGCTGGGCTTTTCAATTTATATATCCCAAAAATCAAACATTTTGATAATAATTGATATTGCATAAATGAATGCCTGAGTGAAATTTCACATCCTCAATGCATATATGAGAACCGTGAGCTCATATAGACTAAAACAACATAAGATTCACCTTGAAAACATTTCAGAGGAAAGAGAAATATGCAATTACAATGCCGGGACCATAATTTTCAAGTTAGGAAAATAGTCTCTCCAAAAATGGCGGTAAGGCTGCATTCTTCTTGCCTCCTCCAACCCTACTTTAGTGGGATCCTCGTGCATAGGGTGATGCAGGACAAAATTCTAGAGTTTTCTATATTTTTATTTTAATATTTTTTAATATTGTATTTAACAAGTATTCTTGTAATTTAGCTAGAATTAGTAGGTTTCTTAATTTGTCTTTATTTTGTTTTCCTAATTTTAGGTTACTTATTCTCCAATATTAGACTAGTTATGTTGTTTCCGAATTTTAGATTATTTGGTCTCCAAGAATACTAGGGCTGTAAGATTTAGATTATTATAAATAGGTATGTAAACTTCATGGAAAAGACAACTTTTATTCAATAATATTCATAATTTTTTTTCCTTGTAGATTCAAAGTTCTATTTTTCTCGTATATTCGAGAGTCCCTTTTGTCTACTAGAACGATATCTTTTAGCTCCTGAGAAGTATAAAAATAAATTGATAGAGAGAGAATAAATTGTATGTATTATTGATTGATTTATGTTATATATTACAAATGGTGAGGGGCTCCTTATATAGGAGATGTAGTGGAGTAGGTGGTAGTAGGTGGTAGTGGTAGGTGTGTAGTAGGTGGTAGTAGGTGGTGGTAGGTGTAGTAGGTGGAGTAGGTGATGGTAGATTTTAACAGCCCCCCGCAAACTCAAGGGGGATAGGAACTAACCAACTTGAGTTTGGAGAGAGTAACAAAACAAGAAAATAATCTGAAAAATAAAAAATGGATAGGAGACACTGTATGGTCGTGTCAGACCGTTGTAGAAGACTGTATGGTTATGGCAGACCGATGTAGAAGACACTGGCTCGTGTCGGACCGATGTAGAAGACAGTTTATGGGGTCATGTCGGACCGTTGTAGCAGACAATGTTGTGACAGTTGTTGTGACAGTTTACGGGGTCTTGCAGGACCCTTGTAGAAACTAACCGGAATCAATGTCGGGACAGTTTACAGAGTCTTGTCGGACCCATGAAGGAGCTAACCGGAATCAATGTCGGGACAGTTTACAGAGTCTTGTCGGACCCATGAAGGAGCTAACCGGAATCAATGTCGGGACAGTTTACAGAGTCTTGTCGGACCCATGAAGGAGCTAACCGGAATCAATGTCGGGATAGTTTACAGAGTCTTGTCGGACCCCTAAAAAGTCGCACCCTCAAAAGGTGTGCCCAATCTGTCAAAAGGCGTGCCATAAAAAGGCGTGCCCAATCCATAAAAAGGCGTGCCATCAAAAGGCGCGCCTATGTTGTCGTCTAGCGCCGAGCGCCGCATGATGCGCGTGTCTGCCTCTTCATCATGGTCTTTATAAACCGAAGCGGAGGCTGAGGCTTGGAAGCATAACAAACCAGTTGAAACCTCTTCGTTCTCTGAGAGCTTGTCGCTAAGAGCTGCAAATCTTGAAACACTCTGTAAACACTCTGTAACCAACCCTTCTCTGAAACACTCAGCAACCCATAACATGGCCTCGTCTTCCCGTTCAGCTACCCAGAATATGGCCTCTTCGTCCCGTGGTCTGCTCACTCTCTTTCCCGACCTCAACGAGTCAACAAGAGAGATAACTGGTGCGGTGGCCAGTGAACCTCAACCAAGCGCCTCTGGTTTTGCGCCGTTGAACTTCCCTATGCGGTCGGTGGAGCAAAAAATGGCAGTGCAAACAGATATTGAGGCCAATCAGTATACTTTGAAGTCATGTGTGGAGACCATGACGGCGGTCACAAACTTGTCGCACCGGCTGCAGAGTAGGACAAATGAGGTGCAGCAGTTAAACGCACAACTGGCTCTGCTCCAACGCATGTATAAGGATGCGCGAGCAGAGATAAGTGTGCTAAAGGCGGAAAATAAGGAGCTGAAGCGGAAGGCCACCGTTATGTTCCGATTTGGAGGTCCGCCATATGCTGCAGTGGAGGAGCAGGGAGTAGTGATCGTGCCCAGTGGAGTGGGAAACACGGAGGCAGCACCGGCAAGGGCCGCCCAGGACGGAGGCAAGAAGAAGAGGCCGGCGGAATAGGCGAAGAAGTGAGGTCGGTGGGTGGCCGTCTGCAGAAAAGAAAACAAATCTGTGGGTGTTGTGGTTTTTTTTTTTTTTTTTTGTGTAAAATTGTGATCGGGGTTGATCCTTGAGATGAATAAAATATGATTTGGTGTGCAAAGCTATATGGTATGAATGGAATAATACGGAGCAAAAATAATAATGAAAAAGAAAAAATAAGGTGAAAGAAAGAAATAATAATAATATATTTGAAAAACGAGAGAGTGAAGGGAAAAAGGATTTTTTTTTTTTTTGTTGGTATTGGAATAAAAATAAAATAAAATAAGGGTTTGTGAAAAATCATTATATATATATATTGATGAATCAGCAGATATAGGGTGAGTGAAGGATAATAGTGTGGGTAATATATTATAATAATAAAAGATATATATGCTTTGTCCCTTGAATCGGTAGATATATGATGAGTGGAGTGCAAAAAGTGGTTGGAAAGTGGACAAAGTGGTGGATCCTTGAGTAGAGAGAGAGAAAAAAGGGGCTAGAGAGAGAGAGAGACAGTGGGTTAATTAAAAAAAAGATTGTGGGGTTGAAAGTGGGTTCATTCATCAACTTCATGGCCTCAATGATGCAGAGAACCTGTCCCTCCTGTACTTTGTCTCCAACCTTAACAAGCGGTGGTTCACCAGGTGCTGGACTTCGGTAGAATAAACAAATTCAATATATAGATACCCAGACCGTAGGTAATGATATAGAACCCATAGAAATTCCCCTTGATGCTCCCTCTTTTTAGCTCTCAGACAAAAAAAACACCACGCAAACCACACTTCCTCTTCCACCCCCTTAATGGCGGAGCCGATCTGTCGAACCGAACCGGACAATAAGCGTCTAAAATACGCCTTCGACGCCGGCTTCTTATCCGGCGCACACCCCTCCGACACTCCCGACACCGACGACGATGGAGACTTCGTGACGACGACGGAGCTCCGACTCGGAGAGTTCCGATTCCGACACCGACGGCCGGTGTATTTCTGGGTGTGTTCATTTGCGTCAAATGCTCTACATAGAATCGCTCCATGCTCAACAAGAGAGATGGTTTCCGTGTAAAGAGAGAGCCGAAGTGGCTGTTGGTGTCATCAAGAGTGTTGAGAAGAAGGATCCATCTAGCGCCAAGGTCACCAAGGCTGAAGTCCACCGCGGACGAGGAGTGCCTCCGGTGCTGGTGGTGGCGGCCGATCTGGCTGATCAAGTGCTTGCACTTGTCCTTAATCTCCGGCGACCTGATCCGCATCGACGAGGCTCGTACCAGCCATGACCTCTCGTCCGGCGGAGGAGAGCCGTTGGCACGGAAGCAACAGGAGAGGCATAGGGTTTGCCTGAGCGTGTTTTTCAAGGAAGGAGAGGTAATCTGTTCGTCCTCCATGTGATAGAAAGAGAGAGGGGATGAGAGGTCCGGCGGGCGGCTAAGGCGAGGCTGCCGCCCGCCGGTGAAGCGAAAATACTAGGTTCTCAACCTTGCTCTGATACCATGTAAAAATAAATTGATAGAGAGAGAATAAATTGTATGTATTATTGATTGATTTATGTTATATATTACAAATGGTGAGGGGCTCCTTATATAGGAGATGTAGTGGAGTAGGTGGTAGTGGTAGGTGTGTAGTAGGTGGTAGTAGGTGGTGGTAGGTGTGGTAGGTGGAGTAGGTGATGGTAGATTTTAACAAGAAGTAATGTATTGAGACACCTGAGTTCACATTCTACTAGGACAGCATTATAACATGCATGACCATTGAGTTTGCCAAATTGATGTTTTGTTGGTCCAGTTCTTTTATAATTTAAGGTTGACTTTTTCATATAATTCAATCATTGAAATCCTCAGAAAAGACAGTTTTGCACATCAGGAATTTCTAGACATCAGAGTGGCAAGCACCTCCTCACATAATTCACCATTAGATAGCAAATTGTATGTACTCTGTGTGGTTAATAGAATTCAACTGAGAGAATGGACATGAAAATATCAATTCAATGATACTTTTGCCTTTAAATGAGAGAGAATTCCATTAATGTCTAATTATAATTTTCTGATGACATTCTCTCTCTCCTCGGTGTCTGAAAGGAAAAGAAAGAAAATTTGTACATAGAAAAGGTAATTACTGCTTTACAAAATTGTGGTTAGTTAACATATCCTAGCATTTCTTCTATCATGATTCATGATCCACCCAATCGAGAAGTCAGATCAATGAATATGTCTTCTCTGCAGGGAATGGTGAGACCGCCCATTGGATGTTCAAATCCAAATTCTTCCTCAGCTTGGCTTAACAAGTCTTGGAATGACGGCTGGTTCAAGTATGATATCGGAATTACAAATCGCTTCTTTTCGCTCTCTCCAACATAAACTGCAAGATGGCCTTTTGGAACACCTATGGCTGTTGAGGCTTCTTGGTTTGCTTTCAATGATGAAGACCGTCGGTGGACTTGTTTAGCATGAATGATACGAGGCATACGAATAGCCATTGTTTTGAATTGGGTATATATTTCTCAACAACAAGAAAAAGGAATGAAGGACTTGCAGAACAAGTGAAAGTTTGCTAGTGAAGAATGTGAAGCTTGTGTTGGCTTTAGACTCTCTGATATGCTTATATATAGACCAAAGCTATGTGGGAAATCTTATTGTAATCTGGAATAAGTGGTGAAGAAACACTAGAATGGGGTCTACTGAGGGATACTAGCACACGAAGGATCACATGGATTTGCCTTCCTAGACTCATCACGTCCTGAATTGAGAGCAATAGACCACACTGTATGTATGTTAGTTAGACAACATCATTCCCTACCACTTTAGTAACACTGAAATTCAAGAGATAATTTGAGGCATCACATGGTTTTTCCTCCCCAGTAAAATTATACAATTTTGATTGTTTTCATGTTGTAGCTCTTTGTTGCACTTTTTATGTGGTCAATCATTTAAAGGAACAACTAAACAGGTCCACCAGACATATGAGTTATTAGCTCAACCATCTGCTATCAACACTAGCTAGCAGAAGAACATATGAGCTATCAATTCATATGAAAATGCGGTGTAAAGAATAGAAGGAATTGGTAAAATTGTTTTATGCAGGTATCATCTAGACCCCAAACTGACAAATAAAGTTTCTAGTGTTGCAATCTTGATACTATTTCTCAGAGACTATCATGACCATCACATTCAAGCCTTATTTTTGGCAACTAAGACAAGGAATTCAATGTTAAGAATGAGAACTTAGGATTCAGAGGTCTTTCGGTTTGAAGATGATCTGTACAATATGAGTTGGGTCCGCATAACACAAGATATTTTACTTTTGAAGAAATAGGTGCCGCAGTAGTGAATTAGGGGAGTCATATAAATCTAAATAGATTGCATTCTCTAAGTGATGCCTTGAAAGGTACCTGATTTCATTGTTTTGCTTGGTCAGCATAAGAACATAACCGAATGAAAACTGCACAAGACCTCCACGGACTTGTCTCCCTACAGAACATAAGCAAAGTCTCTGAAATGTCCATTTCCACCCTCCTTGATGAAATCCCACAAGATGCAGAGGCTGCTCCAGCAAGTCGCATTTTTCATATATTTTGATCATCAAAATCGTCAAAAAGACACTTTAGTACTTTCTCACATCAGAAATTGCACACAAAATTGGCAAGCACCTTCACAACAGAATGGGCAACGCATATTCTCAGGTTTGCTGACAATCTAAATCAAAAAATTCCATAGTCTAATTTTCCTAAACTAATCAGCATCACTCTCTAATTCATGGCCAAATCCCTGTCTACTTCAAGAGCATTTTAACAAATTACTGTAATTCGATTTCTTTGCTTGCTAAAACATACCATTGACCATGGGATTGAATTCTATAACCAAGACTAACAATTCTAAAGGAAGGCAGTCTCTATAAGGTCTTTTTCACAACATTTATTTTTGCAACATTTTTGTGTTAAAAGAGCAGGCTTAGAGATAGAAAACAGATCCA
Source organism: Camellia sinensis (assembly GCF_055761805.1). Lineage (NCBI taxonomy): Eukaryota > Viridiplantae > Streptophyta > Magnoliopsida > Ericales > Theaceae > Camellia > Camellia sinensis. Next base: position 15,517,829 of record NC_138965.1, read on the forward strand.
ATCAGACTGAAACCGGCGATAATTTCATTGAAGTGTCATGCAGCAGCAGCTGAAGAACTTGTTATGGATTTTGATGCTGTCATTATGGAAGCCTCCCTAGCTACTAGCTAGTAGCCTTCTAGGTAATATCAGCAATGAAAATAAATTGATATGCAAATTGAACTTAGGAGGGAAGAGGGTAAAATTATCATTTTGAGAAATCATGACGGTTATGATCGTGATTCACTAGAGCTAATCAACTACGCTACTCCATGAAGGATCTGTGGATGATTGATTGGTCCTAAAAGTAAAAGTTGTTGTAACAACCCGTTCTATGTCGGAAGTTTGTATGAACAATATTTTAAGTATATAAACAGGAGTGATGAATTCAAATGATTTCATCTTGGCATTTGTGTTAAAGAAACAAAAATGTATATGAAATGGGTAGCTTGTGCTTTACAAAATTGTATTTGCTAACATATCCTAGCACTTCTATCATAAGTCATGATTGACTCAATTGTGAAGTGAGATCAATGAAGATGTCTTCTCTGCAGGGAAGGGTGAGACTGCCCATTGGATGATCAAACCCAAATTCTTCCTCAGCTTCGCTTAACAAATCTTGGAATGAAGGGTTGTTCAAGTATGATATTGGAATTACAAATCACTTCTTTTCACTCTCTCCAACATATACTGCAAAATGGCCCTTGGGAACATCTACTGCTGATGATGAAGTTGCTTGGTTTGCTTTCAATGATAAAGACCTTAGGAGGATTTGTTTAGCATGAATAATGCAAGGCATATGAATAGCCATTCTTTTCAATGGGTATAAAGGAATCGCAGAACAAGTGAAAGCTTTGGCAGTGAAGAATGTGAAGCTTGTGTTGGTTGTATAGGCTCATCTGTATGAGTATATATAGATCAAAAGTGGGTGGGAAATCTTATGAAATCTAGAATGAGTGGTGAAGGGACATTAGAATATTGGGGTCTACTAAGAGTCATTAGCACATGAAGGGATCACGGGGTTTTTCCAAACTACGAAGGCCCACCTGTTGAAACCTGTTATATTTGAGGACTGTCAGCTGATTTATGGCATGTAGCAACTGACAAATTACATCAAAGACTAATTGTCACTGATGGCCTTCTAGCAGATTATCACAAATTCCTTACCTGTATTTCTTAAGAAACATCATCATGTGAGCCGATCATATGTTCCAGTGCTTTCTGGTCTAACAAATTGCATAAACAATCTCTTTTGTGGTTATTATGAATTCAAGAGATCTGATCCACATATTGTGTTGAGCAAAGTAGACTTTGATGTAACTTGTCAATTGTCAGATGCCATAAACCAGCTGACAGCCATGAAATATAATAGGTTCTACAGGTGGGCCTTTGTAGTTTGGCAAAACCATGTGATCCCTTCATGTGCTAATGTCTCTCGGTATACCCCATTCTAATCTCCCTTCACCACTCATTCCAGATTTCATAAGATTTACCACGGACTTTTGATTTATATATATACTCATATCCATGAGCCTATACAACGAAGTCAAGCTTCACATTCTTCACTGACTAGCTTTCACTTGTTCTGCAAGATCTTCCTTCCTTTTTTTTTTGTTGTTGAGGAAGATATTCCCAATAGAAAAGCAATGGATATTCATATGCCTCGGATTATTCATGCTAAACATTTCCTCCGACGGTCTTTATCATTGAAAGCAAAACTAGAAGCTTCATCAGCAGCATTTGATGTCCCAAAAGGCTATCTAGCAGTTTACGTTGGAGAGAGTGAAAAGAAGCGATTTGTAATTCCGATATCATATTTGAACCACCCTTCATTCCAAGACTTGTTAAGCCAAGCTGAGGAAGAATTTGGGTTTGATCATCAAATGGGTGGGCTCACCATTCCCTGCAGAGAAGACATCTTCATTGATCTCACTGCTCAACTGGGAGGATCGTGATTCAATATGGGCCACACTTGTTAGCATATACACAGTTTTGTAACAAGGCAGCAATCACCATTTCTATGTACAGATTCCGTCTTTTCCTTTTCTTTTTCACACAAACAATTCATCCATTGAGGAGGGTGAGAAATATGTCATCAGAACATTATAAATTAAAGGCAAAAGGCTTCATTGCATTGAAATTTCTGTTTGTATAGATTCTGTAGTGTCAAACTTGGTAAAGCTAATACATTCTATTGATTTGGAATATCATGTTGGTCATGGTTGTTTTTGCAAGAAAAGAACTGAATCAATAGTCATTTGCCTAACCAACAATAACTCATAGATATTTAATGAAATTCCTTTGATGGACACTCTCACAATACACTTTTGAGGCAGTATCAGCAACAGAGTATATATAGGCTGTGTTATCTGTTGATGAGTTATGTAACAATTCCAGATATGTGTAGAAACTGTCTTTCTGAGGATTTCAGTGATTAAGGCAGTCAAAATAGATAACCAGTCACTATAGAGAACCATATAAACCTACCTATAAGGCTACTTTTATAACATTAGTAGGTTAAAAGAGTGATGAATTCAGATGATATCACTTTGGCCAGTCCTGTTGGGTGAGTTTTCGTGATTGTAACTTCTGGTATCAGAGTTGAAGTTTCCAAGGCGCTGGAATGCATAAATGAGAACCATTATTGGCTGCTGCAAGACAACCCTTTGATTAAAGTAAAAATCACATCTATCTTAAATCTAAAGAAAGAAAAAACAAATTGAAGATAGACTTTACTGTTAAAGAAACAAAAATGTACATCAAATTGGTAGCTTCTGCTTTACAAAAATTTTATTAACTAATATAAGTTAGCTGCTGTTTCATAGAATATTCAAGCAAATAGTGAGATCAATGAAGATTTCTTCTGTACATGGTGTAGTGAGACCACCCATTGGATGATCAAATCTGTGCTCTTTTTCAGCTTGCCTTAGCAAAGCTTCAAATGAAGGCAGGTTCAAGTATGAAACTGGAATCACTAATCTCTTATTTTCAGTCTCTCCGACATAAACTGCAAAAAATCCCTTTGAAACATCCACAGCTGTCGAACAAGTTGTTTAGCATGAACATTATGAGGCATTCAAAAATCCATTGTTCTAAATGATATGTATGTCTTTTTTTGTCTAATTTAAAGGGTATGTGGAAATCCTTTGAAATGTGGAAGACTTGTAGTTAGTCACAGACTAGACTTGTAGGTCTGATTTAAAGGGTATGTGGAAATCCTTTAAAATGTGGAATGACTGGTAAAGAAGCATTTGGATGGGGCATAGTTGGGGACATTAGCACATGAAGTATATCACATGGTTTGTCATCTGACTCATTGTCAGGAATTTAGAGTGATAGAGAGAGACTAATAAATTGTAAAAAACGCTTGTTAGAGCAAACAGTGCAAAAAGTAAAAATTTAAAAAGTGAAGTTTTGTTAAACTTTTTTTTGTTTTGTTTGTTTAATGGAAAAAACACAAAAAATCAGAAACCTAAGGATGGAATTTGGTCAAAAGCTGCTTGGTTCATAGTATGGCAATGAGTTTTACTTATTGAGCCTTTTCAAATTGAACATGGGCTTTTCAAAGAAAATATGACAACATTGGCAGAAACCTAGCTGCATCACTTTCCCAACATACTTCACAAATAATTGCACATTATGTTATTTGATCAGGGGAGTGTTGGAATGCATCCCACATCGCCTGGAGTTGCCCCATCTGTGCTAGTTATAAGGCTCTAGTTTCCCTCTCCTTCATACCTGGGTTTTAAGGAGAAATGTGGATTGGGCTTTTCAACTTGGTATCAGAGCATGGTTGAGCCTGTGACTAGTGAGCTATTTGTCCAGCTAGTGTGTGTCCTGGTCCAAGAGGGTGTGTTGGAATGTGTCCCACATCGTCTGGAGTTGCTCCATCTGTACTAGTTATAAGGCTCTAGTTTCCCTCTCCACATCGTCTGGAGTTGTCCCATCTGTGCTAGTTATAAGTCTCTAGTTTCTCTCTCTTTAATACCTGTTGCCCCATCTGTGCTAGTTATAAGGCTCTAGTTTCCCTCTCTTTAATACCTGGGTTTTAAGGAGAAGTGTGGGTTGGGCTGAAATAGTGTGGGTTGGGCTGGGCATTTCAACTGGTAGAAGAATGCACATTAAAGATTTGGCTTCAGTAACAAATATTGCTGCAATGTAATAACGTAATAATAGTGTTCTAATAGATAAATTTCAGGGACTGGATGACAAGCTAGCAATTGGATGGAAACATTGCCTGATTAACAAAATTCAATTAAAAAGCGAAGTGAAGCTATTCAATTATCATGAAGATTGAACTACCAATTCACTTCTCAGCAAAAAAAAACATATTGACATTGATTCACAAGAAACACTCCTACTATTCTAATTCAAAATGGTGTGAATCCAAAAACAAGAAAGTCTGAGTCAATGATGTTAGAGTCTTTTTTCGTTTCTTGCTCATGAGCAATTCAAACTACAAGTGATGTCAATGAAGGTCGCTTCTTTACATGGGATTGTAAGACCTCCCATTGGATGATCATACCCAAATTATTCTTCAGCCCATCTCAGCAAGCTTTGGAATGAAGGATGCTTCAAATATGATATCAGAACAACATACCACTTCTGCTCAGTTTCTCCAACATAAACAGCAAGGTGGCCTTTGGGTACACCCCATGCCATTGGAGCAGAAAGAACTCTTCTGATAACTTGTTTTGCTTGAGGAACCCCTGGAAATCCCCATGATTTCTAGGTTTAGTTTTTTTAATTGGAGGAGTGATCTTAGCAAGTAATTAATCTCTAAGACTTGTGCAGAGCAAGATTGCAGGAATACAATATATATAGAGCAAATTCTATATGTCTAGCATTCTCAAATGGAGTGTGTGATGAAGAGACTATTGCGTTGTGGTCCCTTGAAGGTCATGTGACATGGGGTACCACATGGACATGCCTCCCCAACAAAAATATTATGTGATGTTTGTGACTCTGCAGAAAATAAGGCCTGCTTAAAATGACGTGTCTATGGGTCTGGTTGATGATCAAAACATATACTGACTGCAGATTGGATCAAATACTCGTTACGCAAGCCATATGTGGCTGTCGTAAGATTTGTTGAAAATTGTGGTCAAGTGAACACGAATGCAACCGGTGTTGACTGTGTCATAGCAACACCAGACATGGTATTGCACAGTTGAGCTGCTCATGTGACAATGTTCCTTGACATATACCAGTGTGAACCAGTGATAATGTGAGCTTAGTCTGAATTGGGAAGGATGGTAGTTCGAGTAGAAGCACTACGCCAAGCCTGAAATATATAGTTGTCTATGTTGTTAACATCCAAATTGAGCCATGACACCAAACCAGTAAGGCTTAAATTGGATAAAGGTCAATTCAAATATTTCAAATGATTGGCAATAACCTATGAAGCAAGCATATGGGTGCCTTACGAGTACGGAAAAGCTTTGAATTTTTTTTTATTTATTTTTCTGAAAATTAGAGGAAAGATGAAAAGTAGTGAAGGATCCTCAAGTCTGAGTACTGGCTTGGTATGTGGAAATTTGAATGAAGCAAGTGCTCCCTAAAGACCTGTTTGACATTTTTTATTGATCACTCACTTTAATGGCAAATGTTGTTGGAACAATATATGATCACAGAGAATATGGAAGGGATTACTTTGCTAGCTTAGTAAAAATACTAAAGTAAATTGGCTGTTGTATAGGTTGAGTAGCGTACTGAGTCGCTCTAAAGACAACCCAATCACTACATCCTCAGGATAAAACAACCCAAAAGGAGAGAGGATCAATTAAGCAAAATCAGTGCACTAATTCAGCACAAGGTTTTCTCCAAAAATATAATCCTTTTTCGACCAAAAAGTCCTAGTCTGACTCTGCATGCATGTGTCTTTGATATGCGCCAGCGGGATGTGACGTGTGATGCATGCTCAGTAAGGTTTTTTTGGTGAAATCAAAATCTGCCAAGCTAATTTGGTCGTGGTCTGTGTGCATGCAAGGGTCACTCCTCTACTTCATCACTACAACCAAATACAAGAGTGTACCTCATAAGTAAAATCTTTTTCTTCCTCGTTCCAATGTGAGACGAAGGTGAAAATACACACTAATTATAACAATTGTCTTTTAAGGGTTTGACTGCTAACATCGAGAGATTTTGGATATCGAATCTATGAGTCAAAGGAAAAGGGAAGGAAAAAGTGAAAAAAAATTAACTTCAGTTCATTCACTTTTCCCCTTCATTTTCCTTTCTGTCCACAAATCCAAGATCCAAACACAGTTTAAAAAGCCCTTCTGATTCTTTACATTGTAAGGATCTTGATTTTTCTTATCCAAAAAGATCTTCAAAATTCTTTACAATCAAATGTCGCAACTTGTTTCAGCTGATCGACCCGTTATTCAAAAACAGGTACCAAAATCTTTGTTAGACTATAAATATTTTCTCTTCCAATAGTAAACAAAACTTGAATTCCTCCTGGCTAAAAAATTATGTGGCCTGACAGGTATTTTGCAACCAAACATCAATCCTTAATCCATTTCCTAGCCTATCCACACAAGGGTGTTCATCAAGGGTCTTTCACCTAATCTCTATGAGTCATTCTCGATTAGGCACTGACTATTGATTCAGTTCTTCATAAAACATCCATGACCAACTAGATATTTCCAATTTGGATTTCAATAGTTAACCTAGTTTAACAGTTCCAGCAGATGATGGAGCCGGTGAACTCTGCCAAAGCCCAGAAAGCATGCCCAAATTTCAAATAGAATTCAACTGAGAAAATGGACATGAAAACACTACAGAATCTATATAAACAAAAATATCAATGCAATGAAGCTTTTGCCTTCAAATGTGAGAGAATTTCAAATTTATAATATCCTGATGGCATTCTCTCTCTCTCTCTCTCCTTCCCTCAATGGATGAAAGGAAAAGAAAGAAAATTTGTACATAGAAATGTTAATTAATGCTTTACAAAATTGTATCATCTAACGTATCCTAGCATTTCTTCTGTCATGAATCATGATCCACCCAATCGAGAAGTGAGATCAATGAATATGTCTTCTCTGCAGGGAATGGTGAGACCGCCCATTGGATGATCAAATCCAAATTCTTCCTCCGCTTTGCTTAACAAGTCTTGGAATGAAAGGCTGGTTCGAGTATGATATTGGAATTACAAATCGCTTCCTTTCGCTCTCTCCAACATAAACTGCAAGATGGCCTGTTGAGACTTCTTGTTTTGCTTTCAATGATGAAGTCGGTCAGAGGACTTGCTTAGCATGAATGATATGAGGCATACGAATAGCCATTGTTTTGAATTGGGTATATCTTCCTCAACAACAAGAAAAAGGAAAGGGCTTGCAGAACAAGTGAAAGCTTCGCTAGTGAAGAATGTGAGGGTTGTGCTGGCTTAACACTTGCTGATATGCTTACATAGATCGAAGTTATGTGGGAAACCCTATTGAAATCTGGAATGAGTGGTGAAGGAACAAGAGACACATGGTTTTGCCTTCCTGCTCATCAAGATCATGAATTTATGGCAATGGACCAAACTGTACCTGTGTGTATGCTAGTTGGAAAACATCATACCCTACCACTACGGATAACATACCCTACCAGGTAAAATTATATGATTTTGATTGTTTTGATGTTGTAGCTCTTTGTTTCAACTTTTATAAGGCCAATCATTCAAAGAAACAACTACACGGGTCCTAATGAAACACTAGCAAGCAGAACATATGAGTTATCAGTTCGTATGACAATGTTGCATAAAAAATTGAAGGAACAAATAGGGATGCTAGCTTTAATAGATGCACTAAATCAACTTAATCTGTGACAGTATTCTATGCTGGTATCATCTAGAACCCAAATTGGCTCCAACAAATGAAGTTTCCTGTGTTACAATTTGGATACTCCTTGGAGACTAGTATCATGACCATCACATTCAAGCCATGTAATTCAATTATACGAATGAATGTCAAATGATAAAAACATAGGATTCAGAGGTCTTTTGGTTTGAAGATGACAAGTCCAATTAGAGCTTCTATGCTACCTATCATCCCTCCAAATCCTGGTCCAAGCTACGATCTTTGCGTCTTCTTGCTTGTTTGTGTCAAGGGGCATTGTCACAGGCAGCTGACTTATCTAATCTTAAGCTTGGTTTTGTCTTAACACACATGTGACTGATAGACTTCTCACAAATTATCACCAATTCCTTACCTGTGTTTCTTAGGAAACATTGTCATGTGAGCTGATAACTCATATGTTCCAGTGCTTGCTGGTCTAACAGAAACTTTAAGTTGCAGACAGGTTTTCTATGGTTGTTGCAATGCATTCAAGAGATCCAATCCACATATTGTGTCAAGCTAAGTAGTCTTTGATATGACTTGTCAGTTGTTACTTGCCATAAATCAGCTGATAGTCTTCAAATATAACACAGGTACAACAGGCACAGTTTGGCAAATCCATGTGATCCCTTCATGTGCCAATGTCTCTCATTAGACCCCAGTCAAATGTTCCTTTACCACTCATTCCAAATTTCATAAGATTTCGCACAGAATTGTGATCTATATATACATATTGAACCTACACAACCAACACAAGCTTCACATTCTTCATTGTCAAAGTTTTCACTTGTTCTGCAAGGCCCTCATTCCTTTTTCTTGTTATTGAGAAAAGTATTCCCAATTGAAAACATTGGCTATTCATATGCCTCACATTAGCCATGCTAAACAAATCCTTCGAAGGTCTTTATCATTTAAAGCAAACCAAGCAGTAGAAGATGTTCCCAAGGGCCATTTTGCAGTTTATGTTGGAGAGAGAGAAAGGAAGAGATTTGTGATTCCGATATCATACTTGAGCCAACCTTCATTCCAAGACTTGTCAAGCCAAGCAGAAGAAGAATTTGGATTTAATCATCCAATGGGCAATGGGTGTTCTCACCATTCCCTGCAAAGATGACATTTTCATTGATCTCACTTCTCAATTAGGCGGATCATGGTTCATGATAGTGGACACTTGCTAGCATATTTTAGCGAACACAATTTTGTAACAAAGCAGTAATCACCCTTTCTATGTACAAAAAAAAATTTCTTTTCTTTTTTGTCACACAAAAGATTCAGCTGTTGAGGAAGGAGAAAAAATATCATCAGAATTTATAAACACACTTTAATGGCATTTTCTCACATTCAAAGGTGAAAACTTCATTGCTTTGAATTTTTTTGTTTTTATAGACTTTGCACTGTTTCAATGTCCATTTTCTCAGTTGAATTCAATTTGCATTGAATTCTACTAGTATTGAATTTAGAGTGCATTTGTGAACAACTAGAGTGATAATTAACAATACTGCAAACAATGAAGACAATACTGTTAAAGAAACATAAATTACATCTTAGTTAGATAAGCTTTTAAAACCTTTATGGCGAAATCAGTACATGTTGAAACACCACGAGAACTTCAAAGATAAAACTAATTATGCAATCTTTGCCTCCAATTTTGTTAATTAGTTCAATGGGAACAGTAAACTACCTCAACATATTTTTAATTGTACATTACGTTATCTGGTAATGAAAATAATAATAAAAAATTACAAAAAGTTGGAAAATTTGAGTTAGAAAATAGTAGAAACTTGCTAGAACAAATGGTGTAAAAAATGATAATTCCTAAGTATTGTTAAAAAAATAAAATAAAAATAATAATAATAACAATAATTAAATGGAAAAAACACAAATTTGAAGATTTTTACTCATTGGCCTGTTTCAGATTGAAAGTGGGCTTTTCGAAGAAAATATGATAACGTGGACCCAAACCTAGCTGTATCACTTTCTCAACATATTAATTGATGTTATTTGATAATGCAGAGGAATCCATATCAAAGATTTGGCTTTAGTAACAAAATGTGCTGCAATAATTTCATGGACTGCATGACTAGGTTGCAATTAGTTTCTCAGATAAAAACATATTTACATTGATTTCTTAACAAACACTAATATTCTAATCCAAAAATGGCGTGAATCCAAACAAGAAAGTCTGTGTCAATGGTGTTAGAGTCTATTGTTGCTGTAGTCTAGCATTTTGTTCATCTTTGCATTTCTTGCTTATGAGCAGTTCAAACTGCAGGTGATGTCAATGAAGGTCTCTTCTCTACATGGGATTGTAAGACCACCCATTGGATGATCATACCCAAATTCTTCTTCAGCCCATCTCAGCAAGCTCTGGAATGATGGATGCTTCAAATATGATATCGGAATCACATATCGCTTCTTCTTAGTTTCTCCAACGTAAAAACAGCAAGGTGGTTGTTACTGTGAAATCTGAGTTTTGTTATATAATAATTAAAATAATAAGAAATTAGTTAGGGGTGATTTTGTATTTTTTGTAACTTAGATGGGTAACATTATTAGTTTTGGAGAATTTGGTTACCAAGTCAATTTGTGCTTTTTATATCTTGCGGCAGTGATAGTGCGTTGGAAAAAAAAATTTCATATTATTTTATTGTTACGATTTTACAGAGAATTCAAGCTAGAGGCTACGGTAGGAATGGCTCAGCATCTTGGAGATATTCTGATACACCCATTGATTGAGGTAAGACCCTTCTTGTGTCACTAATTATTAAATTTTTATTGAGAAATAAAATAGTTGATGCTTTATGGGATTTTAGAAAATCTGTATGTGCCTACCTAGGTTTTTGAGATTTTGGTACATGGTGCAACATGTAGAGTGTAGTATGGGTGAATAGCTGAAACAGTGGAGCAGTGTGTGTGGGTGTGTAGGTGTGGTTTGACAATAGAGTTTGGTGTATTGGGTCAGGTGTGTTTGGCTATTTTGGGTGGATTGATTTGGTATACCTTGAATATTAAAGCACTGCATAAATATAGTGGGTTTTTGTGGATGTGTGAAAGACATAAAAATATTAATTTATTTGAGGTTATATTTATTAGGTTCGTGTGATTGAAATTGTGGAGTTGAGTATTTGGAGTTAGCTTTGGGATATTATTTTAACTGTTGAGGTAAGAAACTCTCTATCACTTTTTTTTTTTATCGAATCGTTTCAAATTGTAAAAATATTAATCTATACCCTTCTTGTTCTCTTAAAAATAAAATATGGATCAAGTATAAAATATCATTGAATATCATTCTGAAAAATTATTTCAATATATTGTGAAACTATTATGAAAGTTTGTACCAAACATTTATTCTAAAAATATTGAACACCTTATTTAAAAGAAATTTATTGTTTGAATCCTGAACATCTCTAGTCTGACTATGATATAGACTCTAGCCAATAGGAGTTATTTATTGGTACAGAAACTAATTTCTTTTGGCGCTTTACCACCGGCCTATGTGTGTTATAACGAGCTAAGTGACCATAGCCACCGCAACTTGAGTTTTGTGAATCGAATTACTGAACTATCTGAATATTGAACCATCGATCTGAACAACGAAATTATTTTGAATTATCTTATTGTCTTCTCAGTTGAAATGTATTGCTACACTAATTATTTTTAGCTATGAAACCATTTTACAAAATAATTGTTCATTTATTGAATTGTAGCAAAAATATATTTATTAGTTATCGACTATTTTCTTTGTATACTTCATCCAGCTAACATTGATAGATAGTTATTTACTAGGCTGCCTAACTTATCCTTCTTTTATTTTTTTTTCAGATTCTGAGGAGTAGAGTTACACGGGGTTTTACTTGTTGAAATGCCGAGAGTAAGAATATGATTTTAAATTACTTTGGATTACTATTTTGTTAGTGGATTATATTAGTGGACAATTTCATATGATAAGATAAGGATTGTTTATTATTTATAGATTTTGGCATTATGATAATTAAAGATTTATTTTGAGTATTTTATTTTGGTGGTTTATTTGATTGGAGTTTTAGCCTTGCATGCTCAGTTAGATGGGCGTGCGACGTTATCACGGGGTTTGGGGCGTCACAATAATGTTGGCCCAAGTGACCTATGGGTCTACAAACATGACCAAAAAGCTTAAGCTCAAATTACTTAGGTAGCGTTTGGTAACGTTTACGTTTATTGTTTATGTTTATAAAAATTTTATAAACTGGTTTTTGTTTATTTTTAGAAAAACATAAATTACAAATGCGGTTTGTTTGAACAAAATGTTTAAAAAATTTTAAAAACATAAACAAAAAAATATGTTTGTTAAGGCCTAAAATATTTATATTTATTTTTATTATTTATGACAATGGGATCACACACATTATAATTCAAAAAAATTAATTAAAAAAATAATTGAAAAAAAATTTAATTGGAAAAAAAATAATTAAAAAAATAATTGGAAAAAAAATTAATTGGGAAAAAAATATTTGAAAAAAAAGATTAATTGAAAAAAAAATCATTTGAAAAAAAATGAAAAAAAATAATTTAAAAATAATTGAAAAAAATTTAATTGGGAAAAAAAATATTTGAAAAAAAAAATTAATTGAAAAAAAAAATTATTTGAAAAAAAAAATTTAAAACTGAAAATGTAAACTCATTTTTTGAGTTTTCATTTTTTCTTCAAATTTATAAACTGAGATAACCATTTATAAACTACAAAAATTATCAAACAAGTTTTTATGACAGTTTTTAAAATTTTTGTAAATATAAACTGAAACTTAAAAACAGAATGGTTACCAAAAAGGTCCTTAGTAACAAGGTAGTGGTGACTTATAAATCATTACGTCCTCACGAGGGTCCATAATCAATCAGAATACCACGACAAGCTCGTGGCCAGCCCAGAAGCCCAAAATAAGTGGCCTATATGGTTAGTGGTGACTTATCAATCATTACGTCCTAGAGAGAGTCCATAATCAATCAGAATAACACGACAAGCTCATGGTCAGCCCAGAAGCCCAGAATAGGTGGTCCACATGGTTGTGTGCATGGGTTGGCTTTGATACCATTTGTAACGCCCCAGTACTTGCTTACCCAAGTAAATTGTGGGTCTACTAACATGACTGAAAAGCTTAAGCCCAAGTTACTTAGTAGCAAGTTAGTGGTGCTTTATATGCCCAAGATCACCTGTGCAAATTTTCGATGTAGGATGGGGGTGTTACAAACTCCCACACTTATAAATCCTCATGTCCTCGTGAGGGTCCATAATGAATAAAAATACCACGACAAGTCCGTGACCAGCCCAGAAGCAGAGAATAAGTGGCCTACATGGTTGTGTCCATGGGTCAGCTCTAATACCGCTAAATTGTCAAGCCCAAGCCCTGTGACAACACCAAACACTCAAGTGAGCATGAAAGGCTAAGAGCCCAATCAAATAAACCATGAAAATAAAATACTCAAAATAAATCTTTAATTATCATAATGTCAAAATCCATAAATAATAAATAATCCTTAACATATGAAATTGTCTACCAAATCCACTGATATAATCCACTAACAAAATAGTAATCCAAAGTAACTTAAAATCATATTTTTACTCTCAGCACTCCCACAAGTAAAAACCCGTGTAGCTCTACTCCTCAAAATATGAAAAAAATAAAATAAAATAAGGGCAAGCTAGACAGTTAGCAAATAACAACCATCATTGCTAGTTGGATCAAGTATACAAAGAAAATAGTTGATAACCAATAAAATTTTTTTTGCTACAATTCAATGAATAAACAATTATTTTGCAAGAAGGTTTCATAGCTAAAAATAAATAATATAGCAATACATTTTAATTGAAAAGACAATAAGATAATTCGAAGTAATTTCATTGTTCAAATCGATGATTCAATATTTAGAAGGTTCAATGATTCGATTCACAAAACTCATGTCTCGATGACTGCGGTCACTTTGCCTGTGACAAGGTCCAGAACCACATATAAGCCAGTGGTAAAGCTCCAAAAGAAACTATTTCTATGCTAATAAATAACCCCCATTGGCTAGGATCCAAATTATAGTTAGACTAAAGTGATGTTTAGAATTCAAACAATAAATTTCTTTTAAATAAAGTGTTCTATATTTTCAGAATAAATATTTGGTACAAACTTTCATAATAGTTTCACAAAATATTGAAATAATTTTCAAAATAATATTCGATGCTATTTTATACTTGACCTATATTTTATTTTAAGAGAACGAGAAGACTATAAATAAATATTTATAATTTCAAACGATTCGATAGGAATAAAAATGAACCAACAGTAATAGAAGGTTACTTACCTCAATAGCTAAAATAATATCCCAAAGCTAATTTTAAATACCCAACTCCACCACTTCAATCACACAAACCTAATAAATATAACCTCAAATAATTAATATTTTTACGTCTTTCAAACATCTACAAGAACCTCACTAAATTAATTCTATGCAGTGCTTTAATATCCAAGAGATACCAAACCAATCAACCCAACTTAATAGCCAAACACACCTTGCCCATCATACAAAAGTCTATTGTCAAACTACACCCACACACATTGCTCCACTATTTCTACTATCCACCCAGACTACACTTCTACACGTTGCACCATCCACCAAATTCTCAAAACCTAGGTAGGCACATAAATATTATCTAGATTCCCATGATGCATCGAAATATTTTATTTCTCAATAAAAAAATTTAATAACTACTGATACCAGAAAAGTCTTATTTGAGCCCTCAATTCCTTACAGCAGCCTCTCACCTGATTCCTCTGTAAAATTTTGCTAAAACATAACTTGAAATCCTTTTTTTTTTTTAAAGGGTTAATAACCGAATTCCTTAAAATTAGTAAATCATCCATATAAATTATTTTAATTACTAATATATCCAATAAAATAATTCTACATATAACTTGGGTTTTGCATTCTCCCCTCCTTCAAAGAAATTTCGTCCTCGAAATTTGACATACCTAATATAGCGATTGTAATTTAGACCCGACCCATTAGATGTTTTGGATCCCAGTTTCATTGTCTTATATAGTTGTTCATGTCTTGTTTCTCCTTATTTCCCTTTGAGTTGGCTATTGGGATGTGTTAGTTGCGTTTGGAACAGGTTAATAGCTTATTTTTCAAACTGTTGTTGCCCAGATTTTTGCCTCTTCGCTCGAGCGGTCCTTGTGTACTCTCAATATTTTTGCAAGTCTGGAAAAACTACTGGAAGTTGGCATTCTTCGCTCGAGTGGGGGTCTTCTGTCTGTAAAACTTTTGGGAGTTGGTATTCTTCGCTTGAGCGAGGCTTCTTGCGCTTGAGCGGTGCAACTTATTATGTCTGGTCGCTCGAGAGACACTTCTTACACTCGAGCGACCTATGCGTATATCAGTTCATAAACAACCATTTTTGAACCACTTTTTCATTTCTCTCTCTCTAAACATTTCAAAACCCTAATATTTCTCACTCTCTCTCTAAAACTCTCTTGTTTCCCTTGAATACACCTAGATCCGTCAATCTTTTCACCCATGTCCCTTTGTTAAAAAGGTAGAGCTCAACGAGGTCTTCGTTCTAATCAGAGCAAAGTTGGTTTTCAGCATCTTTGAGTTTCCTTTACTCTCTTCCTCGTCTTCTAAGTTTGTGGTAGGGATTCTTCACACTTTCTGTGAGTTTTAACTAAGTTATTTGTTATTTCTAAACAATATTGTGATTTTGGGGATTTTTTAAACAAATCTAGGGTTTTGGGTTAAAGATCAAAAGAGGGATTTCAAATGGATTTTTAGAAATGATTGTAGTGTTGCAAATAAAGTTGAGTTGTGATGAAATGGTTGATTTTGATACTTGGGATTGATTTTGGAAGAAAAAGGGATTTTGCTCTAAATATCTCAAATGGGATTTTATATAAATAATGAATTGATGTTGGAAATGTGGAACTGGGTTGATATTGATAAGGATGGTGGAAATATCTATTTTGGGCTATCGGTGGAGGATAGTGATGATTGTTGTAGAAATAAATTGCATGAGAATTAGGAGAATTGAAACTATTTTCTCACTCATTTGCATTGAGCATTATTTCACACTTATACATTGGAAATGTTTATCATTTTGAGAAAAATGGGTGAATCTGGGAAGTATGTGCTGACTCGTTGAAATAAGTTGGCCTGAGTACCCATGGTGAAAGTCCTAAAAACTAAGGGTCTACACGGTCCGAATTGGTTCGGTTATGAGAAAATCCAAGAACCGAACCGATCCTAACAGTTCTGTGATTTTGAGAACCAGACCAAGCCATTACATTTGTAACACTGGACCAGAACCAAACCAAAATAACGGTTCGGTTACAGTTTGGTTCACAGTTCTAAAAATTTCTATTTACCAGAATAAATTGTTAATATTAGCAAAATAATTACTCAAACTGATTATATTTAACTCATGATAAAAACTGATAATATTAAGGTATTACTCAACATTACATATCTATATCATCCTAATATCATTAAAATTACAAAAAAACCAATCAATAAAAATAAAACTTGATATGATAATATTAAATATTATATATATGTAGATATATATCTTATTAAATAACACTTATGCATGGTTCAAGGACTGCAGTTGTTTATTAAATATTATATATGTATCTCTTTTAAATTTCGGTTCGGTTTGGTTCGGTTCGGTTCGAACTGTGATTTTTTCGTAAAATCCATTAATGGAACCGTTTTTATGGTTCTCAATATTTCTTAAACTGAAACCAATCCGGTTCTAAATAGAACCAAACCAAACCGTACGGTTCGGTCTGGTTTGGTTCAGATTACCAATTTGAAAAGATTTTTGAACAACCCTACTAAAAACTGCGCGTATACATGGGTGTCGATCCTGTGGACGAAATTTCTGTGAAATAGAAATAGTAATGCTTGTATAGCCTACGTTACATGGGTGCCGGTTTATGGTTTCCCGCGGATGAAATTTCCGTGAAAGGTTATAATTGTTTTGAGATTCTCAGAGTGTGATTCACTACCTTGTTTTTCTACTATAAAGGAAAAGATTCATGAATTGTGTTATAACCTGGCATTGCATGGTTTTGAAAGAGACATAAAATGTTTTCAGCATGTGCATTACATATGCATCCACCTTATCGCTTTGTTAAGATTCATATACTGTGTTGGATTATTTCTTTTGGGCTTTGGCTCACCCTATGTGGGAAAAACAATTTCAGGTGCTAATGATATGCCTCCGCCAAGGCAATAGCTTGGGAGGACTTTGAGCAAGAGCTTCATTTTGTTTATTTGTTGTATTTATTTTTGTACAAGCCAAGGGCTTTAATTGTATTGGATTTAAGTTCACTTTTGTTGTAACTAAGCATCGTCTTGGAAAGTTGTAAGCCTTTAGGGCATTTATTATCTATTTTACTTTCGTACCATAACTCTTGTTGTGACATATGTTATAGATTCAAAGATAGGCTTGTGAATGTATATCTGCATATGTTACTCTTTTGTAAACTCAATTGGAATCAATGAAATATAATTATTTATACTGGTGTAGTTATTTAATGTATATGTGTAGACACCCCATTTTTGACCGTCCTTAAGACTTGGACATCATCGTTTGAACACTCGATGATCATCCATGCTCGTGTTCGTTTTGAGTTCCCAGAGGTCTCAGCCGCGCGCCTTGCCTTAGCATCTCTCAACTTGTCCATTTTGTGCATGGTTGTGGACCAAACACTTGTGTTTTTGCTTTTGAGGGAAGAGGGTGGCTTGTTGGCCATCCCCTCAACCCATCGGCCAAGGCATGATGCCATTGGCCTTGTGTTCTTGTCATCGACCAAAAGTTTTGGCCGATCGGCACTCCTTTTGGTCGGTCGGCACTTATGTTGGTCGATCGGCCTTATTTTTGAGCCGAGACCTTTCCATCTGCTTTTTGCAGATATTTTCTGCCAGCTGTGACAGCTGGTATCCACAATTCACATCCTCCATACACGTGTATAGAGGGATTTGTTTCAAGACTCAAGCTTGCTCAACAAGCTTGAGAATTGGATTTCTATAAAAAGGGAGCCCCTCCCTCCCTTCTCAGGGTTCAGAAAATAGAGTCTTGAGAGATAGATATACGTTTGTATCTATATCTCCTTGTTGATCCTTGTTTTGTGCTCTAAAGTGTCTTTTTGTCTTACTATTGCACGCAAACACCTAGCAATACACCATTCTTTGGTTGCTGAGGTCCTTAGGAGTTGGTCTTAGTGTTCTTGGGCTGGTTTTGATTAGAGAAAGGTGCTGGAGTGGTGTTCTTGAAGGTGTTCTTCAAGGGTGAGTAAACTACCTTTAGATACCCCTTTCTTGCTTAAGTTTTTAGACCTATTTGCATATTGTTTTAAGCTTAGCTCTAAACTACAAAAAGTTCTGATTTTGCATGCTTGAGACCTTTGTTTAAGGTCACTTTTTGGTTTGGGGTTGTTTACCCCCCCTTAGGCTTTGTTTGGCCTTGCTTTTGTGCCTTCTTTGTGAGCTTCGGGATCACCTTGTTTTGGCCTTCTCACCACTAAAATCCCTGGATTTCAGTGGTGGGGATGGTGTTTTAAGGTCCCAAAAAGGAGAGGGTCATCCCCTCTCTTGTGTCTTTAATACTTGCCTTGAATGCTTCATGTGTGAACATGTTTGTTAGGCTTGTTTTAGCTTATATATTAGCATGTATTTGTGGTTATTTTGCTGAGGCTTACCACTGTTTTTGCTTGAATTGATCACTCCATACATGGTTTATCCACTTGTAGTGTAAATCACACACACTAGTCTTGTATGCTTCATGAAATAGCATGTCATTCTAGCCTATGTTGTGTCCACTTCAGCATGTATTTGGTGTTGTCTTACCGTATCATACCTCTGTTTAGGTTTGGTTTGGTTAGCCTTTACATGCCTCATGCGCTTGTAGTACATTTCCATGAAATTGCCTTAACATGCTTTGTGCTTTAAGCCATGTTTTTAGCATGATTTTGGCTTGACCCGAAGAAGCTTTTAGCCTTGTTTTACCATACTTAAGGTTTGTTTGGTGTTGTTTTGGTCATGCTTGCATTGCTTTGTATAGTCTTGGTTCAACCTAGCTTGTTGGCTTTGAGTGTCCAAGTCATTAGTATGCATTGCTAAGACTATTTTTATGATTTGGCATCATTTCATATGTGTTTTCAGTCCATGTTTCATGCTCAAATGCTTGCACTTATCACTCTTTTAATGCTTTAAAGAGTTGACGTTTTATGCCTCATGAATGGATCATTGTGCATGCCTCCATGCTTAGGTCTTTGGGATGCCATCTAAGTGGGATTTTGGGCTTATTTTGACATGCCATAACTCTATTTTTCATTGGTTAAGTCATACCATGTGTGGTTGTGATAGGTGTAGTGTAACACCCCTTTTGTAGACTTGCATGCCTCATGCTTTTGGACTTTTGTTCTAACTTGTGTTGGCTAGGTTTAAGTTTATTTTTGGCCCTATCTTGACCTGCCTTAGGACTGTTTTGATAGCCCTTGGCCCTTTGGGGCTTGCCTTGCATAGCCATGGTATGAGTCCCTCGGCTAGCCTTAAGTTTTAGGCTTTCTCGCATGCTATACTTGCTTTGTTTGGTTGATTTGGCATCATTCCTCACATATTTTCAGAGCTTATTGCATTGCCACATTCTCACATTTGTCACACCTTGCTCATGCTTAAGAGTTGGTGTCTTGTTGCCTTGCTTATGAACCTAAGTGTGTGCATGTTTGTGTGTGTTTTCATGCTTCCAATTCAACACTCTGGCCACTGGTTTGGGCATGTTTGAGAGCTGTCCATTTTAGTTTAAGCCCATTTTCGCATGTTGTTGCATGCTTGCCTTGCATGTTGTTGCATACTTGGTACATTGCACGTTGTTACATGCTAATTCCATTACATGTTGTTGCATGCTAATTTCATCGCATCATGCTTGCATGTTTGCATAGCATTGTGTGTGCATGCCTTGCCTCTTGATCAAACATGATAGAGGTTGAGGTCTCTTAAGTGATTTTGTGCATTCATTCCATATTGAATTGCACACTTGGCTCCTTTGGCCATCATGCATTGGAATGCGTGATTGGTGGCCTGAGGGTCGGGAACTACACACCTTTGATTCTCAAACATGATAAGGGGTGTAGTTGCAAACATTGTCTTACAAATGTATTGCCATACCTCTGTTTGTCCTCTGCTGCAGCAAAATAGCTTTTTGTAGGAAAAGATGGCCGATCGGCTATCTGGTGTGCCGATCGGCTAAAAGTGTTTGGCCGATAACCTCATAAATGGTCGATGGCACCTTTCCTTTGGCCGATGGCTTCACCATTTGGCCGATGGCCTCTCAGCATGTCCATGAAGTGGTTCTGGAGCATCACAGGACTTTTCACAGTTCTCAGAGGTGCAGAACAGTGCAAATAGAGGCAACACGAGGCATGGCAACGGATTTCCGAGCAAAGCCGATCGAGCATGCATTTGTCTCTCTTGTCGAGGCCGCTTTACTGTTTTTGTAGCTTAATTAATTTGTTTAATTAGTTAAGAGTTGTGTAATAATTAATTAGCTTGTTAGTTGATTAATTAGTTGATTTGTATTATTCTTTCGGACACTCCGTCGAGAGGGCCAATTGTTGTAATAAGCATGCGTGAGTGTGTGCATGTCTTCCAACCCCACGTCTTTCTCCCTTTTACTTAAACCGCTTACGATGGTTAGTTTTAGGGCATATTTCATTTAGCATCCTTGTGCTATGCATGTTTGCATCATTCATCTGTACTGCATGCACCGGGCTCGGCACATCATACTAACTGCATTGCATTTCAATTCCTACTTGAATACATGTATCGAATTGTTGCATTTCATATGCCATCTTAGAATAGCCGAGCCTATTTCTAGTTGCATTTTGTATGTGCTGCATTAGCCATCTTAACATAAACTCGGATCATCCAATGATTACTAACTAGCTATTGTCTTGGCTCGGAGAACACTGTGAGTGTTTATGCTTTAGCATCTTGCATGTGTGTAAGTGTTGCCATAATAGCATGCTTGCCATGAGACTATTTGCTTATGTGATATAACTGCCTGAATGCCTGTGGGTGAAGGTTGGATTGCTTGAATTGGAACAATTCATCAAATCTTTGATTTAGCCTACTTGCGAGTAGCAAACTTCAAATCATTTTCATAAACGAATATGCAATGTTTTGTTCTAACTTAGACGATCTAGTCTATACTTGTATACTGTGTGCATCACATAGTAATTCTAGGTTAATAAGTGGAAAAAGAGCACATGTGTTGTAACGCCCTCAAAATAAACCCATAATTCTTCCAACAATAGGATGCTTAGACACAAGAGAATAAAGTATAAATATATTCCATCAGAGTAATCTTTACAAAAGTGTATTACATGTTGACATCAAAAGTAAATGCCCTATAGGCTTACAACTTTTCAAGTCAACACTTGGTTACAAAAAGAGAGTGCTAGCTCTATACAATGAAAGCCCTTGGCTTGATATACATATAATACAACCAAAAATACAAAACAATCCAACAGTCCCAAGCCTCCCAAGCTATGTCCTTGGAGGTGGCATGCTACATGTACTTAAAAATGATGTCCCGTATAGGGTGAGCCACAGCCCAGTAGAAATACACTAAACCAACCATAAACAATGACTAAAATAATAGCATTTAATAGATGGTCCACACTTATATTCTAACTTATACTGTGTTACAGTCTCATGACAATCATGTCCGTACTACATTTCACTTTCCATTTCTTATCCAATTCTCAATTCATAACTATGGCTCAGGGCTTGGCCAAACAACTTATAAGAGATAGTAACTCATGTTAAACATTTTCCATTTCACAATAGATAAGAAAACTAGCTATATCAACACTTTAACAGATAAGCATATGAGCTGTATCAACACTTCAATAGATAAGCATATGAGCTATATCTACGGAGTCCATCCCCCATCTCTTCCCAAACAATATCCGGTTTAAAGGACCATCTCCCATCTTCCCCTAAACCGTGGAGTACATCCCGCATCTCCTCCCATACAACACAATATGGATAAACATAGATCATATACACATTCAATCAATACATAAAGTTAATGTATTATTTCAACCGTCATATTCGATGACCCATCCAATTGATTAGTTTTAGTTTGCCTAATCATCATGCGTTGTCTACAACAATCACGACTATCCTCCACTGATAGCTCAAAACAGTTATTTCTAAACAGGAAATAAATACACCAAATGGATAAAATATCAACATTATGTCTAGATGAGCGATAAATTAATCCAACTACACCCTTTCATCCCATACCTCCCCAATTCCAATATTCTCAATTCAATTTCTCATATCCGAAATTAATTATACAAATTAATTTACCAACAAATTAGGGCATTTTTCCATAATTCTCACAACAACCCTAAGGTTCCATTTTCATCAATGATCTAATATTAATTCCTTTTCTCAAAGTATTACACACATTTGGGTTTATAAATTTGAAAACCCCTATTTTGAAAATTACACAAAGAACCCAAACTTTCTCAAAACTACCCAACAACCCCCAACATATCGAAATACTAAAATTCAAAGACAAAGCTCATAAGATGGAGTAGGATATCCCTACCTTGAAGTTAGAGCTCAAACGGGGAAGTTGAAGAAAACCAAAATGCTTCAAATCAACAATTTCTCGGATCAAAATGTAGTCCTCGACGATCAACACAACTTTTACAAAGGCCGAAGGGAAAGGAAGCACTCTAACTAGATCAAACCCCAGAGAGAAGGGAGTTTCTAGAGAGAGAGGCTCTCAAAAAGTGTTTTTAGAAAGTGAGAGAGAGAGAGAGAATGTGAAAGTTGATTTTAAAATGTCCAGCTGCGGACTGATATACGACATTCCCGCTCGAGTGTAGAATAGAGCGCTCGAGCATCAAGAACAAAAAACATGGTCTGCTCGAGCGCAAGAATGCCCGCTCAAGCGCCAAGACATAAAGACAAAACACACCCGCTCGAGCGTGAAAACTAGTCCGCTCGAGCGCAGATTTTCATCTCCCAGAACTTACACCGAAAAGTACTACCCGCTCGAGCGCCAACAAGCCCGCTCGAGCGCGACCCACTCGAGCGCGACCCGCTCGAGCGCGACCCGCTCGAGCGCAAGAAATCTGCTTGAGCGTAGAAATCACACCTGCAGAAGTTTTGCAGAGCACCAAAAATATTGGGAGTGTGCAATCTCCGCTCGAGCGCTAGACGACCCGCTCTAGCGGAAAGACCAAAAACCTAGCAACAAGATTTTAGACCAAGACTCAACCCACCTGCTCGAAACATGCCCAACACATCCTAAAACTCAAACATAGGGAATTAAAGGATGACAACAAGATAAACAACCACCAACTCCACGGAACCAAAGTCCGCAATACGACAATTACAGAAAGGGAAAACCGGGATCGCTATATGTGTTTTCAAAAACAAAATATCATGCTTAGTACAGGCCGATCTTTGATCGGGCGAGCGGGGGTGCTCATTGCATGACCTTCCCCTCTCGTACCCAAGTTCCCGAGCCGAGACAACTTTAGTGATGACGGACACGTGGCCTTAGGCAACGAGTCAGGGTTTCCTAAATTCCCCCCAAATAAATATTTAGGTGGCGACTCTGTATCTGGTAAAGCAGTCCATGTTTGGCACTTCTTTACAAAAATCAGTTTTTCAAAACGATTTGTCGGATTTGGACTCTTTCGTGATTTATCGGTCTTGCATTGCACTTTGCGAGATTAGATTTAGAACCGTGACATTGAGTCCGAACTGTAATAGCTAGAGAGCAAACGACATTTCACGCCTTCGCAAGCGCGGAGCTTCGGAAGTCCTCAGGACGCGTCTACAGTTTCTAGCGACTCCACTAGGGAGTTAGAGAACTTGACTCGAACTCATGATATCTTGTTTTGATTACACTTATGTGTCTTTGCATTGCATTTGCGTTGGTGCGTCTAGGACACCGTGTTTACCGTATGCTATTCCTGAACGGTTTGCCGGAGGCTTGCTTTGAGAAGCATGCCATAAGGCTGACCGGTTGCGGGCTTTGCCATGACGGGAACACAAACCTTGGTTTTTACTAAGGCACCCCGTTTTGACCATTCGACCTAGAGCATATCGGAAACTGTAGTGACTATTCCAAGCTAGGACAGGTTGCTTACCCGATTGTAGGTTGTTTGAAACCGCTGTGTGCGTAGTGAAACCCTAGCTCCTGACAAGATAGGACAGGGAAACCCTACCCCTCCATAGGGATGTTTTTGCTCTCATTTACTTGCTATGTGCTTTTAGAGTGTGCCTCTACAGGAATGCGCATTTTAGTTCGTAAGTATGGGTATTAGGCCTGCGGGCATCAGTATCAGTATTTTGGGATAGAATCAGTTTTACCTGAGGGTATCAGTTTACAGGCAGAATTTTGGGCAGAATTCAATAGAGAGCACAGTCATATAGCTGTGCTTACATCTGTTCTGGTGAAATTGGGCTGAGATGCTGTCTGTTTTCTCTTTTGCTAGGGTAGTCTTGGGAACCATAGCTTCAGAAGGCTCCGATATCCCTCGGGTACATTGGATTTGTGCTGATAGACTTTGTCAGGTCAGAGATTCAGTTCAGAGCAGCCAGTGTTTTCCTTCGCTGAGGCAAGGCAGAGAAAGGCAAGTCAAGGCTCACCGGTTCATCTGATTCGTTAGTTGCCAGTCACATCACCTTTGTTCAGTACAGCAGCCTCGTGATGACGTAAAATTCAGAAAAAATTATGGTCATGACAGCAGCATTAAACCAGGGGATCACCATCCAGGATAAGACTGATGTCGAAATGTAACGCCCGCCCAGGTCACCTGCTGCACATCCGATCTGGGAACCCCAAGTATTCCAAACTCGTGAGCCCACCACTTTTGAGCTGATGGAAATGATCGGCGATCTTCAGAGGTCTGTGGCTGATCTAGCCTTCGGAATGTCGGCTCCGCCATCGATCATATCACATGCCAGGAACTTCATGCCGGAAGAGCCCCCGCTACTGGAGTGAATTGTAATTGAACTCAGCCAACCCGAAGCCATCCCAAGTTCCGGCAATGACATGTTGACAATAACCAGGCTTCGCACTGATGTAGCAATCCAAACCTTTAACCAAGCTGAGGCGAGGGGTAAGAACAAGGTGGAGGTGGATACTGATCCCTATGAACAACTTCTACAGGCTGTTGAGGCTTTGAAAGCCGGAGGACTGAACAAACAGCAAGTACTCGTAGTTGCTACAAAAACTGCAGATGATGCTTTTGTCACTCAGAACGAGGGCAGTTCGAGCCAAGGGGAAAATCGGGAGAAGGGCCATCGTACCAGAACTGTTCCTCCTAACCCTAATTCTATACCTAGAAAAGATCAGCAGACCAAGCCAGCACCTGCTGACCCCTTTGCTAGTGCATTCAGCAAAAATCCACAAACCTCAAAGTATCTACCCCGAGGGCGCAGGGTCTTCCATGCCCTCTACATGCCTTTGTCCAAGGCGCTTCAAATCCTTGCTGAAAAAGGGCATCTCAAACCCCTCGAGCCTCGGCCTCTCCCTAGTCGTCTTTCGCCTAGTCATGACACTACCCAGTACTGTGCGTACCATTAACAAACTGGTCATACCACCGACAATTGCTTTCGTCTTCACCACGAAGTACAGGATTTGTTTGACAACGGGGTTGTTCTTCCACCAAGCTCAGCAAAGTCTATCGTCACCGAATCAGTGAACCTGGAGGATAATGTGATGTGATTAGGGGATGAACCACCTGCGGATGGCACTCAGTTTACTTCAGATGTGGCGTATGGCACGCACTATTTTGAGCATTTACGAATGCTAGTTTTTATACTTTCTGACTTGGGTATTCAGTCAGTTTTGTTGTGTTGTATATAGTCTGTCTTTTTGTACTAAGTCAATTGGGTCTGTCTTGTTGTATCGAGTCAGTCGTGTTGTACAGGAGTCGAGTGATTCCAGGGCCGTTACCTCGGATATCACTTGCTTGTTTTGTGTTTGTCTTTTCGCTTTCTTTTGAGTCTGTTTCTGCCATGGAGCCAGTTGTGCCAGCAGATCTGAATGAAACAGTAGTAAATTTTCACACTCTTGTGTTTGCTTCTGCCTCGCGCCAGTTGTGCCAGAAGTTTGAATGAAACGGTAGTGCATTTTCACCTACTTCTTCTGTGCCTTTAAGTCATTGCATTGACCTAAGTTTTTCAAAACTTTTTGAATAATGTATTAAAAACGAAGAGGAAGGAATTCCTCGGGTTTTGTAAAATTTGATCAATTGAGAGAAAGAGAGGCGTGCTAACCCCTTAATGAATAAGATCACGTTTGTTAACATGAGTACTGAAAAGGATCCTGGCTTTATCCAAATTGGTTCTACACTGTCTTCCGCACGAGCGATTTGTCGCTTTCTTAAAAGATTTCAAAACATATTTTTGCGCGGTCCTGTGAAGACCTGTGTGGAATCGCTCTTGAGATTATGCAGCCTAGGATCGCTCTCAGCTTCGAGACTCGACCCCTTGCTTTTGAACCTTGCACTTGGATTCAGAATGTCCAACGATCAACCATAATGTGAGGCCTGTGTGGCCAGATTTGAAGCATCCCTCGAACTAGGGGCAAGAAAAGTCAGATCAAGAAGATCAGATGTCATCAAAAGAAGCTCGCGAAGCTAGATCAGAAGCGCCTTTTGAACTAGGGGCAAAAATGTTAGATGTGCTCGAAGAGTCAAAAATTGGGATGTTTCTCAGGCTAACGAAGATCGGCAAGAATGCCAAATCCCAGAGGGGAGGAAAGAAGAAAGTATTGCTGAAGGACAACTAAGTTCCTATCCATAACACTAGGGGCAAGTTCAGCCCCCATTGGATGGACTTCTACATCATCAGCGAACAGCAGTCGTTCTCCTAGATTTAGATGGCTCCGAGATCCTAAAACCATTTGACATGGACAAAGCTACACTTTTACCCTTGAGAGGCTCGCTGGGCCGAAAACCCGAAAGGGCGACCCAGGCAAAAGTTAGAGCAAATGAAGAAGGAAAAAGAAAAAAAGAAAAGAACAAAAAAAGAGAAAATGGAAAAAATGAAGAAAATGAAAAATTCTGAACAAAGAAAAGAAGAAAAGAATTGAAAAGAAAAGGAAAACACAGCTCGCAAGGTTGAAAACTCGGAAGGGCGGCCTTGGCAAAAAGTTAGAGCGCAAAAGGAGAGGTTAATACCCGAGTGTACCTTAACCGGAACTACGTAAGGCTTGATTCCCATGTTTGGGATACGTAGGCAACTTCATTCTGAAGTCTAGTCACAAACACTTCCAAATTGATCGTGTCCATGTATTGGTTTTTGATCATCTTTGCTTTCTCTGTATCCGAAAGTTTGGTTGTGATTGTCACTTTGAGGACTGATTACAATGCGTTGCGGTGCCATTCAGACAAGGGGCAACTTCTCGTTGCCATACAATGTGCTGCGGCACCATCCAAACAAGGGACAACTTTCCGTTACTGTACAGTGCCCTTTGGAACAAGGGGCAATTTTCCATTGTTTTAGATCTGAGGTTGTGCATCTCAAGTGTAAGTTTCATGTTGGTTGAGCAGTGGCCATTTGCAAAAATAGTTTTTGAGAATTTTTAATGAGGTTGACTAATTTTCTCGAAAATTATTCTATTTTCCCAAAACTGGACCATTTATTGGACTCAAAAAAGGAAAATTTTCAGTACTCATAACCTAACTTGCATGATTTCAAGTCAAAAAGTTAAACAAGTATGTTAATCTAACTCTTATATTGGTCAAAATTATTTTAGTAGAAAACCAAAACAAAAAATGGTCAAACTGATGAACTACGGGTACAATTGAGGCAGGTTTTCTGTCTTCTCCCCCTTGTCAACATACTTTCCAGAAAGGGCACTGTATTCGCCAGAAAGGGCACAGCGGAAGCTAACCAAAAAGGACTGAAAGCTCTCAACATCCTCTAAGCAATGAGGTATCAAGCCAAGTGCGAAGCATGAAATAGAGTAGATCAGGATATTCCACTCCCTCATCTAGACAGGTCTGATCACATCTATACTGGCCAAGGGCGTCGCCAGCTGCCGCCAGCTATGGATCTACTTCACAACCTGTCGCAACTTCTCTATGGGAAAATTCACTAGCTGTGCATAGAAGAATGAGAATCTAACAGAATGCTAGGGGCAAGAGCCCGCAACTTCTTGTTTATCCATCAACCACCCAGGGCAAGGATAAAAAAATGAGAGATTAAAGAATAGAGAGCTGTGCGCTGAGAGAAAAAGTGAGAAAAAGGCTTTTTCGGAAAAATAGAGATTGAGTGCCAAGTGATGTGAGAATCATAAATGAGAAGGGGTGGGAAATGATACTCGAAGAAACTGGCTCCTCGTGAACTAAGAGGTCGCTTGCCATTGAAACACGTTTGAGTGTCGTGTTTTTGTTTTGTTTGTCTCGATTCTTGCTTTAAGTCGTTCTGAGTGTTTCTCGATGTGTTTAGGTTGTTTACCTTTTGTTTTCCGTTGTTGAGTTGTTTTTACTGTGATCAGTTGTAGGCTCAATACCCGGTTAAGAACTCATTTCTTAAATTTCAAAATGATTTGTTTTGTGCTCAGAGTGCCGTGCCATTCTTTACATTTATGCAAAACAGGATTTGTTCTTTCATAAAACCGCAGGGTTCAACCCAGGTCATGTTAGAACAGTAGAACCAGGACCTATCTGAAGCTACATGGGTTCTGGGTTGTGAAGCAAAAAAAAGAGAGGGAAAATTTGGAGCATCTGAGTTTGCTTCGACTTCTGCTGGTTCCATCTTTGCATCCCGTGTGTTCAAAATGAACTGAGTACTGTGTTATGAGCTGTGTGTTTAGAATGAGCAGTGTGATGTGTGAGCTGTGTGTCGAATAAACCGAGTACTGTGTTATGAGCTGTGTATTCAGAATGAGCAGTGTGTTGTATGAGCTGTGTGTTTAGAGTGAACAAAATACAGCGTTGACTGTTTCAAAGCCCGAATGGCGATTAGAAGTGCTCTCTCTGAGTATCGTTCCATGCCAGGGGCATCTTGGCTGTGTTTGCAATGAGTTCCTAGGAGATCAATTGCGATGGTGGAAACTAGAGTTCGAATGGCTGTTGCCTAAAACACAAAGGTTTGGAATTTTTGAAACTAAAGTCTGGTTTAAATACCCAGTGGTATATCTCCAGCTTGAAATATGTATGGAAGCCCCATAGATTGAGGTAGCGGGTATGCGCCTTGGTTCTGGATACTGAACCAAACTAGTCTGTCACCCCGTTGAAGAATAGGGAAAATTGTGAGTGTGATCAGGAGGAAAAGCGGTATCCATGGTTTCCCCAGTAGACGTTGCTCCTTGTCAGCATTTCAGAACCTTTGTTCTGTGAGTTGAAGGTTACTGTTCGAGGAACACAGGAGGAGATCTCCGTCAGAGTAGAGCAGTTCACCGCCACTCACCTTATGAGGCGCTTTCTAAAAACGCCGCTTTGTCTATTTATTGTTTTCCTTAGACATCATGCATTGTATTGCATTGTACCTATCTAGTTTCTTTCTCATTTATGCACAGTATTGTATGTACTGTTCATTCAGAGATGTTCCGGTTCAGTTTAACTGATGCCTTTTTCCTCTAGCATTTGGCATGCGCTTGGACTTACCTTTCTCCTCTCGCGTTCGACACGCGTTTGGGTCACTGCGCTTTCTTACGCAATCCTTTCCTCTCTGGTGTGTGATACGCTGAGAGTTTTTCCTTCTTTCCAAAACACGGGGATATGTCCCTTTGTTTCTCTTTCTTTCCAAGACATGGGGATATGCCCCTATGTTTCTCCTTCTTTGTTCGAAACTTTGGGATACGTCCTTAGGTTTCCCCCTCTTTGGTTAAGAGCATTTGGAATACGTTCCAATGCTTGTACCTTTTCGAAACGCTGGGATATGGCTCTATGTTTCTCCCTTTGTCCCTTTCCTTACACGTTTTCAACATGTTTGGAATTTATCTCAGGTTGCGTTGTATACGCGCCTGGGCGGGTTATTTTTGGGCCTTCTCTCACGATTTCAGCGTGGTTTGAGTGTCCCTTTCCTTACACGATTTCAGCGTGTTTGGAATTTATCTCAGGTTGCGTTGTATACGCGCCTGGGCGGGTCATTTTTGGAACTCCTCTCACGATTTCAGCGTGGTTTGAGTGTCCCTTTCCTTACATGATTTCAGCGTATTTGAAATTTATCTCAGTTTGCGTTATATACGCGCCTAGGCGGTGTAGACACCCCATTTTTGACCGTCCTCAAGACTTGGACGTCACCGTTTGAACACTCGGTGATCATCCTTGTTTGTGTTCGTCTTGAGTTCCCGGAGGTCTCGGCTACGCGCCTTGCCTCAGGATCTCTCGACTCGACTGTTTTGTGTTTGGTCTTGCACCAAACACTTGTGTTTTTGCTTTGGAGGGCAGGGAATGCCTTGTTGGCCATCTCCACACTCCATTAGCCATGGCTTGAGGCCACCGGCTGTGTCTTGTTGCCATTGGCCAAATGTTTGGCCGACCAGCACTCTAGATGGTCGACCGGCCATCTATTTTAGTCAAATTACATTTTTGACCGGCCGACCACTGTTCATCTGCTTTTGCAAATATTTTTATGCCAGCTGTGCTAGCTGGCATACACTTTGTTCCCCTCCATACACGTGTACGGAGGGATCTCCCTCTTGACTAGCTTACTTGAGAAGCTTTGCAAGAGGGAAGCTCTATAAGAGGAGGCCTCTTCTCCCTCCATTAGGGTTACAAAAAAAGCCAGAGGAGTTCTGATATTAGGGTTAGGTCATAGTGTCTCTATCCTATCTCTATATTTCTCTCTCTCTTTTGCCTTATGTGTGTTTTTGTCTTACTTTTGTGCACAAACACCTAGTTCTACACCTTCTCTTGGTTGCTGAGGGTCCAGAGGGTTGTTCTTGGTGTTCTTGACTGGTTTTGAGCTTTGAGGACCAGCTGGAGTATCATTCTTGAAGAAGGTCAACAAGAGTAAGAACTTACCCCTTTTTACCCCATATTTGCATAGTCTTTTTGTCCATCTTGTGACTATTTTTAGACTTTGTGTATAACATATAAAATCCTTGTTTTTGCATGCTCTAAATAGTTGTTTAAGGGTGTTTTAAGCTTTGGGGTTGTTTGACCCCTCTTAGGCCTTGTTTGGCCACATTTTGTGCTATTTTTGGTGAGCTTCGGGACCACCTTGTTTGGCCCTCCTCACCACTGAAATCTTGAGGGATTTCAGTGGTGAGGATGGTGGTTTAGGGTCCTAAGAAGGAGAGGGTCACCCCCTCTCCTTGTCCCTAAAAAGGGCCATTTTTGCCTCATGTGTGAGCACCTAGTTTAGGTCCATGTTGGCTATGCCTTAACTATTATTTGGTAATATTTTGCCATATATTACCTCTGTTTTATCTTGGTTTAAACACACCTTGCATGCCTTACATACATGTCTTGTAATGCCATCATTTTGCCTTAACATGTACTTAGCATGTAGATCACCATGCCCAGTTGTTTTGGCCAAGCTTTGTAAAGCTTTTAGGCTTGTTTTGCCATGCTTAAGGTCTAATGTAGGTTGTCTTAGACATGCTTGCCATGCTTCGTATAGCCCCTTTGCATTTTAGCTTGTTGGCTTTCAGTGTGTGAACCATGAGCATGCATTACTTGCATCATTTTTAGTGGTTTAGCACCATTTATCATGTCATTTCAGTCCACTTAACATGCTCGCATGCTTGCATTTAATGCTCCTTTGATGCTTTAAGAGGTTGTGTTGTACACTCCATGTTTAAGCACTTGTGCATGCCTTCATGTGTAAATCATTTAGATGCCATCTAAGTGGTTTTTGGGGCTCGCCTTAGCATGATTTGGGACTGATTTGATTCATTTTGATCATTTGCTTCATGTGTCACGTGATCATGATTTAAGCCCTTTGGCTTGTCTCGGATTTTGGGTTTTATTTGCATACCATGTCTATCTTGTTTACTTGGTTTGGCACCATTCTTAACATGATTTTCAAGGCTTAATGTGCATGCTATATGTCCGTGTCTGCATCCTCCTAAGTGTGCTTGAGAGTTGCTCTTCAATGCCTAAGTGTTGGTCCTTGTGTGTATGCATACTTGCATGATTATTTGGTCATCATTCTCTTAGCATTTGGCCACTGTTTTGGGCTTAGTATAGAGCCGCCCGAATC
This sequence comes from Camellia sinensis, assembly GCF_055761805.1. Lineage (NCBI taxonomy): Eukaryota > Viridiplantae > Streptophyta > Magnoliopsida > Ericales > Theaceae > Camellia > Camellia sinensis. The sequence continues at coordinate 15,549,859 of NC_138965.1, forward strand.
AGTTTAAGTCCATTGTTCGCATGTTGTTGCATGCTCACCTTGTGTGTTGTCGCATACTTGTGTGTTGTTGCATGATTGAATGAAGTCACATGCTTGCTTGCATGTTTGAACACCCACATTGTGTCTTACATACTTGTTGGTTGCATTGCTTCATGCCTTGCATGCTTGTTTGCCTAGGTTGTGTGTCTAACATACATTACTTGCTTGCATGCCCATATTGCATACTTAGGCTCACATGCTTAGGATTGCATTGCATTGGCATGCATGCCTTGCCTCTTGAATTGCTTGTGATAGAGGTTGAGCTCCATTTGTTCGTTTATGTGCATTGCATGACATTTGAAATCAAAGTGCACACTTGGTCCCTTGGGCCATCACGCATTGAAATGCGCGATTGGTGGTTCGAGAACCAAGAACCATGTCCCTTTGAGTCATAAACATGATAAGGGATGTGTTGGTGCACAGATTGGCTTGGAATGCATTGCCATGCCTTGTTTTGCCCTCTGCTGCTGTCAAAACAGGATTCTGTAGGAAGCTTTGGCCGGCCGGCCATCTTTAGTGTCGACCAACCAAGTATGGATGGCCGAGAGCTTAACCAGTGGCCGGTGATTATTCTCCATGGCCGGTGACCATTTTATGGCCGGTGGTGTTCCCCAATGTCCAGAGAGTGTTCCTTGGGAATTATGCCATTCTTAGAGGAGCAGAGCAGGGAAAATAGAGGCAACTTGTACATGGCAATGGGTTTCTGAGCGGAACGGAACGCACATGCATTGGGCCCTCTTCCCGAGGCGGCTTTTACTGCTTAATTAGCTTAGTTAATTTGCTTAACTAGTTAATTGTTTGTAATATTTAATTAGCTTGATAGTTAGTTCAATTGTATTATTCTTTCGGTCCCTCCGAGCGAGGGAAAATTTGTAATAAGTGTGGGTGCGTACGTGCATGTCTTCCAACCCCTATTTCTTTCTCCCTTTTACTTACCTGCTTTGATGGTTAGTATTAGGGCATATTTAATTTAGCATCCTTATGCTATGCATGCGTGCATCATTCATCAGTATTGCATGCACCAGGCTCGGCGCATCATACTAACTACATAGTATTTCAAATCAAACTTGAATACATGTTATCTGTCGCATCTCACATGCCATTTATAGATTAGCCGAGCCTATTCTAGTGACATTTTGTATGCGATGCATTAGCCACCTTAACATGAACTAGGATCATGCATATGATTACTAACTAGTTTCTGTTTTAACTCGGAGTACTCGGTAAGTTCTCATGCTTTAGCATCCTTGCATGCGTGTGAGTGTTGCCATGACAGCATGCTTACCATGAGGCTACTTGCTTATGTGATATAATTGCTTGAATGCCTGTGAGTGGAGGTTGAATTACCTAAATTGGAATAATGTATTAAAATTGTGAGTTTTAAGCCTACTAGATAGTGGCAAAACCATCTTTTCTAAAGCCCACTTGAGGGTGGCAAAACCTGCATTTTAGCCTACTTGCGTGTAGCAAACCATTTTCAAAGCAAACATGTGATGTTTTGTTCCAATTTAGGCGATTGGGTTTATACTTGTTTACTGTGCGCATAACATAGTAATTCTAGGCTAATAACCGGAATAAGAACACATAATGTTTTCAAAACAAGAGATCATGGTTAGTAGAGCCCGATCTTTGATCGGGCGAGCGGGGGTGCTCATAGCTGACCTTCCCCAATCGTACCCAAGTTCCCGAGCCGAGGCAACTTTGGTGATGACGGACACGTGGCCTTAGGCAAACGAGTCAGGGTTTCCTAAATTCCCCCAAAATAAAATATTTAGGTGGCGACTCTGTATCTAGCAAAGCAGTCCATGTTTGGCACTTCTTTTCTAAAAATCTATTTTTTTCAAAATGATTTGCCGGATTTGGACTCTATGGTTCAGATTAAGAACCGTGACAATTTGAGAGTCCGAACTGTAGTGGGCCCCGGGCCCCAAATGAACAGAACGGGGACTCATCCTCCCGGGGCGTTCGGGGACGTCTACAGGCGGGTTATTTTTGGACCTCTTCTCACGTTTTCAGCGTGGTTTGAGTGTCCTTTTTCCTCACACGATTTCAGCGTGTTTGGAATTTATATCGGGACGTTGTGTACGTGCCTGATTGTTTGTTTTTCCTCTTCTCATGATTCCAGCATGGTTGGAGTTTGTCGCCCCTTTGCATCTGCTCTACTATCATTCATTCACGTTGTTTTGCGCATCGCACTGTTTTGTGCATTGCATTTCATTCGTGCTATGTTGCGCATCGCGCTATCTTGCGCACCGCATCGCACTATTTTGTGCATTGCATTTCATTCGCGTTGTTTTAGCGCATCGCACTGTTTTGTGCATTACATTTCATTCGCGCTATTTTGCGCATCGCACCTATTAATGCATTGCATTTCATTCGCGCTATTTTGCGCATCACGCTATCTTACGCACCTCATTTGCATCTGTTAGTGCATTGCATTTCATTCGCGCTATTTTGCGGATCGCGCTATCTTGTGCACCTCATCGCACTGTTTTGTGCATTGCATTTCATTCGCGCTGTTTTGCGCATCGCACTGTTTTGTGCATTGCATTTCATTCGCGCTGTTTTAGCGCATCGCACTGTTTTGTGCATTGCATTTCATTCGCGCTGTTTTGCGCATCGCACTGTTTTGTGCATTGCATTTCATTCGCGATGTTTTAGCGCATTGCACTGTTTTGTGCATTGCATTTCAGTCGTACTGTTTTGCGCATCGCACTGTTTTGTGAATTACATTTCATTTGCGCTGTTTTGCGCATTGCACTTGTTAGTGCATTGCATTTCATTCGCCCTATTTTGTGCATCGCGCTATCTTGCGCACCTCATTTGCACCTGTTAGTGCATTGCATCATTCGCGCTATTTTACACATCGCACTGTTTTGTGCATTACATCATTCGCGCTATTTTTGCGCATCGCACTATTTTGTGCATTGCATCATTCGCGCTATTTTGCGCATCGTACTGTTTTGTGCATTGCATCACTCGCGCTATTTAGCGCATCGCACTATTTTGTGCACTCGCACTATTTTGGGCATCGCACTATTTTGTGCATTACATAGTATCATTCGCGCTATCTTGCGCATTTCACCTTCCCTTATTAATGCATTGCATTGTTTTCGCTATCTTACACACCTTACCTACACTTGTTAGTGCATTGCACTGTTATGTACATTTCACTTGCATTGTTATGCTTATTTTACACGCATTGTTATGCGTCACACTTAGGTTGCATTGTTATGCACCCCTCCACTTGTGTTGTCACGCACTTTTCACTTGCATTGCTATGCATGTTTCTAACGATATTGTACCTGTTGAGATTCTTTCTTTTGCAGGCACGATATTGTATCTACGGTTCATTTGAAGCTGGCACGACCAGACGAACCAGACGGTATTGTATGTACTCCGCGTGAGACATAGCGAGAATTGTATAATTCTCTTACATCCTTTCTGCATATAATGTAGTTTGATTCTTATTCGCTTGCTTAAACTGTTGCATGTTATGCTTCATTACAGCTCTCTTTGCATGATCATAAGTTATGTTCGGCATCGTGCATTGTCATTTGCATCTTGCCCCTGCCTGCGGGCGCATAGCTTTATTATCTTGTATGCTTGTCTAAGTCTTCGACCTTGTCAAAAATGGGTCGTCTCTGGGCTTTGACATTCACTCCCATCACTTATGACTTTCGAGTTCTGTCAAAAAGGGGTAACTGTAGACACCCCATTTTTGACCGTCCTCAAGACTTGGACATCATCATTTGAACACTCGATGATCATCCATGCTCGTGTTCGTTTTGAGTTCCCAGAGGTATCGGCCGCGCGCCTTGCCATAGGATCTTTTAACTTGTCCGTTTTGTGCTTGGTTATGGACTAAACACTTGTATTTTTGCTTTTGAGGGAAGAGGGTCGCTTGTTGGCCATCCCCTCAACCCATCGGCCAAGGCATGATGCCATCGGCCTTGTGTTCTTGTCATCGACCAAAAGTTTTGGCCGATTGGCACTCCTTTTGGTCGGTCGGTACTTATGTTGGTCGATCGGCCTTATTTTTGAGCTGAGACCTTTCCATCTGCTTTTTGCAGATATTTTCTGCCAGTTGTGACAGCTAGTATCCACAATTCACATCCTCCATACACGTGTATGGAGGGATTTGTTTAAAGACTCAAGCTTGCTCAACAAGCTTGAGAATTGGAATTCTATAAGAAGGGAGCCCCTCCCCCCCTTCTCAGGGTTCAAAAAATAGAGTCTTGAGAGATAGATATACATTTGTATCTATATCTCCTTGTTGATCCTTGTTTTGTGCTCTAAAGTGTCTTTTTGTCTTACTATTACACACAAACACCTAGCAATACACCATCCTTTGGTTGTTGAGGTCCTTAGGAGTTGGCTTTAGTGTTCTTGGACTGGTTTTAATCAGAGAAAGGTGCTGGAGTGGTGTTCTTGAAGGTGTTCTTCAAGGGTGAGTAAACTACCTTTCGATACCCCTTTCTTGCTTAAGTTTTTAGACCTATTTGCATATTATTTTAAGCTTAGCTCTAAACTACAAAAAGTTCTGATTTTGCATGCTTGAGACCTTTGTTTAAGGTCACTGTTTGGTTTGGGGTTGTTTACCCCCCCTTAGGCCTTGTTTGGCCTTGCTTTTGTGCTTTCTTTGTGAGCTTCGGGATCACCTTGTTTTGGCCTTCTCACCACTAAAATCTAGAGGGATTTCTGTGGTGGGGATGGTGTTTTGAGGTCCCAAAAAGGAGAGGGTCATCCCCTCTCCTTGTGTCTTCAATACTTGCCTTGAATGCCTCATGTGTGAACATGTTTGTTAGGCTTGTTTTAGCTTGTATATTAGTATGTATTTGTGGTTATTTTGCTGAGGCTTACCACTGTTTTTGCTTGGATTGATCACTCCATACATGGTTTATCCACTTGTAGTGTAAATCACACACACTAGTCTTGTATGCTTCATGAAGTAGCACGTCATTCTAGCCTATGTTGTGTCCACTTCAGCATGTATTTTGGTGTTGGCTTACCATATCAAACCTCTGTTTAGGTTTGGTTTGGTTAGCCTTTGCATGCCTCATGCGCTTGTAGTGCATTTCTATGAAATTGTCTTAACATGCTTTGTGCTTTAAGCCATGTTTTTAGCATGATTTTGACTTGACCCGAAGAAGCTTTTAGCCTTGTTTTACCATACTTAAGGTCTGTTTGGTGTTGGTTTGGTCATGCTTGCATTGCTTTGTATAGTCTTGGTTCAACCTAGCTTGTTGGCTTTGAGTGTCCAAGTCATTAGTATGCATTGCTAAGACTATTCTTATGATTTGGCATCATTTCATATGTGTTTTCAGTCCATGATTCATGCTCAAATGCTTGCACTTATCACTCCTTTAATGCTTTAAAGAGTTGACGTTTTATGCCTCATAAATGGATCATTGTGCATGCCTCCATGCTTAGGTCTTTGGGATGCCATCTAAGTGGGATTTTGGGCTTATTTTGACATGCCATAACTCTATTTTTCATTGGTTAAGTCATACCATATGTGGTTGTGATAGGTGTAGTGTAACACCCCTTTTGTAGACTTGTATGCCTCATGCTTTTGGACTTTTGTTCTAGCTTGTGTTGGCTAGGTTTAAGCTTGTTTTTGGCCCTATCTTGACCTGCCTTGGGACTATTTTGATAGCCCTTGGCCCTTTGGGGCTTGCCTTACATAGCCATGATTTGAGTCCCTCGGCTTGCCTTAAGCTTTAGGCTTTCTCGCATGCTATACTTGCTTTGTTTGGTTGATTTGACATCATTCCTCACATATTTTCAGAGCTTATTGCATTGCCACATTCTCACATTTGTCACACCTTGCTCATGCTTAAGAGTTGGTGTCTTGTTGCCTTGCTTTTGAACCTAAGTGTATGCATGTTTGTGTGTGTTTTCATGCTTCCAATTCAACACTCTGGCCACTGGTTTGGGCATGTTTGAGAGCTGTCCATTTTAGTTTAAGCCCATTTTTTAATGTTGTTGCATGCTTGCCTTGCATGTTGTTGCATACTTGGTACATTGCACGTTGTTACATGCTAATTCCATTACATGTTGTTGCATGCTAATTTCATCGCATCATGCTTGCATGTTTGCATAGCATTGTGTGTGCATGCCTTGCCTCTTGATCAAACATGATAGAGATTGAGGTCTCTTTTGTGATTTTGTGCATTCATTCCATATTGAATTGCACACTTGGCTCCTTCGGCCATCATGCATTAGAATGCGTGATTGGTGGCCTGAGGGTCGAGAACTACACACCTTTGATTCTCAAACATGATAAGGAGTGTAGTTACAAACATTATCTTGCAAATTTATTGCCATACCTCTGTTTGTCCTCTGCTGCAGCAAAACAACATTTTACAGGAAAAGATGGCCGATCGGCTATCTGGTGTGCCGATCGGCTAAAAGTGTTTGGCCGATGACCTCATAAATGGTCGATGACACCTTTCCTTCGGCCGATGGCTTCACTATTTGGCCGATGGCCTCTCAGCATGTCTATGAAGTGGTTCTGGAGCATCACAGGACTTTTCACAGTTCTCAGAGGTGCAGAACAGTGCAAACAGAGGCAACATGAGGCATGGCAACGGATTTCCGAGCGAAGCTGATCAAGCATGCATTTGTCCCTCTTGTCGAGGCCGCTTTACTATTTTTGTAGCTTAATTAATTTGTTTAATTGGTTAAGAGTTGTGTAATAATTAATTAGCTTGTTAGTTGATTAATTAGTTGATTTGTATTATTCTTTCGGACCCTCCGTCGAGAAGGCCAATTGTTGTAATAAGCGTGCGTGAGTGTGTGCATGTCTTCCAACCCCACGTCTTTCTCTCTTTTACTTAAACAGCTTACGATGGTTAGTTTTAGGGCATATTTCATTTAGCATCCTTGTGCTATGCATGCTTGCATCATTCATCTGTACTGCATGCACCGGGCTCGGCGCATCATACTAACTGCATCGTATTTCAATTCCTACTTGAATACATGTATCGAATTGTTGTATTTCATATGCCATCTTAGAATAGCCGAGCCTATTTCTAGTTGCATTTTGCATGTGTTGCATTAGCCATCTTAACATAAACTAGGATCATGCAATGATTACTAACTAGCTATTGTTTTGGCTCGGAGTACACTGTGAGTGTTTATGCTTTAGCATCTTGCATGTGTGTAAGTGTTGCCATGATAACATGCTTGCCATGAGACTATTTGCTTATGTGATATAACTGCCTGAATGCCTGTGGGTGAAGGTTGGATTGCTTGAATTGGAACAATTCATCAAATCTCCGATTTAGCCTACTTGCGAGTAGCAAACTTCAAATCATTTTCATAAACGAATATGCAATGTTTTGTTCCAACTTAGACGATCTAGTCTATACTTGTATGCTGTGCGCATCACATAGTAATTCTAGGTTAATAACTGGAAAAAGAGCACATGTGTTTTCAAAAACAAAATATCATGCTTAGTACAGGCCGATCTTTGATCGGGCGAGCGGGGGTGCTCATTGCATGACCTTCCCCTCTCATACCCAAGTTCCCGAGCCAAGGCAACTTTGGTGATGATGGACACGTGGCCTTAGGCAACGAGTCAGGGTTTCCTAAATTCCCCCAAAATAAATATTTAGGTGGCGACTCTGTATCTGGCAAAGCAGTCCATGTTTGGCACTTCTTTACAAAAATCAGTTTTCCAAAACGATTTGCCGGATTTGGACTTTTTGGTGATTTATCGGTCTTGCATTGCACTTTGCGAGATTAGATTCAGAACCATGACATTGAGTCCAAACTATAGTAGCTAGAGAGCAAACAAGATTTCGCGCCTTCGCAAGCGCGGAGCTTCGGGAGCCCTCGGGGCGCGTCTACAATATGATGGATGGTTTATTGCCTATTATTTCGGGACATTACGCCTGAGGACTCAAAAAGTTGTGGATACTTTTGTCTTAATTCGTCCTTGAGTTCCCAAGTAGCTTCTCTTTCCAAGTGATTGCTCATTTGAACCTTAACATAGTGAATGACTCAGTAACTCAAAACTTGTTCCTTTCTATCTACGATTCGTAGAAGCTGTTCCTTAGAGGTCAAATCCTCCTTAAACTACAATGGTGGATGATCAATCACATGACTAGGATTCGATATATACTTCTTCAACGTTGAAACATGAAAGACATCATGAGCTCTAGTAAGTGAAGGCAGTAGGGCAACTCTATAAGCTACCTCTCCAATTCAATCTAAAACCTCAAATGGCCCAACAAATCTAGGGCTTAATTTACCACAAATACCAAACTCATTACTCTTTTCATAGGAGACACCTTAAGGAACACATGGTCTCTAACCTCGAACAACAAATCGCGTCTTCTATTATCTGCATAACTTTTTTGTCTTCTTTGTGCTATGCGAAGTCGCTCTCTAATAAGATTGATTTGTCCACTGTTTGTTGCACAATTTAACGCCCTAACAACTTCCTCTCGCCTATATCATCCCAGCAAATAGGTGATCTACACTTCCGTTCATATAAAGCCTCATATGGTGCCATTTGAATACTCACATGATAACTGTTATTATAAGAGAATTCCACTAAGGCCAAATGCTCATCCCAAGAACCTCCAAGATCAATAACAAGCCCTCAACATGTCTTCAAGAGTTTGAATAGTTCTCTTTGACTATCCATCATTCTGAGGAAGAAAAGCAGTGTTGAAATTCAAACTAGTACTCAAAGATGCATGCAAACTCCTCCAAAACATAGATATAAATCTTCTATCTCTATCGGAACATTATGGTCACCAGAATGCCATGCAACCTCACAATCTTTTTGATATACAATTTTGCAAATCGCTCTAAGGATAACTCAACCTTAAAAGCTAGAAAGTGAGCAGATTTTGTCACTCTGTCAATGATTACCCAGATAGCATTGTTACCACCTTGGGTCCTAGACAACCCTATCAAAAAATCCATGGTAATATGTTCCCACTTCCACTTGGGAATAGGAATGGGTTGTAACTTACTTGTAGGTCTCTGATGTTCAATTTTCACTTATTGACATACCAAACATTGAGCAACATATTGAACAATTTCCCTCTTCATATTATTCCACCAAAAGTTCCTCTTCAAGTCTATACATTTTAGTACTCCTTGGATGTACAGTATACCCTGAACTGTGAGCTTCCTTAGGAATTCTCTCTTGAGCTCTAAATAATTAGGCACACACAACCTTTCTCCAAATCTTAAGGTTTCATCTTTGTGTATACAAAATTCAAATAATAACCCTATTTCTATTTTTGCTCTAATTTTTTGTAACCGAGGATCCCTTCCCTGAGCAAATTTAATTCTATTAATCAATGTGGGTTAAACTCTAAGGTTTGACAACTGCATTTCATGTTTGTGCCATCTAATCACAATATTCAATCTTTGCAAATCCTCCAAGATATTCTTTTGGTTAGTGATTAAGGTTGCCAAATTACTCGGGGTCTTTCTACTCAAGCATCTGCAACTGCATTGGCTTTTCTTGGGTGATAATTGATGGTCAAATCATAGTCCTTTAGTAGCTCTACCCATCGCCTTTGCTTGATATTCAATTCTTTTTGAGTAAAAACATACTTCAGACTTTTATGATTAGTGAATATCTCACATTTTACTCCATATAAGTAATGTTTCTAGATCTTCAATGTAAACACTATTGTAGCCTACTCCAAATCATGTGTGGGATAATTCCGCTCATATGGCTTCAACTGTCTAGATGCATACTCCATTACCTTGTCATTCTATATCAGAACACATCCCAAGCCCATCTTTGATGCATCACTATAAAAGGTAAAACCTTCCTTCCTGGATGGAATAATAAGTACTGCAATAGAAACCAATCGACTCTTTAGATCCTAGAAACTCTTCTCACAATCATCAAACCAGTCAAATTTTAACCTTTTTTTGTGTCAAACGAGTTAAAGGCATAGAAATTCAGGAAAATCCCTAAACGAACGTTCTATAATATCCTGCTAAACCTAAGAAACTACGAATTTCAATGATATTAGTAAGTCTATTCCATTACTTTACAATAGCCTCCACCTTCTTGGGGTCAACAGACACCACATTTTTAAATATCACATGTCCCAAAAATAATACACTCTCCAGCCAGAATTCACACTTCTTTAATTTAGTAAACAATTTCTTCTCCCTTAAGATTTGCAACACTATTCTCAAATGATCTTTGTGTTGTCCTTTACTCTTCGAGTACACAAGAATGTCATCAATATAAACTATCACAAGCTAATCTAAGAAGGGTTTAAATACTCTATTAATTAAATCCATGAAAACTACTGGTGCATTGGTCAACCCAAACGGCATTACTAGAAATTCATAATGCCCATACCTAGTTTGGAAGGCTGTCTTAGGTACATCCTTCGTCTTAACCTTCCACTAATGATAGCCAGAACGAAGGTCAATCTTAGAGAAGACTTGTGCTCCTTGCAACTGATCAAATAGGTCATCTATTCCTGGCAAATGATATTTATTTCGAATTGTCATCTTGTTTAACTCTCGATAATCAACGCAAAGGAGAAAACTACCACCCCTTTTTTTCACAAATAACACAGGAGCACCCTAAGAAGAAACACTAGGCCTAATAAAGCCCTTATCTAGTAACTCTTTTAAATGTTCCTTCAACTCTTTCAACTTTGCTGGGGCCATCTGATATGGAGCCTTGGAGATAGGACCCGTGTTGGGTATTCATTTAATTGCAAACTCAACCTCCCTATCTGGTGGCAGCCCCGGTAAGTCTTTAGGGAAAACATCAGAACATTTCTTCCCAATTAGAATATCCTTTAACTTCAACTCAGTTGCATGTGTATCTCTCACAGAAGCTAAATAACCCTTGCAACAATTCCTTAACAATCGTCTACCTTGCAAAGTTAAGATTACTAGAGGAGTGTTAACTCCACTACCCAAAAAACAAAATTCTGGTTGATCTGGGATTTAAAATACTACCCTTTTGCCTCGACAATCAACATAAGCATAATTAGCTACCAGCCAATCCATCCTAAAAATTATATCAAAGTCTTGCATATCTAACACAATTAGGTCTACAAGCAACTCCTTACCATTTATACTAACTACACAAGATTAACAAATCAAGTCAGCAACCATAACACCCCCTATTAGGGTTTCAACACATAAGTCAATCTCTCTATGGACACATTTCCATCAATGTTTCTTAATAAGTCCTATAGGCACAAACGAATTTGTAGCGCGAAAATCAAATAACATATGTGCATAAACATAAGACATTGAAACAGTACTTGACACAATCGTGTTGGAGGTCTATACATCTTGTTGTGTAAGTGCGTACACTCGGCCTTGAGTCTTTGACTTATGACCTCCATCTTTCTTTTGATTTGTTGAAAACATTCTACTTGTTGAAGCTCCTTTATTTGTCCATGTTTTCTGTTCAGTGTCACATCTCTTCCAGCTAGGGAAATTAGCTATCGTGCGCCCCTGTTGTCTGCAGGAGAAGCAAGTCCTAGTATTTCAATAACACTCACTATCCTGATGAAACCCATTACATCTAGTGCACTGTACCCAATCATTCTGCTTATCAATGCTACCACCCACAGTTTGACTTCTTCAACTCCCAACTGAAGAAGTGTTCCATCTCTTAGCATTGTCCTTTGAACTGCTGTTAGTTTAGAAGTTGGATGAACTAGGTCATTTCTTATAATTCTCTTCTTTCTCCTTTTGGTCTTTAATGAGGCCACTTTCAATCAATAACACCTTATTCAACACTGCTCCAAAAGTAAGCAACTCAAAAGGCACCACCTGTTGCTTAATTTTCGTCGTTAGTCCACTGTAGACACCACATTTTGACTAGCCCTCTACATTACACGGACTCTTTAAAATTTTGAAGGTACTCGTGTCGACACAAAACGACACGACATGGTTACGAGTGTAGGATATGGTTAGGATACGGCTCTTTACAAATGAATATGGCTATGTTTTGCCCTAAATACAGAAAAAACGAAAGAAGAGAGAGAAATGAGAGAACCCATCTTCCTCGTCGATCTGGTCTTCTATGTCTTCTTTGATCTCGTCTATCGTCTTCTTCTCTATTGATCTCATCTTCTCTCTCTCCGCTGATCTATCTTCTCTTCTTCCTCTTCCTCTCTCTCTCTCTCTCTCTCTCTCTCTCCCGTTAACATATAATAAATAAAATAACCACCTAATTGTTTAAAAGAAATCTAATTAAATTAGTGTTTTGCATAGGCCTACTATCCTCACGTGGGCTGGTTCTTATATATTCTGGTTCCCTTCTAACATATAATAAATAAAAGAAGCCACCTAATTGTTTAAAAGAAATCTAATTAAATTAGTGCTTTGCATAGGCCTACTATCCTCACGTGGGCTGGTTCTTATATATTCTGGTAAGTGGCCCACAATTGCAATTATTGTTAGTAATATTGGAAGTTTTTCTATTTAGCCCACCACTTATATTGAGGTTGGGATGTGCATGTAAAGTGCCCTAACATGTTGTGTAAAACATAGTGGGCCCGCTGTGTACCATTGTGGGCTGCAAATGTTAACTTGGCGTGGGCCATCCTTATGGGTTGTTTGTTATCATAAGAAATCTATAAAATAAAATATCTAATTTTTATTTTTATTTACTTTAACGTAATTTGTTATTCCTTATTTGTTATAATTTTCTTATTTATAATATATATGTCAATTAAAAATAAAAAATAAATTATGTAGATAAATTAAAAATATTATCAATAAAAAATAATACATAAGATATAAAAATAATAAATATATTTAAAAAATAAATATTTAACTCATCTTTATATAATAAATATATTTTTAAAATAACTATTTAATGTATCCCCGTACCCATATCCACATTTGGATCCATATCCACGTATTCTCAATTTTTAGTTTTAAAGTGTCCGACCCCAAGATACGCACCCGCACCTAGTACCCACACCTGAGTCCATGTAATGTAGCCCTAAGACTTGGGTTCTTTCTTCCGAACACCTAATGATGAAAATTGGAAAGTATATTTTATGAATTTCTCAACAGAAAAATCGGATTTAAGTTTTAATCCCAACCTTCACCCGTTTTGGCCAAATTATTTTAGACCCGTTCGAAAACTTATTTTGTCCACCTATGCATTGTTTAGATATTTGTCCATTCCAAATTTTATACACATCAATCTCCACTACCAAAAGGATCTTGGCTCTTCAAAAAAGAAAGAGACAAAGCAAGGGTCAAGTTATCTCTTTTTATCCTCCATTATACATTCTCTTCCACCTTCCACCTTCTCCACTAAGAGTTCCTTCTTCAATTGCCTATATAAGAAGGCCACTAGGGCTATGAAAGGGTGTGAAATTTTTGGATTAGAGAGAGGTCTAAGCTTTGATCAAAGAAAGAGTTTGTTTTGTCAAAATTGAGAAAAATACAAAGTGAGATATAAACCTCCACTTTCCTACCTTTTTCATTGATCTCCATTGATATATACAACCCAAAACTTCAGTAAAGCTAAAACTTGAATTTTCGTACTGAGATTTCAAAAACATACTCCATAACCTGAGGGTGTAAAGAAGAAAGTTTGACAATCAAAAAATTCATCCTTTTCTCCAAAGGTGAATTTTTACAAATCTTTTCGTTTATTTTTGTAGACACCCCATTTTTGACCATCCTCAAGACTTAGTTGTGCTTGTAGGTACATCCAACAACAAGTTCGATTGCTCGTCGAGTACTCGACTTTCGCGACGGAACGTCACAAGTTTGAGCTTTCCAAACCCTGTATCATTTTTGCCCCATTTTTGGACCATGTGTTGGACCTTTTAGCATGCTTCTCCTGAGGCACTGCCGGCCATGCACTTTCCCCTGCCGGCTTTTGATGAAGCCTGCTAGCCATCAATGAGGCACTGCCGGCCACAACTGATGGCCGGCAGAACCCTTTGTCTCAGCAGATTTCACGCCAGATCTTTTGAGCCAGCTGGTTTTCACTCATCCCTCCTCCATACATGTATATAGAGGGATGAAGCCCTTGCCAAGTTTGTTTAACAAGCTTCTCATTGCATTCCTCTATATAAAGAGAGGCTCTTCCTCCCTTACAGAGGTTCAGCACATTTTGAAGAGTTGTATCTCTCTCTTTATATTGTGTTTGTTTGTGCTCTAAAGTCCATTTTTCTTTCACTTTTGCACTACAACACATAGTGATACACCACCACCTTTGAGCTGAGGTTCTTGGGAGTGTTATTTTAGCTCTGAAAGTTGGCCCTGGCCTCAGATTTTGCTGGTTTCGAAGTTGAGCTTCAAGGGTGAGTATTTTCCCTTTTTTAGCATTTGTTTGTATCACATTTTGGCCATCCTTGCATGTTGATTTAGGCCTTTCTTTCAACTGAAAAAATTTCTGTATTTAAGTTCTTTTGATGATTGTTTAAGGCCTCTTTGGTGTTTAGGGTGTTCTACCCTCTTGTATGCCTTATTTGGCCTTGTTTTGTGCCATGCTTTAAGGTCTTTGAGTTAGTATTTGTTTGGCCTTCTAGCCACTAAAATCCAGTGGATTTTCAGTGGTAGGCATGTGGTTTTGAGGCCTAAAATCAGAGGGGGGTGACCCCCTCTCTTTTTGTTTTGTTTGCTTGAGTTATTGGCCTATCAAAGGAGCATGTATCTCTATACTTTTGAGGCTTAGTTCAGGCACTTTTTTGTGACTTTTGGGGCCTACCTTAACTCTGTCCATGGCTGGTTTGGTCACCTTGTGCATGCATCTTGTATGCGTAGTGTAATTCCATTTGTGGCTCATCAAAGTAGCATGTCTTGCTAGCATGTGTTGGCTCCATTTCAGTGGATTTTTTATCATCATTTGACATCTCATAACTCTCTCTAAAGTTGGTTTGGTAGTCTCTTGAGTGGCTCATGAACTTGTAGAACAAATCTTGCATACTAGCTTTATGTGCATGATGTTTTGACTCATTATTCTAGCATATTTTGGCTATGCTCCAGCATGATTTTATTCATATTTTGGGCTGTTCTAGGACTGTTTTGATCTGCCATGGTCATAGGACTCATGTTTAGTATAGCTATAGAGCAAATGCTTTGACTAGCCTTGAGTTTTAAGGGAACTTGCATGCTTAACTTGTGCTGTTTTCATGCTTTGGCATCATTTGGAGTATTATATCAGTGCATATTTGATGGTCATACACTTGCCTTTGTCATGCTTTCAATGCCTTGAAGAGTTGGTGCTTTATGCCTCATGAATGGATCACTGTGCATGCCTCTATGCTTAGGTCTTTGGGATGCCATCTCGTTAGGTTTTTGGGCTTATTTTGACATGATGTAACTCTGTTTTATGTTGTCCAAGTCATGCCATGTTTGGTTTTAATAGGTGTAGTGTAATACCCCTTTTGTAGCCTTGCATGCTCCATGTTTTTGGCCTTTTGTTCTAGCTTGTATTGGCTAGGTTCAAGCATGTTTTTAGTCTCACCTTGACCTACCTTGGGACTGTTTTGGGTGCCCTTGCCCCTTTGAGGCTTGCTTTGCATGGCCATGGCTTAAGTCCCTTTGCTAGTTTCGAGCTTTGAGCTTTCTTGCATGCTTTGTTTGTCTTGCTAGGGTGGTTTGGCACCATTCCATGCATGTTTTCAGAACTTATGGTGCTGTCACATATCCATGATTGTCACTCTTTAAGTGTGCTTAAGAGTCGTATCTTTGTGCTTTGATCCTTGAGCCAATTGGCAGGCATGTTTGCCTTACCTTTTCATGCTTTTTCACACCATCATTTCAACACTATTGGCCACTGATTTGGGCACGATTGAGGTCTGTCCATTTTGGTTTAAGTCCATTGAGCATTGTGTATGCCATGTAGTTCATCACATTGTGTATGCCAGGTTATACCATTGCATTTGTGTATGCCATGTTCATATCATTGTGTATGATAGTTGTTATTCTTAGCATTGTGCATTGTGCATGCCATTAGCCTTGTTAGGTTGTCCATGTTACTTTGCACGTTCGCATGTTTAGGTTACTTTGTATTTGGCATGCTTATGTTGAATTGCATGGCATTTTCATGTTGCACGCATTGCATTGTGTTTGGCTTGGGTGTTAAGCCAAACACGAGAAACAAGGGACGTTTCATACTTGAAGTGATGAAACATGCCTCAATTCTCAGTCGCCGACGCTCTTGACGATGCATGATAGAGTTCCAGGCATTTATGTGTTTTGTGCATTCATTTTACATTGAAGTTCGCACATGTTGGATCTTTGGCCATCATGCATCGAGATGCGTGATTGATGGTCTTGGATTCGATTATGCCTCTCCCTTGATGTTTTGAGGTGGTATGGAGTGGCATAGTGCATACATATCCTTGGGAGACCCTCCATTTCCTCTATTTTGTGCTCTGTTGCAGCTTGGTATCATAGCACACCAGTGGCCGGCAGCCTCTCATCCTTGGCCGGCAGTGTGCACTCTTGGCCAGCTGGGTGGTCGGCAGAAGATCTTCATGGCCGACAGGCCACTGGTGCACTCCCCCAGCACTGTTTTGGTAAGATCCAGGAGCTAGTTCTCAAAGACACCCTGCAGACAGAGCCTCTAAAGAGCATTTGAAGAGCTTTCGGGACGAGAATCGAGCATGCATCTTCAACTTCTTCAAGGCAGAGCTGAGGCAGCCTAGTCTACATATTTTAAATGCTTTATTTGTTAATTAGCATTTGATTTTGTAACTTAATTAATTTGTTGATTAGTTAAAGTTTTGTAATTATTAGTAAGTAGATTGTTTATTATTCAATTTGGTTGTGTAATAATTAATTAGCTTGTTAGTTAGTTAATTAGTTAGTTTGTATTATTTATTCGGACCCCTCCGTCGAGAGGGCGAATTTCGTAATAAGTGTGCGTGTGTGTGATGCATGTCTTCTAACCTCCGTTTCTTTCTCCCTTTTGCTTAACCGCTTACGATGGTTAGTTTTAGGGCATATTTTGTTTAGCATCCTTATGCTTCGTATGCGTGCATTCATTCATCTGTACTGCATGCACCGGGCTCGGCGTATCATACTAACTGCATTGTATTTCAATACCAAGTTGAATACATGTATCAAGTTGCATCTCATATGCCATCTTAGAATAGCCGAGCCTATTTTAGATGCATTTTCGCATGTGTTGCATTAGCCATCTTAACATGAACTAGGATCATGCATTGATTTCTAACTAGTTCTCTGTTTTGGCTCGGAGTACACTGTGAGTGTTTATGCTTTAGCATCTCACATGAGTGTGAATGTTGCCATGATAGCATGCTTTCCATGAGGCTAACTGCTTAAGTGTTTAACTGCCTGAATGCCTGTGGGTGAAGGTTGGATTACTCGAATTGGAACAATTCATTGAAATCCTGGATTTAGCCTACTTGCGAGTAGCAAACTTCAAACCATTTTCAAACAAACGGATATGCGATGCTTTGTTCCAACTTAGGCGATCTAGTCTATACTTGTGTGCTGTGCATATCACATAGTAATTCTAGGTTGATAACCGGAATAAGAACACATGTGTTTTCAAAAACAAGATATCATGTTAGTAAAGGCCGATCTTTGATCGGGCGAGCGGGGGTGCTCATTGCATGACCTTCTCCTCTCGTACCCAAGTTCCCGAGCCGAGGCAACTTTGGTGATGACGGACACGTGGCCTTAGGCACGAGTTAGGGTTTCCTAAATTTCTCCCAAAACAAAATATTTAGGTGGCATCTCTGTATCTGGCGAAGCAGTCCATGTTTGGCATTTCTTCATAAAAATCAGTTTTCCAAAACGATTTGCTGGATTTGGACTCTTTGGTGATTTATCGGTCTTGCATTGCACTTTGCGAGATTAGATTCAGAACCGTGACATTTGAGTCCGAACTGTAGTAGCTCAGAACCACAATCCGCGCCCTCACGCGCAGAGCGGAGTTCTCGGGCACGTCTACAATTTTCTTTCCATTTCTCCTATTTTAATTTTGTGATATAGCTTGTAGGAATGGATAGCCGAGCCACCTGATATTTATTTTCTCGCATTTTCTTTACTGTTTTAAATATGTGATTTAGTTTGTTATCTTTCTCTACTTTTCCTTTAAAGCTATAAAGGCTTCCTCATTAAAAAATGTTAAAAACCTATTTTCTCAACCAATTTTGAACATGAAAATAGATTTCACAACCATATTCCATGAGTAAAAAGATTAGTTTTAATTACTTTTAATGAGTTATTTGTATTCCCCCTATTTCTTTCCTATTTTCTTCCCCCCTCCCCCCATTTTCTTCCCTATTTTTTTAGAATTCCTATAGAGTTTTCACAAGCTTTGTAAGACTTTCCCTTTGAAATGGTGGCAATCTACTCTCTCCAATTCATAGCATGGATTTCGGTATTAATTTACTCTTATTCACAAAGAGATGAATGTAGGTTTTCATCTATTTCTTTAGTTTGATGTTTCGTAGCTTCAGTTCCCATACTTGTTAGATTTTCCATGTAACACCCCGAGTAATCCCTATTATGAAAATAATACGATGATCTATTTTTGAAATACCTGAAGTTAAATTAGTTATCCTATACTATCAAATAATTAAATTGATACTTGAAAACTTATGTTTACTTTTATGATTGTATGTGCTAAAATGTAATTTAATTTAATTAGGAGTCATTGTGTTTTACCAAATAATGTAATTATAACATGTTTTGGGCCATAGTGGAAATATGGGGGAATTGGTGCAAATTGTTTCAAGAAACCTCGTGGCTCTCATGGTGTGCCATGTGGTTTCGCCACATGGTTGCACAATGTTGCATAGTAAGGGTCTTCTTACTTATAAATAGGTGAGTTGCATGGTAATGAAATCACAAGAATAACAAACGAGGGGTATCTGAGAGAGTGAGTCGAAGTCAGAAATGAGAGTAAAGAATCAAGTTTGAGGTAAGTTATATTATATTTTGAGTTACCATAAATTGCTTTATGTAAAATCTGTTTTGCAAACCATATTAGTTTTTAAAAATATATTATTTGTTACATGAACCCTATTTGGTTAAAACAGGAAACCCATGAATATAACAGTTTATTAAATGTGTTTGTACAATGATTTTGTAAGTACCACTACGGAGGTCCCATGCCTTGGGGACTTAAATAACCATTGACCCTCTGTATTGTCACTTTATGTGACCCTTTATTTGTCATGGATCCACTGACCCTCTGATTTCTGGTGTGGAGCAAAGTGCTGTGCAGAGTTAAGTGCTACACTATTGTGGGAGCCACCTCCAAAATTCGTACGAGCCACCTCTTGAGTCCATACACATGTTCTGTTCTGTTTTGTACTATGGTTATAATTATTTGCTTATATGATTTCCACATTATGCTTCTGTTATTTAAAATGACTTATGTATTTTTGTTATTGAACAAATCTCTGTTTAGCCCAAATAATTATCCATGGTGATTTTTATACCCTGATGCTCTCAGTATAATATTTCTCACTCTACCATTTGCTTATGGTTGTTAACCATTTTCAGGTGACGTGTTAGGACCAGTGTGTGTGGTAGTTACAAGCACTTTGTAATCATACTTCAGCTCTGACAATGTAAATGAATAGAAGCTCAAATTTATTTGTTCTTGTTATAATTAAATTAAGATTTGGATACCCTTTTGTTTGCCTTGTTTTGGTTTGGGTACATGAAAAACAAGAATTCTTAGATGAGCAAAACAAAGTAGTTCCCAAGCAATAGACAAGGCAATTTTCAACAGATGATTGAAGTTTCCTGTTTTTTTTTTTTTTTTTTTTTTTTTTTGTGTATTCTCATGATTTGCTAGATTCAGTTTGTGTTGTAATAATTTCCAACCCCATGTCTTATATCTTTTTTCCCTTTTATTCGGTGTTGTAATAATTCCCCATCCCTGCTTTTTTTTCTTCTATCCCTTTCATTTACTTGCTTTCCATATCTGTAAATAGCATCATATTTTCTTTTTCATCATATCTATGCTTTGCATTCATATTTCATGCATTCAAATTCGGCTCATTTGCATTTGTGAGTTTAATCAACTTCTATGTGATTTTATGCGCTACCACATGACTTGAGATGATTCACATGTCATGTATTAGTAGCCAAATTTTTAGTTGCATTTTTGTGCATGTATTGCATTAGAATCTTGAATATAGGATCACGTATATTTTGCTAACTTTGTTTTGCAACTTTCCGCAGGACGTCGATAAATACTATATGGATGTTTATGTTTTAGCATCTCACTTATATGTGTTTGTTTTACTCTGTCTAAGCATCGTACCATGCAGCTTCTTGCTTAAGTGATATATCTCTATGAATGCCAGTGGATGGAGGTTGTGTCATTCAATTTGGAATAATATCGATTTTCATGCATGTGAACTCGATTTCTTTTGAGTTGTGCGTTATTCAAAACTCTTTCAAAAATACATGAAATCAAACGTTTCAAAATGAATGACATAGTCTATACTTGTTTGTTTCACATATAAATTTTAGCATTATTAATAATTGGAATATGAACATATAAAGTCAATAAAACTCATATCATGGTTTAGTAGAGGCCGATCTTTTGATTGGAAGAGTGGGGATGCTCAATTAATGACCTTCTCCCCTCATACCTAAGGTTTCGAACCAAGACATTTTTGGTTATAACAAACAGTGGCCTTGGCACGGGTCATGGGTTTCCTAATTTTCCCAAAAGATTAGGTAGCAACTTTGAATCTTGTGATACAGTCCATTTTTGGCAAAGGCTTTGCAATAAAATGGATTTTCTATAAAAGTTGTCGGATCTTGACTCTCATCTATGTTTCATATTGCACTAGTGAGACTAGATCAAAGAAATCAAGGGTCTGAATTGTTTAGCACGCTCGGGTACCCCCGGACATACGACACCCACCTTCAAATTTTTGTGCTCTGCTATCCTTGTCCGCTATAAGTGCTGGTGCAAATTTAGACATGTAACGCCCTCAAATTTAACCCATTATATATCATTGACATGCATTATTTAAAGAAGACATTTTATTAATTCATTCATCAGAGTATTACTAAATAATCGAATAAAATGCCCTACAGGCTTACATCTTTCCAAGCCAACACTTGGATACAAAAATACGAGTTCTAACTCAATACAAGAAAAGCCCTAGGCTTGAGTGTTTACATGTACTAACAAATAAAAGCAAACAACAGAAAAAAAATAGTCTTCAGAATCCAAGTCCTTCCAAGCTAAGTCCTTGGAGGTAACTTATCCCCTGAACCTGAAAATGATGTTCCCATAAAGGGTGAGCCACAGCCCAGTAGAAATATACTAAACCACATATAAGTAATGAATAAAGCAATAGCATTCAACAGATGGTTAACCAGGATAATCAATTACTTCATTTTACAGTCTCGTGACACTATTGTCTAAGATACGTTTTACTTCCCAGTTTTATCAACATGGCTCAGAACCTGGCCAAACTTACAACAGTGAATTACATATATCGTATTCACATCCTTCCAATATCAACAAACAAATGAGACTCAAGCTCAAATAAATCAAAACACTTCATACTTCCAGATTGATACACATTTTAGTGCTGTATCAATAAAACACTTCTATATAAATAAGCACACATAAAAGTGATGCTAATGGAGTCCATCCCCTATCTCCTCCCAAACAAAATCCGGTTTAGAGGTCCATCTCCTATCTTCCCCTAAACCGTGGAGTACATCACCTATCTCCTCCCACACACAAAACAATGTATGCAAATGCAATGCTCAATCAATACACGTATTTTCTATCAATGCAATAGTCAAAATTTATGACTTAACCAATGTGATTAGTTTCAGTTAATCCTAATCCACATGCAATGTCTACAACAATCACGACTATCCTCCACCGATAGCCCAAAACAGTTATTTCTAAACTGAAAATAACTATGTCCACAATTCAATAGACAAATGATACAAATTATCCAATTATGCCATTTAATCAATGAATTCCCCAATTCCATGAATTTAACCATTTTTTCCCAATTCCATGAATTACTTATACAAATCAATTCAATAATTCAACTAGGGTTTTTTCCCAAAATTTACCAAAGTATTCCCAACATATTAAAATACCAAAACTTAGAACATAACCTATAAATTGGAGTAGGAAATCCCTACCTCAGAGAAAACAACCCAAATGGTGAAGACAGAGATGAGTGCCCAAAGACCAAAATGCTCCAAATTGCCAAATGTTCAGATTAAATGAAAGCTCTCGACTCCCTCTATCTTTTTAATAAAGCAACTAGGGTTGAAACACTCTCTAAACAGATCAAACCTAAGAGAGAAGGTGAGTAGGGAAAGAGAGAGGTCGAACCTAGGGTTTGGAATCAAAAGAATATGAAAAAGACTGATCAAATCCCGCTGCTGTGTATTTAAACTGGACAGGCTCGCTCGAGCGAAGACTTGGTCGCTCGAGCGACCAGACACAGAGAATCTACGCTCGAGCCAAGGAAGCCTTGCTCGAGCCAACAACCCAAAAGCTCGCTCGAGCGAAAGAAAGCTCGATCGAGCGAAGAACTCAAACCCTCAGGTCTGAAACCAGACTCACGCTCGAGCGAAGGAACTATTGCTCGAGCGAAGAACAAACTAACTCGCTCGAGCGAAGAAAATCTCGCTCGAGCCAAGAATGCAAAGCTACAGGTCCAACCCAGACGCAAACTCTCGCTCGAGCTACCAAACCCCGGCTCGAGCGAAGAACCAAAACAACATCTCGCTCGAGCGACAAACTCCTCGCTCGAGCGAATAACCAAAATTCTGGACAGCAACACTTGGTTTCTAAACCCAACCAACCTGAACAAACCTGCCCAACACATCCTATAATTCCAAATGAGAAAATAAGGAACAACAACAACAACAATTATACAATGGCAGAATCTACGGAACAGTCCGGATACAATAATCAAATGGGAAAAGACCGGGGTCGCTATAAGACAACTTTGTAAACTTAACTTCATATTCTACAACCGTCTTATTCTTTTGCTCCAACTTCAACAATTCCCTTTTGTTTCCATAGACGAACACTCCTAGGGAAGTATTTCTCATTAAATGCACTCTTAAACCTTTCCCTTGTATATGGATTGGCATCATGCTCATATTTGTGTTTCTCCATTTGCCACCAATCATTAAGCATCTCTTGTAGCATAAACGCAGTGTGGGTCACCTTTTAATCGTAAGTACACTAAAAAACGAGAAACAACTTTTCTATTTTGTCAAAAAATTTTAGCCTCCAAAGGGTCTATGGCTCCCTTAAATGCCAATGCCATCTTCTTAAACTCAGTAATGTTACAACGTGGCCTCGATTGTGCCCCAACACCTGGCTGCATCCGTTGTTGCTCCATAAGTCTGGTTAAGTTATTCCCTATGGTAGTTTGTTGTTACACCACCCTGGCCAAAGTCTGAAGCACTTGAATCATCCCATCTTGTGAGACCCCTAAATTTTGTAAATCCTAGTAAGACCCTTACTTTTGAATTATTATAATAAAAGCCCCTAGTTCCCCGTTTATTCGTAAAATTAACCCTAGAACTGAAAATGTATCACGGATGAACCCGTACAAACCCTGATTGAACCCGGAAATTAGGAATCATTTCTAATATCCTAATACTGATTAATTGAATCCCTAAATATGGAATTACCACTTAAAAACCCTAGGTTTTTCCGGTCTTTATCCCTTTCGTTAGTTGATCGCCTTTTTATTCGAAACAAGAAATCCAAACCGAATTAGACTCTCTAACCCTAATTTAAATTAATTCTAAACTAAAATAAATGTCCCAATTCATAAATTAAACCCAAAGCCCTCACATTTTTATTAAATCACAAATTGACCCCAAACAAGTACCATTATATATATATACACTTGTACCCTAAAATCTATTTTATACACTATATTTTACAATTTCCAAACATTTGTACACAAGAAAAAAATAAAATAAGCCACTCAAATTACCATCATGTGGCCGGCCGATACATATATAGATGCAATGAGTGTACTTTTTGAGACAAACTTGCATAAATTAAGGAAAATCTTTGACCTAGGTACAAACTTATATATATATATATATATATATATATGTATATATGCATTGTACTTGTAACTAGGATGGTTTGATTAAGATAAAACCCTAACAAGATCATGCTTAGGTACTCAATTAAGGCCTGTAATCATCCATTATTCCATTGAATTCAAACTAAATCCAAAATATCCAATCCAATTCCAACCAATGGGCATTTTGGACTTTTTGCACCAATTTTATTATAAAAACAACCCCTCCTTATCATTTTACATACAAGAACACACATACAAACACTTCATTCAGCTGAGAGGGAGAGAAGAGAAGAGAGTGAGCTTGGTGGAGGAAAGGAGAGAAAGGAAAGGTCTTGCTAACTAACCAACCAAGCCTCAAATAAGCCACATCACCATCTCTCATTCCATTTCCTTTTTCAAATACATGTTATTAGAGATTTAAAACCACATTTTTAGATGTGTTGTAATGGTATTCATGTGTTCAAAGTGAATGAATTGGGATTCAATCCTTCTTCTATTCATATTTCCTCTTAATAGATGTAAAACTACCTTTTTCTTCCCATATCTCACATTTTTTTTAAAGGCATACTATCATTATGAAAATATGAGTTATTTATACATTATTTACTATGTTTTCATCACAAAAGAAGTGAAAATTTTCCTTACTTGGCCTCTTTTATCACAAATCTTCTTATTTTAAGTATTGTGCATGAAAAATCTGTTTTACAGCCAACTTTCGAAAATTCTAGAACAATGTAAAAAAATCTTCTGGACCTCGGTTTTATGTCAAAATATTCCTTAAGAAGTTAGATTTCAAGGAAAATTGGTTTAATTGAAAAAGAGTGAGCAGTTTGTAAGAAAATCCAATTTTTGTAACGGTCGACGAATCATGGCAGCGCTAGAGTGTTTCTTAAATAACTAAAAATTTAGAAAATTTATTCCATTTCCGAAACATGTTCTGAAAACAAGATTAAATTCTCTACGAACCATAGGAAGTCTGAGTTCGGAAAAAAATCTGAAATAGCCCTTTTGATTTTAATCTTTAAATGTTATTGAATCTAGAAATTTAGTTTTGCATGAGTGTTTTATGCTCTTGTATTCATGAATATGCTTATTTGTACATGATCATGTATTGGTATGAAATTTCATGTGTTATGGTTATGTTCTTTATCTTTTTCAATTGATGACGTTCATGCTTATGTGGATATTACTATCTTGTTAAGTTGTTCGAATTTTATTTTAAGACATCTAACTCAATGGAAACCTTAATTGGGGTGGTATTGGATTTTCGATCACTTGGATAATGAAGAGAAGATAACATGATACATATGGATTGATGGGATGTGCTCCCTAATTAAAGGTTAAGTCTTGTACAAGCAGTTATCGCATAAACCTTAGAATGGAATGGACGTATTTGGACTCATTGCAATGATTTGATATGATGAGATAAGGTTGGGCCTAGATGGGACATTCAGGAGGATAAAAAAAATTTGGAAGGATAAGGTTGGATTCAGGATAATAAACCTTTTTCTTTTTGCTGTCCCTTTTGAGGCACTGCGGTTGGCGCTACGCGGTATATAACCGTCGGTAGGCATCCGAGGTATGTTTTGCAACAAAGAAGCAAAATGGGGAGTTCCGAATAGTTTGGTGTCCAATTCTTGCGGTTGGGAGGATAAAATCTCTTTGGGGGATTTCTAGATTACTAACACCTAACCTTGTAATCCTTTATTATGGAATGATTATCATGCTTCATTACTTGCTTGTTATAATTATGATGGTGTATTGGATTGGGAAAAAAGAACAGGGTGTGTGTGTGTTTACTAGGCAATCAAAGCTCATAGCTTTTCATGCCAGGTATTAAAGACTATTAGACCAGTCGAAGGCAAAGCTAAAACCTTTGAGGACGTATGGCTACCCTAGGAGGTTGGAAGCTAGTTTGTAAATGTGTTTTGAGATTATAAGTGATAGATTCGATATTGTATTTAAGACATGATTTTGTAATTATTATATATATATATCATTTGTAACCTATGCTTATACTATGTCAACTCATGTAGGCCTTGTGTTAATACTTTGCCAAGATCTATCAAAAAGGTAGTTTTGCTATCTAAGGTGGTTGGACTTAGAAGGGAGGCTATATTGACTCCTCCAACTTTCCTGGGATCTTGCTTGGTTATTAGCCAAAGGACTCATCAATGACATTTCCTACTCTTGTAACTTTAGATAAACCCAATATTTATTTGTTAATATATTCTCTGATGTTCTCGATTTTTGGGGCATCACACATCTGGATTGGGAACTACAACTTGTCCTTGCTGTCCTAACTCTTGCCCTTGATTTCTGCAAGCCATTTGAGAACCACCGGCATTATTGGTCACATTCCCTTATCGGTTGTTATTATCAGTTTGTCGATTCATCTGACCCTGGCGGGTATTCCTAGCTATATTTGCCAATGACTCCTCATGTTCCATTACAACCTATATGCATCAATAATAAGACAACATTCTTATTCTATTCCCAAATCTCCAAAATACAAAGGTTAAGAAATATCTAAATTAAGTGTTTCTAGTCTACAATATACCCTATCTCACCACTATTCTATATTAGCCTTTAAAATTATAACCTGACTTTGATACCACTTGTAACGCCCCACTACTTGCTCGCCCAAGTAACCTGTGGGTCTACCAACATGACCCAAAAGCTTAAGCCCAAGTTACTTAATAACAAGGTAGTGGTGCTTTATATGCCCACGATCACCCATGCAAATTTCTGATGTGGGACGGGGGTATATACTGGCCTTTGGATACATGTCACACTCAAAACTCAAGCATGACCGGCCATGGCCCATAGGGCCTTAGCCCAAGGCACACGTAAGCCTAAACGTGAATTCATAATCACATCGAATAAATGTAACAATAGTCCAATAATAAATAAACCAAAACTCAATCCAATGGCATATCACAAGTATAAGTGGTAAAACCAGCCATGACCAACTTCCAAAAATATATACTAAATGGAACACAAATAGCCCACAAAATAAAATAATTCTAAATAAAACACAATCACGATGTATGCACAAAACCGACATAACAAGCTAAAACAAAATAAATGAATGTTCTACAGGTCAATAAGATAAAGCCCCTATTAACCATGAGTCCACTCTAAGTCCTTCTCCCACCTGAAAATGTTTAACAATTAAGTCAGTTGATAGCTCAGTGAGTAGAAGCATGGATAGTAAAATACAATTATGAAAATAGAGTTCCATTCCAAAATATGATATATATAATAGAAACTAGATTGACATACCGTTTTGATAAAGACAATCCATTTCAAAAACAAGATTCCACAATTTAGATAAAAATATCAATGTCTCTCAAGAACACAACAAAAGAGATTCTCCACTTAAAATAGATAATGACATGATCATCATTATAATATGGGCACCAAAAATAACAAGTGACATGTCACAAAGTTCTCAAGGCAATAAACTTGTTGGATCCAATATCGAACCAATAGGCATCCTCGAGGTGGCAACCCGGGCCTTTTTCCTAAGACGATTCGATTAAAGGTCACCTAGCCTAGCTATTAGCAAAAATCTGGTGTGGGTCAAATTGACAGAGAAGATTCGACAGAGAAACCAAAATTTTACAAACAACAAACAGATCAAACAACTGTGGTAGGTGTCTTATGCCTTGACAGATTCAATGACTTCTTTGGAGGTTGTAATGTGAATAAACAAATACAAACACACTAAAAATTGGTAATAAAATTGAAACTTGTTACTCAGTTGTATTAATCAAACAACAAGCACAATCTTTGTTACACAATCGACATGAATAAAAAAGGTTACAAGAACCGAAACTAATTGCTAAAAGCTACTCCTAAATTAAGGTAATCTACTCCTAAGTTAAGATAGACTACTCCTAGATAAAGAATTCTCATGAGTTTGATGTTTTGTTGATGTCCTCTCTCTTTGCAAATTTATGTCCTTTATACTTCTTCTTTTTCACGCCCCCATGATCTCCTCAATCTACAACTGCTATTGTGCAACTACTACAACTGCTTCCTAGCTTCTAGGTCTTCTAATCACATTAGACCTTCACTTTGGTCTGTCGAACTACCCCTTCTTCAAGTTATCACATGCCTACAAGCCCTTCTAACCTTCCCTCGACAGAGAAAGACTCCCACTTTGTTTCATGCTTCCTCTTGAAGGACTGCACACTAAGTCCATGATCACTGCCAGTAACTGCTCCACCACCCAATGTTAACCCATGGGCACAAACCTTGATGACCCTTGTTTTCTGATGCAAACTATCAAACCTGGACTTAGCCACGTTTCCTTAATTGACTTGACCACCTGTTGGTAAGAAATTTATGAAAATGGGTGCAAACATTGCCCTCCAACTCTTTAAGAATGAGAAGTCTTGAATTCTTAAAGAGTTGTATAAAAAATTAAATTGGCAGCAACCCTTTCAACAAACAAATATCTATAATATATATGCTTAGGACCAAGAAATCTGCTGATCAAACACCACATTATTAATAATGATATGCCACATAATTGGCAAAATCACAACTCGATCCAAGTGAGGTACATTATTTCGATAGAGCAAATTGGCAATATTTCAAGTATATGATCTTCAAATGGTTAATGAGAACCACCTTCCACAATAGAACTTTGCTCTTCGGTCTTATATTATTCAAACAATGTTGGATCTTTATTCAATTCACCAAAGTTTTGCATGGCTCAAAAATTCTGAAAAATTCAACCTTTTGATCAATGTCAAAAACATTAAATTCATCATGGATTGATTGTTCATAATTTTCAGCCATAGTTGGCATAAATTCACACCTTTTAACCACATTATTTGCATCACTCTCTGAACTATGAGTTGCAACAAAGGGCTGATTTTTTTTCTTTCACACATTAATAGGTTAGAAACATTTTTTTGAAAACCCAGAAAAGATTTCTTCTTTGTGAAATTCCCCCCCCCCCCCCCCTCATTTAGGGTAACAATAAATCTTGCCTTAAATGATATAAAGGACAAAATTTGGAAAATCTACATTTACTAAAATCCATAGACTAGTTTTGGCTATAATCAACAAAAAAATATATATATACTTTTTTTTTCTCTTTCATTTGTCGTTTCATGCAAAGTCTAATCAATTGGCCATTAGCCCTTAAATAGCCTTCTGCCGATGTGTCGACATTAAACAACTGGCCATTAAGTTGGCCTTCATGCAAAGTATAAATAATTGGTCATTGGCCATTATTGGTTGGCCTGGGTTGTTTTATATGGTAATTTTTTATTCCATTAAACTTACAAGAATTAGGTATTATTTTTGTTAACCAATTTATCAAAATCAATTTTTGATGTGAACCACAAACCCATGGTGGTCGTTGGGTAACAGAAACCATAATATCAAATAGTTTTAGAAAATCAAAACTTCTGAGAAAATTAACAATGTCAAAACTTTAAAATTCAACAAATGTGGGTTGTTCATGATTTTCAGCCATGTTTGGCTTAAAATCATGCCCCTCTCCCCCCCCCAAAGTAAATCTTCACCATCATTTTGTGATAGATTTTCACCATTTTTTGTCAAAGGGGTTGGTTTTCTTTTTTAGCCATTAATGGCTTGTCACTCTTTGCCATGTTTGGCAAAAAACCATGCCCCCATGTGTATTTTCACCTCCATTTTGTGATAAATTTTTAACCTCTTTTGAGAGAAGAGGTTGTTTTTCGATTTTAGCCACTATTGGCCTATGAAAATTCTCTAAAATCATGTTATCTTCATGACTTGGTGTACTAACCCTTCGAGCCACATACCTTGGCCTTCAAGTTGAATTTTTTCACCAAACTAATTTAAATCTCTCTACATCGAATAATATGGAGATGATGAAATTATCTGAAATCTTTGTCGATAAAAAGAATTGATTTATCTTCTTATGGCCAAACTTTCACTCTCGCGCCAATAAATTTCATCTTTACAATGCCGAATCATTCTTTCTATATCATTTATCATGCAATTATGCTGGCAATAGGTGTTAGAATCATTGCCATAATACTGGCAATCTTTAGACATGGGAGATGAGACATTCCATTGATAATTTTTATCCATAGGAGTACTGCCATTCCATTGGTAGTTTGCGTCCTTGGGTGCATAAGACATAGACATGCCACTTGAAGGCATGATTCCATAAGCATTAGTTTGCTTCTTCACCGCTACAACTCCAAATTAGACAGGTCTCATTGGGCGTGCCAAAATGTGTTAGCAAAAATCTGGTGTGGGTCAAATCGACAGAGAAGATTTGATAGAGAAACCAAAATTTTAAAAAAATCAAACAGATCAAACAACTGTGGTAGGTGTCCTATGCCTTGACAAATTCAAGGACTTCTTTGGAGGTTGTAATATGAAGAAACAAATACAAACACACTAAAATTGGTAATAAAATTGAGGCTTGTTACTCAATTGCATTAATCAAACAACAAGCACAATCTTTGTTACACAATCGACATGAATAAAAAAGGTAATAAGAACTGAAACTAATTGCTAAAAGCTACTCCTAAATTAAGGTAATCTACTCCTAAGTTAAGATAGATTACTCCTAGATAAAGAACTCTCATGAGTTTGATGTTTTGTCAATGTCCTCTCTCTTTGCAAATTTCTGGCCTTTATACTTCTTCTTTCCCACACTCCCATGATCTCCTCAATGTGCAATTGCTACTGTGTAACTACTGCAACTGCTTCTTGGCTTCTAGGCCTTCCAATCACATTATACCTTCACTTCTGTACGTCGAACTGCCCCTTCTTCAAGTTATCACATGCCTACAAGAGCTTCTAACCTTCCCTCGACAGAGAAAGACTTCCACTTTGTTTCATGCTTCCTCTTGAAGGACTGCCTACTAAGTCCATGATCACTACCAGTAACTGCTCCACCATCCAATGTCATAGGCACAAACCTTGATGACCTTTGTTTTCTGATGCCAACTATCCAACCTGGACTTAGCCATGTTTCCTCAATTGACTGGACCACCTATTGGTAAGAAATTTACTAAAATTGGTGCAAACAGTATGTTGCAGTAATACTTCTTCGGTAATCAGTAGGTTGCATAGACATAATTTCAAGTGGACCTTTGAGAGAATCCGAATATATAAATAAAATAAATAATTAAATAATAATTATCTTACAAACCTCAAATATTTTATTTGTGAATCTTAAGATGCAAATTAAATATTATCAAACGATGTTTTAATTAATTTTAAACCTAAAATAAATTTATGGTGAAAGTCTTTAATTTAGAGGTAAGATTTATTATTAAAAAAAAATAGAGGACAAGTTAGTAAGTGCATTTTGATTTAATAATAGTTGTATTTTATTTAAATTAAAAACAAAATAAAACAAAGGATAACAATTTAGAGTCTTATTGGGGACAAGTTAATTAGTAAGTGTATTTTGATCTAATAATAGTTGTATTTTATTTAAACTAATGGTGAGAGAAAATAAAATAAAATAAAACAAAGGATAAAAAGTTATAGTCTTTTAGGTTTAGATATATAAAGCAACCCTAGTTTTCCTAACAATACCATAGCAGCAACAGCAGTAGCAACGTCAATGTGAGAGTGGGTTGAGAGAAAAGAGAAAAGAGGTAGCAACAAGGAAAATCTTTTGGGTGTGTTCTCTAGCTTTCTTCTTCCTTTTGCTTTTGCTTTTTGGACAAATTACAGCGGTAGTCCCTATAGTTTACCTTTTTCATGTTGGTCCTTGTTGTTTTAATTTGATCAATTTTGCCCCTTAATTTTACAGATTGTGTCATATTAGTCCAATAAATAACGGTGGTAAAATTTGATGAGAAAATCAAATGATGTTTCAATTTGGTCCTTGTAGTTTACAGGATGTGTCAATTTGGTCCTTCTTGTTTTGACTTTCTTATAAACTTCAAGGACTAAATTGACACGTCCTGTAAACTACAAGGACCAATTTGAAACATTATTCGATTTTCCATCCATCAAACTTAACCGCTGTTATTTATTGGACTAATATGACACAATC
Organism: Camellia sinensis; assembly: GCF_055761805.1. NCBI lineage: Eukaryota > Viridiplantae > Streptophyta > Magnoliopsida > Ericales > Theaceae > Camellia > Camellia sinensis. Next base: position 15,581,974 of record NC_138965.1, read on the forward strand.
CGTAAAATTAAGGGGCAAAATTGATCAAATTGAAATAATAGGGACCAAAATGAAAGAATGAGTAAACTACAAGGACCATTTGCATAATTTACCCTTGTTTTTTATGCTTATTCTATTATTATTTAATTCATTGATGAAGAGATTGTAGGTGTATGTATTTGTATATATATACTGTTAAGAAATATGAGAAGCTAAATTCATATGTAAAGAATGGGTGTAATTTTTAATCCAAAAATTCTGTACAAAACCGCAAACTTTAGAAATTTAGAAACCATATTAAACGAATGAATTTTAAGCTAAGATTTTTGCAATAATCTAATTACATATTGAATTTCATACCAAAATTTTCTTATAATTTTTGGGAGTCAAAATCCATATAAACTGATGCGTTCAAATCTATCCAGAAAACTAGTACAAAACAGTAATTTTGGAAGTCTTGTTCTATTTGGGTATAAATCTGAAAATTATCAAATCAGCATCATTAGAACTGGTTACGAGTCTAGTTTCTTACATTTTTGGCCTTGCATTGATTACTCGTGTATATGAAGAGAACTGTCAATGTCTTTAAAGTGCTATAGAAAACAATCTGTTTGGATATAATTAATTATTTTGATAAGCAAGTCAAGTAAAACCAATTAGGTTTTAAACTTAGGATATATTAGTTGATATCTGGAGGGTTTTGGGATTTTTCTAACAGTGTGGAGTGTGTTTTTAATTTTCAAAGTTAGCAAATAGATTGTGAAAACTTGTTTAAAATTATGTTTTATCTCAAGGTTAAGTTTCAATCTGAACCAGTGTCTTGAGTAATTTGAGACCTTGAAGAACATGAACTTAGGTATCATTTAAGGGTAACGGTAAGTGGGGTTGAGTTGTGTTAGTGTGCTTTAGTGTAGGATACTTAGTGTATTATTCTTTTCAGTATTTTTGAAGTAGTAGTGACGTGTAGCTTTAATACTTGGTTCAGGACACCAGTTGGACTTTCATACTCTATTCGAGGATTATATTATTTTGTTTTCAGGTGAGTAGTTGCATGCTACATATTTTTATAAATGTTCCCCTACCCTGAACTATTAGAAGATTAAATTGTTGTTCTAAGATTAAACTGTTTTGATAAATTATTATACTATTAATGAAATTAAATTATTTCTGAAACATATGTAAACTTAGCATACTGTCAACTATTTGTTATGGTCTCATGTTTATAATGGTGAACTACCATGTTTTGCTAAACGGAATTGTATTGATTATTGGGACCATCTGTATATAAAAGTCTAGGAAAATTATTCCATTGTGTGTGGTGACTTGGGCCACTAGGAAACAAATCCGAGTTGGGCTGTGATGACTCTAGTGCTCAATGATTATAAGGAAAAGACCTAGGCTAGGCTAGGTGACCTTCAATCGGATCATCTTAGAGAATGACTCTTGGTTCGATATTGGATCCAACGGGCTTATTGCCTTGAGAATTGTGTGGCGTGTTACTTGTTATTCTTGGTACCCAGAAAATTATTGATGATCATGTTGTAATCTGTTTTAAGTGGAGAATGTCATTTGTAATGTTTTTGGGAGACATGAGTATTTTAACTATTGAACCGTGGAACCTTCTTTTTGAAACAAATTATCTTTATCAAAACTGTATGCTAATCTAGTTTATATGATATATCTCTTATTTTGGAATTGAACCCTGTTTTTCAAAACTGTATTTACTAACCATTCTTCTACTCACTGAGCTATCAATTGACTTAGTTGTTTATCATTTCCGAGTGATAGAAGGACTTAGAATGGTCTCATGGCGTAGCGGGGACTCAATTGCATGGACCTCTAGAACATTCATTATTTTGTTTTAGCTTGTTATGTCGGTTTTGTGCATACATTGTGGTTGACTTTTATTTAGAATTATTTTATTTTGTGGGCGGTTTGTGTTCCATTTAGTATATATTTTTGAAAATTGGTTATGGCTGGTTTTACCATTTATACTTGTGACATGTCACTGGATTGGGTTTGGATTTATTTATTTTTGGACTATTGTTACATTTATTCTTTGTGATGTTGGGTTCATGTTTAGACTTACGTGCGCCTTGGACTTAGTCCCTGTGGGCCATGGCCGGTCATGCCTGGGTTTGGGGTGTGATACTATCACTACAATGCAACTAGCAGTTTGATTGGAAGATCTCACCCAAAGTTGCAATTCAATTCTGGAGATTTCTTTCCTTTCTTGTAGCTTAAATCTTGCTTCTGTTATGTTTAATTTTGGGATTGTTTGCTCCAATTTTGGGTTTCCCTAGCTGTATAGAAAAGTCCATCTTCATTGCATCAGAATATCTATACATGCAGATTAATGCAAAGTTCTCTCAATATGAAGAGAGAAAGCCTTTAAATAATTCTATGTTATCTTCCGTATTTTTTTCAAGGCGAATTACACTAATTGTCCTTTTAGTTTGGGACTTATGTCACTTTAATTCTTGATTTTTCAATTATGATACATTTGACTCTGAATTTTGAATCTCATTCCAAATAATGATAATTGAAGACATTAGCCATCTATTTTGCGGGCAAAATCATCAATTTGATAAAATATAAATCAATTTTACAAAAATAAATGTCAAAAAATTATTTTAAATTTTTTAAAAATTATTTCTACTCAACAAAGATAAAAATATATAAAAATGATAAATCTTTTACATTTTTATTTTTTTTATTTTTTTACCAAATTAATTTTTATTATGTATTAGGATAATGATCATGTAATAGGTGGTTGTTTTTGTTCATATTTTTGAATGGTTATCATGTAATAGATGATTGAATTAGTTAACAGATATTTTTGAATGGTTATCATTTAATGAATGGTTATTAGGCTTTTAATATATAATCGATATGTTTAGTATATAAAATGCTTTGATTTTTGAATTTTTTGATTTAATGAATTGGTTTAATAATGACATCAAAATTGTCGCCATGTTTGACTTTTAAAAAAATAAAAACTAATTTAATGAAAATAAATATAAAAAAATTATTTCTACCCTCTCAAAAGATAAAATTATATAAAAATGATGTGTTTTAAAAAAAAATTCATCAATTTAATTTTTAGTTTTTTAGAAATTTTTTTCTAAAAATAGATTCTGAAAACCAAATCAAACAAAATTTTATAACCAAAAAAATTCCAACATTATTCATTAAAAAAAGGAAAAATTAGTCTAAGGTCCCTCTCCCATTTTTAGAAATGGAAGAGATTCACAATATTATTTTATGATATCTAAAGTCCCTTAACCCCACACCATATATCACAGAGAAATTTGACTATCTCACATCAAACCTCATTTCTCTCTCCCTCTCTCTCTCTCTCTAAATTCAAACCTCACTTCACTCCCTTCAATGGCCACCACCACTGCCGCCGCCACCACCACCACCACCGCAAATACCATCGTTGTCGGAGTCGCCACCGATGTAGATTGGCTTAGATCTCTGTCTCCTAATGCTGAAAAAAGACATCGATGTAGCGGAATGTGTTGTGGTTGCCGGCACTAATCTACAAATCCGTATGCAGGGTGATTTCGACTACTAGATGCTTACATCGATTGTAGAAGATCGGAGATTTATAATAGTATAATCTAATGAAAAAAACTCCTTAAATTGTTTCAACAGTGCAAGAGGTTTTTATTGGAATGTTTTTATAACTTTGTTGAATTAGTTTTTTTGGCCTTGGATACTGATGAAACTTTGAAATTCTAGAATCACCAGTCTATGTCTATAATTTTTTGGGAAAATTATTGTGAAAGTTTTTTTAAGTCAATTTTTGGTGAGAAAATTTTGCAGTGTGTCCTTTTTTTGTTTCGAATCTGGTCTGTTATTAGTGTGTGAAAAAAGAACCTTTGGCTTTGATGGGGCAATGCTATGGTAAGACCATTCCTACTGTTTTTTTTTTTTATCTATTGAACATTCTACATTTGTTATGTTACTATTTTTTATTTCTTTATTTCTTTATTTTACTTTTCTTTTCTTTTTTCCCGCTGTTTTTACAAATTGATGAGCATGTGCAAAGGGACAACATAAACCACATATCTTTAAAACAAGGTGATTCCGACGAGACTAACAAAGACTTTCTCTAGGTAATTTTCTCTGCCTTGTTTAATTTTCTCTGTATTGTTCAATTTTCTCTGACTTTTTTTAGTTTGAACTCAAAGAAATTTCAATTTTCTCTAATTTCTCTGGTTTGAACTCAGAGAAATTGCAATTTTCTCTAGGTAATTTTCTCTGCCATGCTTAATTTTCTCTGTTTTGTTAAATTTTCTCTGAATTTCTCTAGTTTGAACCCAGAGAAATTCTTTGGGAAATCCAGAATTTCTCTGGGGACAATTTCTCTAGGAAGAATTTCTTTGGATTGAAATTTCTTTAGATCAATGTTGAGGGACCTTAGATATTATGAAAATATTGAATGTCTTTTATGCTATAAAATCTTAATACCAAGGACCTTAAAAAAAGTCCCCCTAAAAAAAAGGCCATTATATTTCAAACAACTTATAAGTTAACCAATACAAAATAAGTTGTATGACGACTTTGCCCTTTAAATGGAGCAACAATGTTTTCAATTGTCCTTATTTGGAACGAGATTCAAAATTTAAAGTTAAATGTATCACAATTAAAAGGTCAATGACCAAAGTGACACAAGCCTAAACTATATGGACGGTTAGTGTAATTCGTTCTTTTTTTGAATAGATAAAAAGGGCTCTATAAGCTGTATTTGAATCTTAAATTTGTGGAAAGGAAGAAAAATGAAAGGGAAAAGTGAATAAATTATGCCTAAAAAAATTCACCTTTTCCTTCTCTTTCCTTTTTCCTCTACAAACAGGGATAAACACAAAAATTTCACATTTTCTTCTCGCTTTTCTTATTCTTTTTCTCAATGTCAAAAGTCAAGCCCTTGAAGATATTTGTCATTTAAATTTGATTTGAGTGACAAGTAAAAATGTTAAATAGGCTTTTTGGGAGCGCTTGCTTCATTCCAATTTCCCATACCAAGCCACTATGCAACCACTAGCTGTTCCCTTTGTACTCAGACTTGGGGTTCCTTCACTTCAACTTTTCATCTTTCTCTATTTTTCAAAAAAAATTAAAAATTGAAGTGTGCAACACAACTGTCACATGAGCAACTCAATTATGCAAAATCCCATGTCTGGTGTTGCCACAACATACTCAACACTAGTTGGATTCATGTTTACTTGACTAAAATTTCTCAACAAAATCTTACAACAGCCACATATGGCTTGTGTAACGAAGATGTGAGATTATTTCACACATAAGTCCCTACTAATTTAATCTTTGATCCATTTAACCAGTTGGATATGTATTATGCTCATCAACCGGACACTTAGATGATTTTAAGCAGGCCTAATTTGCTGTAGAGTCACAAACATCACTTAGTATTTTTGTTGGGGAGGCATATCCATGTGGTACCTCATGTTATATGGCATTCAAGGGACCACTATGCACAGTCTCTTTACCACACACTCCGTTTAACAATGCTAACCATATAGAATTTTCTCTCTATATATATTCTATTCCAACAATCTTGTTTTGCACAAGCCTTAGAGATCAATTAATTGCTAAGATCACTCTTCCAATTAAAAATAAAAAATAAAAAAATCAACCTAGAAATCAAGGGTATCTAATTGCCAGGGATTTCTCAAGCGAAACAAGTTTTCAGAAGAGCTCTTTCTGCTCCAATGGCACGAAATGTACCCAAGGCCACCTTACTGTTTATGTTGGAGAAACTGAGAAGAAACGATATGTTGTTCCAATTTCATATTTGAAGTATCCTTCATTTCAGAACTTGCTGAGATGGGCTGAAGAAGAATTTGGGTATGATCATCCAATGAGTGGTCTTACAATCCCATGTAAAGAAGAGACCTTCATTGATATCACTTGCAGTTTGAATTGCTCATGAGCAAGAAACATACAAAGACTCTTAGCATCATTAACTCTGACGTTATGTTTTTTGGATTCACACCGTCATGAATTAGAATAGTAGGAATGTTTCTTGTGAAATCAATGTAAAACATGCTTTTAGTTGAGAAGTGAATTGAGAGTTGAATCATCATGGTAATTGAATAGTTTCACTATTCTTTTTTAGTTTTATCTTCAGTCCCGAAAATTTATCGATTTGGTATGAATGGTCTGATTGCATTGCAGCACTCTTTGTTACTAAAGCCAAATCTTTGATATGTTGAGGAAGTGATGCAGCTAGGTTTGGGCCAATGTTGTCATATTTTCTTCGAAAAGCCCACGTTCAATCTAAAACAGCTAAATAAGTAAAACTCTTCGAATTTGTGCTTTTGCCATTTGTGTTTTCATTATTATTTTCATTGCCAGATAACATAATGACATTTATTAGTACAACATGTAGCAGTAGTTTACTAATCCCATTGAGCTAATTAACAAAATTGGAGGCAAAGATAGCATAATTTGTGAGAACCCGAATATGAAAATTAAGTGAATAATTAAACAATAATAATTTTATAAATCTCAAATATTTTATTGTGAATCTTTAAGTTCAAATTAAATATTATTGGAGGGTTTTTTAATTAATTTTAAAACCTAAAATAAATTTATGATGAAAGTCTTTAATTTAAAGGCAAGATTTATTATTTTAAAAAATAAAAAATAAAAAATAAAATAAAATTAAGTGTCAAATTAGTAAGCATATTTTGATCGAATAATATTTGTATTTTATTTAAATTAATGGGGAGAAAATAAATTAAAACAAAAGATAATATTTTAGGGCCTTTTTGTTTAGATACATAATGTAACCCTAGGTTGCCTAATACAATATAGCAGCAGTAGGCAGGCAGCCACGGGAGAGAGACGTTGAGAGAAAAGAAGAAGAAGAAAAAAAGGGTTGCAAACAAGGAAGGATTTTTGGGTGTATGGTAGGTCTTTATCTTTCTTCTTCCTTTTGGTTTTGTTCTTTATCCTTACTCTTTATTATTTAGTTCATTGATGAAGAGGTTGTTGGTTTATGTACTTTGTATATATATACTGTTAAGAAATCTGAGGAGAAAAACTGGTGCGTAAGGAATTGGTGTAATTCTTAGTTTAAAAATTCTGTACAGAACCACAAACTTTAAAAATCAAGTAATCATATCAAACGGATGAATTTTATATTGAAATTTTTACAGTAGATTAATTACATATTGAATTGCATATCTGAATTTTCTCATAATTTTTGATAGTCGAAATCTATATTAATTGGTGCGTTCAAGTCTGTCCAGAAAACTGGTTCAAAATAGTAACTTCGGAAGTGTCGTTATCTTTGGGTATAAATGCGAAAATTTTCAAATCAACGTCATTAGAACTGGTTACGAGTCTAGTTTCTTACATTTTTAGTCTTGTGTTGATTGCTCACGTATACTAAGAACCATTAATTTCTTTAAAGTGCTACAGAATACAACCTGTTTGGATATAATTAATTGTAAATAATTATTTTGATAAGCAAATCAAGTAAAACCAATTGGATTTGAAACTTAGGATATATTAGTTGATATTTGGACAGTGTTGGAATTTTTCGAATGGTGTAGAGTGGGTTTTTAATTTTCAGAGTTAGTGAACAGTTCGGGAAAACCTATCAAAAATTCTGTTTTATGTCAAAGTCACATTTAATTAAGTTTCGACTAGAACCCATGTCTTGGGTGATTTTAGACCTTGAAAAACATGAGCTTAGGTATTATTTAAGAGTAACGGTGAGTGGGGTTGAGCTGTGTTAGTGCGCTTTAGTGTGGGGTACTTAGTTTATTATTCTCTTTAGTATTTTTAAGTTAGCAATAACGTGTAGTCTTCATACTTGGTTCAGGGCACTAGTTGGACTTTTATACTCTATTCGAGGATTATATTATTTTGTTTTCAGGTGAGTAGTTTCATGCTACATTTTTATAAATGTTTCCCTACCCTGAACTGTTGGAAAATCAAATTGTTGTTTCAGGACTAAATTGTTTTGGAAAATTATTATATTATCAATGGAATCAAATTATTTCTGAAACATGTGTGAACTTGGCATACTGTAAACTATTTGTTTTTCTCTCATGTTTATAATTATGAACTACCATGTTTTGCAAAACTGATGTGTATTGATTATTGGGACCATCTGTATATTTTAGTCCAAGAAAATTATTCCACTGTGTGTGGTGACTCTGGCCACTAGGGAACAGATCCGGGTTGGGCCGTGATGACTCTAGTGCTTAACGATTGTAAGGAAAAGACCTAGGTTCGGCTAGGTGACCTTCAATTGGATCGTCTTAGAGAAAAGGCCCAGGTTGCCACCCTGAGGATGACTCTTAGTTCGGTATTGGATCCAACGGGCTTATAGCCTTGAGAACTGTGTGGCATGTTACTTGTTATTTCTTGGTACCCAAAAAATTATTGGTGTTCATGTTGTAATCTGTTTCAAGTGGAAAATGTCATTTACCATGTTCTTGAGAGGCATGAGTATTTTAACTGTTGAACTGTGGAACCTTCTTTTTGAAACAGATTGTCTTTACCAAACTATATGCCACTATAGTTTCTGTGATATATATCTTATTTTGGAATTGAACCCTGTTTTCAAAACTGTATTTACTATCCATGTTGCTACTCACTGAGCTATCAACTGACTTAGTTGTTTATCATTTCCAGGTGTTAGAAGGACTTAGAGTGAACTCGTGGCGTAGCGGGGACTCAATTGCATGGACCTCTAGGACATTCATTTATACTATTTTAGATTATTATGTCAAGTTTGTGCATATTTCTTTTTATTTTTATTGAGGTTCATTTAGGATTATTTTGATATGTAGGCTGTTTATATCCTATAAGTTTGGATGGTATTGATTACGGTCGGTTTGCCGTTTATACCTATGGCTTGTCACTGGATTGAGTTTGGTTATTTGTTATTGCACTTTTGTGTAGTTGTTCAATGTGATTATGGATTCGTGTTTAGGCTTATGTGTGCCTTGGGCTAAGGCCCTGTGGGTCACGGCCAGTCATACCCAAGTTTGGGGTGTGACATAATTAGTTTTATCTTTGGAGTTCTCATGGTGTTTCAACACGTACTGATTTCACCATAAAGGTTTAATAAAGCATATATCAAGTCTTATTTAGCTAAGATCAAAGAGAAAATTAAAAAAAAAAAAATTCAAAAGGCCACCTTTAGGCTGTGAGCAGAATGTGTAGGACAAAATGTTCTCTATTCTACAAATTATTTTTTGTTATTTATTAGTCTCTGCCACTCTAAGGTCTTGACGATGAGTAGAATGACAAAACCATGTGATGCTTATATATTTAAGATCACTCATGAATTCATTGCTCCTACTTATATATTATAGATCAGTCATGCAAATTTTTGATGGAATCATTACAAAAAAAATTTCCTTGAGCAATCAAAATCATTCACAGGTCACTAACCCAAAGGAGAGTAGCTTATTTGTTGATTGAAGCTCTAGTGAATAACAGTCATAACAAACATGATATATAATGACAATTTTACCCTCTTCACTCCAACCCTAATCTTCGGTAAAATGAAAAAGTACTATTTGCATACAATTTACTGATATTACCTACTAGAGAGGCTACCCTAATGACAACATCAAAATCCATAACAAGTTCATCAGCTGCTTCATACCTCTTTAATGAAGTTAACCTTTTTCAATCAAATTAGATCCTTTTTGCTTCAGTCAAAACAGCCTTACATAGGTGTTTATGGTACTCTGTAGTGACTGGTTCTCTGCTTTGACTTCCTTTCGTTGAAATTGTTAATGTTAACCATGACATCCTCAGAGATACAATAGTTTTTACATAATTCACCAATAGAGCTTAATGTATGATGCTATCCACTTAATTGTAATTGAGTAGGACACCAAAATAGTAAGGCTTATATTGGATAAAGATCAATTCAACTATTTCAAATGATTGGGAGTAACCTATGTAGCAAGGATACAGGTAATGGTATGGGTACCTTAACAGGAAAAAAAAAAAAAACTTTTAAAAAATAGGATAGAGGTCCAAGCTTTTTTTTTTTTTTTTGAAAATTGAAGGAAAGATGAAAAGAAATAAAGGAACCCCAAGTCTGAGTACAAAGGGATCTTCCAGTGGCTGCATAGTGGCTTGGTAGGTGGAAATTGGAATGCAGCGAGTGCTCCTAAAATACCTATTTAACATGTTTTTGTTGATCATAGTTTGTAGAAATCTGAGATCTAAATCAGTGGTTAAGATGAGACAAACAGAAGCTCCCATCCTGTATAGTATTATCTTAAAGTTATAGTATAATGCATGCTGTTAGACCAGCAAGCACTGGAACATATGAGTTATTGGCTGGCTCATATGACAATTTTGCTTAAAAAAAAAAGAAAGAAATGGTGATAATTTGAGCTTGGGGCCAAAATGCGGTGATTGCTAGATTGAACAAAAGCAGTACAGAATCAACCTAACATGTGAAATTGTTTTATGCTTCTAACTATATAACTAAAATTGGCATGGATCAATAGTCCCTGTAATCCATAGCTCTAATAAAGTTTCTTGTATTATGATATTTATGTACCCCAAACATCAAACATCTTGACAATAATTGATATTGCATAAATTTCACAACTTAAATGTAGGCTTGAGTGAAATTTGACATCCTCAATGCATATATAATGAGAACCATCATCTTATATTGACTAAAACAATTTCTCAATTAGAGTACGCTGGGATAATCGGAAGCTTGATGTACTTAATGAATTGCACTAGGCCAGATATAGCCTATGCTGTAAGCAAATTGAGTAGGTACACAAGTAATCTAGGGTCCAATCATTGGAACGTGATAATTAGGGTACTTAGGTATCTAAGACATATCCAGAATTATGGCTTACATTATACCAAATATCCAGCAGTACTCGAGGGGTACAGTGATGCAAATTGGATATCGGATACTAAATACTCAAAATTCACTAGTGGATACGTCTTTATCCTAGGATGTGCTGCAGTCTCTTGGAAATCCTCCAAGCAGACATGCATAGCAAGGTCGACAATGGAATCTGAGTTTATCGCATTAGAAAAAATAGGAGAAGAAGCAGAATGATTTCATAATTTCTTAGAAGACATTCCAATGTGACCTAAACCTGTGCCAGCTATATGCATTCACTGTGATAGTGAAATAATAATAGGACGGGCACAGAATCATATGTATAATGGTAAGTCGCGACACATTCGTCGAAGACATAATACTATTAGGCATTTACTCTCACATGGAATAATATCCATAGAATATGTAAAGTCAAGGAAGAATATTGCGGATCCATTGACTAAAGGGCTAGCCAGAGAACAAGTGTACCATTTATCAAGGGGAATGGGATTAAAGCATATTACTTAAAAGTTTCCATAATGACAACCCAACCTAGTAGACTCGAGATCCCAAGATCTAGGTACAAAGGGACAACTGAATTATGGATGACTTCACGTATCACTAAGGAGGTTTACGCCTACCCATTTCTATGATAAGAAGAGTGATACCTACAGTGTTAGTAGGACAAGCTTTGTTTTTAATGATTCTTATATCTTGGACATCCAAGTGGGGTATAGCAAGATACTCTTAATAAGAAGTCACCTATATGAGTGTGAATTGGGCAGGTTCTGTGAGAATTAAGAAGTCTAAATTCTCTAGAGCACTCATGAATTACCAAGTGTTGTTCAGGAGCAAAATGAACACAACTATAAAAACCAAAATTGTGTTTGCAGATATACTATGTGTAGTCTATTGTCTTGGCTTATACAAATAGCTGAACAGTTCAAGGCATTGCGTCCACTGGTTAGCCAGTAAGTCTAATAGGCTTTCACTAGAGGAGGTTCAAAACCAAAAGCTACCTATCTCAATGTGGTGTATCTTCTTAATGTACTCTTTCTTTATCTGTATCTTGTTGCATGTCCGTTATCGTGAATTCCATTCATGTGGGGGATTGTTGGAAAATGGCTTTAGAAAAAAACCTTATTTTTTGCTAACTTTGAGCATTAATTAAGGTGGGATCCAAGCATTATTTTTAACGCTTCTCATTGAGTTCGTGTTTAATGTTGTGTAGTGAATAACATCGTGTATTCAGTTGCTGAAAACCATTTCCAAATGAATGAGAATTCAATGCACGGTTTCGGGTTCATGGAAATGGCTTTAGGTGGGTTTCCTACACATTTGTGAAATGTGCTTGTCCCACATTGGAAAGGCTTAAGATTTGAATTGGTTTATATACTCTAGTTTGGGATACTCGGGATGGGCCCTAAGGGGTATCCAAGTTTGTGGAGGGGTGAGGTTATGGGTAAAGTTAGCTAGACCTATTCAACACAAAACAAAAACCGTGTGTGCACCGCAGCCGCTGTCGTCCGTCCGTCTGGTTGATTGGGTTAGGCTTGTCCAACCCAATACTTATCTTTTTGGGCCAAAAATATTTTGTATTTTATTTATTTATTTTTAATTTTGGTTTCAAAATTCAAAATAAATTGGTCCAATTTTTTTTTTTTTCCACCCAAACGGATTTACCCACCCGAACAGGTTCAAAACAGGTTCATACCTGTTGAATTCAAACCGGACAGATCTGTATCTGTCCAAATAGGTTTTTTCTGTTATTGAATCTATCCGAACAGACCATTCCTCCTATAAACAGTCTGCCATCCAGCAATTCTAGAGCATCGAAATTTTCCAAAACTCTTCCCTTTCTTCTTTTGTTCGTCCTCCTGTGCTCCTACATCAATTTAGCATTTAGTTTCTAGGAAAAGAAAGAGAAAGAGTTACAACATAGTTTGGTTTGTAAGACTTGATTTTGTAGTACTGCAAATCAAGTAGTAGTCATTACATCCTAGGAAGTAGACGCCGTTAAAACTCGAAGCACCGGAGCGAGGGCCAAATCTACTTTAAAGAGATTGTGTCCAACACAAGCCTTGACTTATAATTTCTGTAAGCTTTTAATTCAGAATTTAATTTATATAATTATTTTCTGAATTATTTTTTTTTTGTTTATTTTATTTACACATTTAATTTACACACACACCGTTGGGTGTAACACCTGTTTTTAGCCAAATGAACCAGTGCTGAGGTCAACAAAAAAGCTGAGTTTTTCTATAATTTAAGGCTTACTTTTTCAAATATTTCAATCACTGAAATCCTCAGAACAGACAGTTTTTTACACTTCAGGAATTTCTAGACATTAGAGTGGCAAGCTGTGAGAATAATATTAGTTTAGGTTTATTCTGTGAATATTGTTTCCAATTTAGGATTACGTCTAGAATTGCTATATATATCAAATGTACACATTGTATTAAAAAAACACAATTGAATATACATAAAATCTTTTAGAAAGCTTACATGGTATCAGAGCCAAGTTCATAACCCTAGCCACTTGATTCAAGAATTTTTTTTCCGATTTCTGAACCACGGATTGATTGAGTTCTCTCTCTTTTGATTCACAATTATCCTAGTCGATCGAAGCCTTCTCTTCCTTGTTCCATCTGGTTTGAAGTTCTGGTTCATTTGGTCACCGTCATCGACTTACGTGGTTCATAATCGAACTGTGTATGTGGGATTTTTGGTTCGTCGAAATCACCTGAAGCTGACATCTCTTTTTCTAGTTCGGATTTTGATCGTGACTCCCTCTCTTTAGGCTTAATCACGATCACAAGTCTCTGACTCTCTGATTTTCTGGTTCGTGATCTATCTCTGCCTCAGCAAAGTCATGACATCATCTGGGTTCCACTTTGGGGTTTCAGCCCCAGTCTCTGGTGTTTGCTATCTCTTAGGATTGCGTGTTGATTGAAGCTCTTTGGTTTGTTGTTGGTGTGGACGAAGCTCTCTATCTCTTCGTCTCTAGTCTCTGATCACAAAGCTCTCTCTCTTCGTATTAGTTCTCTGATCTTAGTCCACCAGGTTTTGTCCTTATTATACTTTGACATGATCAATACAAGTGTGTGTATTATATTGTGGTGATCTGGTGATTGTTTGGGATTATTACGTTTTAACTCATCAATTCTTGGTTTATTACACTTAAACCCTCCAATTTTCTGATTATTATGATGTACCTGACTTCTGATAAGTGTGCCTTCTGCCATCAGAGGGGCCATTGGAAGTACTACTATCCTAAGAAGGGACGTTTGCCTACTACATCTTCTCAACAATCTCAAACCCAATCCCGAGCTCCTCCTTTGAGTACTTTTCGTCCCTCCGTCAGTACCACTATATCTACTTCGACTCCTGATCTTGACTTGGCTTTCTTGAGGGCTCAAATTAGTCAACTTCAGTATATACTGTCTACCTCCCAGCCCTCCCTGTCTGCTTCGGTTGTTTCCTCTCTTCATTCAGGTTTGCTTGGGTCTTCTTCAGGTATCTCTTCGTCTGTTTGGCTTTTTAACTCAGGTGTTTCTTATCATATGACTCCTCATCTCTCCTTACTTCAAGATTGTATTCCCTCTCCTTTACCTGTTACTGTTAATGCTGCTAATGAGTCTAGTATGTCTATTATATCTGTTGGGTAGGTCTTACCATCTGATATGTCTGTTGTCTCTATTCCATCTGTCCTTTATGTTCCTCAGTTATCTGTCAGTTTATTATCTAACAATCAGCTTGGTGCCTCCGGTTTTGATGTTATCTTTTCTTCTTCTATCTATTCTATGTAGGATCAGACGTCCAAGAAGCAGATTAAGACTGGTCGTAGAGTTGGAGACCTCTATGTGGTGGAGAGCTTGCATCTGTCTATGACAACTTCTCCAACTGCATTTTTCTCTATTCAGTTAGATTCTCTATCCAATCCTTTCTACTTGTGGCATTCTAGATTAGGGCATTTGTCTACTGACAACTTATGGTCTTTAGCTCAATCAGGTATATTAGGTAAAGTTTCTCCTAGTGAACTTACTTAATGTCGGGGATGTAAACTTGCCAAAATGACAGCCTTACCTTTTTGTGAAAGTACTTCTATATCTGATACACCGTTTTCTTTAGTTCATACTGATGTTTTGGGCCCTTCTTCTGTTCTCACCAAAGGGAGTTCTACATACTATGTGTCATTTGTTGATGACTTCACCCGTTACACTTGGGTTTATCTTATGACTCATAAGTTCAATTTCTATCAGATATACCGTACCTGTCACACCCCAAACCCAGGTATGACTGGTCGTGACCCACAAGGCCTTAGCCTAAGGCACACGTAAGCCTAGGCACAAATCCATAATCACATTGAACAACTACACAATAGTCCAGTAATAAATAACCGAACTTAATCTAGTGACATGCCACAAGTATAAATGACAAAACTAACCATAATCAATACCATCCAAACTTATGGGATATAAACAGCCCACATATCAAAACAATCCTAAATGAACCTCAATAAAAATATAAAAAAACATATGCACAAACTTGACATAACAATCTAAAACAAAATAAATGAATGTCCTAAAGGTCCATGCAATTGAGTCCCCTCTATGCCATGAGTCCACTCTAATTCCTTCTAACACCTGGAAATGATAAACAACTAATTAGCTAGTAGCTCAGTGAGTAATAGCATGGATAGCAAATACAGTTTTGAAAACACGGTTCGATTCCAAAATAAGATATATATCACAGAAACTAGATTGGTGTACAATTTGATAAAGATAACCTGTTTCAAAAAGAAGGTTCCACAGTTCAACAGTTAAAATACTCATATCTCTCAAGAACATGATAAATGACATTTTTCACTTAAAATAGATTACAACATGAACACCAATAATTTTATGGGTACCAAGAATAACAAGTAATATGCCACACAATTCTCAAGGTAATAAGCCCGTTAGATCCAATATCGAACCAAGAGTCATCCTCGGGGTGGCAATTGAAGGTCACCTAGCCTGGCCTAGGTCTTTTCCTTACAATTGTTGAGTACTAGAGTCATCACAGCCCAACCTAGATTTGTTCCTTAGTGGCCAGAGTCATCACACACAGTGGAATAATTTTATTAGACTAAAATACACAAATGGTCTCGATAATCAATACAATTCAGTTTCGCAAAACATGGTAGTTCACCACTATAAACATAAGACCATAACAAATAGTTTACAGTATGCCAAGTTTACATATGTTTCAGAAATAATTTAAATCCATTGATAATATAATAATTTATCAAAACAGTTTAGTCCTGAAACAACAATTTAATTTTCCAACAGTTCAGGGTAGGGGAACATTTTATAAAAATATGTAGCATGTAACTACTCACCTGAAAATGAAATAATATAATCCTCGAATAGAGTATGAAAATCTAACTAGTGCCCTGAACCAAGTATGAAAACTACACGTCACTACTAATTTAAAAATAGTAAAGAGAATAATAAACTAAATACCCCACACTAAAGCGCACTAACACAGCTGAACCCCACTCACTGTTACTCTTAAATAATACCTAAGTTCATGTTCTTCAAGGTCAAAAATTACCCAAGACATGGGTTCAGATCGAAACTTAATTAAAAGTAACTTTAAGATAAAACAGAGTTTTAAACAAGTTTTCCCAATCTATTTGCTAACTTTGAAAATTAAAAACTCACTCCATGCTGTTTAAAAAAAATTCAAAACCCTCCAGATGTCAAATAATATATCCTAAGCTTCAAACCCAATTGGTTTTACTTGATTTGCTTATCAAAATAATTGTTTACAATTAATTATGCCCAAACAGATTGTTTTCTGCAGTACTTTAAAGAAATTAATGGTTCTCTTAGTATACACGAGAAATCAATGCAAGGCCAAAAATTTAAGAAACTAGACTCGCAATCAGTTCTATTGACACTGATTTGATAATTTTCGGATTTACACCCAAAGAAAACGACACTTTCGCAGTTACTGTTTGGTATTGGTTTTCTGGACAGATTTGAATGCATCAGTTTATATGGATTTTGACTCCCAAAAATTATGAAAAAATTCTGGTATGCAATTCAATATGTAATTAATCTTCTGTAAAAATTTCAATTCAAAATTCATCCGTTTGATATGATTCCTTGATTTTAAAAGTTTGTGATTTTAGGATTAAAAATTTCCATCCACCATTGTAACCCAAAACTTCCCATCATCAACCCCTAGCTTCACACCACCGTCCATCATACACACAAAACAATGACTTCAGAAACTCAATGATTACCATGGTCTTTATTAAAGAAAACAACACACATGCTTATATATAAAAATATTTACCTGTGTAACTCCTTTTTTCTTCTTTAATTTCCTTCACGAAAACACCCTCCGCTCTCTTTTCTCTGTATCTCACGGCTGCTGCTAGGTAGTTTAGAAAAGAATTGATATCTCACCATTACGCTATGTTTGGATTGAGTGATTTGGAGAGAAAAGAAAAGAAATGGAGAGATATGTATTTCTCTTACTTGTTTGGATAACTTAAGTGAAAAGAAATGAGGAGAAATGAAGAGAAACGGAGAGTTATAACCCTCATTTTCAATCTTCCCAAAAGTGGAGAGATTGGGAGAGAAAACAAACCAATAGATTCTTATATTTTCATAATATCAATTTTGTCCCTGTAAAAATAGAATAAATAAAATGATTGAAAACATAAAAAGGTTATTTTGGTAATATAACATAAAATAATTTGTTTTTTTTTCTTTTCTCTTATGAAATCTAACCAAACAAGAAGGAGAGAAATCACAATCATTTCTTTTATTTTATTTTTTATTTATCCAAACAAGAAGCAGAGAAATTACAATCATTTCATTTCTTTTCTTTTCTCTTATAACTTAAGTAATCATTTCTTTTCTTTTCTTTTCTCTCCTAAGTTCCCAAACATAGTTTAGGGTTTTATCCTCCTATAATAAATTTTCAAAATGACCCCTTACTAACTATTTTATTATTATTATTGTTACTATTATTAAGATTATTGTCAATAGTCTTTAAAATTGTGGTCTTCCGTAAAAAATTTATTTATAGTTTAAAATTAATTAAAAGATTGTTCATTAATATTTTATTTGCACCTTAAGATTTACAAGTAAAATATTTGAGGTTTGTAAAATAATTATTACTTAATTATTTATTTGATTTGTATATTCGGGTTCTCACAGTACCTTTTAGTCTATGATTACTACTCAATTTGGGTCCACAATTAAAGTGTTACGGTCTAACTTGGGTGAGGAATATTTTAAAAATGAGTTATGTGAGTATTTGGCCAATTTGGATACCATTCGCCAAACTTCCTGTACAGATACACCTGCCCAAACTGGTCAAGTCGAGCCGAGCATAAACACCGTCATCTTCTTGAGACAACTAGGTCTCTTCTTCTCTCTGCCTCAGCTCTGACTCCATTATGGGGGGAGACAGATCTTACTACTAATTTTCTTCTCAACTGCATGCCTACTCTCATTCTTTCTGGTCGGTCTCCTTATGAGGTTTTGTTCTCCCAAATTCCTAATTACTCTCTCCTTCGTGTGTTTGGGTCTGCCTGTTTTGTCCTTCTTCCCTACAAAGATAGGACCAAACTTAGTGTCCGGTCTGTCCTCTGCGTCTTTTTGGGTTATAGTCCTACTCAGAAAGGCTATCGGCGTTACGACCCTGTTTCCCGTCGTCTTTACATCTCCCGTCATGTTTCTTTTCTCGAACATCTACCTTACTTTCATTTTCCTCCTCTCACTATCCAATTTCCAAAGAGGATTCAATTCATATTGATTTGTTTCCTTCTGAGGTCCCGTCTGATGAGTACATCTCCACAGTTCCTCCTGAGCTTGTTTTATCATCTCTTCCTGTTTTACCTCTAGATGCTTCTCCTCTTTCTGTTTTTTCTCCTCCTCTGTTGTTAGTTCATTCTCGTCGCAAGGCTCCTCTTCCATTGGTTGTCTCTGCCCTTGCTGCTGATCCTTTTGCTTCTGATGACTCTGATCCTGCTGCACACCGATATCCTACTCGAGCGCGTCATCCTCCAAACAGGTTGGGTTGGTCTAATACATGTTTTTTTGCTTCTTATCGTACTTTTTTTTGTCTACTATTCACTCTTTTTCAGAACCTCAGTCTTACAATGAAGTCTATCAGGATCCTCATTGGGTTCAAGCTATGGAGGATAAGTTGTATGCTTTACAGAAAACTAGTACTTGGGAGTTGGTTCCTTTGCCTGCTGATAAGAATCTGGTTAGTTGCAAATGGGTCTACAAAGTCAAGACTCATTCTGATGGTTCTCTTGAGCATTACAAAGCTCGTCTGGTTTCCAAAGGTTTCTCACAGGAGTATGGTATTGATTATGAGGAGACCTTTGCTCATGTTGCAAAGATGACTACTGTCCGTACTTTGATCTCTATCACTGTTGTTCGTTCTTGGCCTCTTTATTAGATGGATGTTAAGAATGCTTTTCTTAATAGCCATCTCACTGAGGAGGTTTACATGCGTCCTCTCCCTGGCCTTCACCATTCCTCTGGACAGCTATGTCACCTTCGGTGTGCTCTGTATAGTCTGAAGCAGTCTCCTTGTGCTTGGTATGATTGCTTTCAAACTACTGTTACTAAGCTTGGGTTTCGTCCATGTGCCCAGATCTCTGCTTTATTTCTTCTCCACACCTCTGCTAGATTTTTTGCGTTATTACTGTATGTAGATGATATGATCATCACTGGTTCTGATTCTTCTGTTATATCTGAGGTCAAGCAGCATCTTTTCGGCATCTTTGAAATGAAGGATCTGGGCCCATTTGCGGTATTTTCTTGGTATTGAGGTAGTTTCTTCTCCCAAGGGCTACTTACTCTCCCAAGCCAAGTATGCCAATGAGGTTATTTATTGTGCCGGTCTTACTGACACTAAGATTTCTAATACCCCCATTGTGCTTAATGTAAAGCTTAACACTACTGATGGTGTTCTTCTGGATGATTCTACTCTATATCGAGAGCCCGTGGGTTGCTTAGTCTATCTGACGGTTACTCATCCAGATCTTGCCTATGCTGTTCATGTGGTTAGCCAGTTTGTCTCTGCTCCTTGCTCCACACATTGGGCTGCCTTGGTTCAGATTCTTCGCTATCTCGGAGGTACTATCTTTCAGGGTTTACTATTGTCCCCTACTTCCTCTCTAGATTTGGTGGCCTATGCTGATTCTGATTGGGCTGGTGATATTACTAATCGCAAGTCCGCATCTGGTTTCTGTATGTTTCTTTGTGATTGCTTGATCTCTTGGAAAACCAAGAAACAACCTGTTGTTGCTCGTTCTACTACCGAAGTTGAGTATCGTGCTACGACTCATGCTACTGCTGAAGTTGTCTGGCTTCATTGTCTTCTCTCTAACTTGGGCGTCCCTCAGTCTTCTCCAACCTCCCTCTATTGTGACAACCGCAGTGCTATTCAGATTGCACATAACACTGTCTTCCATGAGCAAACCAAGCACATTGAGATTGATTATCACTTTGTTCGTCAGCATCTGCAGTCTAGCTCTATCTCGCTTCCTTTCGTGTCTTCAACTCTGCAGCTTGCTGACTTCTTTACCAAGACTCACCCCACTACTCAGTTTCAGTTTCTTCTCGGCAAACTTTTAGGTTGCGTTTGGTAGAGCTTTAGAATTATGATTTAAGAATAGAGTTGTATTTTGAGTTTGTGAGTTTTGGAATTATGATTTGAGAATAGAGTCTTATTGTGAGTTTGTGAGTTTTGGAATTATGATTTGAGTGTGGAAAATTTGTTTGGTTATGAGTTTTAAAAAAAGTTTGAATTGAGTGATGTGACATCTAATATCGAAAAGTGGGTGTTTTGAAAAGTGTTTTGAAAAATGGGTGTGGAATTAATTTTTTAAAGCTGTAACCAAACAACACACTCAAACCAAGGGGTAAAATTAAATTTCAAAAGCTCTACCAAACAGAGCCTTAGTGTTTTCTACCCAAACACCTTGAGTTTGAGCGGGGTGTGAGAATAATATTAGTTTAGGTTTATTCTGTGAATATTGTTTCCTATTTAGGATTAGGTCTATTGTTTCCTATTTAGGATTAGGTCTAGAATTGCTATATATATCAGATATACACATTGAATTAAAAAACACAATTGAATATATAGAAAATCTTTCAGAAATCTAACAACCTCCTCACATAATTCACCGTTAGACAGCAAATTGTATGTACTCTGTGTTGCTAATAGAATTCAACTGAGAAAATGGACATGAACATACCAATGCAATATTGATGCTTTTTCCTTCAAACGTGAGAGAATTCCATAACTGTCTAATTATAATATTCTGATCATATTTTCTATCTCTCCTCGGTGGCTGAAAGGAAAGAAAAAAAAAATGATAGAAATGCTAATTATTGCTATACAAACAGAAATTTCAATGCAATGAAAAAATTTCCATTTAATGTGAGAGAACTACATTAATGTTCTGATGACATTTTTCTCTACGTCCTCAATGGATGAATTGTTTGTGTGAAGAAGAAAAAGAAAAGAAAAAATTTTGTACATAGAAATGGTAATTACTTCTTTACAAAATTGTGTTTTGCTGACATATCCTGGCATTTCCTCTATAATGAATCATGAGGATCCACCCAATTGAGAAGTGAGATTGATGAAGATGACTTCTTTGCAGGGAATGGTGAAACCGCCCATTGGACGATCAAATCCAAACTCTTCCTCAGCTTGGCTTAACAAGTCTTGGAATGAAGGCTGGTTCAAGTATGATATCGGAATCACAAATTGCTTATTTTTGCTCTCTCCAACATAAACTGCTACATGGCCTTTTGGGACATCTACAGCTGCTGATGAAGCTTCTTGGTTTGCCTTCGATGATGAAGACTGTCGGAGGATATGTTTAGCATGAATAATACGAGGCATACGAATAGCCATTTTTCTCAATGAACAACAAAACAAATAGAGAGGACTTAGTAGAAGTGGAAGCTTTAAGCTTGGCAATGAAGAATGTCAAGGTTCAAGAATTGTGTTGGCTGTGGTGTAGAGTAACTTCTTATATGTGTATATATAGATGGAAGGTGATGTGGGTTATCCTCTGAAATGTGGAATGAGTGGTGAAGGGGCATTAGAATATTGGGGTTTACTGAGAGACATCCGCAGCTGAAGGAACACATGGTTTTGTCTTCAAATTCATTATCAAGAATTTTAAGCCATAGAATGGACCAAACTGTTTGTTAGTTGTAAAACATCAATACCCTACTGTAAAACATCAATGCCCTACCACTTCTAAGATATGCTTCAGAGGCAACCAAGCTCTCTCTTTTCTTCTAGGATGATATTAAATTTTTACACAGTAAATGTTAAACTTTAGTAGTTGTTAAAATTATAAATGCATTTTTTTCTCCACAAAAGAAATAGTATGTAATCTTCTTCTTTTTTCTATTTTTTTTAATGTGAAATAAATAATTGTTGAGTCAAATAAAGTATATTTGATGTTATGGAGTTCCAAAAACCAGTAAAAGATTGATCTATAGTTAAATGTCTTCTTTTCTATTTGGAGAAATGCAGTGGATGCTAACAAATGATGGGCAAATCACTGGCAATGATTTGAAAGCAGTATAATTACCATTTCACGGGACTTTGTTTGATTTTTGTTTCAGGTCCTCCCAAATTATACCCATGAATGATCAGCAATTTTACTTTGAATATGATTTTCTTTTTTTTTGGCTTTATTTCTGGGGTGGTTAATCAGGGCTAATATATATATCATAACAAAACAGTGAAGGTCCACATGAAATAACTATTTACCTTTAGTAGTAAATTCTCAATCTCATCTCATTTTTTCGTTTTTTGATCGAGGGTTTGTTTGGTTTACACTGTTTTTATGAAAATTGAGTTTTTTTATTTTTTGTATTTTTTTGGTTTTAGTGATTTTTTAAAACATTTTATGCAAAGTTTTTATTTTTTAGATACACCTAATCTAGGTACACTTAAAGGTCATGTTTGATTCAAAAGACTAATAGTGAAGTATTAATAATCCTATTAAATTAGTGTAGGATTCACTATCCAATTGGATTAATATCCATTGGATTAATAATCCCACCCCTACCCCATTACTAATAATCCTACAAATTTGTTGGATTAATTATCCATTGGATTAATAATCCTAAACCAAAATGTTAAAACAAACATGAGATAATTGGGCCCACGGATTAATAATCCTAATCCCATGCTCTAATCCACCCAATCAAACATGCCCAAAAAGTATAATATTTGTGAAAAAAAAAAGGTAAAAATTCACCAAACACAAAAAAATTCAAAAATTTATATTTTTGTATTTTGTTGTATTCAGTGAATTTTTTTAAAGATTCTTGTACAAATTTTATACTTTCTAAATATATCAAGATTGAGTGAATCTACACCAAAAAAAAAAAAAAAAAAAAAAAACATGATTAAAATATTTTAAAAAATAGTAAAAATACAAAAATACAAATTAAAAATTCAGAAAACTGTAAACTCCAAACCAAACATTCATTCAGATCTTTACAACTAAAACTCTGCCAAAAAAAACACTCTCATATCTTCCTAATTTTTGCATGCTATTGTAAATAATATTCAAAGGGTCTTTGAGCCTTGTCCTGTCTCCATATTGGTTTGAACAATCTCATTGATCAATGACCTAAAACTGTCTGATTGTTTAAGCAACTATTTTTTTATTGAATAGTACTCATAGAGAGGACAATTCAACTATAAATTCTTCAACACCCATTTTAGATTTTTTTATGATCTTTAGCAGTTGGACAACCCTTTCCTTCACAAAAGCAATCGCTGTGTTTGGTTTGAGTTTTTTGAATTAAGTTTTTTGAAAACTGAGTTTTTTGATTTTCGTGTTTTTTTGTTTTTAGTGAATATTTTTAAAATTTTAAACATTTTTTTTACTTTTTTAGATGCACCTTACTTAGATGTGTCTAAAAAGTAAAAAAATTGTGAAAAAATATTTTAAAAAATTAAGAAATACATAAAAATACAAAAAAATGTACTAAATTCTTGTATTTTTTTGTATTTTTGGTATTTAGTGAATTTTTAAAATATTTTTTTTACAATTTTTTTACTTTTTAGGTGTATTTATGTTGGGTGTGTCTAAAAAGTAAAAAATTTGCATAAAAAATTAAAAAAATTCAGTAAAAACAAAAAAAAACGGAAAATAAGAGTGTAGAATTTTCTGAAAACTGTTTTTAAAAAATGGGAACCAAGCAAAGTGTAGTAAAGAAACATTTTTTTTTTTAAAGAAAAAGAAAACAGTAAAGAGAAAGAAGTAAGCTGTTTGATGTGAATAAATAAAATTTAATTCTATTTTCCTTTAGGAACCATATAAAATTTTGACATTGGATTTACATGAGATGATGAAACAAACAGATTCTACTGATACAAAATTGAAGAAGTTAGTTTTCCAGGTCAATGGCGTTGAAACTATATTAGCAATTTTTTCCTTCAATTGAGAAAATGAACATGTAAGCAATCCAGAATGTATAAAACAAAAAATTCAATGGAATGAAGCTTTTGCATTTAAATGTCAGAGAATGCCATTAATGTCTATCTATAATCTTCTGATGACATTTTTTTTCTTCCCTCCTTGTGAAAAAGAAAAGGAAATTGTGTGTTTATACATAGAAATGGCGATTACTACCTTGTTACAAAATTGCGTGTTTGCTAAAAAATGCTAGCAAGTGTCCTCTATGATGAATCTTGATCCACCTAATGATGGATCATGATCCACCCAATCGAGAAGTGAGATCAATGAAGATGTCTTCGCTGCAGGGAATGGTGAGACCACCCATTGGATGATCAAATCCAAATTCTTCCTCAGATTGGCTTAACAAGTCTTGGAATGAAGGCTGGTTCAAGTATGATATGGGAATTACAAATCGCTTCTTTTTGCTCTCTCCAACATAAACTGCAAAATGGCCCTTGGGAACATCTACTGCGGCTGAGGCTGCTTGGTTTGCTTTCAGTGATGACGACCGTCGAAGGATACGAGGCATACGAATAGCCATTTTTTTAATTGGGAAGATATGTATTCCTTAACAACAATGGAAAGCTTTGCAAGAGAAGAACGTGAAGGTTGTGTTGGCTTTAGACTTGTTGATGTGCTTATATATATCAAAGTTACGTGGGTCTACTGATGGACACTAGCACATGAAGGATCACATGGTTTTGCCTTCCTACTAATCAATATCATTAATTTTGAATAGAACATATGTTAGCAAATTCTATTTGGTTAGCATTCTCAAATGAAGTGTGTGGTGAAGAGACTATTGCAATGTGGTCCCTTGAAGGACATATGAAATGAGGTACCACATGGGTATGCCTTGCAACAAAAAAATACTATGTGATGTTTGTGGATCTGCAACAAAGTAGGCCAAATGGATCAAAAACTACATAGTAGGGACTTAACATCTTCGTTACGCAAGCCATATGTGGCTGTCTTACAGATTTGGTTGAGAAATTGTGATCAAGTAAACACCAATGCAACTGGTGTTGAATGTGTTATGGCAACACCAGACAAGGGATTGCTCAGCTGAGCTGTTCATGTGACAATGTTCCTTGACATATGCGAGTGTGAACCCGTGATGATGTGAGCTTGACCTGAATTGGGGAAGGAGGGTTGGTTGAGTAGAAGCACCAACTTGTCTATGATGCTATCCTCTTAATCGTAATTGATCAGGATACCAAAACTAGTAAGGCTTAAATTGGGTAACGTTTGATTCAAGTAATTCAAATGATTGGCAGTATCTTATGAAGCAAAGTAAGGGTACAGGTACGGGTGCCTTATCAGGAAAATATATATATATATATATATATAATAGGATACGGGTCCAAACTTCTTTCTTTTTCTTTTTTTTTTCTTTCTTTTTTTTTTTTAAATTAGGGGAAAGATGAAAAGAAGTGAACCCCAAGTCCAAGTGCAAATCCAAAAGACATATTTCATAGTTTTTTTATTGATCAAAGTTTGTAGAAATTTGAGATCTAAATCAGTGATTGAGATGAGACTAACAAAAGCTCCCATCCTGTATAGTATTATCTTAAAGTTATTGTCATATATGACAATATTGCTTAAAAAATACAAGGAATTGGTGATAATTTGAGCTTGGGGCCCAAATGCAATAATCGCTAGATTGAACATAAGCAGTACAAAATCAGCCTAATGTATGAAATTGTTCTATGTTTCTAACTCTAACTAAATTTGGCATGGACCAATAGTCCCTGCAAGCCACTTGCATTATCATCTGTATATATCCCGAAAATCAAACATTTTGATAATAATTGATATTGCATAAATGAATGCTTGAGTGAAATTTCACATCCTCAATGCATATTTGAGAACTATGAGCTCCTGTAAACTAAAACAACATAAGATTCACCTTGTAAACATTTCAGAGGAAAGAGTAATATGCAATTACAAAGTTGAACTGCCGAGACCATAATTTTCAAGTCAGGAAAATAGTCTCTCCAAAAATGGTGGTAAGGCTACAAACTTCTTGCCTCCCCAGACCCTACTTTAGTGGGAGCCTCGTGCACGGGGTGATGCAGGACAAGATTCTAGAGTTTTCTATATTTTTATTTTAATATTTTTTAATGTTGTATTTAACAAGTATTCTTGTAATTTAGCTAGAATTAGTAGGTTTCTTAATTTGTCTTTATTTTGTTTTCCTAATTTTTGGTTACTTATTCTCCAATATTGAACTAGTTAAGTTGTTTTCGAATTCTAGATTATTTGGTCTCCAAGAATACTAGGGCGGTAAGGTTCGGATTATTATAAATAGGTATGTAAACCTCATGGAAAAGACCACTTTTGCATATAATTCAATCCCTGAAATCCTTAGAAAATACAGTTTTGCACATCAGGAATTTCTAGACATCAGAGTGACAAGCAGCTCCTCACATAATTCACCATTAGATTGCAAATTGTTGTACTCTGTGTGGTTAATAGAATTCATCTGAGAGAATGGACATGAAAATATCAATTTAATGATGCTTTCGCCTTTAAATGTGAGAGAATTCCATTAATGTCTAATTATAATTTTCTGATGACATTTTCTCTCTCCTCGGTGGCTGAAAGGAAAAGAAAGAAAATTTGTACATAGAAACTGAAAAACTCAAGTTGTGTGTAGAATTATTTTATTGGATAGATTAGTAATTAAATTAATTTATAGGGGTCATTTATTAATATCAAAGAATTAGTTATGAGATGGCATTATATTTTCTATTACTTAGATGGGTAATTTTGTAACTTTGAGAAATTAGGTTAATAAGCCCACCTATTGTGGTTTTAAGTCTTGGGAAACAAACAAAATAGAGGCCGGGAATTGCTCCATAGGCGGCTAGGGTTTGAGAAGGTAAAAGAAAAATTAAAGAAAACAAAACAAAACCAAAGTGAAGAAGGAGGATTCATAGAGTGGTGATTTTTCTTTATTCATCACTTAAGGTAAGATTTATTTTATTGTATTCTTATCTATGATTTTGGTGTTAATATATCAATAGATGATTTTATGGGCATATATGATTAAATAGATATATTGATGTAATCTATATTGAGGGTCTCGATTTTGCTCAATTTTAGAATGTATTTTGCATCCCGCTTGTGTGGTTCATATTTTGAGATTGATATGTGATGGGTTAAGTTTAATGGTGGTGTATTTGTGGGATACACGATTGACTACAATCAATTACAAATTTTTACATGTATATAAACAACAATAGAATAATATGGGTTGAGAATTTCTAAAGCCGTGATGGCTTTGTTTTGATGCTAAATCGTGGGAGTTCCTAATAGACTATTGGGATGATTTATTCTATTGTTGTTACAAGAAGAGATGGATGGGTGCACATAATAATTGTTTAAGCGGTGTAATATTTTATTAGATTTGTGAGATTGAGGTGGATCTTGGTAATTTGAGATTAGCTTGGAAAATATTATTTTAGCTGTTTGAAGGTAAGTAACCCTCTATCACTGTTGGTTCATTGTTTTTTATTCCTATCGAATAGTTTAAAATCATAAATATTTATTTATAGCCTTCATGTTCTCTTAAAATAAAATATGGGTCAAGTATAAAACAATATCGAATATTATTATGAAAATTATTTGAATATTTGGTGAAACTATTCTGAAAATTGTACTAAACGTTTATTCTAAAAATATCGAATGTTTTATTTAAAAGTTGTGTATTGTTTGAATTTTGAACATCACTCTAGTCTGACTATGATTTGGACCCTAGCCAATGGGGGTTATTTAATGGCACAGAAACTAATTTCTTTTGGGGCTTTACCACCGGCCTATGTGTGGTTCTAGGCCTTGTCACGGGCTAAGTGACCGTAGTCATTAAGACTTGGGTTTTGTGAATCAAATCATTGAACCATCTGAATATCGAACCATCGATTTGAACAACGAATTACTTTGAATTATCTTGTTGGCTTTTCATTTAAAATGTATTGTACATTGTTTATTTTTAGCTATGAAACCACCTTACAAATAATTGTTCATTTGTTGAACTGTAGAAAAAATTATATTTATTGGTTATCGATTTATTTATTTATTTATTTTGTATACTTGATCCAGCTAGCAGTGATGGTTGGTTATTTGTTGGGCTATCTAGCTTACCCTTATTTTTTTTCAGATTCTGAAGAGTAGAGCTGCGCGAGATTTTTTTATATGTGGGAGTGCCGAGAGTAGGACCATGATTTAAGTACTTGGATTATTGTTTTGTTAGTGGATTAAATTAGTGAACTTGGTGGACATTTTCATATAAGAACTATTTATTTTTATGGATTTTGGCATTATGACAATTAAGGATTTAATTTGAGTATTTTACATTGTGGGTTATGTGATTGGATTCTTAGCCTTGCATGCTCACTTATATGAATGTGTGGCGTTGTCACGGAGCTTGGGGCGTGACAATTTTGTGGTATCAAAGCCAAGTTATAATTTTAAAGACTTGTATAGAATAGTAGTGAGATTGGGTAGATGTAGGATTGGGAACGCTTATAATTTAGTATAATGTTAATTTTAATTACATGTTATAAGGACTTGAGAATAGAATAAGATGAGGTTTTATTATTGATGCATATAGGTTGCGATGAAACATGAGGAGACATTGGCAAATCTCGTGTGGTTAGTATAGATAGCAGGAGATTGCTTGTAGACTTGACTGTTTTAGATATGCGGGACTTTGACATAATTCTTGGAATGGATTGGTTGGCAACCAATTATGCTTTTGTTGATTGCCGAGGCAAAAGGGTAGTATTTCAATTTCCTGATCAACCAGAATTTTGTTCTGTGGGTAGTGGAGTTAACACTCCTCCTTTGGTAATCTCAGCTTTGCAAGCTAGACGATTGTTGAGAAATGGTTACGAGGGTTATTTAGCTTCTGTGAGAGATATTCGTGCGACTGAATTGAAATTAGAGGATATTCTAGTTGTAAAGGAATTTCCCGATGTTTTTCCTAACGACTTACCAGGGTTGCCACCAGATAGAGAGATTGAGTTTGCCATCGAATTGATACCAGGCACGAGTCCTATCTCCAAGGCTCCGTATGGGATGGCCCCAGTAGAGTTGAAAGAGTTAAAGGAACAACTACAAGAGTTACTAGATAAGGGCTTTATTAGGCCTAGTGTTTCTCCTTGGGGTGCGCCCATTTTATTTGTGAAAAAGAAGGATGGTAGTTTTCGCCTTTACATTGATTATCAAGAGTTGAACAAGGTGACAATTCGAAATAAATATCCTTTGCTTAGGATAGATGACCTATTTGATTAGTTGCAAGGAGCACAAGTCTTTTCTAAGATTGACCTTCGTTTTGGCTGTCACCAGTTGAAGGTTAAGGCGGAAGATATACCTAAGACAACCTTTCAAACTAGATATGGGCATTATGAATTTTTAGTGATGCCGTTTGGGTTGACCAATGCACCTGCAGCTTTTATGGATTTAATGAACAAAGTATTTAAAACCTTCTTAGATCAGTTTGTGGTAGTTTTTATTGATGACATTCTTGTGTACTCGAAGAGTAAAGAGCAGCACGAAGAACATCTGAGAATAGTGTTGCAGATATTAAGGGAGAAGAAGTTATTTGCTAAATTGAAGAAGTGTGAATTTTGGTTGGAGAGTGTATCATTTTTGGGTCATGTGATATCTAAAGATAGGGTGTCTGTTGACCCCAAGAAAGTGGAGATGGTGGTGGAGTGGAATCAGCCTACTAGTGTCACTGAAATTCGTAGCTTCTTGGGTTTAGCAGGATATTATAGAAGGTTTGTTGAGGGATTTTCCCGAATTTCTATGCCTTTGACTCGTTTAACACAAAAAGGAGTTAAATTTGAGTGGCCTGATGATTGTGAGAAGAGTTTCCAAGATCTAAAGAGTCAATTGGTGTGTGCTCCAGTACTTATAGTTCCGTCCGGAGATGAAGGTTTTACCATCTATAGTGATGCATCGAAGATGAGCTTGGGTTGTGTCCTGATGCAGAATGATAAGGTAGTGGCATATGCGTCTAGGCAGTTGAAACCATATGAGCAGAATTAGCCTACGCATGATTTGGAGTTGGCTGCCGTGGTGTTTGCATTGAAAATCTGGAGGCACTACCTGTATGGGGTGAAATGTGAGATATTTACTGATCATAAAAGTTTGAAGTATATTTTCACTCAAAAAGAATTGAATATGAGGCAAAGGCGATGGATGGAGCTATTAAATGACTATGATTTGACTATTAATTATCATCCAGGAAAAGCTAATGCAGTGGCGGATGCCTTGAGTAGAAAGACCCCGAGTAATTTGGCTACCTTGATCACTGACCAAAAGAATATCTTGGAGGACTTGCAGAGGTTGAATATTGAGATTAGATGGCATAGCCATGGAGTGCAGTTGGCAAACCTTAGAGTTCAACCCACATTGATGATAGAATTAAAGATGCTCAGGGAAGAGATCCTCAGTTGCAAAAACTTAAGGCTGAAATGGAAATAGGGCTACAGATGGAATTTTGTACCCATAAAGATGGAACCTTGAGATTTGGAGAGAGGTTGTGTGTGCCTAATGATTTAGAGCTCAAGAGAGAAATCCTGAGAGAAGCTCACAGTTCAGGATATACTATACATCCAGGGAGCACTAAAATGTATAAAGATTTGAAGAGGAACTTTTGGTGGAATAATATGAAGAGGGAAATTGCTCAGTATGTTGCTCAATGTATGGTATGTCAACAAGTGAAAGTTAAACATCAGAGACCTGCAGGTAAGTTACAACCTCTTCTTATTCCCGAGTGGAAGTGGGAACATATTGCCATAGATTTTGTGACGGGGTTGCCTAGGAAGTGGGAACTATTTATTTTTATGGATTTTGGCATTATGACAATTAAGGATTTAATTTGAGTATTTTACATTGTGGGTTATGTGATTGGATTCTTAGCCTTGCATGCTCACTTATATGAGTGTGCGGCGTTGTCACGGAGCTTGGGGCGTGACAGAAACGGAAATTACTGCTTTACAAAATTGTGGTTAGTTAACATATCCTAGCATTTCTTCTATCATGATTCATGATCCACCCAATCGAGAAGTCAGATCAATGTATCTGTCTTCTCTGCAGGGAATGGTGAGACCACCCATTGGATGTTCAAATCCAAATTCTTCCTCAGCTTGGCTTAACAAGTCTTAGAATGAAGGCTGGTTCAAGTATGATATCGGAATTATAAATCGCTTCTTTTCACTCTCTCCAACATAAACTGTAAGATGGCCTTTTGGAACACCTATGGCTGTTAAGGCTTCTTGGTTTGCTTTCAATGATGAAGACCGTCGGTGGACTTGTTTAGTATGAATGATACAAGGCGTACGAATAGCCATTGTTTTGAATTGGGTATATATTTCTCAACAACAAGAAAAAGGAATGAAGGACTTGCAGAACAAGTGAAAGTTTTGCTAGTGAAGAATGTGAAGCTTGTGTTGGCTTTCCACTCTTTGATATGCTTATATATAGACCAAAGCTATGTGGGAAATCTTATTGTAATCTGGAATGAGTGGTGAAGAAACACTAGAATGGGGTCTACTGAGAGGCACTACCACATGAAGGATCACATGGCTTTGCCTTCCTAGACTCATCACGTCATGAACTGAGAGCAATAGACCACATTGTGTATGTTAGTTGGGCAACATCATTCCCTACCACTTTGGTAACACTGAAATTCAAGAGATAATTTGAGGCATCACATGGTTTTTCCTCCCCAGTAAAATTGTACAATTTTGATTGTTTTCATGTTGTAGCTCTTTGTTGCAATTTTTATGTGGTCAATCATTTAAAGGAGCAACTAAACAGGTCCACCTGACATATGAGTTATTAGCTCAACCATCTACTATCAACACTAGCTAGCAGAAGAACATATGAGCTATCAATTCATATGAAAATGCCGCGTAAAGAATAGAAGGAATTGGTAAAATTGTTTTATGCAGGTATCATCTAGACCCCAAATTGGTTCTGACAAATAAAGTTTCTAGTGTTACAATCTTGATACTATTTCTCAGAGACTATCATGACCATCACATTCAAGCATTATTTTTGGCAACTAAGACAAGGAATTCAATGTTAAGAATGAGTACTTAGGATTCAGAGGTCTTTCGGTTTGAAGATGATCTGTACAATATGAGTTGGGTCCGCATAACACAAGATATTTTACTTTCGAAGAAATAGGTACTGCAGCAGTGAATTAGGGGAGTCATATAAATCTAAATAGATTGCATTCTCTAAGTGATGCCTTGAAAGGTACCTGATTTCATTGTTTTGCTTGGTCAGCATAAGATCATAACCGAATGAAAACTGCACAAGACCTCCACGGACTTGTCTCCCTACAAAACATAAGCAAAGTCTCTGAAATGTCCATTTCCACCCTCCTTGATGAAATCCCACAAGATGCAGAGGCTGCTCCAACAAGTCGCATTTTTCATATATTTTGATCATCAAAATCCTCAAAAAGACACTTTAGTACTTTCTCACATCAGAAATTGTACACATAAAATTGGCAAGCACCTTCACAACAAAATGGGCAACGCATATTCTCGGGTTTGCTGACAATCTAAATCAAAAAATTCCATAGTCTAATTTTCCTAAACTAATCAGCATCACTCTCTAATTCATGGCCTCATCCCTGTCTACTTCAAGAGCATTTTAGCAAATTACTGTAATTCGATTTCTTTGCTTGCTAAAACATACCATTAACCATGGGATTGAATTCTATAACCAAGACTAACAATTCTAAAGGAAGGCAGTCTCTATAAGGTCTTTTTCACAACATTTATTTTTGCAACATTTTTGTGTTAAAAGTGTTGGAAATGGTTGGGAAAATTCTGAGTAAAATCAGAATTTTTCCCTAAGTTTGGTCTATTTTTTAGGTGGGCCCTGTGCGTCGATTTTCACGGGTCAAAGTGGTAACGCGTACTATGCTGCGTTGTGATTCACGTGGTATATTTGATTGCTCAAAACCACTATTTAGTGAATGGAAAATTGAAGCCAAAGTGTGCTCCATGGAAATGGAGTTTTGGTGGAAATTCCTTAAGGTTGAAAAATGGCTTGTCCCACATTGATTTGGTGGGAAGTTTTGAATGGGTTTATAAGGCATGGGATTGGAACTTGGGGTGTGCCCCAAGGGAGTACCCAAGTTTTGTAGAGAGGGAGGTTATGGGCAAAATGGGCTTGACCCATTGGACCCAAAAATCACCACACGCCCTGGGCTTGGACGCTAGTGTGTGGTTGGGTTGGGCTTGTTCGGCCCAATATTATTCTTTTTGGGCCAGAAACATTTAGATTTAATTTTATTTTTTGAAATAAAATCTGTCCAACTGTCCAGAATTCAAATTAATTCCGAAATTAATCTGTTCCGGTTTTTCTCTACACCCAAACAGGTCCCTTCCGTTTTTATCTGTTTGAATTTTGAACCCAACAGATTTAAATCTGTTTAATTCAAAACCAAACAGGTTTCATACCTGTTCAAAACAGGTTAGCACCTGTTTAATTCAAAATCAATAGCCACCACTATATCTGTAAATAGGCAGCCCTCATTTGATGTTTTACATTTAGAAATTTCGTACTTCTCCTCTGCAAATTTATTCTTCATTTTGCTGCATTTAATTTTTATGAGAAAGAGTGTAAACACTTAGTGTGTTCGTTGAACAAATAAACTATAGTGTTGCATTTATTTGTAGTTGATCATTTCATCCTGGGAGATAAACGTCCATATTTTGAAAGCACCATGGAGAGGACGAATCAGTCTTAAGGAGACAGTGTCGAACACTGGACTTGATCAGAATAATATTCAAGATATTAATCAAGTAAGTTATTTATTTATTTTCTGTTTTATTATTTATTTAAATCAGATTTTAATTTTGTTTTTGTAACAAAATAAAATCTGTTTTTATTTATTTAATTCTATTTCTAGTTTGATTTTTGTAATCAAACTTTCTCTCTCCTTTCCTATTTTTCTTTTATATTCTGTTTGTCGTTTAGTACCCAAACATAATTAATTAATTTAATTACAGTGAAGATTGTCCAACAAAAAGAGCAGGCTTAGAGATAGAAAACAGATCCAATCAGACTGAAACCGGCGATAATTTCATTGAAGTGTCATGCAGCAGCAGCTGAAGAACTTGTTATGGATTTTGATGCTGTCATTATGGAAGCCTCCCTAGCTACTAGCAAGTAGCCTTGTAGGTAATATCAGCAATGAAAATAAATTGATATGCAAATTGAACTTAGGAGGGAAGAGAGTAAAATAATCATTTTGAGAAATCATGACGGTTATGATCGTGATTCACTAGAGCTAATCAACTAAGCTACTCCATGAAGGATCTGTGGATGATTGATTGGTCCTAAAAGTGAAAGTTGTTGTAACAACCCGTCCAATGTCGGAAGTTTGTATGAACAATATTTTAAGTATATAAACAGGAGTGATGAATTCAAATGATTTCATCTTGGCATTTGTGTTAAAGAAACAAAAATGTATATCAAATGGGTAGCTTGTGCTTTACAAAATTGTATTTGCTAACATATCCTAGCACTTCTATCATGAGTCATGATTGACTCAATCGTGAAGTGAGATCAATGAAGATGTCTTCTCTGCAGGGAATGGTGAGACTGCCCATTGGATGATCAAACCCAAATTCTTCCTCAGCTTGGCTTAACAAATCTTGGAATGAAGGGTTGTTCAAGTATGATATTGGAATTACAAATCGCTTCTTTTCACTCTCTCCAACATATACTGCAAAATGGCCCTTGGGAACATCTACTGCTGATGATGAAGTTGCTTGGTTTGCTTTCAATGATAAAGACCTTCGGAGGATTTGTTTAGCATGAATAATGCAAGGCATAGGAATAGCCATTCTTTTCAATGGCGATAAAGGAATTGCAGAACAAGTGAAAGCTTTGGCAGTGAAGAATGTGAAGCTTGTGTTGGTTGTATAGGCTCATCTGTATGAGTATATATAGATCAAAAGTGGGTGGGAAATCTTATGAAATCTAGAATGAGTGGTGAAGGAACATTAGAATATTGGGGTCTACTAAGAGTCATTAGCACATGAAGGGATCACGTGGTTTTGCCAAACTACAAAGGCCCACCTGTTGAAACCTGTTATATTTGAGGACTGTCAGCTAATTTATGGCATGTAGCAACTGACAAATTACATCAAAGACTAATT
Source organism: Camellia sinensis (assembly GCF_055761805.1). Classification (NCBI taxonomy): domain Eukaryota; kingdom Viridiplantae; phylum Streptophyta; class Magnoliopsida; order Ericales; family Theaceae; genus Camellia; species Camellia sinensis. The sequence continues at coordinate 15,617,543 of NC_138965.1, forward strand.
GTCACTGATGGCCTTCTCGCAGATTGTCACAAATTCCTTACCTGTATTTCTTAAGAAACATCATCATGTGAGCCGATCATATGTTCCAGTGCTTTCTGGTCTAACAAATTGCATAAACAATCTCTTTTGTGGTTATTATGAATTCAAGAGATCTGATCCACATATTGTGTTGAACAAAGTAGACTTTGATGTAACTTGTCAATTGTTAGATGCCATAAATCAGCTGACAGCCATGAAATATAATAGGCTCTACAGGTGGGCCTTTGTAGTTTGGCAAAACCATGTGATCCCTTCATGTGCTAATGTCTCTTGGTATACCCCATTCTAATCTCCCTTCACCACTCATTCCAGATTTCATAAGATTTACCACGGACTTTTGATTTATATATATACTCATATCCATGAGCCTATACAACGAACTCAAGCTTCACATTCTTCACTGACTAGCTTTCACTTGTTCTGCAAGATCTTCCTTCCTTTTTTCTTCTTGTTGAGGAAGATATTCCCAATAGAAAAGCAATGGCTATTCGTATGCCTCGCATTATTCGTGCTAAACATTTCCTTCGACGGTCTTTATCATTGAAAGCAAAACTAGAAGCTTCATCCGCAGCATTTGATGTCCCAAAAGGCTATCTAGCAGTTTACGTTGGAGAGAGTGAAAAGAAGCGATTTGTAATTCCGATATCATATTTGAACCAGCCTTCATTCCAAGACTTGTTAAGCCAAGCTGAGGAAGAATTCGGGTTTGATCATCCAATGGGTGGGCTCACCATTCCCTGCAGAGAAGACATTTTCATTGATCTCACTTCTCAATTGGGAGGATCATGATTCAATATGGGGCACACTTGTTAGCATATTTTAGCATATACACAGTTTTGTAACAAGGCAGCAATCACCATTTCTATGTACAGATTCCGTCTTTTCCTTTTCTTTTTCACACAAACAATTCATCCATTGAGGAGGGTGAGAAATATGTCATCAGAACATTATAAATTAAAGGCAAAAGGCTTCATTGCATTGAAATTTCTGTTTGTATAGATTCTGTAGTGTCAAACTTGGTAAAGCTAATACATTCTATTGATTTGGAATATCATGTTGGTCATGGTTGTTTTTGCAAGAAAAGAACTGAATCAATAGTCATTTGCCTAACCAACAATAACTCATAGATATTTAATGAAATTCCTTTGATGGACACTCTCGCAATACACTTTTGAGGCAGTATCAGCAACAGAGTATATATAGGCTGTGCTATCTGTTGATGAGTTATGTAAGAAGGTGCTCACTACTCTGATGTCTACAATTCCAGATATGTGTAGAAACTGTCTTTCTGAGGATTTCAGTGATTAAGGCAGTCAAAATAGATAACCAGTCTCTATAGAGAACCATATAAACCTACCTATAAGGCTACTTTTATAACATTAGTAGGTTAAAGAGTGATGAATTCAGATGATATCACTTTGGCCAGTCATGTTGGGTGAGTTTTCGTGATTGTAACTTCTGGTATCAGAGTTGAAGTTTCCAAGGCGCTGGAATGCATAAATGAGAACCATTATTGGCTGCTGCAATACAACCCTTTGATTAAAGTAAAAATCACATGTATCTTAAATCTAAAGAAAGAAAAAACAAATTGAAGACAGACTTTACTGTTAAAGAAACAAAAATGTACATCAAATTGGTAGCTTCTGCTTTACAAAAATTTTGTTAACTAATATAAGTTAGCTGCTGTTTCATAGAACATTCAAACAAATAGTGAGATCAATGAAGATTTCTTCTGTACATGGTGTAGTGAGACCACCCATTGGATGATCAAATCTATACTCTTTTTCAGCTTGCCTTAGCAAAGCTTCAAATGAAGGCAGGTTCAAGTATGAAACTGGAATCACTAATCTCTTATTTTCAGTCTCTCCAACATAAACTGCAAAAAATCCCTTTGAAACATCCACAGCTGTCGAACAATTTGTTTAGCATGAACATTATGAGGCATTCGAATCCATTGTTCTAAATGATATGTATGTCTTTTTTTGTCTAATTTAAAGGGTATGTGGAAATCCTTTGAAATGTGGAAGACTTGTAGTTAGTCACATACTAGACTTGTAGGTCTGATTTAAAGGGTATGTGGAAATCCTTTGAAATGTGGAATGACTGGTAAAGAAGCATTTGGATGGGGCATAGTTGGGGACATTAGCACATGAAGTATATCACATGGTTTGTCATCCGACTCATTGTCAGGAATTTAGAGTGATAGAGAGACTAATAAATTGTAAAAAACACTTGTTAGAGCAAACAGTGTAAAAAATCAAAATTTCATAAGTGAAGTTTTGTTAAACTTTTTTTGTTTTGTTTGTTTAATGGAAAAAACACAAAAAATCAGAAACCTAAGGATGGAATTTGGTCAAAAGCTGCTTGGTTCATAGTATGGCAATGAGTTTTACTCATTGAGAATTTTCAAATTGAACATGGGCTTTTCAAAGAAAATATGACAACATTGGCAGAAACCTAGCTGCATCACTTTCCAACATACTTCACAAATAATTGCACATTATGTTATTTGATCAGGGCAGTGTTGGAATGCATCCCACATCGCCTGGAGTTGCCCCATCTGTGCTAGTTATAAGGCTCTAGTTTCCCTCTCCTTCATACCTGGGTTTTAAGGAAAACTGTAGGTTGGGCTTTTCAACTTGGTATCAGAGCTTGGTTGAGCCTGTGACTAGTGAGCTATTTGTCCAGCTAGTGTGTGTCCTGGTGGTGTGTTGGAATGTGTCCCACATCGGTGTGTTGGAATGTGTCCCACATCGTCTGGAGTTGCCCCATCTTTAGTTATAAGGCTCTAGTTTCCCTCTCCTTAATACCTGGGATTTAAGGAGAAGTGTGGGCTGGGCTGGGCTTTTCAACTGGCAGAAGAATGCACATTAAAGATTTGGCTTCTGTAACAAATATTGCTGCAATGTAATAATAGTGTTCTAATAGATAAATTTCAGGGACTGGATGACAAGCTAGCAATTGGATGGAAACATTGCCTGATTAACAAAATTCAATTAAAAAGCGAAGTGAAGCTATTCAATTACCATGAAGATTGAACTACCAATTCACTTCTCAGCCAAAAAAACATATTGACATTGATTCACAAGAAACACTCCTACTATTCTAATTCAAAATGGTGTGAATCCAAAAACAAGAAAGTCTGAGTCAATGATGTTAGAGTCTTTTTTCATTTCTTGCTCATGAGCAATTCAAACTACAAGTGATGTCAATGAAGGTCTCTTCTTTACATGGGATTGTAAGACCTCCCATTGGATGATCATACCCAAATTATTCTTCAGCCCATCTCAGCAAGCTTTGGAATGAGGGATGCTTCAAATATGATATCAGAACAACATACTGCTTCTGCTCAGTTTCTCCAACATAAACAGCAAGGTGGCCTTTGGGTACATCCCATGCCATTGGAGCAGAAAGAACTCTTCTGATAACTTGTTTTGCTTGAGGAACACCTGGAAATCCCCACGATTTCTAGGTTGAGTTTTTTTAATTGGAAGAGTGATCTTGGCAAGTAATTATTCTCTAAGACTTGTGCAGAGCAAGATTGCAGGAATACAATATATATAGAGCAAATTCTATATGTCTAGCATTCTCAAATGGAGTGTGTGATGAAGAGACTATTGCGTTGTGGTCCCTTGAAGGTCATGTGACATGGGGTACCACATGGATATGCCTCCCCAACAAAAATATTATGTGATGTTTGTGACTCTGCAGAAAGTAAGGCCTGCTTAAAACGACATGTCTATGGGTCTGGTTGATGATCAAAACATATACTGACTGCAGATTGGATCAAATACTCGTTACGCAAGCCATATGTGGCTGTCGTAAGATTTGTTGAAAATTGTGGTCAAGTGAACACGAATGCAACCAGTGTTGACTGTGTCATAGCAACACCAGACATGGTATTGCACAGTTGAGCTGCTCATGTGACAATGTTCCTTGACATATACCAGTGTGAACCAGTGATAATGTGAGCTTAGTCTGAATTGGGAAGGATGGTAGTTTGAGTAGAAGCACTACGCCAAGCCTGAAATATACAGTTGTCTATGGTGTTAACATCCAAATTGAGCCATGACACCAAACCAGTAAGGCTTAAATTGGATAAAGGTCAATTCAAATATTTCAAATGATTGGCAATAACCTATGAAGCAAGCATATGGGTGCCTTACGAGTACGGAAAAGCTTTGAAAAAAAATTTATTTATTTTTCTGAAAATTAGAGGAAAGATGAAAAGTAGTGAAGGAACCTCAAGTCTGAGTACTGGCTTGGTATGTGGAAATTTGAATGAAGCAAGTGCTCCCTAAAGACCTGTTTGACATTTTTTATTGATCACTCACTTTAATGGCAAATGTTGTTGGAACAATATATGATCACAGAGAATGTGGAAGGGATTACTTTGCTAGCTTAGTAAAAATACTAAAGCAAATTGGCTGTTGTATAGGTTGAGTAGCGTACTGAGTCGCTCTAAAGACAACCCAATCACTACATCCTCAGGATAAAACAACCCAAAAGGAGAGAGGATCAATTAAGCAAAATCAGTGCACTAATTAAGCACACGGTTTTCTCCAAAAATATAATCCTTTTTCGACCAAAAAGTCCTAGTCTGACTCTGCATGCATGTGTCTTTGATATGCGCCAGCGGGATGTGACGTGTGATGCATGCTCAGTAAGGTTTTTTTGGCGAAATCAAAATCTGCCAAGCTAATTTGGTCGTGGTCTGTGTGCATGCAAGGGTCACTCCTCTACTTCATCACTACAACCCAATACAAGAGTGTACCTCATAAGTAAAAACTTTTTCTTCCTCGTTCCAATGTGAGACGAAGGTGAAAATACACACTAATTATAACAATTGTCTTTTAAGGGTTTGATTGCTAACATTGAGAGATTTTGGATATCGAATCTATGAGTCGAAGGAAAAGGGAAGGAAAAAGTGAAAAAAAATTAACTTCAGCTCATTCACTTTTCCCCTTCATTTTCCTTTCCGTCCACAAATCCAAGATCCAAACACAGTTTAAAAAGCCCTTCTGATTCTTTACATTGTAAGGATCTTGATTTTTCTTATCCAAAAAGATCTTCAAAATTCTTTACAAGCAAATGTCGCAACTTGTTTCAGCTGATCGACCCGTTATTCAAAAACATGTACCAAAATCTATGTTAGACTATAAATATTTTCTCTTCCACTAGTAAACAAAACTTGAATTCCTCCTGGCTAAAAAATTATGTGGCCTGACAGGTATCTTGCAACCAAACATCAATCCTTCATCCATTTCCTAGCCTATCCACACAAGGGTGTTCATCAAGGGACTTTCACCTAATCTCTATGAGTCATCATCGATTAGGCACTGAATATTGATTCAGTTCTTCATAAAACATCCATGACCAACTAGATATTCCAATTTAGATTTCAATAGTTAACCTAGTTTAACAGTTCCAGCAGATGATGGAGCCGGTGAACTCTGCCAAAGCCCAGAAAGCATGCCCAAATTTCAAATAGAATTCAACTGAGAAAATGGACATGAAAACACTACACAATCTATATAAACAAAAATATCAATGCAATGAAGCTTTTGCCTTCAAATGTGAGAGAATTTCAAATTTATAATATCCTGATGGCATTCTCTCTCTCTCTCTCTCTCTCCCTCAATGGATGAAAGGAAAAGAAAGAAAATTTGTACATAGAAATGTTAATTAATGCTTTACAAAATTGTGTCATCTAACATATCCTAGCATTTCTTCTGTCATGAATCATGATCCACCCAATCGAGAAGTGAGATCAACGAATATGTCTTCTCTGCAGGGAATGGTGAGACCACCCATTGGATGATCAAATCCAAATTCTTCCTCCGCTTGGCTTAACAAGTCTTGGAATGAAGGCTGGTTCGAGTATGATATTGGAATTACAAATCGCTTCCTTTCGCTCTCTCCAACATAAACTGCAAGATGGCCTGTTCAGACTTCTTGTTTTGCTTTCAATGATGAAGACGGTCAGAGGACTTGTTTAGCATGAATGGTATGAGGCATACGAATAGCCATTGTTTTGAATTGGGTATATCTTCCTCAACAACAAGAAAAAGGAAAGGACTTGCAGAACAAGTGAAAGCTTTGCTAGTGAAGAATGTGAGGGTTGTGCTGGCTTAACACTTGCTGATATGCTTACATAGATCGAAGTTATGTGGGAAACCCTATTGAAATCTGGAATGAGTGGTGAAGGAACAAGAGACACATGGTTTTGCCTTCCTGCAAGATCATGAATTTATGGCAATGGACCAAACTGTACCTGTATGTATGCTAGTTGGAAAACATCATACCCTACCACTACGGATAACATAGCCTACCAGGTAAAATTATATGATTTTGATTGTTTTGATGTTGTAGCTCTTTGTTTCAACTTTTATAAGGCCAATCATTCAAAGAAACAACTACACAGGTCCTAATGAAACACTAGCAAGCAGAACATATGAGTCATCAGTTCGTATGACAATGTTGCATAAAAAATTGAAGGAACAAATAGGGATGCTAGCTTTAATAGATGCACTAAATCAACTTAATCTGTGAAAGTATTCTATGCTGGTATCATCTAGAACCCAAATTGGCTCCAACAAATGAAGTTTCCTGTGTTACAATTTGGATACTCCTTGGAGACTAGTATCATGACCATCACATTCAAGCCATGTAATTCAATTATACGAATGAATGTCAAATGATAAAAACTTAGGATTCAGAGGTCTTTTGGTTTGAAGATGACAAGTCCAATTGGAGCTTCTATGATACCTATCATCCCTCCAAATCCTGGTCCAAGCTACGATCTTTGCCTCTTCTTGCTTGTTTGTGTCAAGAGGCATCGTCACAGGCAGCTGACTTATCTAATCTTAAGCTTGGTTTTGTCTTAACACACATGTGACTGATAGACTTCTCACAAATTATCACCAAGTCCTTACCTGTGTTTCTTAGGAAACATTGTCATGTGAGCTGATAACTCATATGTTCCAGTGCTTGCTGGTCTAACAGAAACTTTAAGTTGCAGACAGGTTTTCTATGGTTGTTGCAATGCATTCAAGAGATCCAATCCACATATTATGTCAAACTAAGTAGTCTTTGATATGACTTGTCAGTTGTTACTTGCCATAAATCAGCTGACAGTCTTCAAATATAACACAGGTACAACAGGCACAGTTTGGCAAATCCATGTGATCCCTTCATGTGCCAATGTCTCTCATTAGACCCCGGTCAAATGTTCCTTTACCACTCATTCCAAACTTCATAAGATTTCGCACAGAATTGTGATCTATATATACATATTGAACCTACACAACCAACACAAGCTTCACATTCTTCATTGTCAAAGTTTTCACTTGTTCTGCAAGACCCTCATTCCTTTTTCTTGTTATTGAGAAAAGTGTTCCCAATTGAAAACATTGGCTATTCGTATGCCTCACATTAGTCATGCTAAACAAATCCTTCGAAGGTCTTTATCATTTAAAGCAAACCAAGCAGTAGAAGATGTTCCCAAGGGCCATTTTGCAGTTATGTTGGAGAGAGAGAAAGGAAGAGATTTGTGATTCCGATATCATACTTGAATCAACCTTCATTCCAAGACTTGTCAAGCCAAGCAGAAGAAGAATTTGGATTTAATCATCCAATGGGCAATGGGTGTTATCACCATTCCCTGCAAAGATGACATCTTCATTGATCTCACTTCTCAATTAGGTGGATCATGGTTCATGATAGTGGACACTTGATAGCATATTTTAGCGAACACAATTTTGTAACAAAGCAGTAATCACCCTTTCTATGTACAAAAAAAAATTTCTTTTCTTTTTTGTCACACAAAAGATTCAGCTGTTGAGGAAGGAGAAAAAATATCATCAGAATTTATAAACACACTTTAATGGCATTTTCTCACATTCAAAGGTGAAAATTCATTGCTTTGAATTTTTTTGTTTTTATAGACTTTGTACTGTTTCAATGTCCATTTTCTCAGTAGAATCCAATTGAATTTAGAGTGTATTTGTGAACAACTAGAGTGATAATTAACAATACTGCAAACAATGAAGACAATACCGTTAAAGAGACATAAATTACATCTAGACTGCTTCAGGTCACAAGTATAACATTGCCGTCCTACAACTTCATGTCATAGCCTAAAGAGGATCCCTTTGAAATTTTCTAAATCTTCTCTTTGATCTTAGCTAGATAAGCTCTTTTAAAACCTTTATGGCAATATCAGTACATGTTGAAACACCATCACAACTTCAAAGATAAAACTCATTATGCAATCTTTGCCTCCAATTTTGTTAATTAGTTCAATAAGAACAGTAAACTACCTCAACATATTTTTAATTGTACATTACGTTATCTGGTAATGAAGATAATAAAAAAAAATTACAAAAAGTTGGAAAATTCCTAAGTATGGTTAAAAAAAAAAATTTAATTAATTAATTAATTAATTAAATGGAAAAAAACACAAATTTGAAGATTTTTACTCATTGGCCTGTTTCAGATTGAAAGTGGGCTTTTCGAAGAAAATATGATAACGTTGACCCAAACCTAGCTGTATCACTTTCTCAACATATTGACTGATGTTATTTGATAATGGCAGAGGAATCCATATCAAAGATTTGGCTTTAGTAACAAAATGTGCTGCAATAATTTCATGGACTGCAAGAGTAGGTTGCAATTAGTTTCTCAGATAAAAACATATTTACATTGATTTCTCAACAAACACTTACATTCTAATCCAAAATGGCGTGAATCCAAAAACAAGAAAGTCTGTGTCAATGGTGTTAGAGTGTATTGTTGCTGTAGTCTAGCATTTTGTTCATCTTTGCATTTCTTACTTGTGAGCAGTTCAAACTGCAGGTGATGTCAATGAAGGTCACTTCTCTACATGGGATTGTAAGACCACCCATTGGATTGTCATACCCAAATTCTTCTTCAGCCCATCTCAGCAAGCTCTGGAATGAAGGATGCTTCAAATATGATATCGGAACCATAAATCGCTTCTTCTCAGTTTCTCCAACATAAAAAGCAAGGTGGTTGTAACTGTGAAATCCGAGTTTTAGTTATATAAGAATTAAAATAATAAGAAATTAGTTATGGGTGATTTTGTAATTTTCGTAACTTAGATGGGTAACATTTTTAATTTTGGAGAATTAGGGCTCTATTTGGTTTAGATTTCAAAATATAGTTTCACCATTGATTTAAGTGTGATATTTAGTTGCAGCTTTCAAATCATAATTCTACACTCATTCCTCAAAACTCATTTCAAACTATAATCATTACTTTTCAAAACTCATAATCCAAAAACTCTTTTCAAAACTAAAAAACAACTTTACTTTTATTTTAAATATTTTTTATTTTTTTATTTTAAATATTTTATTTTATTTTATAGGAATATTTTTAATATTTTAATTTTCATAAAAAAATTTTAATATTTTGATTTTCGGAATATTTTTAATATTCTTAATATTTTAATTTTCGAAATATTTTTAATATTTTAATTTTCTAAATATTTTTAATATTTTAATTTTCTAAATAATTTTAAAATATTTTTAATGTTTCTACAGGCCTAAAAAATGAATTAACAGAAAAATTAATTGACATAAAATAATTGACATAGAAGTTATTTGAAAAAAAAATTATTTGAAAAAAAAAATTATTCAAAAAAATTACTTAAAAACAATTAATTGAAAAAAAAATCATTTTTTTATTTGAGTATTTTAAAAATATTTGGTTATGACTATTGATCAAAAATACGGATATCGAGTTCTGAGTTGTGTATTTGATTATCAATTATAGGTTGAATTAAGTTTTGAAAACTCATCACCAAACAAATTTTTTTATTTCACATGGCACATCAAACTTTCAAAACTCAATTTCACATACAATTCAATACTCTATTCAAAAATCATAACCAAACAAATTTTCTACACTCAAATCATAATTCCACAACGGGTGATTCTACTTACACCACTCTTTTACCTCCTTACACCCTCCATATGAGATTGTTTTTTTTTCTTCCAATTTTATCTATGTGTGAAATTACTTAAAAGGACAAAACACTAAAATTAAATATATTTGATTATCTCCTTACACCCCTTGATCTTTAATCCCTACGTCTCTTTTTCCTTTCTCAACTTTTCTTTTCTCTTACCCATCTCTTTTGAAAAAGTGATAATTATAGTGTTTTGATCATCAAAAAAAGTAATGGATGAAGAAACGATAGTGAAAAATTATCAAAAATGTGAAATGATGAGTTTTTTTTATTAGTTTGGTAGGTTTTTGTTTCGATTTTCTGGGCTGCTCTGCGACTTTTGTTCAGTGTTTCGAAATCGAACAAAATAACATAATCCGGCATCAGAGTGCTGAACAAAAAATATAAGTCTGGTATCAAATTGCCGAATAAAAAATACATTTTCGGTAATATAAAGCCGAATTTTTTAAATTTGTTCGGCTACTCATTGCCATGTATTTTCAGTACAATTTTTTTTTTTTTTTTTTGCTTGGAAGGATTATACTTATACTTATTGCAACAACGCAAGTACTGCATTATTAGTGGACTCCAATCATGAATTCATTACAGACGAGGTTCATTACAGACCAGTTCGTAAGCAAGTGCAACGGAAGAAGGCAAAAAAAGATAATGTATGTAATTTCATAAAACTTGTAACTATGTACAAAGTGTATTTTAATAATTTTTCAGCCTCATTTTAATTATTTCATATATCCATTGCTGTATATTTGTGATGTAGGTTTGTATGACGCAGTCAACAAATTGTATCTCTTACTTCAAACAATTTCTGAAGAAGTTAAGACCATATATCCGTCACATCAAAGATGTACAAGCAGATGGCAATTGTGGTTTCAAGACAATAGCTAGATTGATTGGTTTAGGTGAAGATGATTGGCAACAAGTTAGGCGCAACTTGTTGACTGAGTTGCATTCGAATGTAGTGCACTACGTACAACTATTTGGTTCACAAGAAAGGGTTGATGAACTTAACTCTATCTTATCCTATTTCAAACCTAGCCCTGGATTTAATCATTGGATGACTATGCCCGACATGGGCCATTTGATAGCATCATACTACCGAGTCGTTCTTTACCATTTATCCATGCAACAATGCTTGACCTTTTTACCACTTAGATCAATACCAATTACAACACTTAATTGAAGAGATATCTACATAGGATTTGTAAATGGAAACCATTTTGTGCAGGTAACTACCGAGCCTACTTACATCATTACCATGTCTTATTTTGTAATTATATTTATTAATTTCTTTATTATAGGTTTATCTGCAACCTGGTCATCCAGTACCTTCCATAGCAAATAATTGGATTCATTTTCATCACCCGTGTGCTAGTGGATGGGAGAAAGCATATACTATCTATATTCAGCAATTATGTACTCTTATTAGCCCTGACACAATAACTATCGAAACAATCGATATAGAAGAATTGTGATAATATGTTTGATTAATGGATGCAAATAATGACAAATTTTATGGATGTTTTTATGGATATTCGTACACTTGATTTTGTTATGAAATATTTTATGAAAACTTTTTATGTTTGATTTTATAGATGTGTGTCTGATTTATGGATGTTTTTTATCGAACTGGATTAATTCAAATTCGTTAACATTGTATTACCGAACAGGCCCAAATTATCATTTGGAACAAAGTGGCTCTGTAAATGTATAGCAATAGAACGCTAGACAAATTTATTTTTTCCAACAACATAATACCGGACAAATGTAATTTGTCTACTATTGTGTGACTAAACAGACACTTCAGAGTGGGCTCCATTGACTTTGTTGTGAAGCAAATTGAAATTATCCAATTGTATGGCAACAAAATGCTAGGAAAAAATAGTTTGTCTGGTAACACGACACTGGAGTAATTAAAATTCACTAGCATTTTATTACCGAACAGGCCCAGTACAAATTATTACCACATTATTTAGGAGGAAGTGGCTCTGTAAATGTATAGCAACAAAAGACTGGACAAAACAATTTATTCTGGCGTTATAGCACCGAAGTTTTTTAAATTGTTTCACATTGTGTGACCGAACAGGCACTTCAATGTGGACTCTACTGACTTTGTTGGGAAGCAAATTGAAATTATCCAATTGAACGGTAACATAATGCCGGGAAACAAAATTCTATCCGGTAACATGGAACCAGAGTAATTCAAATTGTTTAGTATTGTATTACCGAACAGGCCCAGCACAAAAGTATAGGTGTAAAGAGATGGGTTTTGAAGAGTTTTTTTATCATAGGGTTTGTTTTGGTAATATATTAGGTGTAATGACAATTCAACTTTTTTTTAAGTGGTGTAATGAGATAAAGGGTGTAAGAAGGTAAAAGAGTGGTGTAAGTAGAATCACCCTTTCACAACTCACAAACTCAAAATATAACCCATACTCTCAAATCATATTTACAAAACTCTATCAAACACAACCTAGATTTTTTTTTTGGGTAAGTAATTTTGGAGAATTAGGTTACTAAGTCAATTTGTGCTTTTTATATCTTGCGGCAGTGATAGTGTGTTGGAAAAAAGAAAAAAAAGGGTTTCATATTATCTTATTGTCACAATTTCACGGAGAATTCAAGCGAGAGGCTACGGTAGGAATTGAGGGCTCAACATGTTGGAGATATTCTAATACACCCATTGATTGAGGTAAGACCCTTCTTGTATCACTAGTTATTAAATTTTTATTGAGAAATAAAATAGTTTATGCTTTATGGGATTTTAGAAAATCTGTATGTGCCTCCCTAGGTTTTGAGATTTTGGTAAATGGTGCAACGTGTAGAGTGTAGCATGGGTGGATAGCAGAAACAGTGGAGCAGTGTATGTGGGTGTGTAGGTGTGAGTGTGTATGGGTGTGTAGGTGTGCTCTGACAATAGAGTTTGGTATATTGGGTAACGTGTGTTTAGTTATTAAATTGGATGAATTGATTTGGTATATTTTGGATATTAAAGCACTGTATATATATAGTGAGTTTTCGTGGATGTGTGAAAGACATAATATTAATTTATTTTAGGTTATATTTATTAGATTTGTGTGATTAAAGTGGTGAAGTTGAGTATTTGAAGTTAGCTTTGGGATATTATTTTAGCTGTTGAGATAAGTAATTCTCTACCACACTTGGTTTTTTTTTTTATTATTTATTCCTATCGAATCGTTTGAAATTATAAAAATATTAATATATAGCCTTCTTGTTCTCTTAAAAATAAAATATAGGTCAAGTATAAAATATCATCGAATATCATTCTGAAAATTATTTCAATATATTGTAAAACCATTCTGAAAGTTTGTACCAAATATTTATTCTAAAAATATCGAACACCTTATTTAAAAGAAATTTATTGTTTGAATCCTGAACATCACTCATGATGTAGACCCTAGCCAATGGGAGTTATTTATTGGCGCATAAACTAGTTTCTTTTGGGGTTTTACCACCGGCCTATGTGTGTTATCACAAACTAAGTGACCGTAGTCACCGCTACTTGAGTTTTGTGAATCGAATCATTGAACTATCTGAATATTGAACCATTGATTTGAATAATGAAATTATTTTGAATTATCTTAGTGTTCTCAGTTAAAATGTATTGCTACATTGTTTATTTTTAGCTATGAAACCATCTTACAAAATAATTGTTCATTCATTGAATTGTAGCCAGGGTCGGCCCTCTTACATTGAAAAAAAAAATTCATGAATAAACGATAAGTTATAACTTTTTTATTTATTTGTAGCCACAAAAAAATTTATTTGCACATATAATCATTAAAATTATAAACAAAACAATTTAATGAAACAAAATTAGGGCAAAAAAATAAGGAAAAAATTATTCAATTAAAACTGATAAAGACCTAGGTAAAAAAATTTGGGCAAAATTATTTATTCTACTAAAATCTAATAGATAAAGAAGGTTAAAAATAATAATAATAAGGCCCATATATTGTATGTATTGTTTTTCTTGGGTCCAAACATTTTTTTTATATATATATTTTCATTTTAATAAATATAAGCAAAAAAACTACACTTATAAATAAGTATGGGCTAAACCATACATGGACCCAATAAATATTTTGGGTCCTTTAAATTGATCCTAAAACTAAAAAAAAAAAACATTGAGCCTATAATATTTTACCAAATTTGGGGGCCCTATTTTTGGACCAAAATTTTGGAGCCTAAGGCCCAGGCCTTACTGGCCTTAGGTTAGGGCCGGCCCTGATTGTAGCAAAACTATATTTATTGGTTATCGACTATTTTCTTTGTATACTTCATCCAGCTAGCATTGATAGTTGGTTATTTACTAGGCTGCCTAATTTACCCTTCTTTTATTTTTTTTAGATTTTGAGGAATAGAGTTACGCGGGGTTTTACTTGTCGGAATGCCAAGAGTAGGAATATGATTTTAAATTACTTTGTATTACTATTTTGTTAGTGGATTATATTAGTGGACAATTTCATATGATAAAAATTGTTTATTATTTATAGATTTTGGCATTATGATAATTAAAGATTTATTTTGAGTATTTTATTTTGATGGTTTATCTAATTGGATTTTTAGCCTTGCATGCTCACTTAGATGGGCATACGGCGTTGTCACGGGATTTGGGGCATGACAATAATGCTGGCCTAAGTAGTCACGGGATTTGGGGCATGACAATAATGCTGGCCTAAGTAACCTATCGGTCTACCAACATGACCAAAAAGCTTAAGCTCAAATTACCTAATAACAAGGTAGTGGTGACTTATAAATCATTACGTCTTTGCGAGGGTCCATAATCAATCAGAATACCACGACAAGCTCGTGGCTAGCCTAGAAGCCCAAAATATGTGGCCTATATGGTTAGTGGTGACTTATAAATCCTTGCATCCTCGCAAGAGTTCATAATCAATCAGAATACCACGGCAAGCTCGTGGTCAACCTAGAAGCCCAGAATAAGTGGTCCACATGGTTATGTGCATGGGTTGGCTTTGATACCATTTGTAACACCCCAGTACCTATTTACCCAGGTAAATTCTGGGTCCACCAACATGACTCAAAAGCTTAAGCCCAAGTTAGTGGTGCCTTATATGCCCAAGATCACCTATGCAAATTTTCGATATAGGACGGAGGTGTTACAAACTCCCATACTTATAAATCCTCACGTCCTCGTGAGGGTTCATAATGAATCAAAATACCATGACAAGCTCGTGGTCTGCCCAGAAGTAGAGATTAAGTGGCCCACAAGGTTGTGTGCATAGGTCGGCTCTGATACCACTAAATTGTCATGCCCAAGCCCTGTGACAACACCAAACACTCAGGTAAGTATGCAAGGCTAAAAGTCCAATCAAATAAACCACCAAAATAAAATACTCAAAATAAATCTTTAATTATCATAATGTCAAAATCCATATTTAATAAACAATCCTTAACATATGAAATTGTCTATCAAGTCTACTAATATAATCCACTAACAAAATAGTAATCCAAAGTAACTTAAAATCATATTTCTACTTTCGACACTCCCACAAGTAAAATCTCATGTAGCTCTACTCATCAAAATATGAAAAAAATAAAAATAAAATAAGGGCAAGCTAGACAGCCTAGCAAATAACAACCATCATTGTTAGCTAGATCAAGTATACAAAGAAAATAGTCGATAACCAATAAATATATTTTTGCTACAATTCAATAAATATTTTAAGTGTTCTATATTTTCAAAATAAATATTTGGTACAAACTTTCAGAATAGTTTCACAAAATATTGAAATAATATTCGATACTATTTTATACTTGACCTATATTTTATTTTAAGAGAACAAGAAGGCTATAAATAAATATTTATAATTTCAAACGATTCGGTAGGAATAAAAATGAACCAACAGTAATAGAAGGTTACTTACCTCAATAGCTAAAATAATATCCCAAAGCTAAATTTAAATACCCAGCTCCACCACTTCAATCACACAAACCTAATAAGGCCCTGTTTGGTACAGCTTAATTTCAGCTTATTTCAGCTTTCAGCTTAATTTAAGCTATTTTGATGTGTTTGGTTTAGCTTATAGCTTATAACTTATAGCTTTGTGGAAGTCAGACATAAGCTATAAGCTATAAGCTGAAAGTTATAAGCTATCAGCTATAGCTTAAGCTGAAAGTTATAAGCTATAAGCTGTTTAGACATAAGCTATAAGCACTTTCCCACAGCTCTACCAAACAGGGCTTAAATATAACCTCAAATAATTAATATTTTTATGTCTTTCAAACATCCACAAGAACCTCACTAAATTAGTTTTATGCAGTGCTTTAATATCCAAGAGATACCAAACCAATCAACCCAACTTACTAGCCGAACACACCTTGCCCATTATACAAAAGTCTACTGTCAAACTGCACCCACACACACTACTCCACTATTTCTACTACCCACCCAGACTACACTCCTACACGTTGCACCATCCACCAAATTCTCAAAACCTAGGTAGGCACATAAAGATTTTCTAGATTCCCATGATGCATCAAACTATTTTATTTCTCAATAAAAAATTTAATAACTAGTGATACCAGAAAAGTCTTATTTGAGCCCTCAATTCCTTACTGCAACCTCTCACTCGATTCCTCTGTAAAATTTTGATAAAACATAACTTGAAATCCTTTTTTTTTAAAGGATTATTAACCTAATTCCTTAAAATTACTAAATTATCATATAAATTAGTTTAATTACTAATATATCCAATAAAATAATTCTACATATAACTTGGGTTTTACATTCTCCCCTCCTGTAAAGAAATTTCATCCTTGAAATTTGACATACCTAAGGACTCAAAAGTTGTGGATACTTTTGTCTCAATTCGTCCTTGAGTTCCCAAGTAGCTTCTCTTTCTGAGTGATTGCTCCATTGAATCTTAACATAGTGAATGACTCGTTACTCAAAAATTGTTCCTTCCTATGTACTATTCGTATAGGGTGTTCCTCATAAGCCAAATCCTCCTTAAACTGCAATGGTGGATGATCAATCACATGACTAGGATCTGATATATACTTCTTCAACATCGAAACATGAAAAACATCATGAGCTTTAGTAAGTGAAGGTGGTAAGGCAACTTTGTAAGCTACCTCTCTAATTCGATCTAAAACCTCAAATGGTCCAATAAATATAGGGCTTAATTTACCACAAATACCAAACTTATTACTCTTTTCATAGGAGACACCTCAAGGAACATATGGTCTCCAACCTCAAACAACAATCGTGTCTCCTATTATCTGCATAACTTTTCTGTCTACTTTGTGCTATGCAAAGTCACTCTCTAATAAGATTGATTTTGTCCACTGTTTGTTACACAATTGCAGGCCCTAACAACTTCCTCTTGCCCACATCATCCCAACAAATAGGTGATCTACACTTCTGTTCATATAAAGGCTCATATGGTGCCATTTGAATACTCGCATGATAATTGTTATTATAAGGGAATTCCACTAAGGCCAAATGCTCATCCCAAGAACCTCCAAGATCAATAGCAAGCCCTCAACATGTCTTAAAGAGTTTGAATAGTTCTCTCTGACTGTCCATCAGTCTAAGGAAGAAAGGCAATGCTAAAATTCAAACTAGCACTCAAAGCTACATACAAACTCCTCCAAAACATAGATACAAATCTGCTATCTCTATCGGACATTATGGTCACCAGAATGCCATGCAACCTCACAATCTCTTTGATATACAATTTTACAAACTGCTCTAAGGATAACTCAACCTTAAAAGCTACAAAGTGGACATATTTTCTCAATCTGTCAACAATAACCCAAATAGCATTGTTACCACCTTGGGTCCTAGACAACCCTATCACAAAATCCATGGTAATATGTTCCCATTTCCACTTAGGAATAAGAAGGGGTTGCAACTTACTTGCAGGTCTCTGATGTTCAACTTTCACTTATTGATATACCAAACATTGAGCAACATATTGGACACTTTCCCTCTTCATATTATTTCACCAAAAGTTCCTCTTCAAGTCTTTATACATTTTAGTACTCCCTGGATGTACAGTATACCCCGAACTGTGAGCTTCCTTAGGAATTCTCTCTTGAGCTCTAAATCATTAGGCACACACAACCTCTCTCCAAATCTTAAGGTTCCATCTCCGTGTATACAAAATTCAAATAATAAACCTATTTCTATTTCTGCTCTAATTTTAGCCAACTCCAAATCATGTGTGGGATAATTCCGCTCATATGGTTTCAACTGTCTAGACACATACTCCATTACCTTGTCATTTTGCATCAGAACATATCCCAAGCCCATCTTCGATGCATCACTATAGATGGTAAAACTTTCCTTCCTGGATGGAATAATAAGCACTGGAGTAGACACCAATCGACTCTTTAGATCTTAGAAACTCTTCTCACAATCATCAAACCACTCAAATTTAACCTTTTTCTGTGTCATAGAAATTCAGGAAAATCCCTAAACAAACCTTCTATAATATCCTGCTAAAACCAAGAAACTACAAATTTCAATGACACTAGTAAGTCTATTCCACTCCATAATAGTCTCCACCTTCTTGGGGGTCAATAGACACCCCATTTTTAGATATCGCATGTCCCAAAAATAATACACTCTCCAGCCAGAATTCACACTTCTTTAATTTAATAAACAATTTCTTCTCCCTCAAGATTTGTAACACTATTTTCAGATGATCTTTGTGTAGTTGTAGACTGCCCCGAACTCTGCTCCGCGCGCGAGGGCGTGAATTTGGTTCATAGCTACTACAGTTCGGACTCCTATCACAGTTCTGAATCTAATCTCACAAAGTGCAATGTAAGACTGATAAATCACCAAAGAGTCCAAATTTGGCAATCGGTTTTAGAAAATCAATTTTAATCAGAAAGCACCAAACATGGACTATTTTGCCAGATTTCAGAGTCGCCACCTAAATATTTTGTTTTGGAAAATTTAGAAAACCCTGACTCGTGCCTAAGGCCACATGTCCGTCATCACCAAAGTTGCCTCGGCTCGGGAACTTGGGTACGAGAGGGGAAGGTCATGCAATGAGCACCCCCGCTCGCCCGATCAAAGGATCGGCCTCTACTAAGCATGATATGTTGTTTTGAAAACACATGTGCTCTTTTTCAAGTTTATTAGCTAACCTTACTATGTGATGCGCACAGCATACAAGTATAGACTCAATCACTCAAGTTGGAACAAAATATCTCGATGTTTGTTTTTTGAAAATGGTTTAAAAGTGCTACTCACAAGTAGGCTAAAACGTGGATTTTGCACCAAACAAGATGGGCTTAAAACATGATGATTTGCCACTTCAAGTGGGCTTAAAACTCACATTTTGATGAATTGTTCCAATTCAAGCAATGAAGCCTTCATCCACAGGCATTCATGCATTTAAACACATAAGCACATAGCCTCATGGCAAGTATGCTATCATGGCAACACTTACACTCATGCAAGGATGCTAAAGCATAAACACTTACAGTGTACTCCAAGCCAAAACAAAAGCTAATTAGTAATCAATGCAAGATCCTAGCTATGTCAACAATGCCTAATGCAACACATGCAAAAATGCAACTAAAATAGGCTCGGCTAGCTAAGATGGCATATGAATGCAACACTTGATAACATGCTTTGAAACATGTATTCAAGAAAGTGTATTGAAATACAATGCAATTTGAATGGTGCGCCGAACCCGGTGCATGCAAAACAAATGAATGATGCACGCATCCAAGCATAAGGTATGCTAATCAAAATATGCCCTAAACTAACCATCGAAAACTGATAAGGAAAAGGGAGAAAGAAATGGGGTTGGAAGACATGCACACACGCGCATAATTATTACAACATTTGCCCTCTCGACGGAGGGTCCAAGTAAAATGAATGCTAACTAGCTACACTAATTAAGCTAACTATTACAAAACAAAACTAATTAACTATTCTAGTTAACTAATTATTACAACACAAAATCGATTAGCTAAGCACGTCAACTAATTAAGTACAAAACTGACGAATTAACTAGCTAAACAAAGTAGTTAAAAGGAGCCTCGGGGCGAGGGATGCATGCATGCTTGATCAGTTTCCTCCCGAAAATCCGTCGCTTTGCCGCCGGTTGCCTCTATTTGCATTTGCCTTTATTCCTGAGCACCGAACCAATCTCCAGGTTGTTTCTAATCCAAAACCAGAACCACTTTGAACCACCTTCAAGCTGGTGGACTGTCGGCCACCAGGGGAAGCTGTAGGCCACTTAAAGTGGTCGGTCGGCCACTTCCTGTGGCCGGTCGACTACTTGCTCTAGCCGGTCAGCCACTTGCTTCTGCATGCTCCAATTTTGCTGCAAACAGAGTACACAAGGGGCAAAGCAAAGTATTTGCAGGGTATGTGTGTACAACCACCCTCCTTATCATTTCTCAAGCTCAAAGGAGTGTAGTACTCAACTCTCGGACTACCAACCGAGCATCGCAATGCACGATAGCCGAGAAGCCGGGTTTGTACAAGTCAATGAATGCACAACTAACACACAAGACTCAAGAGCCCTCCACCCTATCATGCACAATCAAGGGAGACGACGACCAAGAAACGTGACACGTTTCATCGCTTTAAGTATGAAACGTCTCATATTTCTTGTGTTTGGATTAACGTCCGATTCAAACACATGCAATGCAACACAAACATGTTATCTTGGCATGTTTTACTTTGATTCATTTTGTTTACTCATTTTAGATTACCGATAAGTCCTTTAACCGGTTAAGTCCAAAAGTGTGAAGTCCTCTAATTGGAAAGATGGCCTCAACCACAAGCACCTTGAGCATTAAAAAAACCTCATGCTTTTGGTTAGTAGAAACCCTCAAGAGAAGGCTAAAACCATTAGGCATGAGAGCCTCAATTCCATGCTCAAGCCAACAAGGGGCTTAAGACCTCTTTCAAAGAGAATGAAAGAGTGAAGCATGAAGTGCAATGGCATAATTTTTAGCACTGAAATGACATGCTAAATGACTTAAAATCATGGAAATGATGCATACAAAACATGCTTGAAGTCAAAGGCATTGAAACTAGCAAAGAGCATAGCACTATAGGCATACAATACTAAGCCTAAATGACCAAGCCAACCCAAGACAGAGGTTAAATATGCCAAAATAGTGACTGAAATATACTAAGATCAAGGCATATAACACAAGGAAAATATGCACATTTGATGGCTCGCAAACAAGGCATGAAGACACAACTCTCAAACACATTGAAGGAGTGGAAAATGTGAGAGTGTGGCAATGACATATGCTCTGAAATTACATGCCAAGTGATGCCATATCATGCAAACATCACAAATAAGGCATGTTAGGGGCCTTAAAACACAAGACTAGCAAGGCCAACTGTAACTGCGCCCGCGTGGCCTCATGCTACAGTTCGGACTCGATTTGTGTCACGGTTCTTAATCTGAACCAAAGAGTCTAAATCTGGCAAATCGTTTTGAGAAACAGATTTTTGAAAAAGTAGTGCCAAACATGGACTGCTTTGCCAGATACAGAGTCGCCACCTAAATATTTTTTTATGGGAGAATTTAGGAAACCCTGACTCGGTGCCGAAGGCCACATGTCCGTCATCACCGGAGTTGTCTCGGCTCGGGAGCTTGGGTACGATCGGGGAAGGTCAGCTATGAGCACCCCCTTTCGCCCGGTCCGAAGACCGGCCTCTACTAACCGTGATATCCAATTTTGAAAACGTTACGTGTTCTTAAACCGGTTATTAGCCTAGAATTACTATGTTGTGCGCGCAGCAAACAAGTATAGACCAAATCACCCAAATTGGAACAAAACATTTCATGTTTGTTTTGAAAATGGTTTGCTACTCGCAAGTAGGCTAAAATGCAGATTTTGCCACCCTCAAGTGGGCTTTTAGAAAAGATGATTTTGCCACTATCTAGTGGGCTTAAAACTCGCAGTTTTAATGCATTATTCCAATTTAGGTAATTCAACCTCTATCCACAGGCATTCAAACAATTTATCTCATGTAAACACTTAGCCGCATGGCGAGCATACTCTTATGGCAACATTCACACGCATGTTGGATGCTAAAGCATAACCACTTACATTGTACTCCGTGCCAAAACAATAAACTAGTTAGCAAATGCGCGTGTCCTAGTTCATGTTATTTTGCCTAATGCAACACATACAAGGTGCAATTCTAGTTAGGCTCGGTTAACCTAGATATGG
Organism: Camellia sinensis; assembly: GCF_055761805.1. Classification (NCBI taxonomy): domain Eukaryota; kingdom Viridiplantae; phylum Streptophyta; class Magnoliopsida; order Ericales; family Theaceae; genus Camellia; species Camellia sinensis. Next base: position 15,639,786 of record NC_138965.1, read on the forward strand.
CATACGATATGCAACCAACTAATTCATGTATTCAATTTTGGAATTTGAAAATACAAATGCGGTTAGCATGATGTACCGAGCCCGGTGCATGTTAACAGATGCATGAATGCACGCATGCATATCATAAGGTATGCTAATTTCAAAAATGCCCTAATCTACCATCATAAGCTGGTAAATAAAAGGGAAGAAAGAAATGGGGATTGGAAGACATACACACACTCACCCACACTTATTACATGTTTACCCTCACTCAGAGGGTTCGAATTAATATTACAGTCCCAAAATAATGAACAAATAAAATTATTACAAAATTTCCTAATTAATTTAAAAAAAAAAAGAAGCAAAAGAATGAAGAGGGTGGCCACAGCCTCTGCCTCGGGGCGCGCAGATGATGCATGCTCGAATCCGTCCTGCCCGGAAAACCCGTACTATACTCTTGTCGCCTCTGTTTGTACTGCCTTGTCTTTCTGAAAATTTCCAAAGTGCTGGAACAAGCTCTCTGCATCGTGCAGAGCACCACCGGCCAGACAGAATTGCCACCGGCACTCCAAAATTCCCGTCGGCACTTTATCAGATTCATCGGCACTCCAGATAGTGCCGGTCGGCACTAAATTCTGCCGGTCGGCAGAAACTTCCTGCAATAGACAATTTGACAGCAAACAGAGGACAGGCAGTGCATAGTATGGAGTTTTTGGACACATGTAAGCATGGTCCTACTTCTTATCATATTTTGGACTCAAAGAAGCATGACTTTTGATCCTTGAATCATCAATGGTACATGGTGAGTCAAAGGATCGAATTTGCCATTTGATATGAAAATGCATGCAACAAACAACATGAAAACCGAGGCCTTATCAAGTTAGAGTCAAAGGTCCCGATGACCGGGGATCAAGGCACATTACATCACTTGAAGTACGAATGGTCCTTGACTCCCACACTTGGTTTGACACCCCAAACCAAGTAAATGCAATGCATGTAATGCTCACAAGCCTCAAATGTAACACGCCACCAAGATATAAAACACAACAAGCAATATGCAATTATCATGACAAAATGTATGATACCAAGTGCACAAGATACAAACATGATGCAAACATGGAGCAAATTGACCATGGAATTGATGTGCTACAAAGCTTAATGGAACAAATATACGGCAAACATGGAGCAAGCATGCAAGAGGGCTTGAAGTGGCAAAGGGGGCAGGCCCTTACCCTTCTCAAAACAGTGGCCAAAAGTGCTTGAAATGATAGACAATCAACTCATGTTAACAAGCAAACTTATGGTCCCAAAGCTAAGGCACTAAAGGAGACAACTTACCCCCACCAACATGGCCATTCATGGCATGATTAAAACAAGTAAAAACAGAATTTATGCATGCAAGATATGACCCCAAAAACTCCTAATATGGCAACTAAAATAAGCCCCATGAAACAAATACACCAAAGCTCATTCTTAGGCATAGGAAGACACAACCTCAAGATATGGAAAAGACCATGCATGCACACATGTAGGCATGATTTTTGGACTAAAATGGCATGGCAAACAACCTCCACTCATCAAAGTAGACCAACCAAAGCACTTATGACTCATATACTTGAGGGCTCACAAGCCAAAATACATAGCAACCATAACAAATATGCCAAACATGACCAAGTTGATAACCAACAGATTTTTAAGCACGGAAAAACAATGCTAAATGCTTCATGGAACCAAGCCAACACACACAAAAATCATGGCCTAATCATGGGATGTATTTCTAAGCAAGATGGAGCAATACAAAGCAAGTATCACAAGCATACAAGGGGGCCCAAATCCGACCAAAAACAGAGGTTATGTAAGACCTAAGATGCCTAAAAAAGTACTGAAATGAAGCCAAGAAACAACAAGCACACATGCTATCCTTTTGAGCCCAAAAGGCAAGGAAACAAAACCATAAAGGGAGAGGGGTGTCCCTCCCCTATGCAAGACTTCAAACCAACTTTTTTGACACTAAAATACACTGATTTTTGGTGATCAAAAGATCAAAATGCTGAAGTGAACAAAACCTTATCAAAATGACACCAAAATAGGCTAAACAAGGCCTAAGAGGGTGAGTTTGCAATCTAACCACAAAGTGACCTTAATGAAAGTGTTAGAGCAGGAAAATATGAGCCTTTTTTATGTTATACACAAGAGCCAAAACAATAAACAAAATAGGTAGAAAACCAATGCAAGTTTGGGGAATAAAAGGGAAAATGCTCACCCTTGAAGAACCCTTGAAGAACAAATGGCCTAACCTCCTTCTTTGGATCAAAACCAGTCCAAAACTCAAGAAACAACTCCCCCAAGTCCCTCAATCTCGGACTAAGGTGTAATAGTGTGTGTAATGGTGCAAAAGTAAGGTAAAACACACCTTTTGGGCCAAGAAACACACACAAGAAGGGAGAGGGAGAGAGGTATAGAGACAATATGTATCTATATCTCTAAAGGCTGATTTTGCTTCTATTTTTCTAACCTAGAACCAAGAGGAAAGCCTCTCTCTTATAAGGATCCCTCTTGCAAAGCTTATTCAACAAGCTTGGCTAGAGAGAAATCCCTCCATACACGTGTATGGAGGGGAAAGGAGTTGGTGCCAGCTATCACAGCTGGCACAAAATATCTCCATAAAGTGGAGGAACAGTGGTCGGCTGCCCAAAAAAGCTATTCCGGCAAAAAACAGTGCCGACCGGCAACATATTATGCCGACCGGCAATAAAGTGTGCCGACCGGCAAACAAAATTGCCGATGGAAGAAAAAGACCAGCCGGTGGCCTCCAGCCACTGCCGGTGGTGTATGGGGATGTCTCACAAGGCATTCCCTGCCCCTCTAAGGCAAAACAAAAGTGTTTGGTGCAAAACCAGACACTAAACAGTCGAGTTCGGGGATCCTGAGGCAAGGCGCGCGAGCCGAGACCTCCAGGAACTCCAAACGAACACAATCATGGATGATCACCGAGTGTTCAAACGGTGACGTCCAAGTCTTGAGGACGGTCAAAAATGGGGTGTCTACAGTTGCCCCTCTTTGACAGAACTCGAAAGTCATAACAATGACGGGAGTGAATGTCAAAGCCCAGAGACGACCCATTTTTGACAAGGCCGAAGACTCAGACAAGCATACAAGACAAATAAGGTGTGCGCCCGGAGGCAGGGGCAAAATGCAAGACAATGCACAGAGCCGAGCATAACTTATGATCATGCAAAGAAAGCTGTAATGAAGCAAACATGCGACAATTTTAAGCTATCATACCAAACTACACTACAATGCAGAAAGGACGTAAGAGAATTATGGAATTCTCAATATGTCTCACTCGGGAGATACAATACCTGTCCGGTTCGTCTGGTTGCACCAGCCTCAAATGAACCGTACATACAATATCGTGCCTGAAAAGAAAACAAACTTAACAGGTACAATATGGTTAGCAAAATGCATAACATTGCAAGAATAGTGGTGTACTCGAAATGCGTGACAGCGCAAAGTAAGTAGAGAGCATGACAATGCATATTGAAATACAACTAGGCAAGCGGAGCAAGCGGTCTACGCAGGTGACGAAATTGATTATAAGCACGCGGTCTACGCAGGTAATGAAACTAAACAAGCGGTCTACGTAATTAACACATGCGGTCTACGCTGGTGACGGAGTTAAACATGCGGTCTACGCAAGTAATGGAATTAAACATGCGGTCTACGCAATCAAGACATGCGGTCTACGCAGGTAATGGAATTAAACATGCGGTCTACGCAATCAAAACATGCGGTCTACGCAGGTAATGGAATTAAACATGCGGTCTACGCAATCAAAACATGCAGTCTACGCAGGTAATGGAATTAAACATGCGGTCTACGCAATCAAAACATGCGGTCTACGCAGGTAATGGAATTAAACATGCGGTCTACGCAATCAAAACATGCGGTCTACGCAGGTAATGGAATTAAACATGCGGTCTACGCAATCAAAACATGCGGTCTACGCAGGTAATGGAATTAAACATGCGGTCTACGCAATCTAAACATGCGGTCTACGCAGGTAATGGAATTAAACATGCGGTCTACGCAATCAAAACATGCGGTCTACGCAGGTAATGGAATTAAACATGCGGTCTACGCAATCAAAACATGCGGTCTACGCAGGTAATGGAATTAAACATGCGGTCTACGCAATCAAAACATGCGGTCTACGCAGGTAATGGAATTAAACATACGGTCTACGCAATCAAAACATGCGGTCTACGCAGGTAATGGAATTAAACATGCGGTCTACGCAATCAAAACATGCGGTCTACGCAGGTAATGGAATTAAACATACGGTCTACGCAATCAAAACATGCGGTCTACGCAGGTAATGGAATTAAACATGCGGTCTACGCAATCAAAACATGCGGTCTACGCAGGTAATGGAATTAAACATGCGGTCTACGCAATCAAAACATGCGGTCTACGCAGGTAATGGAATTAAACATGCGGTCTACGCAATCAAAACATGCGGTCTACGCAGGTAATGGAATTAAACATGCGGTCTACGCAATCAAAACATGCGGTCTACGCAGGTAATGGAACGTACTATTACACAGCATAATCGAAACAATTTGCGGGGCTCACAAATCATGAAAAGGATACGGGGCGGGACATTCTTCGCACGCATCGAGCGTTGCTTGCAGAAGTTGTGGCCTGAGGTCAACTCAAAGGTTCACGTTTCAAAGGTGTGATTTCCCGTATTGTGAGGGCGTCCAACAACGCGGCTGACCCGAACAAAGACACGGAAGGTGCGTTAACCGCAAGGGGAGTTTCATCGGTATCAATTCTGATACTTGGCTACCCTGCCATTCTACGTTTTATTTCCCTTTTTACTAGTAGTTTAAGCACATTGCACTGCCTCAGGCAGGTTTATTTTCTTTCTCAAAATTCATACACTTTGCAAAACATGTGATGGGGAATGAAACTAAACGTTTTATTCAAAAGGTGTTGCATTTGTGGATCTTCTGTGCATCGCATCGCAGGGTTTCACACCGCAGTGTGAACGAAATTGAACTCATTTTGGAAATTCGTCATCGTAATAATCAGGTAGTGAACCGACTTACAACTCGATAAGCAAAACAAAGCTATGACACAAGCAAACAAGTGTGAATACAACTCGATAAACGAACCGAGAGCTACAAGAGAGCGAAATACAACTCGATAAGCAAATGTTCAAAACTCGATAAGCAGACGGGCGTGACTTCGCAAGAGTTTATCGCCGGGGGGGATTTGGAGGTGGTGAAGTTCCCCAATTCTTAGCATAAACAGCTCAGGAGACCAGGGAGGAAGCCCACCGGCACGGTGTAGGAACCACCGGCTGCAAGGAGTGGCTACCGGCCGTATGTCTGTTTTGTCGGCAAACTGAAATGGCCGGTCGGCATATTTTTCTGCCGGTCGGCATATGTTTGGCCGGTCGGCACTAAACGAGGGGAACCACCAGAATGTTGACACCTGTCCCCCCACTCAACCTTATCTCTTACAAAAGGTCCCAGCTTCGTAGTTTTCCTCATTTTCACACTGATTTGCTCCAATGGAAGAGTTTCTTGCTCAAAATCTCACAGCTTGGATTGCTAGCTTGGATGGCTCGGAAAAGGTGAATTTCCGGGGTTTCGGCATAAATGCACTATTCACTCTGGGTCGTACCCCGTTGCATCTCCCGTTTCTTCACGCCGCGGCAAGATTTTGGAATCCGGTGACACATGTCTTTAGCTTCGCCGGGCAAGAGATGTGTCCTACCTTTGAAGATTTCCGAGCCTTAATGGAGTCCGAGCGCGACGAGGAGCTCCTACCCCAACTTAATTTTGGCCATGTCCAATCCTTAGGGCGCATGTGTGGACTCAGCATGCGCGATGCTCAGTCTTTGACGGACGACGGGATGTTAGACATTCCGAGTTTGGCCAATCGATTTTCTGATGCTGGTAGTCGCGGCAACCATCACTGGCAAGGCTTCCGGCGACATGCCCTCTGCTTGTGCATGCTGTCTCATTTCCTGTTCATTTCGGGCTCTGGAGGGGCTAGTGTCCGGCTGATTGAGGTTGCCCAAGGCTTGAGAGAGGGCAAGAGCTGTATCGCCATGGTTCTGGCCGAGACACTAATGGGCTTAGACGCCTTTTACCGTCATGAGACGACTAGGTTGGCAGGGAGTCCACTACTGCTACAGGTAATATTTCCCACCCAATCTCGCATTTCTGTATTGCTCACATCACTCGGCCCTCGAGCTCAGTCTTTTCTCACAAAACCCCATTCTCACTTTTCTCTCCTCGTACATCTCTCTATTCTTTAATCTCTCATTTTTCAATCCCTCCCCCAGGTGTGGTTGATGGATAAATTGCAGGTTGTGGACTCCTGCCCAGCATATTCAGCTCGCGGCTACTTCTTCCGGCATCGTCTAGTCAATGCCTTGGATGAGGAATGGTGGTTCGCTTGGATGTGCCACTTGTCCGCAGACCGTATTGCTTGGCGGTGCCCTTGGTTGAACCTTCCGGCAATGAGTTACAACATGCCTCGACAGACTGGAATTCAACTGGTTGGTCTCACTCATTGTGTATTCTATTTCCCATTTCGGATTCGACGCCAATTTGGCCATGATCAGACCTGCCCGCCAGAGGGGATAGAGTATCCTGCTGTATTTCCAGCCCGAGGCGCGCAGCTTGCCTGGCAGGCCACTGCGTGGAGGATGAGAGAACTCCTGGCCCCCGCTCCTACTTTCAGTTGCACTTTATCTGATGAGTGCATAGATTGGTTCAATGAAGAAGCACAGATCGGGCCCAGCTTGGCATCAGAGGCTTCGACCAGCTCTGGAAGGGGGCGCAGGGACACCTGACTTGACCATGCCCTAGATTTATTGCTTTATTAGTACTTTCAAGTTTTCTTTCCTGAATGTAATAAAAAAGCAACTTCAATTGTCTGTAAGAGCAGGAGAGCTCTGTTTTGAAATCAATGAAATTGAAAGTTCTGGTACTAAGAATTTTCCACTTTGGTCCAAAAATGGTCAATGTTGTAAAAAGATTATTTGAACAAAGTCAGCTTATATTAAGACTTTTCAAAGGTATTTTTGATGTGGATCAGAACTGGACACGCCTGAGATCTGTCACTCGAGATGCACAACCCCAGATTCTTGCAACTGGAAAGTTGCCCCTAGTCTGAAGGGCGCCGCAGCACTTCATAGCAACGGAAAGTTGCCCCTAGTCTGAGTGGCACTGCACCGGAGATTCCAACGAATGCTGATGGACAAAGATGGCTGAGATAATCAAATGGACAAAGTTGATCGGGGAAGTGTTATGGCTGAACTTCAGGATGAAGCTGCCTACGTATCCCAAACATGGGAATCAAGCCTTACGTAGTTCCGGCCTAGGTTCGCTCGAGTATTTTCGCTCTCCTTTTGCGCTCTAACTTTTGCCTAGGTCGCCCTTTCGGGTTTTCGGCCTAGCGAGCCTCTCAAGGGTAGTATTTCTTCAACTTGTCCATATTGATCGGTTGAGAGAATTCTAAGCCATCTAAGTCCATCAGAACCACAGCTCCGCCTGACCAGATAGTTTTGATGATGTAGGGACCAGTCCAATTGGGTCTGAACTTGCCCCTCGGGTCGTGGATGGGAGCTCGGTTGTCTTTGAGTACCAAATCCCCTTCCTTTAGATTTCTGGACTTAACCTTCTTGTTAAAAGCCCGAGCAATCCTGCGCTGATAACTCTGAACGTGGTACAGTGCTTTCAGTCTTCTTTCATCAAAGAGCATTAGTTCCTCGAACCTGCTCTGCTGCCAATCTGCCTCAGCTATCTGACACTCGGCCAATACCCGTAAAGACGGAACTTCAATTTCAATAGGTAGAACAACCTCCATTCCATAAACTAACGAATACGGAGTTGCCCCGGTGGAGGTTCTAATCGAAGTCCTGTAGCCCCACAGAGCAAACGGCAACTTATCTGGCCAATCTCGATAGGTCTCCACCATTTTCCGCAGTATATGTTTGATGTTCTTGTTGGCGGCCTCAACTGCTCCATTGGTTTGCGGCCGATACGTAGATGACTTATGAAAAGCCACATTATACTTTTCCAACAAGTCGATTACTTCCTTCTTAAAGTGGGATCCATTATCCGAGATGATCTCATTTGGCACCCCGTAGCGACAAATGATGTTGTTCCTGATGAACTTTGCGACGTGCGACGCCTTCAACACCGCGTATGATTGAGCCTCGACCCACTTTGTGAAATAATCTATCGCTACGAGGATATACTCATGTCCGTTCGACCCCTTCGGGGTAACAGCTCCGATTACATCGATCCCCCACACGGAAAACGGCCACGGGGAAGTCATGTTGTACAACTTGGATGGTGGGATATTCATACGGTTCGCATGGATCTGGCATTTGTGGCATCGCCGAACAAAGCCGATACAATCCTCTTTCATGGTCGACCAGTAGTAACCCTGCCTAAGGATCTTTCTGGCCAACATCACTCCATTCATGTGTGCACCGCACTCTCCTCCATGGATGGCCTCCATTAGGCGCTTCGACTCTTCAGCTTCTACACAGAGCTTATGCATTCCCAGATGACCTCTTTTGTACAGCTTACCTCCGCAGATGATGAACTGAATAGCCATTCTTCTAATGGCCCTTTTATCCTTGGTGCTTGCCCCTATCGGATACGTCTCCTTTTCCAAGAAGTTCCAAATATCGTAATACCAGGGGTTGTCGTCTTGGGCCTCATCTATGGCGGAAACTGACTCGTATGCTGGCGCAAACTTCTGATCAATGATGACTGGACGCATCCGGACTCCCGACGGGATGTCTATCATGGAAGATAGAGTTGCTAACGAATCTGCAAACCTGTTGTTCTCTCTTACGAGGTGGGTGAAATTTAGTTTCTCGAACCGAGGTATTAACAAATCCAAGGTTTGGTGGTAAATTATCATCCTTTCCTCCTTGACCTTCCAGTCTCCTTTTGCTTGAGACACAACAAGGTTCGAGTCCCCAATGACGTCCAGACGTCTTACCCCTAGCTCTAGGGCTGCTTCCAGACCAGCAATACATGCCTCATACTCTGCCTCATTGTTCGAGACTCTGAACTGGAGCTTGAATGCCAAAGGGATACGGGAATCGTCAGGCGCTATCAGCAACACCCCTATCCCATACCCATACTGGTTTGACGCTCCGTCAAAGTACATCGTCCAAGTTTCATCCTCGATATGCAGAATCGCTTCATCTGGGAATAGGTACTCAACCGCTTCATCCCCCTCAACCGGGTGGTCGGCAAGGAACTCCGCTACCGCTCTCCCTTTCACCGACTTGCGTGTTACATACTTCAAGTCAAATTCGAAAAGCAATAGCAACCAACGAGCTAGCCTACCTGTAAGTGCTGGTTTCTCGAAAAGATATTTGATGGGATCCAAACGTGAAACCAACATTACAGAGTGAGCTAACAGGTAGTGCCACAGCTTCCGGGTAGCCCATACCAAGGCCAAACAAGCCTTCTCCAATGGTGTATAGCGGGTCTCGTAATCCAGCATCTTCTTGCTCAGATAGTAGATAGCCCTTTCCGCTTTGTCTTCTGACTCCTGTGCGAGCATGCAGCCCATGGTGGTCTCAGTTACCGAAAGATACAATATCAGCGGTCTCCCCGGTTCTGGCGGTGACAATACAGGCGGGTTCTGTAAATATTCTTTGATCTGCTCAAAAGCTGCTTGACATCGGCCGTCCCATTGGAATTTCTTTCCTTTCTTCAGGAGGCCAAAAAGTGGTTCACAAGTCAAGGTTAGTTTAGAGATAAACCGCCTTATGAATTGCATTTTACCTAGAAAGCCTCGCACCTCCTTTTCAGTCCTTGGTGGTGGCATTTCTAAGATGGCCTTGATTTTGGAAGGGTCGACCTCGATGCCCCTTTGCGTTATCAGAAACCCTAGCATCTTTCCTGCTGTAACACCAAAAGTACACTTCTGGGGATTTAGCCGCAGCCGAAATTCTCTGATCCTTTGAAAAAACTTTTGTAAGGCGGTGTAGTGGCCCTCTCTTTCTTTGGACTTGACAATCATGTCGTCCACATACACCTCGACCTCTTTATGGATCATATCATGCAATATCGTAGTTGCTGCCCGCTGATAGGTAGCTCCCGCGTTTTTCAGCCCAAACGGCATCACTCGATAACAATATGTACCCCACGGGGTAGTGAATGCAGTCTTCTCCCGGTCCTCGGGCGCCATTACTATCTGATTATAGCCTGAGAAACCATCCATAAATGAAAGCAAGGCATGTCCTGCCGTGAAATCTACCAGTTCATCGATGTGTGGCAAGGGAAAGTCGTCCTTCGGACTGGCCCTATTCAAGTCTCTGAAGTCTACACAGACCCGAATTCTACCGTCCTTCTTCGGCACCGGAACAATGTTGGCTAACCAAGTCGGATACTCAGACACCAACAGGAAGCCTGCGTCAATCTGCTTGGTGACCTCTTCCTTGATCTTAATGGCCCAATCAGGGCGGATCCTCCTGAGCTTCTGTTTGACAGGTCGGGCCTCGGGATCAAGAGGGATCCGGTGCTGTACAATCTCAGGATCGATTCCAGGCATGTCTTCGTAGGACCACGCGAAAACATCTTTGAAATCTTTTAACAAAGCGACTAAGCGCTCGCGTTCCTCAGAAGACAACGTGGGCCCGATCTGGACCAGCCGCGGGTCCTTCTCAGTACCAACATTCACAGTAGTGATTTCATCCATTAAAGGTTTAACAAATCTTTCCTGCTCTTGATCAATTAACCGTTGTAAAACCGGAGGAATTTCTTCCTCGTCGTTTTCATCAAAATTTTGAAAATCCTGATTTAAGCAATAAATCAAAGGCACAGAAAAATACTCCGAAACCACATCCACGTCGTTCTCATTAAATACTTCCGAGCCGTCGGATTCTTCCGTTACAACAGACTCAAAAGAAAACGAAAAAGACGATCTAGACAGGACTGTGGTATCCGGGTTATCACCCCCGGGAATACCGGACTCAGACTCAGTTGAGCTGGAATCTGATTCCGACGTACAAGATTCGGTAGAATCAGATTCCGGCTCACTACCTGACCCGGTGCTGCTTGATAAAAAGCCTTCTTCATATTGCCAGATGAGAGAAGGTGCGATGGATGCATCCAAAATAGCTGATGGTAGGCCCGCAGCCGCTTCATTCCCAATCACACATACCGAGGAGCCATCCCCCAAGCACCTCTGTTCGATCGGAGGATCTGACAGCAGACACGCCAGCGCTGCCCCCATTTCATTTTCAGCGTCCTCGGACTGTACCTCCTTACTTTGCTCAGCCTCAGCCGATAGATCTGCCTGCCCTTCGGCGATGTCATCCTCAGGTAACTGTAAATCAAAGAAAATTTCAAATCCCGGTACGCGCTTCTTCTCCGCATTGAGCCACGGCTCCGGGAAGCCACAGAACGGAAAGTCCTCCCCCTCCCGGATGAAACGTCCGTTCAGGGTCCCCCGAATGGGTTGGTGCATCAAGTCAAAGGGCTTCCCCATCTGTTTCGCCCTGGCCCTTCCGGCCATTTCCTTTCCTTTCCTTATCCAATCCTCTTTGGTGGGTAGGTAGCCCAAACCAAAGGTATGGGGGTTATGTGGCACTTCGGTCGATGTTGCGGTACCTTTCCTACCGCTCTTGCCTAATCCCATCCCGGGGATGTGCTGGAGTTTGTTCATGAGATAAACTGCTTGGGCACTGACATACACCCCTTCGTTAGCTGCCATGATGTTCTGTACAACCCGAGCCTCGGCCAAGGTAAAACCTGATATGAACACATCTTCTATACCATGCTCAATTTCTAGAACAGGCGTAGACACCTCTGGTGGTGGATGAATTGATGAGTTTCCAAAAACAATGGCTACTCCCTTCCCATAGGGGTACTTCACCACTTGATGTAAGGTAGAGGAGACCGCTTTTACCTGATGCAGCCACGGCCGTCCCAAAAGCAAGTTGAACGTTGCAGGAACCTCCAAGACATGGAAATCTATCTCGTGTTGTCCTGGCCCAACCTTTGTTTGAATCTTAACTGTCCCCATTACCTCCCGGCTTGTGTTATCATACGCCCGAATCACCTGGGCTGTTGGTATAAAATCCGCGACTTTCAAACCAATCGCATAAGCTGTCCTTGCCGGGCAGACATTGATAGCGGATCCCGTGTCGACAAGTACCACAGGTATCCATTTATCTCTGCATTCGACAGAGATGTAGAGCGGCTTGTTATGGTTTGCACCCTCGGGTGGCAGCTCTTTGTCAGAAAAACTCAATGCTGGGGAATTCCCTCCTGAAAAGACTAATCCCACCAGCTGCTCGGGCGTGGTGTCTATGGACAGCTTGGCCTTGTCCATGGCTGTAAGGACAGCTTGTCTATGTACTCGAGAAGCCATAAGCAGTCCCCAGATGGAGATGTCTGCTTGTATCTTTTTCAATTGTCTCAATACGGCCTCATCTTCGAGTTGCTTCTCCTTTTGTTTCTCTGCTTCATTATCTTTCCCAGACGCCTCTGGCTGATCTAGGTGTGGAGGGTTGAAATACCGTCCACTCCTAGTCATGTGATCGACTTCGCCGATATACCAGGTATCATCTGGTTGGTTACCTTTCCAATCCTCGTCCGTGTGGGCAAGACATAGATCGTCGTCTTCCCACCACATACCATCTGCGACTGACAAGCATCTGTCTGGTTCTGGCACAACTGTCCCGATACTCACAGTACCTTTTATCCCTATGTTCACAGCATCCTCCATTTTCGTACTTGCGGCGGTTTCGACCCCTACGTGGCCTTTTGCTTTTCTGATCCTCTCAGAATCCTCGGATCTTTCTTGTTCTGACTGTGTCAATGCAGTAGATTGCTCACTGATCCCTGTACTTAAAATGCTCCATTCCCGAGCGAAACTCTCGACACCGGCGCTCTCCGGCGATGTATTCTGCTTTTCGACACTCTCGGGTGTTGTTGACATTCCTGCCCTTGCCGGGCCTTGTTCTGACTGGAACTCCCCTATTACATCCGGCTGATCGTCTAACCACCCCGTGGCCTCTGCTGATTCTTCATTATCATACCAGTTGATGGCTGAGTCTTGGTCATCATGAAATTGGGACTTGACAACGTCCTTTTCCATGGCTGTCAAATCATCCATTCCCTGTCCTGAATTGTCCCCTCGGATTACACACAGCTCTCCCCCGACTGGAAATTCGACATTTGGTCTATTCTGGCCCGCCGATGAAATGTAGTCATTCGGACTGTAAGCATTCCCAACATCATTCTCAGGCTCCACGGACCCTGGTTCGACAACCCCTTTCCTGTTCTCGATGGTCACCACCACTGGCTTGGGTTGGGTTATGGAGATGTCCGTCATGCACAAATCGGTGCAATCGGGGAGCAAAACTTTAGGTTTAGGCAGGTGGGAGGGTGTGATGTAGATACTGGGATCGTAGGATGCGACCCCAGTGTAGATGAAGTTGACTCTTTTGGGTGGTGGAACTTGGTTATGTGCGGGGAGAGGATTTGTGGTAACATTAGGTTTCTCAGGGGGGGGAATCACCCCATTATCAATGAGATCTTGAATCTCATGACGTAAACGAAAGCATAGGTCAGTGTCATGACCATGCTGCTGGTGGAACGCACAATATTTGGCTGGGTTGTGGGTGGCGGGTAGTCTTTCAGGTAAGGGCCGCGGCTCTAGGGGCTTCAGATGCCCTTTTCTGATCAAAACCCCCAAAGCTTTGGACAGGGGCATATAAAGTGGAGCGAAGGTTCTGGTGTTTCTGGGAGGGTATTTGGCTGCTTGCGAGTTGCTTCCGGACGCGCCGGAGAATGGTGTGGTTGCTGTATTTCTCGGGGAAGGGTTAGTGGTGACCATACTTACTTCAGAGGTCCTGGCAGTCGTAGCGCCACTCGGGCCTGTATTAGTACTACGATTGAAATTTCTGCGGGGTTGATCCCGATCATTATCAATCCAACCTTGTCTCAAGGCGTCCTCGATCTGCACCCCCATTTCATGCAAATCAGCAAAGGTGGGAAAGGGGACTACAATCATCTTTTGCATTAGCTTCGGCTGAAGATTGCGCACAATCATCCGAATCTGATCTTTGTCTGTGGGTCTCAAGGTCATCATTGAAGCCTTAGCCCGCCATCTAGTTACAAACTCTGAGAAGCTTTCCTTGGGTTCTTGCCTCGTTGTCTCGAGATCCCGGGTCGTGATCTCGATTTGTGTGTTATACGAGTACTGCAGGATGAAGGCCTCAGCCATCTCGTCCCAGTTTCTCTTGACGTCGTCCCCCAACTTGGCATACCATGCGGACGCCACACCTGACAAGGTCCGGCCGAATAAAGATAGTTTCTGCAGTCTGGTGAGGCCCATTGGCCTTAGGACGTCTGAAAACAGTCGCAGGTGTACCATGGGATCCTCAGACCCGTCAAAACGATCAATTTGGGGCATCTTAAATCGATCTGGCAGCGTCACGGCTGTGTCGATGTACCCATCTCCAATGTCCGGAATGGACTTCGCACCTTGAGATTTCTTGAACAGCTTTTCAAGCTTGTGCATTTTTAACGTCATGGGGTCTATCTCAGACTCAAAGGGAGAATCCGATACATTAATGGGAGTGGTTGCCTTGGATTGCTGAGGCGGAATCGGGGGCGGAGCCGGCCCCGTTGGGATGTCTGTATCTTCTTGGACATTCCGGGCGTTTGGTGTTTCTTCGGGTATCGGAACCCTTAATGGAGGAGGGGTTTGCTACGAAGGTGATGCCCCAGTTTGTTGTTGCAATCTCCCAATTAAATCCGCTTGCTCACTCATAACGGTAGCCTGCTGCCTGGCAAATTCTGCCTGGCGAGTAGCATCTTGCTGCATCATTTTCATGCTTTCCTGAAGTTGGCGCACCATCTCCTCTAAGCTAGCCATACTGTTCTGCTCCGGTTGAATTGCTGGTATGCGTTCCCTCTCAGTGGGTGAAACGGGATCCTGATCCCTACTGTACACAGGTGGGGTAGACGAAGCCCTTTGTACCGACTGCTGAACCGATATCCTCTGCCTAGTTACTTTCCGTTTAGTAACCGGGGGTAGAGAATGGTACACTGGTTGTCCTTCTATCAGATCCTCAGATCGATGGAGCCGGCGACCTCTGATCCAGAGTGCTTGGGGAATGTCTACTGGGTTAGACGCAATGATGCTAAACTACCTAGCAAAAAGATAAATAAAGCAATAAATAAACCAACAACCGGACAGCACAACAGCATAAAATAAACAAATAATAAACAGCTGGATTTTCAAAACACATAGTCGATAAGCCGAGCACACGGTTCCCCGATACCGATCACTGTTCTCAAAATCTCTATTCCCAATACTGAACCCTGATACCCGCAGATAACCGATTCTCTTAAAACTGATACTGATGCCCTCAGGCCTGATGCCCAAACTTACAAACGGATGTGTTCACTTCCCTGCAGAAATACATTTTGAAAGCACATAGCAAGTAAAGAGAGCCAAAACACCCCTATGTTGGGGTAGGGTTTCCCTGTCCTATTTTGTCAGGAGCTAGGGTTTCACTATGCACGCAGCGGTTTCAAACAACTTAGCATCGGGTAAGCAACCTGTCCTAGCTTGGAATGGTCACTATGGTTCCGAATATGCACTAGGTCGAATGGTCAAAAAAAGGGTGCCCCGGTAAACCGGGGTTTGTGTTCCCATGCTGTCAGAGCCCATAGCCGGTCAGCCTTATGGACATGCCTTGACAAGACAAGCCTCCGGCAAACCGTTCAGGAATGGCAGATGGCAAACACTGTGTTCCTAGGCACACCAATGCACATGCAATGCAAAGAAACACATAAATGAAGTCAAAATGGGATATCACGAGTTCGAGTCAAGCTCTCTAAATTCCCCAGCGGAGTCGCCAGAAACTGTAACTGCGCCCGCGTGGCCTCATGCTACAGTTCGGACTCGATTTGTGTCACGGTTCTTAATCTGAACCAAAGAGTCCAAATCTGGCAAATCGTTTTGAGAAACAGATTTTTGAAAAAGTAGTGCCAAACATGGACTGCTTTGCCAGATACAGAGTCGCCACCTAAATATTTTTTTATGGGAGAATTTAGGAAACCCTGACTCGGTGCCGAAGGCCACATGTCCGTCATCACCGAAGTTGTCTCGGCTCGGGAGCTTGGGTACGATCGGGGAAGGTCAGCTATGAGCACCCCCTTTCGCCCGGTCCGAAGACCGGCCTCTACTAACCGTGATATCCAATTTTGAAAACGTTACGTGTTCTTAAACCGGTTATTAGCCTAGAATTACTATGTTGTGCGCGCAGCAAACAAGTATAGACCAAATCACCCAAATTGGAACAAAACATTTCATGTTTGTTTTGAAAATGGTTTGCTACTCGCAAGTAGGCTAAAATGCAGATTTTGCCACCCTCAAGTGGGCTTTTAGAAAAGATGATTTTGCCACTATCTAGTGGGCTTAAAACTCGCAGTTTTAATGCATTATTCCAATTTAGGTAATTCAACCTCCATCCACAGGCATTCAAACAATTTATCTCATGTAAACACTTAGCCGCATGGCGAGCATACTCTTATGGCAACATTCACACGCATGTTGGATGCTAAAGCATAACCACTTACATTGTACTCCGTGCCAAAACAATAAACTAGTTAGCAAATGCGCATGTCCTAGTTCATGTTATTTTGCCTAATGCAACACATACAAGGTGCAATTCTAGTTAGGCTCGGTTAACCTAGATATGGCATACGATATGCAACCAACTAATTCATGTATTCAATTTTGGAATTTGAAAATACAAATGCGGTTAGCATGATGTACCGAGCCCGGTGCATGTTAACAGATGCATGAATGCACGCATGCATATCATAAGGTATGCTAATTTCAAAAATGCCCTAATCTACCATCATAAGCTGGTAAATAAAAGGGAAGAAAGAAATGGGGATTGGAAGACATACACACACTCACCCACACTTATTACATGTTTACCCTCACTCAGAGGGTTCGAATTAATATTACAGTCCCAAAATAATGAACAAATAAAATTATTACAAAATTTCCTAATTAATTTAAAAAAAAAGGAAGCAAAAGAATGAAGAGGGTGGCCACAGCCTCTGCCTCGGGGCGCGCAGATGATGCATGCTCGAATCCGTCCTGCCCGGAAAACCCGTACTATACTCTTGTCGCCTCTGTTTGTACTGCCTTGTCTTTCTGAAAATTTCCAAAGTGCTGGAACAAGCTCTCTGCATCGTGCAGAGCACCACCGGCCAGACAGAATTGCCACCGGCACTCCAAAATTCCCGTCGGCACTTTATCAGATTCATCGGCACTCCAGATAGTGCCGGTCGGCACTAAATTCTGCCGGTCGGCAGAAACTTCCTGCAATAGACAATTTGACAGCAAACAGAGGACAGGCAGTGCATAGTATGGAGTTTTTGGACACATGTAAGCATGGTCCTACTTCTTATCATATTTTGGACTCAAAGAAGCATGACTTTCGATCCTTGAATCATCAATGGTACATGGTGAGTCAAAGGATCGAATTTGCCATTTGATATGAAAATGCATGCAACAAACAACATGAAAACCGAGGCCTTATCAAGTTAGAGTCAAAGGTCCCGATGACCGGGGATCAAGGCACATTACATCACTTGAAGTACGAATGGTCCTTGACTCCCACACTTGGTTTGACACCCCAAACCAAGTAAATGCAATGCATGTAATGCTCACAAGCCTCAAATGTAACACGCCACCAAGATATAAAACACAACAAGCAATATGCAATTATCATGACAAAATGTATGATACCAAGTGCACAAGATACAAACATGATGCAAACATGGAGCAAATTGACCATGGAATTGATGTGCTACAAAGCTTAATGGAACAAATATACGGCAAACATGGAGCAAGCATGCAAGAGGGCTTGAAGTGGCAAAGGGGGCAGGCCCTTACCCTTCTCAAAACAGTGGCCAAAAGTGCTTGAAATGATAGACAATCAACTCATGTTAACAAGCAAACTTATGGTCCCAAAGCTAAGGCACTAAAGGAGACAACTTACCCCCACCAACATGGCCATTCATGGCATGATTAAAACAAGTAAAAACAGAATTTATGCATGCAAGATATGACCCCAAAAACTCCTAATATGGCAACTAAAATAAGCCCCATGAAACAAATACACCAAAGCTCATTCTTAGGCATAGGAAGACACAACCTCAAGATATGGAAAAGACCATGCATGCACACATGTAGGCATGATTTTTGGACTAAAATGGCATGGCAAACAACCTCCACTCATCAAAGTAGACCAACCAAAGCACTTATGACTCATATACTTGAGGGCTCACAAGCCAAAATACATAGCAACCATAACAAATATGCCAAACATGACCAAGTTGATAACCAACAGATTTTTAAGCATGGAAAAACAATGCTAAATGCTTCATGGAACCAAGCCAACACACACAAAAATCATGGCCTAATCATGGGATGTATTTCTAAGCAAGATGGAGCAATACAAAGCAAGTATCACAAGCATACAAGGGGGCCCAAATCCGACCAAAAACAGAGGTTATGTAAGACCTAAGATGCCTAAAAAAGTACTGAAATGAAGCCAAGAAACAACAAGCACACATGCTATCCTTTTGAGCCCAAAAGGCAAGGAAACAAAACCATAAAGGGAGAGGGGTGTCCCTTCCCTATGCAAGACTTCAAACCAACTTTTTTGACACTAAAATACACTGATTTTTGGTGATCAAAAGATCAAAATGCTGAAGTGAACAAAACCTTATCAAAATGACACCAAAATAGGCTAAACAAGGCCTAAGAGGGTGAGTTTGCAATCTAACCACAAAGTGACCTTAATGAAAGTGTTAGAGCAGGAAAATATGAGCCTTTTTTATGTTATACACAAGAGCCAAAACAATAAACAAAATAGGTAGAAAACCAATGCAAGTTTGGGGAATAAAAGGGAAAATGCTCACCCTTGAAGAACCCTTGAAGAACAAATGGCCTAACCTCCTTCTTTGGATCAAAACCAGTCCAAAACTCAAGAAACAACTCCCCCAAGTCCCTCAATCTCGGACTAAGGTGTAATAGTGTGTGTAATGGTGCAAAAGTAAGGTAAAACACACCTTTTGGGCCAAGAAACACACACAAGAAGGGAGAGGGAGAGAGGTATAGAGACAATATGTATCTATATCTCTAAAGGCTGATTTTGCTTCTGTTTTTCTAACCTAGAACCAAGAGGAAAGCCTCTCTCTTATAAGGATCCCTCTTGCAAAGCTTATTCAACAAGCTTGGCTAGAGAGAAATCCCTCCATACACGTGTATGGAGGGGAAAGGAGTTGGTGCCAGCTATCACAGCTGGCACAAAATATCTCCATAAAGTGGAGGAACAGTGGTCGGCTGCCCAAAAAAGCTATTCCGGCAAAAAACAGTGCCGACCGGCAACATATTATGCCGATCGGCAATAAAGTGTGCCGACCGGCAAACAAAATTGCCGATGGAAGAAAAAGACCAGCCGGTGGCCTCCAGCCACTGCCGGTGGTGTATGGGGATGTCTCACAAGGCATTCCCTGCCCCTCTAAGGCAAAACAAAAGTGTTTGGTGCAAAACCAGACACTAAACAGTCGAGTTCGGGGATCCTGAGGCATGGCGCGCGAGCCGAGACCTCCGGGAACTCCAAACGAACACAATCATGGATGATCACCGAGTGTTCAAACGGTGACGTCCAAGTCCTGAGGACGGTCAAAAATGGGGTGTCTACACCAACTACACTATAGCTATACAAAGCATGAGCCACATGACCAAGACCACTCAAATTAGACCTAAAGCATTCTAAATTAGTGCCAAAAACATGCTGGAGTGAAGCATACACATGCTAGATTAATAGGCTAAAACACCGAACATGCTAGGCTAGTGAACAAAATTGCACTACAAGTGCAAGAAGCATGTAAGAGGTAACCAAATCAGCCAAAAATAGAGTTATATCATGGCAAATCAGTGGCAAAAACATGCTTAAACCAAGCTTCAAAAGGGTAGAAAAGCATGCTTATTTGTTAGGCCATCAACACATGCAAACAATAAACAAGGAGGGGAGGCCAACCCCTCCTATTTTGGACCTCAAAACATGGTTTCCACCACTAAAATGCCTCTGATTTTCAGTGGTAAAAAGGCCAAAAAAGTTGGATTTGAAGGTGTTGAGAAGTTGCACAAAAGGCCTCACAAGCCAAGGAACAAAAAGGGAGAACAACCCCCAAACTCACCAAGCCTTAAACTACCATTTTTACACCTTAAAAACAGAGTTTTTGACAGTCCAAAACCAGCCCCAAAATAGTCCAAAACAATGGAAAAAGGATGGTGGAGCAAGTATGCAAAACAAGCTTAAACAAGGGAAATATTGTACCTTTGAAGCAAGGAGCACTTTAGGCACCAAGGAGGCAACAAACCAAGCTCAATCCTTCTTCTAGAGCTCAAACAAGGCTCCAAGTAATCTCAGCCCAAATATGGTCAAGTTTGGTTAAGGATGCCTAGGCAAAGGAGAGGTGTATCTCCAAGTGTATCTCTTGTATACACACAAGGGCAAGAGAGAGAGCAAACTAGAGAGAAAGGCTGAAATTTAGCTCTGAAATTTCTAGAGAGAGAGAGGAATTTTTAGAGAGAGAGGCTTCCAAAATTGCTTCAATGTTCTTTTTTTCTTGAATATATGAGATATAGCTTCATATATAGCAAAAAGAGAGCATTTGGTCGAAAATATCTGAGTTAGGATAGCTGGCATAAACTGGAAACAGCTGGAGGAGAAATATCTTCAAAAATTCTGAGTTTGGGTCACTCTTGGCCGGCCAGTCATCGTTGGGGCCGACCTGCTACTTCTGATGGCCGACCGGCCATCTCCATGGCCGACTGTGCACATTTGTGGCCGACAGGACATTCTGCTCTGCAGGTCCAACTTCAAACAGGCATAACTCCTCCATATGGACTCCTTGTTAGGACATTATTGTGTCCAAATTGAAGCCCTGAAAGTAATCTTTCCAATGGTGGCAGCCTTGCATTAAAATTCCAACTGTGCTAAGAGATATCCCTCTATTAGTGAAGGCTGCTCAGTTTCGGTCCAACCGGAATGATGCCCAACTTCAACCAATCATATCTCCCCCATCCGGACTTGTCTTTAGGAGATTCTTGAGTGAAAAATGAAGCCATGGAAGTCTTCTTTCCAATTGTGGAAGCCTCATAGTTGAAATCCAAGTGTGCAAATGAATAAGCCTAATTCAGCGAGGGCTGCTCAACTCTCTCTTAACGATTCATGTCCAACTCCTTCCCCAACTGGGTTTCTTCTCTCCTCTCCTCTTTTCTTCAAATTCAAACCCCTAAATAAGGTGTTTTGAAAGATTTTTTTCAGAGAATTCATCTCTCTTTCATTCATTTCTACTTTGTCCTTGCTCGGTTTACCGAAAAGTGCAACATTTAACCAAATGCGAGCATCGGAACATCGTAGGAACTTTTTCAAACATGTTTTGAAAAAGAGGGTTTTAAGGTCTCAAAATCATTCAAAATAGTTTTGGTCCAAAATGGGGTGTAAGGTTGGGATTTGACTCTCTTCTTGCCAAAGAAATCGAGCATTTGCACTTTCACCACCAAGTAAACCATTCAGTGGCGCCCAAGTCTTAAGGACTGTCAAAAATGGAGTGTCTACAGTTGTCCTTTACTCTTCGAGTACACAAGAATGTCATCAATATAAACTACCACAAATTGATCTAAGAAGGGTTTAAATACTCTATTAATTAAATCCATGAAAACTGCTGGTGCATTGGTCAATCCAAACGGCATTACTAGAAATTCATAATGCCCATACCTAGTTTCGAAAGATGTCTTAGGTACATTATTTGTCTTAACCTTCCACTGCTGATAGCCAGAATGAAGGTCAATCTTAGAAAAGACTTGTGCTCCTTGCAACTGATCAAATAGGTCATCTATTCTAGGAAAATGATGTTTATTTTGAATTGTCACCTTGTTTAACTCACGATAATCAATGCAAAGGAGAAAACTACCATCCTTCTTTTTCACAAATAACACAGGAGCACCCTAAGGAGAAACACTAGGCCTAATAAAGCCCTTATCTAGTAACTCCTGTAAATGTTTATTCAACTCTTTCAACTCTGCTGGAACCATCCGATACAGAGCCTTGGAGATAGGACCCATGTTGGGTATTTATTCAATTGCAAACTCAACCTCCCTATCTGGTGGCAGCCCCAATAAGTCTTCAGGGAAAACATCGAAAAATTTCTTCACAATTAGAATATCCTTTAACTTCAACTCAATTGCATGGGTATCTCTCACAGAAGCTAAATAACCTTGCAACCATTCCTTAATAATCGTCTAGCTTGCAAAGCTGAGATTACTAGAGGAGGAGTGTTAACTCCACTACCCACAAAACAAAATTATGGTTGATCTGGGATTTGAAATATTACCATTTTGCGTCGACAATCAACAGAACCACAATTAGCTGCCAGCCAATCCATTCCAAAAATTATATTGAACTCTCGCATATCTAACACAATCAGGTCTCCAAGCAACTCCTTACCATTTATACTAACTACACAAGATTGACAAATCAAGTCAGCAACCATAACACCCCCTATTAGAGTTTCAACACATAAGTCGATCTCTCTAGGGACACATTTCCGTAAATGTTTCTTAATAAGTCCTATAGACACAAACGAATTTGTAGTGCCAAAATCAAATAACACATGTGCATAAATAGAAGACACTGAAACAATACTTGACACCACCGTATTGGAGGTTTATACATTTTGTTGTGTGAGTGCGTACACTCAACCCTGAGTTTTTGGCTTATGACCTCCTGTAGACGTCCCCGAACGTCCCGGGACGGAAATCCCCCCCGTTTTGTTCATTTGGGCTCACTACAGTTCAGGACTCAATGTCACGGTCCTGTATCTAATCTCGTAGAGTGCAATGCAAGATCGATGAATCATCAAAGAGTCCAAATCCGGCAAATCGTTTTTGAAACAGATTTTTTAAAAGAAGTGCCAAACATGGACTGCTTTGCCAGATACAGAGTCGCCACCTAAATATTTTATTTTGGGAGAATTTAGGAAACCCTGACTCGTTGCCTAAGGCCACGTGTCCGTCATCACCAAAGTTGCCTCGGCTCGGGAACTTGGGTATGATTGGGGAAGGTCATTTCGTGAGCACCCCCGCTCGCCCGATCAAAGATCGGCCTCTACTAACCATGATATCTAGTTTTGAAAACATTATGCGTTCTTACTCCGGTTATTAGCCTAGATTTACTATGTGATGCGCACAGCATAAAAGTATAGACTGGATCGCCTGAATTGGAACGAAACATCTCATGTTTGTTTTGAAAACGGTTTGATGGCGTTACCCGCAAGTAGGCTAAGATGTGGATTTGCCATCCTCAGGTGGGCTTTAGAAAACAAGGTGATTTGCCACTATCTAGTGGGCTTAAAAATCACAATTGATGAATTGTTCCAATTCAAATAATCTAACCTTCACCCACAGGCATTCAGGCAGTTATATCACATAAGCAATTAGCCTCATGGTAAAGCATGCTATCATGGTAGTCACTCACATACATGCAAGGATGCTAAAGCATAAAAAAGCTTACCTAGTACTCCGTGCCAAAACAAAAGCTATGTTAAAAATCCATGCATGATCCTAACTATACAGAAATGCCTAATGCAACACATGCAAAATGCAACTAAAATAGGCTCGGCTATTCTAAGGATGGCATGTGAAAATGCTACAACTAACAAGTATTCAACTTGGAATTGAAATACAAATGCAGTTAGTATAATGCGCCGAGCCCGGTGCATGCAAGACAGATGAATGGTGCAAGCATGCAAGCATAAGTATGCTAATTGAAACATGCCCTAATCTAACCATCATAAGCTGGTAAATAAAAGGGAGAAAGACGTGGGGTTGGAAGACATACATCACACTCACGCACACTTATTACAACATTGCCCTCGCTCGGAGGGTCCGAAAGAATAATACAGTCTGAATAAATAATTACAGTCCAGAATGAATAATTAAATATTACAAAATCCTAATTAATTAACAAATTAACTAGGAAAGTGATAAACTAGCATGTAAGCCTATGGACTGCCTCAGCTCTGTTTCGAATAGTGGAATGATGCATGAAAGCCTGACGTGGAAATCCATTGCGATGCCCCGATTCGCCTCTGTTTGCAATTGTTTTCGGAATATTGCGCAACGCTCCAGAAGGCCGCTGATTTTTGATTTACTGCAACAGAGAGCAACAAAGGGGCATGGCAAAGTACTTCACATATGTGTGCATGACTACTCTTCAAGGAGTGTAGTCCTCGATTCTCGTGCCACCAATCACGCATATCGATGCATGATAGCCGAGGAGTCGAATTGCACGACTCAATATGAGATGAATGCACATGAAAACACAACAAGGCCTAAACTCCATCATGGGTAATCTGGAGTGTCGGCGACAGGGAATTGAGACACGTTCCGTCACTCGGAGTACGAAACGTCTCTCGTTTCCCGTGCTTGGGCTAACTCCTATCCCAAACACAATGAAAATGAGATGGCATACACAATGCGACTAACATACAACCTAGCATACGCAATGCTATGAGATGGCATACACAATGCTCGATGTAACATGGCATACACAATGCACTAACACGCAACCTAGCATACGCAATACTATGAATTGAAAAGGCATACACAATGCATAATGGACTTACACCAACATGAGTGGACCTCAGCCACACTCACATCAGTGGCCATAAGATGAAAATGAGATGACCGAAATGTGTGCACACATGCATGCAAATCGAGGACCGAACCTAAGGCATTAAATGCCACTCTACCAAAACATGGCAAGGATGAAGCATGGCATTCAAACATGTAATTTTTAGCACTGAAACATAATTCTAAATGGTCCCGAAACATGGAAATATGGCGCCCGATGCATGGAATAACCCCCAAAATTCAAAACTAGTCCAATGCATTGAACCACAAGTATACAAAGCAAGCATTATTTGATCATGAAGTCTAAAGACAGAGCCAAGGCAGTCCCAAAACATGCACATTTCCAGTTTAAAGCATGGCCAAAAGATGCTAACATGATGGACTAAAATAGCATGCAACATTGGCTAGTAAGTATGGGTTGTATTACAACTATATGATGCGCATGAGATCTCATCAAACCAGCCAAAAACAGTGAACAAAACATGCCAAAATATGCCTAAATAATCATCGAAATGCAGCCAACGCATGCAAAAATAAGGGGCTTCTTTGGAGGGCCATGCAAGGGGTTGTTAAGCATATACAAGATAGACATGAAGCATAGCAAAACCACCTCTGGAAATGGACTATGACAGCCCTAAAACTCACCAAATTGGCCCTGAAATGGGTCTAGGAAACATGCAAAGAAAGGCCCCTTTGAAAGGCCTTGGATGGGATTGCTCTACACATGCATTGTAGACATAAAACATGGCCAAAAGGGCCTTGGACAGAGCCAAGGCAGACCCTAAAACTCACAGAATAAGGCCTGAAACATGACTTCGAAGCATGAAAAATAGGGTCCCTTTGGAAGGCCCAAAAGACCACCAAACAAGACAAGGAAAGAGGGGGTCACCCCCCTCTAATTTTGGCCCTCAAAAATTAGAGGCCAAACCATGGTCAATGCAAGTGCTCTGATGCATGACCCTAATCATGAAGGAATGAAGCATGCATAGGGGAGGATGACCCCAAATAGAAAAATTCCCTTAATAAAACTTTAAGAGGGGCTCAAAATAAGAACTTTTTCAGCTTATGACAACTCTCGAAAATGTTCACAAGTAGGGCTAAAATATGATGCAAAAATAGCCCTAAAAGAGAGATAGAGGGTAAGGGGAAGTAGATGACCTTAAATAGCAAAGTGTCCTTAAAAAAAGTTGAAGAGGGGCTCAAAATAAGAACTTTTTCAGTTTATGTCGAAGCCCAGAAATACTTTCAAGTAGGGCTAATCAATGGAGCAAAAAAATGCAAGTTTGAGGGAAATAGGCACTTACCCTTGAAGAGCAGCAAAGCTGGAGCTTTTGGACCAAGTTGGTGGACCTTCAACCCTTGAAAATCAGTCCCAAATTGATGTAATGGATGATGGAGGTGTGGTGCTAAGGGTTGTAGTGCAAATGGGCCAAGAAAATTAGGGTTTTGGAGCTTGGAATAGTGAAAATGGAGGATGGAGGGTGTATGCCTTAAGCAAAAATGTTCAACCCCTAGCAATGGAAGAGGAGAGAGAGGTGTAGAGAGAGAGGCTCTAAAACCTTGCTCAAGAAGTCCCTCAAAAATGAGAGATATAACTCATATATAGCCCAAAATTAGAGTTGGCTCGAAAATATCTGATTATAGGACAGCTGGAGGTTGTGGAAGACAACTAGAGGGAAAATATCTATCAATTCTAAGCTTTCTGGGCATAAGTGGTCGGCCGACCACTTTTTATGGTCGGCCAGCCACCTTTCTTGGTCAGCCGACCACTTTTTTAGGAGAGGGTGGTCGGCCAGCTACCTTTTCGGGTCGGCCAGCTAGTTTAGGAAAATTCTACTTTCTAGGTCCAACTTTAAATGGACATAAATCCTTCATATGAACTCCTTTTTAGGTCATTCTTTTTTCCAAATTGAAGCCCCGGAAGTTATCTTTCCAATGGAGCCAGCCTTGCATTAAAATTCCTCCTATGAAAAAAGTTATGCCTATTTTGGTGAAGCCGCGCAGATTCGGTCCAACCGGATTCATGCCGAACTTCTCCCAAACTAGTTTTCTTCTCTTCTTTCCTCTTTTATTCAAATCCAAACCCCTAAACAAAGTGTTTTGAAATATTTTTCAAAGATTTCATCTCTCTTTCATTCATTTCTACTTTGTCCTTGCTCGGTTTACCGAAAAGCGCAACATTTGACAAAATGCGAGCCTCGAAACATCGTAAAAACTTTATTTCAAAAACGTTTTGAAAGAGAGGGTTTGAGGTCTAAAATATTTTGATCAAGATTGTTTTGGTCCAAAAAGGGGTATGAAGTTGAGATTTGACTCTCTCCTTGCCGAAGAAACTGAACCTTTCCCCTGCACACCTTTCTCCACCATGTAAACCATCAGTGGCGTCCAAGTCTTAAGGGTGGTCAAAAATGGGGTGTCTACACCTCCATCTTTCTTTTGATTTGTTAAAAACATTCTACTTGTTGAAGCTCCTTTATTTGTCCTTGTTTTCTGTTTAGTGTCACACCTTTTCCGGTTAGGGCAATTAGCTATCATGTGCCCCTGTTGTCTGTAGGAGAAGCATGCCCCAGTATTCCAACAACACTTACTATCCTGATGAAACTCATTACATCGAGTGCACTGTACCCAATCATTCTGCTTGTCAATACTACCACCCATAATTCGACTTCTCTAACTCCCAACCGAAAAAGTTTTCTGTCTCTTAGCATTGTCCTTTGAATTGCTATTAGTTTGGAAGTTGAATGAACTAGGTCTTTTCTTATAATTCTCTTATTTCTCCTCTTGGTCTTCAATGAGGCCACTTTCAATCAATAACACCTTATTCAACACGACTCCAAAAGTAAGCAACTCGAAAGGCACCACCTATTGCTTAATTTTCGTCCTTAGCCCACTGTAGACACCACATTTTGATTGTCCCTCTACGTTACACGGACTCTTTAAAAATTTGGAGGTACCCGTGTCGACACAACACGACACGGGGTCACGGGTACAAGTGTAGGATATAGCTAGGATACAGCTCTTTACAAATGGATATGGTTATATTTTTCCCTAAATACAGAAGAAACGAAAGAGGAGAGAGAAATGAGAGAACATGTCTTCCTGGTCGATCTGGTCTTCTTCGATCTAGTCTCCTATGTCTTCTTTGATCTCGTCTCTCGTCTTCTTCTCTATTGATCTCATCTCCTCTCTCTCAATTGATCTATCTTCTCTTCTTCTTCTTCCTCCTCTTCTCTTTTCTCTCTCTCTCTCTCTCTCTCTCTCTCTCTCTCTTAACATATAATAAATAAAATAAACCACCTAATTGTTTAAAAGAAATCTAATTAAATTAGTGCTTTGCATAGGCTACTGTCCTCACGTGACCTAGTTCTTTTATATTCTGGTAAGTGGCCCACAGTTACAATTATTGTTAGTAATATTGAAAGTTTTTCCATTGGGCTCACCACTTATACTGAAGTTGGAATATGCATGTAAAGTGCCCTAACATGTTGTGTATAACATAGTAGGCCCACTATGTACCATTGTGGGCTGCAGATGTTAGCTTGGTGTGGGCCATCCTTATGGGTTGTTTGTTATCTTAAGAGATCTATAAAATAAAACATCTAATTTTTATTTTTATTTATTCTAACATAATTTGTTATTCCTTATTTGTTATAATTTTTTTATTTATAATATATATGTCAATTAAAAATAAAAATAAATTATGTAGATAAATTAAAAATATTATCAATAAAAATAATACATAGGATAAGAAAATAATAAATATATTTAAAAAATAACGATTTAACTCATCTTTATATAATAAATATATTTTTAAAATAACTATTTAACATATCCCCATACCCATATCCACATTTGGATCCATACCCATGTATTATGAATTTTTAGTTTTGAAGTGTCCAGTCGCAAGATACGCACCCGCACCCGATACCCACACCCAAGTCTATGTAATGTAGCCAGCCCTATGACTTGGGCTCTTTCTTCAGAACACCTAATGATGAAAATTGGAATGTATTATTTTATGAATTTCTTAGCAA
Organism: Camellia sinensis; assembly: GCF_055761805.1. Lineage (NCBI taxonomy): Eukaryota > Viridiplantae > Streptophyta > Magnoliopsida > Ericales > Theaceae > Camellia > Camellia sinensis. The sequence continues at coordinate 15,668,606 of NC_138965.1, forward strand.
AAAAATCGGATTTAAGTTTTAATCTCAACCTTCATCCGTTTTGGCTAAATTATTTTAGACCCGTTCGAAAACTTATTTTGTCCACCTATCCATTTTTCAGATATTTCTTCATACCAAATTTCATACACAGGAATCTCCAGAACCAAAAGGATCTTGGCTCTTCAAAAAATAAAGAGATAAAGCAAGGGTCAAGTTATCTCTTTTTATCCTCCATTATACATTGTCTTTCACCTCCATTATACATTGTCTTCCACCATTGTCTTCCACCTTCTCCGCTAAGAGTTCCTACTTCACTAAGAGTTCCTTCTTCAATTACCTATATAAGAAGACCATTAGAGCTATGAAAGGGTGTGAAATTTTTGGATTATAGAGAGGTCTAAGCTTTGATCAAAGAAAGAGTTTGTTTTGTCAAAATTAAGAGAAAATACAAAGTGAGATATAAACCTCCACTTTCCTACCTTTTTCACTGATATCCATTGATATATACAACCCAAAACTTTACCAAAGCTAAAACGTGCTGAGATTTCAAAAACATACTCCATAACCTGAGGATGTAAATCAGAAAGTTTGGTAATAAAAAAATTCATCTTTTTCTCCAAAGGTGAATTTTTGCAAATCTTCTCATTTATTTTCTTTATATTTCTCCTATTTTAAATATGTGATATAGCTTGTAGGAATGGATAGCCGAGCCACCTAATATTTATTTTCTTGCATTTTCTTTACTATTTTAAATATGTGATTTAGTTTGTTATCTTTCTCTACTTTTCCTTTGAAGCTATAAAGGCTTCCTCATTAAAAAATGTTAAAAAAACTATTTTCTCAACCAATTTTGAACATGAAAATAGATTTCACATTCATATTCCATGAGTAAAAAGATGAGTCTTTAATTACTTTTAATGAGTTATTTGTGTTTCCCCCATTTCTTTCCTATTTTCTTCCCCCCCCACCTCCCTTTCTTCCCTATTTTTCTTAGAAGTCCCATAGAGTTTTCATAAGCTTTGCAAGACTTTCCCTTTGAAATGGTGGCAATCTACTCTTTCCAATTCATAGCATGGATTTAGGTATTAATTTACTCTTATTCATAAATAAATGAATGTAGGTTTTCATCTATTTCTTTGGTTTGATGTTTCCTAGCTTCAGTTCCCATACTTGTTAGATTTTCCATGTGACACCCCGAATAATACCTATTATGAAAATTATACTATGATCTATTTTTGAAATACTTGAAGTTAAATTAGTTATCATATACTATCAAATAGTTATATTGATACTTGAAAACTTATATTTACTTTTATGATTGTATGTGCTAAAATGTAATTTAATTTAATTAGGAGTCATTGTGTTTTACCAAATAATGTAATTATAACATGTTTTGGGCCATAGTGGAAATATGGGGGAATTGGTGCAAATTGTTTCAAGAAAGCTCGTGGCTTGCATGGTGTGCCATGTGGTTTCGCCACATGGTTGCACAGTGTTGAATAGTGCAGCATAGTGCCACATAGTAAGGGTATTCTCACCTATAAATAGGTGAGTTGTATAGTAATGAAATCATAAGAATAATAAACAGAGGGTATCTGAGAGAGTGAACCGAAGTCAGAAGTGAAAGTAAAGGATCAAGTTTGATGTGAGTTATATTATATTTTGAGTTACCACAAACTACTTTATGTAAAATCTGTTTTGCCAATCATATTAGTTTTTAAAAGTATATTATTTGTTACATGAACCCTATTTGCTTAAAATAGGAAACCCATGGATATAATTGTTTATTAAATGTGCTTGTACAATGATTTTGAAAGTGCCACCATGGAGGTCCCATGCCTTGGGGGACTTAAATAAGTATTGGCTCTTTGTATTGTCACTTTATGTGACCCTTTGTTTTATCATGGATCCATTGACTCTCTAATTTCTGGTGTAGGGCAAAGTGCTGTGCGGAACTAAGTGTTACAATACTGTAGGAGCCACCTCTAGAATTCGTATGATCCACCTCTTGAGTCCATACAACTATTCTGTTCTGTTCTGTTCTGTACCGTAGTTATGATTATTTGCTTATATGATTTCCGTATTATGCTTCTGTTATTTAAAATTATTTATGTATTTTTGTTATCGAACAAATCTTTATTTAGCCTAAATAATTATCCATGGTGATTTTTATACCCTTATGCTCTCAGTATAATATTTCTCACTTTGCCATGTATTTATAGTTGTTAACCATTTTCAAGTGACATGTTAGGACCAGTGCGTGGGGTAAACACAAGCACTCTGTAGTCATAGTTTAGCTCTGGCAATGTAAATGAATAGAAGTTCAAATGTATTTGTTTTTGTTATAATTAAATTAAGATTTGGGTACCCTTTTATTTTACTCCGCTGTACTATTAATTTATTATGACTTCAGTTATTGTCTTGTTGCGACGCCGAACCTCCGGGTATCGGGTTTGGGTCGTGACATTTCATTTGATAGCTTTTTGTATATATGATATAGCATCTCTTAGAAAGGTTTTGTTTGCTTTGTTTTGGTTTTGCTACATGAAAAACAGGAATTCCTAGATGAGCAAAACAAAGTAGTTCCCGAGCAATAGATAAGGCAATTTTTGACAGATGATTGAAGTTTCCTATTAATTTGTTTTTTTGTACATTTTCATGATTTATTGGATTCAGTTTGTGTTGTAATAATTTCCAACTACATTTCTTTTATTTTTTTTCCTTTTATTCGGTGCTGTAATAATTCCCCATCCCTGTTTTTTTCTATCCCTTTCATTTACTCGCTTTCCATATTTGTAAATAGTATCATAATTTTCAACTACATTTCTTTTATTTTTTTTTCTTTTTATTCGATGATGTGATAATTCCCCGTTCCTATTTTTTCTATCCCTTTCATTTACTGGCTTTCCATATCTGTAAATAGCATCATATTTTCTTTTTCATCATATCCATACTTTGCATTCATATTCCATGCATTCAAATTCGGCTCATTTGTATCTAAGGGTTTAATCAATTTCTATGTGATTTTATGCACTACCCCATGACTTGAGATGATTCACATGTCATGTATTAGTAGCCAAATTTTTAGTTGCATTTTTGTGTATGTATTGCAGTATAATCTTGAATCTAGGATCACGCATATTTTGCTAATTTTGTTTTGCAGCTTTCCACGGGACATCAATAAATACTATGCGAGTGTTTATACTTTAGCATCCCGCGTGTATGTGTTTGTTTTACTATGTCTAAGCATTCTACCATGCGGCTTCTTGCTTAAGTGATATATCTCTATGAATAGCAGTGGATGGAGCTTGTGTCGTTCAATTTGGAATAATATTGATTTTCATGTTTGTAAGCTTAATTTCTTTTGAGTTGTGCATTATTCAAAACTCTTTCAAAAATACATGAAATCAAACTTTCCAAAGGAATGACATAGTCTATACTTGTTTGCTTCACATAATAAATTTTAGCATTATTAATAATCGAAATATGAATATATAAAGTCAATAAAACTCATATCATGGTTTAGTAGAGGCCGATCTTTTGATTGAGTGAGTGGGGGTGCTCAATTAATGACATTCCCCCTTCATATCTAAGGTTCTGAACTGAGACATTTTTGGTTATAACGAACAGTGGCCTTGACACGAGTCATGGGTTTCCTAATTTTCCCAAAAGATTAAGCAATGACTTTGAATCTAGTGATACAGTCCATTTTTGGCAAAAGTTTTGCAATAAAATAGATTTTCTATAAACGTTGTCGGATCTGGACTCTCATTTATGTTTCATATTGCACTCGTGAGACTAGATCAAATAAATCAAGGGTCTGAACTGTTTAGCACGCTCGGGAACCCCCGGACATGCGACACCCACCTTTAAATTTTTGTGCTCTACTATCCTCACCCGCTACAAATTGCTGATGTAAATTTAGACAACTTTGTAAACTCAGCTTCATATTCTGCAACCGTCTTATTCTTTTGCTCCAACTTCAAGAATTCCCTCTGTTTCCATAGACGAACACTTCTAGGGAAGTATTTCTCATTAAATGCACTCTTAAACCTTTCCCATGTATATGGATTGGCATCATGCTCATGTATGTGTTTCTCTATTTTCCACCAATCATTAGCCATCCCTTGTAGCATAAACGCAGTGTGGGTCACCTTTTAATCATCAATACACTCAAAAACGAGAAACAACTTTTCCATTTCTGTCAACCATTTTTCAGCCTCCAAAGGATCTATGGCTCCCTCAAATGCCAATGTCATCTTCTTAAACTCAGTAATGTTACAACGTGGCCTCAGTTGTGCCCCAATATCCAGCTGCATCCATTGTTGCTCCATAAGTCTAGTCAAGTTATTCCCTATGGCAATTTGTTGTTGCACCACCCCGGGCAAAGTCTAAAGCACTTGAATCATCCCATCTGGATTGGGAACTGCAACTTGTCCTTGTTGTCCTAACTCTTGCCCTTGATTTTCGCAAGCCATTTGAGAACCACTGGCATTATTGGTCACATTCTCTTATCGGTTGTTATTTCCAGTTCGTCAATTCGTTTAATCCTGGCGAGTATTCCTAGCTATATTTGCCAATGACTCCTCATATTCCATTGCAACCTATATGCATCAATAATAAGACAACATCTTATTCTATTCCCAAATCTCCAAAATACAAAGAAGGTTAACAAATATCTAAATTAAGTGTTTATGGTCTACAATCTACCCCATCTCACCACTATTCTATATTAGCCTTTAAAATTACAACCTGGCTCTGATATCACTTGTAACACCCCACTACTTGTTGCCCCAAGTAACCTGTGGGTCTATTAACATGACCCAAAAGCTTAAGTCCAAGTTACTTAATAACAAGGTATTGGTGCTTTATATTCCCACGATCACCCATGCAAATTTCTAATGTGGGACAAGGGTGTACAGTGGCCTTTGGGTACATGTCACACTCCAAACCCAGGCATGACGGGCCGTGGCCCATAGGTCCTTAGCCCAAGGAACATGTAAGCCTAAACACTAATTCATAATCACATCGAATAAATGTAACAATAGTTCAGTAATAAATAAATCAAAACTCAATCTAATGACATGTCACAAGTATAAATAGTAAAACCAATCATAACCAACTTCCAAAAATATATACTAAATGAAACACAAACCGCCCACAAAATAAAATAATTCTAACTAAAACACAACCACAATGTATGCACAAAACCGACATAACAAGCTAAAACAAAATAAATGAATGTCCTAGAGGTCCATAAGATAGAGTCCCTACTAACCATGAGTCAACTCTAAGTCCTTGTCTCACCTGAAAATGTTTAACAATTAAGTCAGCTGATAGCTCAGCAAGTAGAAGCATGGATAGTAAAATACAGTTATGAAAATAGGGTTCCATTCCAAAATATGATGTATATAACAGAAATTAGATTGACATACAGTTTTGATAAAGACAATCTATTTCAAAAACAAGATTCCATAATTTAGATAAAAATATCAATGTCTCTCAAGAACACGACAAATTAGATTCTCCACTTAAAATAGGTAACAACATGATCATCATTATAATCTGGGCACCAAAAATAACAAGTGACATGCCACAAAGTTCTCAAGGCAATAAACATGTTGGATCCAATATCGAACCAATAGTCATCCTCGGGGTAGCAACCCAAGCCTTTTCCCTAAGACGATCCGATTGGAGGTCACCTAGCCTAGCCCAAGTCTTTTCCTTACAATCTTTGAGCACTAGAGTTATCACAACCCAACCTGGATTTGTTCTCTAGTGGCCAAAGTCACCACACACAATGGAATAAATTCTCTAGACTTTTATATATAGATGGTGCCAATAATCAATACAATTTAGTTTCACAAAACATGATAGTTCACCATTATAAACATAAGACCATAACAAATAGGTTACAGTATGCTAAGTTTACACATGTTTCAGAAATAATTTAATTCCATTGATAATATAATAATTTTATCAAAACAATTTAGTCCTGAAACAACAATTTAATTTTCCAACAGTTCAGGGTAGGGGAACATTTACAAAAATATGTAGCACGCAACTACTCACCTAAAAACAGAATAATATAATCCTCAAATAGAGTATGAAAGTCTAACTAGTGCCCTGAACAAAGTATGAAAACTACATGTTACTACTAATTCAAAACTACTAAAAGGAATAATAAACTAAGTAACCCCAAACTAAAGCGCACTAAAACAGCTCAACCCAACTCACTATTACTCTTAAATAATACCTGAGTTCATGTTCTTTAAGGTCTCAAATTACCAAAAGCATGGATTCATATCGAAACTTAGTGACTTTGAGATAAAATAGAATTTTAAACAAGTTTTCCCAATATATTCGCTAACTTTGAAAATTAAAAACCCACTCCACGTTGTTCAAAAATTCCAAAACCCTCCAGATATCAACTAATATATCCTAAGTTTCAATCCCAATTGGTTTTACTTGATTTGCTTATCAAAATAATTATTTACAATTAGTTATATCCAAACAGGTCGCTTTCTGTAGCACTTTAAAGAACTTGACGGTTCACTTAATATACACAAGCAATCAATGCAAGACAAAAATGTAAGAAGCTAGACTCGTAACCGGCTCTAATGACACTAATTTGAAAATTTTCAAATTTATACCCACAAAGAATGACACTTTTGAAGTTACTATTTTGTACCAGTTTTCTGGACAGATTTGAACGCATCAATTTATATGAATTTCGGCTCTCAAAAATTATGAAATAAATCTGGTATAAGATTCAATGTGTAATAAAGCTACAATAAAAATTCAGTTCAAAATTCATCTATTTGATATGATTCCTTGATTTTTAAAGTACATAATTTTATGCAGAATTTTAGAAATATAATTACACCCATTATTTCTCATTACTAACCACTAACTTGGCACCCAAACAACACACCCATTTCTCCTATTCCTTCCCAACAACAAGCAGATTGCACACACGAACCATCACAATATATAAATTTAATAAAATAGGACAATATCTTAGAGTTGTTGAACCACCAATTTGCTGAAAATTTCTCTCTCTCTCTCTCTCTCTCTCTGTGGCAACACTTTTCTTCTGTTATCCTCACAACGCTACGCCTCTCACCACTTAGGGACCAATTTCGATTGCTATAGTATAATACAAAACCCTAAATAATACATTCTCCTAATCGATTTATATTTTACGTTTATCTCTTTATTATTATTGTGGAATTTCATAATGAATTGATTTAGAGGAAATTCTATTTCCACACACCTAAATAGCTTAGGGCATACACTTAATGAAATGTTAATTTAATGATAATTATATCCTAAATAAAAATTACTGTAATAGACGTCCAACAACCCTTATAATATTATGTAGAAAAATTCTTTGTACGCATCTTTTAAGAACAAAAAAATCTTAATATACACCTTTTGAGTTAACAAATAAATAAACCCTACTTTTTTCATTGTTTGCTTTACTCTCTAAGTTTATACTCCATTGATTATATTGTTTTGTCATTAGAATCCACCACAATTCTTGATTTTTGTGATGGAAGAGTTGCAAATCAATGGAAATTCAAATTCAAATAACAATATGCCTGATTACAACAAAAGCAGTTATGAAAATGTAAGTTTTTTTGTGTAAAAAAAAATTTCATGATTTTAATTCGGTAAATCAGTGCTGAAACATGTTACTTTTTTTGAATATTAACTGCCGAAATTATTAATTCTATTCGAAATCAAGTTCCGAATTTGAATTCGGAACTCAACTTTCAAATTTAAGAATTCATTTCGGAAACCAAGTTCTGAATTTTTTTTACATGTTTCGGAAGTTAAAAATTGAATAATATTTTTAATTCTAATAACCAGTACCAACTAAGAAAAATTTCTATTTAAAAAAAAAAGAGTTTATGAAAATAAGAGATAGATAGAGTTGTACGTCTTCGATGGAGTTTGATACAAAATGATACTGTTTCAAGATCTATATTGATACAAGTTGATACCAATTAATGACTTTTTCGATGTTGACTAGATTGTTGATTCAAGGAATCAGTTTGATGATGTAATTAGAAATCAAAGGAGGTAGTTTGTTATATAATCTGAAGATTTATTGAGCGATTTGCTGAGGGATTTCTTGTGAAAGATGTTGTTGTGTTTTCAAGGTGAGTGGAATAAAACATGGGTCTACACCATTGATTCTTTGTGGAACAAATGATTTAAGTTGTGTGTGTACAAGGATGTTAGTTTAGGGTATAATTGGAACATGTGAGGTGTAGACTGAGAACAAAAACATAAAACCAATTTCATAAGGGTGTGCACTGAGAAATTATGTACACAGAGATAAAAGAGTGTGTGGAAATAGAATTTCCCTTGATCTATAGTTTAGAATTAATTAAAACACCCTCCAATAATATTTAATTTACACTTTAATGATCACCATCAAAATATTTGAGACTTGTAAAATATTTGAGTGTTTTTTTTAATCAGAAGAGTGATCTTAGCAACTAATTGATCTCCAAGACTTGTACAGAAAAAGATTGTTAGAATAGAATATATAGAGAGCAAATTCTATATGTCTAGCATTCTCAAATGGAGTGTGTGGTGAAGAGACTATTGCATTGTGGTCCCTTGAAGGCCAAATGACATAAGGTACCACATGGATATGCCTCCCCAACAAAAATACTATGTGATGTTTGTGAATATGCAGCATATTAGGCCGGCTTAAAACGATCTGTCTATGGGTCCGGTTGATGATCAAAACATATATTGACCACAGATTAGATCAAATACGCGTTATGCAAGTCCTATATGGATGCTATAAGATTTTGTTGAGAATTGTGGTAAAGTGAACACAAATGCAACCAGTGTTGAATGTGTCATTGCAACAGCAGACATGGGATTGCATAGTTGAGCTGCTCATGTGCAATGTTCCTTGTCATAAATGAGTGTGAACCAGTGATGATGTAAGCTTAGTCTGAATTGGAAAGGATGGTAGGTTGTGTAGAAGCACTATGCCAAGCCTGAAATATGTTGTTGTCTATAGTGATAACATCTTAATCCCAATTGAGCCATGACACCAAACTAGTAAGGCTTAAATTGGATAAAGGTCAATTCAAATAGTTCAAATGATTGGCTATGAAGCAAGGATACAGAGTATGTTAGTACGGAAAAATTTTAAAAATTTATATATTTATTTGTTTTGAAAATTAGGCAAAAGATGAAAAATAGTGAAGGAACCTCAAGTCTGAGTACAAAGGGATCATCCAGTGGCTGCATAGTGGCTTGGTATGTGGAAATTTGAATGTGGCAAGTGCTCCCTAAAAGACCTATTTAACAATTTTTATTGGTCACTCACTTTAAATGGTAAATTTTGTTGGAACAATATAAGTATGGAACGGATTACTTTGCTTGCTTAGTAAAAATACTAAAGTAAATTGGTTGTTGTATAGGTTGAGTAGCATAGTGAGATGCTCTTTCTAAGACAACCCAATCACTACATTCTTAGGATAGAACAGCCCAAAAGGAGAGAAGATCAATTAAGCAAAATCAGTGCACTAAATCAACACTTGATGCACTAAATCAGTGCACCTGAACATATGAATTATCACCTCCACTGTCTACGGTCAACACTAGCAAGCAGACCATATGAGTTATCAATTCATAAGACAATGTTGCGTAAAAAATAGAAGGGACAAATAGGGATGCTAGCTTGAATAGATACAAGACGAGATATTCAATGATAAGAATGAATGTCAAATGATGAATGCTTAGGATTTAGAGATATTTCAGTTTGAAGAATAAGAATGAATGTTAAATGATGAATGCTTATGATTCAAAGGTCTTTCAGTTTGAAGATGAAAAAAACAATTAGAACTTCTATGCTACCTATCATCCCTCCAAATCCTGGTCCAAGCTACAATCTTCGCATTTTCTTGCTTGTTTGTGTCGAGGGGCATTTTCACATGCAACTAACTTATCTAATCTTGATCTTGGTTTTGTCTTAACACACATGTTACTGATAAACTTCTCACAAATTATCACCAATTTCATACCAATGTTTCATAAGCCCAACCCACACTTCTCTTTAAAACTCAGGTATTAAGGAGAGGAAAACTGGAGCTTTATAAGTAGCACAGATGGGGCAACTCCAGTCGATGTGGAACACATTCCAACATACCCTCATGGATCACAACATATGGGGCAACTCCAGTCAATGTGACCAATCACAAGCCTAACCAACTCGAATACCAAATTGAAAAGCCCAATCCACACTTCTCCTTAAAACCCAAGTATTAAGGAGGGGAAAACTAGAGCTTTATAAACAACACAGATAGGGCAACTCTAGTCGATGTGGAACATTCCAACACATCCTCCTGGACCACAACATACAGTAGTCGGACAAATGACACACCAATCACAAGCCCAACCAAACTCTGATATCAAATTGAAAAGCTCAGCCCACACTTCTCCTTAAAACCTAGGTATTAAAGAGAGGGAAACTGGAGCTTTATAACCAGCACATATGGGGCAACTCCAGTCGATATGGGACACATTCCAACAATTGTCATGTGAGCCAATAACTCATACACTCCAGTGTTTTCTAGTCTAACAGAAACTTTAAATTGCAGACAGGTTTTCTATGGTTACGGCAATGCATTCAAAAGATCCAATCCACATATTATGTCGAACCAAGTAATCTTTGATATGACTTGTCAGTTGTTACTTGCCATAAATCAGCTTACAGTTCTCAAATATAACACAGGTACAACATGTAGGCCTTTGTAGTTTGGAAAAACCATGTGATTCCTTCGTGTGCTAATGTCTCTCATTAGACCCCAGTCAAATGTCCCTTCACCACTCATTCTGTATTTCATAAGATTTCCCACATAATTACGAATATATGTACTCATATCAATGAGCCTATATACCCAACACAAGCTTCACATTCTTCATTGTCAAAGTTGTCACTTGTTCTGCAAGACCTTCATTTCTTTTTTTTACTATTGAGGAAAATATTCCCAATGGAGAACGATGGCTATTCGTATGCCTCGCATTACTCATGCTAAACAAATACTTCAAAGGTCTTTATCATTTAAAACAAACCAAGCAGTAGTAGACGTTCCCAAAGGGCCATTTTGCAGTTTATGTTGGAGAGAGCAAAAGGAGGAGATTTGTCATTCTGATATCATACTTGAACTAACCTTCATTCCAAGACTTGTTAAGCCAAGCAGAAGAAGAATTTGGATTTGATCATCTAATGGGCAGTCTCACCATTCCCTGAAGAGAAGACATCTTCATTGTGCAAGCTTTTTGTATTTCTGTATATTCTAATTATGTAATTGATTACAAGAAGACTCCAGATTATATAGCCCTAATGTTGAAACCAAAAAGGAAAATACAATCATGCCTAATCACACCTATACACAATTACGCCTGTAATATATACAATCGCAATTATGCCAAATATAGAACATACACATATATTCTCACACTCCCGCTCAAACTCAAGGTGTTTTAGCAAAAAACACTAAGAGTTTACCAAGAAGAAACTGAAACCGAGCGGTAGTGTGAGTCTTGGTGAAGAAGTCCGCCGGTTGCAAAGCCGAAGAATAAAAGAAAGTGAGATAGTGCCAGACTGCAGATGCTGGCGAACAAAGTGACAATCAATCTTAATGTGTTTCGTCCGTTCATGGAAGAAAATATCATGGGCAATCTGAATAGCACTACGGTTGTCACAATAGAGAGAGGTCGGAGAAGACTGAGGGACACCCAAATCAAACAGGAGACAGTGAAGCCAAACAATCTTAACAGTGGCATGAGCCATAGCATGATACTCAGCTTTAGCAGTAGAGCAAGCAATAATAGATTGTTTCTTGCTTTTCCAAGAGATTAAGGAACCACCAAGAAACATACTGAAACCAAACATAGACTTACAATCAGTAACATCACGAGCCCAATCAGAATCAGAATCAGCACAGACTACCAAGTCCAAAAAGGACGTAGAGGACAATAGTAAGCCCTAAAAGATGGTACCCCTGAGATAGCGAAGAATGCGAGCCAAAGCAGCCCAATGAGTAGAGCGAGGAGTAGAAATGAACTGACTAACCACATGAACAGCATAAGCAAGATCAGGGTGAGTGACAGTCAGATAAACTAAACAACCCACAAGCTCGTGATATAAAGTGGGATCATCCAGAGGGAGACCATCAATAGAATTGAGCTTCACATTAAGCTCAATAGGTGTCTCAGTAACCTTAGGATCAGTAAGACCAACACGGTGAATGGCTTCATTAGCATACTTACCCTGAGACAGAAAATAGCCTTTTGGAGAAGAAACAACCTCAACACCAAGAAAATACCGCAAGGAACCCAGATCATTCATTTCGAATGTGCAGAAAATATGTTGTTTGACATTAGAGATAGCAGAAGAGTCAGAGCCAGTAATGATCATATCATCCACATATAGTAAGAAAACAACAAAACCAACCGAGGTATGGCGCAGAAACAAAGCAGAGTCGAAAGCAGAAGAATGAAATCCAAGCGCAGTAACAGTAGTCTGAAAGCGATCATACCAAGCAAAAAGAGATTTCTTTAGACCATACAGAGTACGCCGAATAGCGACAAACCTGTCCAAAGGAATAGTGAAGGCTAGGGAGAGGACGCATGTAAACCTCCTCAGTGAGATGACCATTAAGAAAAGCATTCTTAACATCCATCTGAAAGAGAGGCCAATGGCGAACAGCAGCGACAAAAATCAAAGTATGGACAGTAGTCATCTTAGCGACGGGGGCAAAGGTCTCCTCATAATCAATACCATACTCTTGTGAAAAATCCTTGGCAATTAGGCAAGCCTTGTAACGCTCAAGAGAACCATCAGAATGAGTCTTAACTTTGTAGACCCATTTGCAACCAACCAGATTCTTACCGGCAGGCAAATGAACCAACTTTCAAGTACGAGTTTTGTGCAAAGCAGACAGCTTATCCTCTATGGCTCGAACCCAATTGGGATCTGACAGGCCTCCTTGTAAGACTAAGGTTCTGAAAAAGAATGAACAGTAAATAAAAAAAAAAGTACGATGGGAAGGAAAAAAAACATGCATTAGATTAGCCCAACCTGTTTGGAGGATGACGCACTGGAGTAGGATATCGATGTGGAACAAGATCAGAGTCTTCAGAAGCAGAAAAGGCAGTAACCGAGGCAGAGACAACTGGTGGAAGGGGAGTCTGGCGACAAGAATAGACTAACAACAGAGGAGGAGGAGAAACCGAATGAGGGAAAGTAGCCAAAAAGAAAGTAGAAAGAGAAGCAAGTTGAGAGGATGGAACAAGTTCAGAAGGAACAGTGAAAATGTACTCATCAGACGGGACCTCAGAAGGAAATGGGTCAATATGAACCAAATCCACTTTTGAAACTGGAGCAGTGAGAGGGGAAAGCTAAAAGTAAGACAGACGTTCGAGAAAGGCAACATGGCGAGAGACATAAAGGTGACGAGAAACAGGGTCATAACAGTGGTAGTCTTTCTGAGTAAGACTGTAACCAAAAAGACACACAGGACAGACCAGGCACTGAGTTTGGTCCTATCTTTACGGGAAAGAATGACAAAACAAGCAGACCCAAAAACATGCAGGAGGAAATAATTAGGAGGTTGGGAATATAGAGTCTCATAAAGAAAACGTCCAGAGAGGAGAGGAGCCGGTATGTGGTTAAGTAGAAAAGCAGCAGTAAGAACGGCCTCACCCTAGAATGGGACCGAGACAGAAGTGGAAAGAAAGAGAAATCGAGCGGTCTCAAGAAGATGCCGGTGTTTACGCTCAGCACGACCATTTTGGGAAGGTGTATCAGTGCAGGAAGTTTGATGAAGGGTACCTAAATTGGCCAAATACTCACAAAATTTGATTTTAAGTATTCCCCACCGAAGTTAGACTGTAGCATTTTAATTGTAGCCCCAAACTATGCAGTGATCATAGACTAAAAGATACGATAGATCAAGTAAAGGTTAGATTTATGAGCCATAAGATAAACCCAGGTATATCGGGAACAATCATCAACAAAGGACACATAGTATGCAGAACCCTTTTTAGTGAGAATAGGAGAAGGTCTCCAGATATTAGTATGGACAAGAGAAAAAAGGGAAACAGAAATAAAGGAACTTTTATTAAAAGGTAAAACTGTTATTTTAGCAAGTTTACACCCTTGACATTCATTAATTTGACTAGGAGAAACTTTATCCAATAATCCTGACTGAGCTAAAGATCGTAAGCGGCCAACAAACAAATGACCTAAACAAGAATGCCATAAATAAAACTGACTCGATTGAGAATCTAACTGAAAAGATAAAAGTGCAACGGGAGAGGTAGATAGAGGAAGATGTAGGCTTTCCACCACATAGAGATCTCAAACTTTACGGCCGGTCCCAATCTGCTTCTTTGACACCTGATCCTGTACATAACAGATAGAAGACAAAAAGATAACATCAAAACCAGAAGTATTAAGCTAACTAATAGAAAGCAAGCTGATAAACAGTTGAGGAACGTAAAAAATAGAGGGAATAGTAACAGCATATATGGCAGAGGGTGAAACAGACCCAATACATAAGACAGGCATACCAGACCCATTAGCAGTATTAATAACAATAAGAAAAGGAGAGAGATACAATTTTGGAGTAAGGAAGGTGATGAGTCATATGATGAAAGGCACCAGAATCAAAAAGCTAGACAGAAGAAGGAATATCTGAAGAGGACTTAAACAAACCTGAATGAAGAGAGATGAGAGCAGAGGCAGATGAAGATGACTGAAAGATAGACAAGATCTGCTGAAGTTGAGCAAGTTAAGTACTTAAGAAGGCCAAATTAGGACTTCGATTTGGAGTGGATGCAGTATAAGTTGCGAGAGGCCAAAAAGAACTCTGAATAGGAGCTCGGGACTGAGACTGCTGAGAGGATAAACGTCCCTTCTTGAGACAGTTGTACTTCCAATGACCTTTTTGGTGACAGAAAGCACACTCATCGGATGCTAAGGGCCCTTTTTTTGGCTTGGCAGTGGCCTGAACTGGTGGGGTCGATAATAGTAGAGGTTGAGCAGGAGCTAGGAAGACAGATGGAAACAAAGTCTGACTGGTCGTTTTGAGACTGGTTTCCTCAAAGAGAAGCTTACGAACAATCGCATCCACAGAGGGAAGAGGAGACCAGTGAAGAATGCTACCACGAATAGCCTCATACTAAGGGGAGAGAGCCGTTAAGAACTGCACTAAACGACCCTACTCCCGAAACTCAATATAAGCGTCTAGAACCTTGAGATTTGAAGGTTCTATAAAAGCCAACTAATCCCAGAGACCTGTCACTTCAATATAGAAATCTTGAATAAACAGATCCCGCTGACGAACTCCCTAAATAGTTGTTTCCAACTCATATTCTTTGGCAAAGTTGGACTGTTGATAAACCCTTTATAAGTAATCCCACACATGTTTGGCAGTGCTATGTTTAGAAAACATCATCCCAATACGGTCATCCACAGAGTTATGGAATTAGGTCAAAACTTGGGCATTATCACAATCTTAAGTGTCACAGGAAATCAGATATTCTTCTTGTTTGGGATCCGATGGACGAGGAATAGAACCAGAAACATATCCCCATTTTTTTTGGCCGAAAAGAAAATTTCTTATAACACTAGACCAATAAGTATAGTTGTCACCTGTAAGTTTGCATTTTATAATTTGGAATTTATCTTCAGACATTGTAATGAATCAGAAATAAAAGAGAAAGGAACTGATGGGACAAAGTGATAAAACTTAATAAATTTGAGGAGCCAAACTGTAATAACCCAAAGTTGAGACAGAGGGGTCAGATACTGGTGGACTGGAACCAGACAAAAGAGCCTATATACCATAGAGAGATAACCAAAACCGAGAGCAGAGACCAGAGAGAAAGCCAAAGCAGAAGCTTCGATCAACGCAGCTAGTGAGAGAAAACCAGAAATCGAGCCAAAACAGAGGTAGAGAGAGAGAGAGAGAGAGAGAGAGAGAGAGAAATTCCTCAAACCCAGACCAGAGTCGCGACGTTAGACCAAGCACTAGAAGTCAGTCGCGACTTCGACGAATACAGAGAGGGCTGTCGCGACTCCGGAGAAGCCCAGAAAGACCTTCCTGGCGTCAGAGAAGACCAGTGAAGACTTCAAACAGCAAGCGGGAATGAAGAGAAAGAACTTCAAATGATCAAGACCAGACCTAGGGTTTCGGACGTGGCTCTGATACCATGTAAGCTTTCTGTATTTCTGTATATTCCAATTATGTAATTGATTACAAGAAGACCCTAGATTATATAGCCCTAAGGCTGAAACCAAAAAAAGAAAATACAATCACGCCTAATCACAATTACGCATTTAATATGTACAATCACAATCATGCCAAATATAGAATATACACATATATTCTCACACATTGATCTCACTTCTCGATTGCCAAATATAGAATATACACATATATTCTCACACATTGATCTCACTTCTCGATTGAGTGGATCTTGAATTCATGATAAAGGACACTTGCTAGCATGTTTTAGCAAACACACAATTTTGTAACAGAGCAGTAATCACCATTTCTTTGTACAAAATTTTCTTCCTTTTCCTTTTCTTTTTCGCGTAAACGATTCTTCCACTGAGGAGGGAGAGGAAAATGTCCTCAGAATACTATAAATAAACATTAACAGGGTTCTCTCACATTTGAAGGATAAAGCTTCATTGCATTGAAATTTCTGTTTCTATATATTCTGTAGTGTTAAATTTGGTTAACTAATGCATTCCAATTTGGAAATCTGATGTTGGTCATCATGATTCTTTTAGCAAGAAACTAAATTTATAGTCATTGCCTAACCAATGATGACTTGTATAGATTTAATGAAATTCCTTCGATG
Organism: Camellia sinensis; assembly: GCF_055761805.1. Lineage (NCBI taxonomy): Eukaryota > Viridiplantae > Streptophyta > Magnoliopsida > Ericales > Theaceae > Camellia > Camellia sinensis. Next base: position 15,685,499 of record NC_138965.1, read on the forward strand.
GACACTCTCTCCAAATACGCTTGTGTATTTGAGCATGCCTACATGTGTGTGTGCACGCTGCAACTGTGTTGCATATTACTCTAGATGTGCACTGGAAGATCACCAATGGGTTATAATATACTAATTGTCAATCACAGTCAGAAGGATGAGATAATCTCTCCATCCATTCCAGTTGAGAAATTATAAAATTAACACAGCATCGTAATGGCAAATCTGTTAACATTATAGTTACAATTCTTCATGAATTTCTGAGTTCTTCAAGTCAAACATGAAGAGAAGTCCATGCTTGCCAAGTTTCAACACATGGCACTCTCATTCAGTATGCAAGGTTCTTTTAATGTAGAAAAATTGCTCATGTTGTGAGGGAGTTCCACGGACACTGTACTTTGTAAATGCAGGTCCCCATTCTTGAGAAAAATGGATCAAAAAATGTTTAAAGTGTTCTTTTCCTCATTTACAGCAACTGATGATCACTTCGATGTCTAAAAAGCTATGCTGGCAGATCCGGGAAAAATGGCCCACCTGAGATACGACCATCCATTGAGAATAAAACAATCCATACATGGGGAAAAGTAGCATCTTCTTCTGGAAGTTGTGTAGTGGAACAGATTAGTGTTATTAGGACAAGAGTGCTTCCATTGATTCAGCAATTGGTCACGTTGTCTCGCTGATAAACCATATTTTAGAGATCATGATCATGTCACGGTCATTTTCAAACCAAAAGAACTTGTATATCCTAACCCTAAGCATCATCTGACATTCATTCTTATCATTTGAATGAATTTTTTTAATCGCTGAAATTTGTTTTGAAAATTATGGCAAATAAATTTCTGATTTTTGGATTTTATCCATGTTGTAAAGCAAGAAACTTTATTTATCAGAACCATGGTTTACAGGGGACTATCAATCCATGTCAAATCGCTTACAGATGATAGCAGCATAGAACAATTTCACACGTTAATTTGATTTTGTGCTTTTGTTCAATCTAGCAATCCCCAAACATTAAAGGTTGGCATATTTTCTTCCAAAGAATCCAAGAGATCTGATCCACATATTCTGTTGAACCAAGTAATCTTTGATCGATGTACCTTGTCCGTTGCTACATGCCATAAATCAGTATGCAGTCCTCTAACCTAACAGGTTCAGGTGGGAGGCAACACCATGTTATGCCTCATGACAATGTTCTCCATCAGTAGACCGACCCTTTTGCAGATTTCTCTTCACCACTTGTTCCATTTGTGGTTGTTATCCATGTGGCATTTGCTTTATAAATACCAGCCCCAACATATCAGTGTAACACTTCTTGTAATTTACAAAATCTTAGAGATCCATTTCTTGCCTTAACTTCTTCAAATATCACAATCCCAAGCACTCATGGGTCTAGGATTGTTCCTGTTACGCAGATAATCTTCCGAGCACGTTGGAACTTCAGAGCCTGCTGGTGTACCCAAAGGCCACTTTGCTGTTTACGTTGGAGAGATTCAAAAGAAACGATTTGTGGTTCCAATATCATACTTGGATCATCCTACATTTCAAATTTTGCTAAGTCAGGCTGAAGAAGAGTTTGGGTATGATCATCCAATGGGTGGTCTCACAATCCCATGCAGAGAAGAAGCCTTCATTGATCTCATGTGTGGTTTGAATGCCTCGTAAGAATGAAGGAAAAAAAGATGCTAATATGGTTTAAACATCATTGACTTGAAAAACTAACTTCTCCAATTTTGTATCAGTAGAACCTGATTGTTTCACGGAAATCCTATGTACAAACTTTATATATTTTGTAAAGGAAAATAGAAGTCAATTCTATTCAGTCGCATCCAACAGCTTACTCTTCTTCCTTCTAGATCTTTACTTCTCGTCTTTTTTTTTCTTTCTTTTTTGACTTTATATATTTATTTTTCATCAAAAAGAAATTCTCTGTTGTTCCATTAGAAGAATCGGAATGCCGTTGCCAACTAGTAATGACAATTTGATAAACCAATTTAACTATATTAAAAATACAAAACAGGTAACTGCAAGAGAGTAATGGTAACGGAACACAATTACAAAAGCCTAAAAGGAATAGACATTCATTAAGAAGAATCGGAATTTTTTTTAAATAAGAAATAAGCCTTTGCGGATTATGTATAATATTGTGCATTCATTAAGAAGAAATAAGAATTTTTTTTTTTTCAGTTTGAGAGGAGCTTTATCTATAATCAGTGCGAAGACAACCAAAATCATGCAAGATCACTCTGGAATTGTAAGGTTTATGTTTTGTTGTAATTGAGAATCCACTAAAAGGAATAGACATTTGGGAATTTCTCTTTTCCTATTTCAAAGGAAGAACCTACTTTAAACCTATCAAACTGATGTGTCATATAATGAAAGTATGAGAGAGAGTGATGGAATGTCGACTGTGAAATATAACAGAGGTGTCAAAGAATCAATTTGGATTTATGCCGGGTAAGTCAATAATGGAAGTGATCTATCTTTTGAGGAAAGTAATAGACAAGTATATAGAAAAGAAAAGAGACATTCATATGATTTTTATCGATCTTGAGAAAGTATATGATAGAGTGTCTCCGAATATAATCTGGTGGGTATTAGAGAAGAAATGAGTGACAAAAGGGTACACTGATGTGATTAAGGACATGTACGAAGGTGTGGCGACCACTATTAGATCGCCTGCTAGAGAGACGAGTGAATTTCTAATTACTGTGGAGTTACACCAGGGATCAACCTTAAGTCTTTATCTTTTTGTTTCAGTTATAGATGAGTTGATGAGAAATATTCAGGATAATGTGCTATGATGTATGCTTTTTGCAAATGATATCGTGTTAGTAGATGAGACTAGAGAATGAGTTAACACTAAACTGGAGACATGGAGAGAAACACTTGAATCTAAAAGATTTAAGATAAGTAGAACAAAGACAAAGTACTGGAGTGGAGTGTAATTTTAGTAACAGTAACAATGGAAGTAGAGGAAAAGTGAAGACTGAGAACCAAGAACTACCTAAGAGTGAACATTTTCGTTATTTAGGATTGATTATCACAACAGTAGGGGAGATTGGAGTGGATGTGGTACGTAGAATTAAGACAGGGTGACTTAAGTAAAGGGGTGCATTTGGGGTACTATGTGATAAACAAGTATTCACTAGACTAAAAGGAAAGTTCTATAGAACGACTATTAGACCAGCGATATTGTATAAGACGGAATGATGGGCAATTAAGAAACAACATGTAGATAAGATGAGTGTCGCTGAGATGAGGATGCTAAGGTGGATATGTGGTAAGATTAGAAAAGATAGAATTATGAATGAGTATATTCGTGAATGGATAGTTGCACCGATAGAAGATAAGCTGAGATAGAATAGATTGAGATTGTTTGGTCATATGCAACGGAGGCTAACAGAGGCAGTAGTAAAGAGATGTGATACAGTGATGGTAAATGGAAGTATTAGAGGAAGGGACAGACCTAGATTGACATGGGAGAATGTAGTAAATAGAGATATGAATTTCCTTAATTTGACTAACCAAATGCTCGTTAATAGAGTCAAGTGGATAAGAAGGATTCATGTAACTGACTCCATTTGATGGGACTTAAAGCTTGGTTTGGTTTGGTAACCTACTTTAAACCTATCAACCAGAGATTAATAATGACTTTTTGTCATTCCATCTAATTAGGTCACCATTGGATGACTGAACCTAAAATCTTTCTCAGTTTCACTTAGAAAATCTTCAAAGAACAGTGGCTCAAGTACGATATTGGGACCATGAACCACTTTTAATCCTCTCCAATATAAACAAAAAAAGTGGTCCTCCAACTGAAGGGGACATAATTCATGAGGAAGCACAGCTTTCTGTCTTCCAAATCATTAGTAAAATAGTTTATATTTCATCTTCTGATCTTATTAGTAAATTAGTTTAGACATGCTATCGCTGCAGTTTGTTATGTTTATGACATTGTGATCATATACTATAAGGAAAAGAGAGGACTGAGATGTTTTAAGCATGTCTAATCCAAAGCATGAGGCCATTTACTACCGTTATCTCTTGAATTTCAAAGAGGGTCATCTGTAGGCTATGTTACTCAAAGTGGTAGGGCACAATGTTTTCCAACCAACTTACAATTTGATCTATCGCTCTAAATTCATGATATCAATGAGTAGGATAGGAAGACAAAGCCATGTTATCCTTCATGTGCTAATGTCTCTCAGTAGACCCCAGTATTCTAATGTCCTTTCACCACTCATTCTATATTTCCATAAGATATCCCACATACCTTTGATCTATATATATATATATATATATATACTCATATCAGTGAACCTATACAACCAACACAAGCTTCACATTCTTCTCTGTCAAAGCTTCCACTTGTTCTACAAATCCTTCATTCCTTTTTCTTCTTGTTGAGGAAGACAGTCCCAATTGAAAGCAATGTCTATTCGTATGCCTCGTATAATTCTTGCTAAACAAATCCTCCGACGATCTTCATCATTGAAAGCAAACCAAGCAGCCTCAGCAGCAGCAGATGTTCCCAAGGGTCATTTTGCAGTTTATGTTGGAGAGAGTGAAAAGAAGCGTTTCGTAATTCCGATATCATACTTGAACCAGCCTTCATTCCAAGACTTGTTAAGCCAAGCTGAGGAAGAATTTGGATTTGATCATCCAATGGGTGGTCTCACCATTCCTTGCAGTGAAGACATCTTCATCAATCTCACTTCTCGATTGGGTGGATCATGATTCATCATAGAGGACAGCCACCACACAATTTTGTAACAAAGCAGTATTCACCAGTTTCATGTTCAAATTTTCTTTCCTTTTTCACACAAAAGATTCAGCAAGAGGAGGGAGAGAAAAGATGTCATCAGAAGATTATAAATAGTTATTAATGGCATTCTCTGACATTTAAATGCAAAGCTTCATTCCATTGAATTTTTTGTTTTTATAGATTCTGGAGTGTTTACATGTTCATTTTCTCAATTGAAAGAAAAAAATTGTTAATATAGTTTTGACACCATTGATCTGAAAAGCTAACTTCTCCAATTTTGTATCAGTAGAATCTGTTTGTTTCATGGAAATATCCTACGTTGAGATTTTGACCTTGTTTGGTTTAACTCTCAAAACACAATTTTTGAAAAAAAATTTCAAAATTTTGTTTCTAAAATCACTTTCTCTCTCCTACACATCAAAATCAATCACTTTTTCACTCTCCTCTCTTTCTCAATCACTTTTTCTCTCACACACATCTACTCAATTACAACAAAATATCAAACCATCCCAAACTTCCATACTCCAAAATTATTTCCAAATTATACAACCAAACAAATCAAAAAAAATGCTAAACTCTCTCCCCAAAATCTTTTTTGAAAATTTATCTCCCAAAACCAAACCAAACACACCCGTTTTGTAAAGGGAAATAGAAGTAAATTTTATTCATTCACATCAAACAGCTTACTCTCGTTTCTCTATACTGTTTTCTTTTTCTTTGAAAAAAAAAAAAAAAAAACTGTTGCTTTTGTGAAGGAAATGGCTGTACAACCGCTAAAGAGCATAGAAAAATCTAAAATGGCGATGAAGAATTTATTGTTTAATTGTCCTCTCTATGAGTTATTAATCAATCAAAAAAAGTTGCTTAAACAATCAGACAGTTTTAGGTCATTGATTGATGAGATTGTTCAAACCAATATGGAGACATGACAAGGCTCCAGTTCAGAAAAATATAATATATGATCAGCCTCCTTTGAATATTATTTATAATAGCATGCTGCATTCATTAGGAACAAATAAGATTTTTGTTTTTATTTTATTTTATTTTAATTTTTTTTCCCCATTTGGGAGAAGCTTTATCTAAAATCAGTCTCAAGAAAAAAAAAATTCCCCCTGGAATTATAAGGTTCATGTTTTGTTGTAATGATCTGAATATGATCTGAACCAGCAGGTAAAAAACTAATATAGTTTTGTTGAGCATTTGATCAGAAAACAGAAGAACGAGATGATATTGAGAATTCACTAAAAGGAAATAGTCATGTCAAGTGGACCTTCATTGTTTTGTTATAGTGTATTGATTTTCCTTGACTAGTCACCCCAGAAATAGAGCAACAGCGGAAAAAGAAAAAAAAAAAAAAAAAAAAATCATATTCAAAATAAATGTATTTAATGTAGCAGCAAAAGTGCTGATCATTCACGGGAATAATTTGGGAGGACCTGAAACAATTATTAAACAAAGTCCCCTGATATGGTAATTATACTGCTTTCAAATCATTTCCATTGATTTTCCCATCATTTGTTAGCAGCCACAACATCTCTCCCAATAGCAATGAGGACCACTTGAAGATAATCATTCACATTGAGGGTCTGCCATGCAAGTTGATGCGCCCTCTGGTCCCAGACATTTAACCATAGATCGATCAATCTTTCACTGGTGTTCGAACTCCAAAAAAATGTCAAGTATACTTTATTTAACTCAACGATTATTTATTTCGTGTGACAAATAAAATAAAATAAAATTGCATACTGCTTCTTTTGTGAGGAAAAAAAAAGAGAAAAAAAGAGAAAAAAATAAAGAAAGAGAAGAAATTGTGCATTTATATTTTTAACAAGTACTAATTTTAACATTTAATAATTATATATTTTAGACCATCCTAGAATAAAAGAAAGAGCTTAGGAGTAGGGCATTGATGTTTTTCAACTAACAAACAGTTAGGTCCATTCTATGGCTCTAAATTCTTGATAATGAATTGGAAGACAACCATGTGTTCCTTCAGCTGCTTGTGTCTCTCAGTAGACCCCAATATTCTAATCTAATGTCCCTTCACCACTCATTCCACATTTCAGAGGATTAACTAACCCACATCACCTTTGATTTATATATATACACACATATAAGCAGTAAGTCTACACCACAACCAACACAAATTTTCAGTCTTGACATTTCTTCAGTGCCAAAGCTTCCACTTGTGCAAAGTCCTTTCTAATCTTTTTCTTCTTGTTCATCGATAACAATGGCAATCCGTATGCCTCGTATTGTTCATGCTAAACAAATTCTTCGACGCTCTTCACCGACAACAAACCAAGCAACAATAGATGTCCCAAAGGGCTATTTAGCAGTTTATGTTGGAGAGAGGGAAAGGAAGAGATTCGTGATTCCGATATCATACTTGAACCAACCTTCGTTCCAAGACTTGTTAAGGCAAGCTGAGGAAGAATTTGGATTTGATCATCCAATGGGAGGTCTCACCATTCCTTGCCGAGAGGAAATCTTCATTGATCTCACTTCTAGATTGGGTCGATCATGATGCAGAACATTTGACAGCATATTTTAGCTAACACACAATTTTGTAACAGTAAAAACCAGTAACATGACTGGTGTTTTCTTCTTCTTTCTTTTTTTGTTTTTGTTTACTTTGTTAACTTGAGCTGTTCACCTCTTGTAGAGAGAAAAGAATGTTACCAAAATATTATAAATAACGTGACAGTGATCTCTTGTGTCCTCAGTCAATTTTGAAGGCAAACGCTTCTTTTCATTGAAATTTTTATTCCCATAGATCACAGACATGGCCAGTTTAGCCTAAAACAAGTGAAATTGTCCTTCCGTAGATCAAATCATCAAGAAATTTTCTTCGAGTTCAATCCATTTCTTTGCATCCAAATTTCAAACACATTCCAATTCTAGTGCCCCCAGTCTTTCATATCAGATGACTTGGAAGACAATCATCTAATACCTTATGAACTTTGTCTCTCCTCGGCTATGTGCCAATTTGTAATGACAATTTGATAAATACCAGTTTAACTATATTGATTGAAACAGAATGGGTAAATGCGAGAGAGTAATAGTGAGTGCACATAATTACAAAACCTTTGTCTCTGCTAAATATATTTACCAGAAATGTTCAGCCAAAAATGAATAAAGCCTTTTTGTTGCACCTAACTAATGAGGCCACCCATTGTATGACTGAGCCAAAAATCTGTCTCAGTGGCTCAAGTATGATGTTGAGACCGTGAATCACTTTGTTTCTCCCCAACATAAACAAAAAAACTCGCGCTCCAACTGAAGGTTGCATAATCCACGAGGAATCACAGGCTTAATCTGATAATGAACTTGGTTTGTCTCAAGACATGTTACTGATGGACTCAGTGTCTAAAAAAAAAATAAAAAACTCAGCATCAACCAACTTGACTATATTTAAAAAAAGAAAAGAAACAATAACTACTGACTGAATATGATACACATTCAATCTGTAACATGAACACGAACTTAGTCTTTGATGAAAATGATCTAAAATACATTTTTTTGTAATCAGTAGGCTGCATTGACATATAATTTCAAGCGGGACCTTCATTATTTTGTTATGGTATATTGATTTTCCTTGACTAATCACCCCAGAAATAAGGCAACATCAAAAACAAAAACTGTTGGGGCAATCCCACATCACCTAGGGGGACGGACCAACTTCACCTTATAAGCGTACTGGCCCCTCAACCTGTTACAACGTGTTTTTTCCTGAGGAGGAACAAAGTCGTGAGGCCGACGAGATTCTGCGCCCACCTCGCCAAAGCGGACAATATTGTGGCAGGCACACAGGCGCCAGGCACGTGCATTTGGCGCTAGAAGGAAGGCTCGTCTCTTCCCCCGCTGTTGCGGGCCCAGTTCGCTGGGGGGTTATGTTGTGGCAATCCCACATCGCCTGGGGGGACGGACCGACTTCATCTAATAAGCGTACTGACCCCTCAACCTGTTACAACACGTTTAAAACCGTAAGGTGGGAACAGCCAACTCCGTCCCTCAACCCCAAAACAGATAGTATTGCACTCTGTCGGTTGAGCTGTTCTAGCACTCACCCAAACACAACGCATTTAAAACCGTGAGGGGAGGATAGCCAGCTCCGTCCCTTAACCCCAAAGCGGATAGTATTGTGCTCTGCTGGCTGAGCTATTCCAGCACTCACCCAGACACAATGCGTTTTTCCCCGAGGAACACAATAATGTCCGCTTGGGCGAGGTGGGCGCGAAGCCGCATTGGCCTCACGGCTTTGTTCCTCCTCAAGGGAAAACGCGTTGTAATAGGTTGAGGGGCTAGTACGCTTATAAGGTGAAGTGTGTTCATGTCACACCCCAAATCCGGGTATGACCAGCCATGGCCCACAGGGACTCCGCCCAAGGCACACGTAAACCTAACCACTAATCCATAATCACATTAAGCAACTATACAAAAGTCCAGTAATAAATAACAAAACTCAATCCAGTGACATGCCACAAGTATAAACGGCAAAACCAACCGTAATCAATACCATCCAAACTTAAGGGATATAAACAGCCTACATATCAAAATAATCCTAAATGAATCTCAATAAAAATAAAAAGAAGTATGCACAAACTTGACATAACAATCTAAAACAAAATAAATGTATGTCCTAGAGGTCCATGCAATCGAGTCTCAGCTACGCCATGAGTCCACCCTAAGTCCTTCTAACACATGGAAGTGATAAAAACTAAATCAGCTGATAGCTCAGTGAGTAGCAACATGGATAGTAAATACAGTTTTGAAAACATGGCTCAATTCCAAAATAAGATATCTATCACAGAAACTAGATTGGCACACAGTTTGGTAAATACAATCTGTTTCAAAAAGAAAGTTCCACAGTTCAACACTTAAAATACTCATATCTCGCAAGAACATGATAAATGACATTTTTCACTTAAACAGATTATAACATGAACACCAATAATTTTCTGGGTACCAATAAAAAACAAATAATATGCCACACTATTCTCAAGGCTATAAGCCCTGTTGGATCCAATACCGAACTAAAAGTCATCCTCAGGGTGGAAACCTGGGCCTTTTCTCTTAGACGATCCGATTGAAAGTCACCTAGCTTTTTTAAGGTCTTTTCCTTACAATCGTTGAGCACTAGAGTCATCACGGCCCAACCCGGATCTGTTCCCTAGTGGCCAGAGTCACCACACACAGTGGAATAATTTCACTGGACTAAATACACATATGGTCCCAATAATCAATACACATCAGTTTCGCAAAACATGGTAGTTCATTATTATAAACATGAGACCAAAACAAATAGTTTATAGTATGCCAAGTTCACACATGTTTCAGAAATAATTTGATTCAATTGATAATATAATAATTTATCAAAACAATTTAGTCATGAAACAACAATTTAATTTTCCAACAATTCAGGGTAGGGAAACATTTATAAAAATATGTACCATGAAACTACTCACCTGAAACCAAAATAATATAATCCTCGAATAGAGTATAAAAGTCCAACTAGTGCCCTGAACCAAGTATGAAAACTACACGTCACTACTAATTTAAAAATACTAAAGAATAAGAACTAAGTAACCCCAAACTAAAGCACACTAACACGGCTCAACCCAACTCACCGTTACTCTTAAATATTACCTAAGTTCATGTTCTTCAAGGTCTAAAATCACCCAGGACATGGGTTCCGATTAAAACTTAACTAAAAATAACTTTAAGATAAAACAGAGTTTTAAACAAGTTTTCCCAATCTATTCGCTAACTTTGAAAATTACAAAACCCATTCCACGCTATTCCAAAAATTCCAAAAACCTCCAGATATCAACTAATATATCCTAAGTTTCAAACCCAATTGGTTTCACTTGATTTGTTTATCAAAATAATTATCTACAATTTATTATATCCAAACAAGTTGTTTTCTGCAGCACTTTAAAGAAATTGCCGGTTCTCTTAATATACACGAGCAATCAATGCAAGGCCAAAAATGTAAGAAACCAGACTAGTAACCGGTTCTAATGACGCTGATTTGATAATTTTTGGATTTATACCCAAAGAGAACAACACTTCGAATTTACTGTTTAAAACCAGTTTTTTGGACAGATTTGAACGCATCAGTTTATATGGATTTTGACTCCCAAAAATTATGAAAAAAATCAGATATACAATTCAATATGTAATTAATCTACTGTAAAAATTTCAGTTCAAAATTCATTCGTTTGATAAGGTTTCTTGATTTTTAAAGTTTGCTGGCAGATTAATATTCTTAAGAGCAACATTATGAATTCAATTAAAATTTCTAGAATACTATCCCCATCAGCCAATCCATTCCTTTTTCTTCCACCAACTCACAACACCCACGAGCACCATAACTACGTAAACAACATATTATAATAGAACAATAATAGATTGATTAATACCTTAGAGAGTTGAGACACAAGGGTGCTGGAAATCTCTCTCCCTCTCTCTTCTCTCTCCCTCTCTCTCTCACTTTTTCTCCTTCCCGTGGCTGCTACTACATGTTGAAAGTGTTGTGCAAAACAACTATAATAAGGGTTAGGGTTTTTGTTAGGAAAACTAGGGTTGCTCTTTATATATATCCAAACAAAACTCTAAATAATTATCTTTTGTTTTATATATATCTAACTAAAAGGCTCTAATTTATTATCTCTTTATATTATTTTAAATTTCTATCTCTATTAAAAGACAAATATTATTAGATCAAAATATGCTTACTAATTTGGCACTTAAATTTATTTATTTTTTTATTTTTTTAAATAATAAATCTTGCTTCTAAATTAAAGACTTTCATCATAGATTTATTTTAGGTTTAAAAATTAATTAAAAGACCTTCCAAATATTTAATTTGCACTTAGGATTCACCATCAAAATATTTGAGATTGTAATTTTATTATTATTTAATTATTTACTTGATTTGTATATTTAGGTTCTCACAGTTCATCACTCTAGGCGATGTGGGATTGCCCAACATAACCCCCCAACGGACTGGGCCCGCAACAGCGGGGGAAGAGACGAACCCTCCTTCTAGCGCCAAATGCACGTGCCTAGCGCCTGCAGGCCTGCCACAATATTGTCCGCTTTCGCGAGGTGGGCGTGGAGCCCCGTCGGCCTCACTACTTTGTTCCTCCTTAGGGAAGAACACGTTCTAATAGGTTGAGGGTATAATGTGAAGTTGGTCCGTCCCCCAGGCGATATGGGATTGCCCCAACATAACCTCCCAGCAGACTGGGCCCGCAACAGTGAGGAAAGAGACGAGCCCTCCTTCTAGCGTGAAATGCACGTGCTTGGCGCTTGCGTGCCTGCCACAATATTGTCTACTTTGGCGAGGTGGGCGTGGAGCCCGTCGGCTTAACAACTTTGTTCCTCCTTGGGGGAAAACGCGTTGTGTCTAGGTGAGTGCTGGAACAGCTTAGCCGACAGAGCGCAATACTGTCTTCTTTGGAGTTGAGGGACGGAGCTAGCCATCCCCTCATCGCGATTTTAAATACGTTGTAACCAGTTGAGGGGCCAGTATGCTTATAAGGTGAAGTCAATCCGTCCCCCCAAGCAATATAGGATTGCCTCAACATAACCCCCAGCGAACTGGTCCCGCAACATCTAGGGAAGAGACGAGCCCTTATTCTAGCGCCAAATGCACGTGTTTGGCGCCTACGTGCCTGCCACAATATTGTCTGCTTTGGCGAGGTGGACGCGGAGCCCCGTCGGCCTCACCGCTTTGTTCCTCTTCGGGGTGTTGTGTCTGGATGAGTGCTGGAACAGCTCAGCCGGCAGAGCGCAATACTGTCTGCTTTGGGGTTGAGAAACAGAGCTGGCTGTCCCCCCCCCCACCCCACGGTTTTAAACATGTTATAACAGGTTGAGGGGCCAGTATGTTTATAAGGTGAAGTTAGTCCGTCCCCTAGGCGATGTGGGATTACCCCAACAAAGACAAACAATCATATTCAAAGTAAATGTAACAGCAAAAGTACTGATCATTGCTTGGGTATAATTGGGAGACCTGAAACAACAATCAAATCAAACAAAGATCTTTCATACCGCTTTCAAATCATTGCCTGCGGTTTGGCCATCATGTGTTAGCAACCACGATATTTCTACCAATAGCAATGAGGACCACTAGAAGATAATCATTCACATGGACTTCACGAGGGCATTTCGTGCAAGTTGATGCATCCTGTGGTCCCCATACATTTAACCATAGTTCTATCTTTTACTAGTTTTTCGAACTCCAAAAATCTCAGTTTATTTAATTTTTGTTAATTTTTTTTAAAAAAAATACTGCGTACTGTTTTGCATTCATATTTTTAACAAGTACAAATTTTAAAATTTATTGATTATATACATCCTAGAAAAGGGGGGAAAAAAAAGAAAAAAAAAAAAGAGCTTAGTTGTCTGAAGCATATCTTGGAAGTGGTAGGGCATTGATGTTTTTGAACTAGAGAATAGTTTTGTGATGGCCCAGGTGTTATCCGTCTTGTTCCTTTTTATTTAACTCCGATTTTGCCTCATTAGTGTGTCAAGTTCCACTTAGAGTCTTGTTAATCTTTTGGGTTGTGGCGATTCGGGAACTCTCATTGAAATTTCCATCCTTGTTCGTTTCGGTGTTAACGTTTTCCTTGCTTTGGAGGGTGCATGGCCGAGTTCAGAGTACTCGGGGGTTTGGACCAGAAATTCTGGGCTGCTGGGCCAGGGCCGCATGTGCGGGGCCCTAGGCCGCACGTGCAGGGGGTGAAGCCGCACGTGCGGGAATGGGTGAATTTCAATGTGTTGCACACTGCTTTAATTGCAGGTGCGGAGGGGAAGTGCGGGGAAATCCGCACATGCGGGGATCAGTGCCGTACGTGCGAGAAAAAGGCTCCGCATGTGTGGGACACATGCCACACGTGCGAGATGGGGTCAGTCCGAAAACTCTGTTTTTTCTCTTCATTTGGGCTGTTTGTAAACCATTTTGTTGTATCACTCTCTCTCTCTCTAAAAACACAACTCTCTCCCCTCTCTTTACATTTCTACCTCAAAAGCAAGATCAAAACACTTGATCCTCTTCCATCCACTTGGAATCTAACTATAGTTTCTACATCAAAGCTATAGAACTCCTCAAGAGCTCTCTTGTATGTGGTGGAGATTTGGTTCTTGGCACCATCAATCCTAGGGTTTCAACTCTTCTTCGTCATCAAAACCTTGAGGTAGGGATATTCTTGAGTTATATATATATATATATGTTTTGCAAGATTAAATGTTGATTTTATGTTCCTCTTGAGTTTATTTTGCAGAGTTTGGTTGTGTCTCAAGAGAGTAGAGATTTTTCAAATAGAAGGTTTGAGACTTCAAATGTTTTTAAGTTGATTTTTGAGAAGTTCACTTCTACTAATTTGGGAAAGATATTTTATGGGAGTTCACTAAGAAAATGGGGAGATGTTTTGGTTTCTAATATAAAACCCTAGAAATTTGGGAATTTTGGGAAAATGTGAACATGTCTAAGGGTTTCATTATGGTTTTGTGTCAAGAGAATGATTGAGAGTGAATTTTCACCATATGTTTAGCAAAATAGCAATTTACTTGATATATGAGAGATGAGATGTTATTTCAACATTATTGCTAAACGCTTGAAAAACGCATTGTTGTGAAGTGGCAAATTGTTGTGCACCATGGCTAGTGAGAATTATGAACATTGGAAACTAATATTTGAAAACATCACATGTAGTCTTGAATATACCACATTGTGGAGAATTATGCATGATGAGAAATTGTAGTTATGTGTTGATGACATGTGGTTATCTTGTAAAAAGAACATCGAATGGAGGAATTGAGAAAATGTGATTATTGATGTTATTGTAGAAATATTTGAAATGGAGAAATGCTATGAGGTATGGAGAATCATTGTATTGCATATTCATTCAATTTATTATTATGCATTGTAAATTTAGATTGAAGATATTTATTTCATGAAAGAAAAAGATATTGTAATAAGAACTATGGAAATGTGCTATGGGGTAAATACGTTGGTAAGTCTAGTTAGGAGGTGTAGATGAATTTGATAAGTTGGCCAGAGTGTCCATGGTGAAAGACCAAAAACCCGCGCAGATAGGTGTCGAGCCTTCCGGTTAATACCGGTAAAAATGATAATTTGGTAGTACTTGTAGAGTCCATTTGCAGACACCAGCCTAGGGATTACCAGTGTCGTATTTACCGCCCCTATTGATTAAAAAAAGAATTGGAAGCTTTGAAATTGTTGAGATTGCGAAAATATTAGTGAAAACATGGTGATTTTTAAGTTGTGTATCGAAATAAAGTTTTTTTTCCTCATAATGGCATTACATGGCATCACCTTTGTATATAATGTTGAGGAGGTTTGCATAACTGTATATACTCTGTTAGAATTCTCTACTGGGCTTTATACTCACCCCTATGGGATTTTGGTGCAGGTAAAGATGTAGTGATCCCGCCGAGCTGAAGGTGTGGATATGCTTTTATGAAGAGTAGATTACTCTTTTGTTTTGTGGTAAAATTTCTTTCTTTTTGTAAAGCCAAGGGCTAACCTGTATGGGTCCGAGAGACCATTTTGTGTAACCGGGCTTATGCCTTGGAAGATGTAAACCCTTAAGGGCATTTTAATTGCTTGAGACTAGATGTTTCACATGCTATAGATTCATGTGTTTTTAGTGCCATTGAATGTATATCTGCATGTGAACTTTTGTATAAGCACGTTCATTTAAAAATGTATAGATGGAAGAACTATTGTCTTTATTATTTGGTGATTGTTGATTAATATAGTCAGATTATGTGAATTATTTTGGGGCGTTACAAGTTTGGTCCATTTTATGGCTCTAAATTCTTGATGATGAATTGAAGACAAAACCATGCATTCCTTCAGCTGCTAATGTCTCTCTGTAGACCCCAATATTCTAATGCCCCTTCACCACTCATTCTACATTTCAAAGGATAACCCACATCACCTTTGATCTATATATACACATGTAAGAAGTTAATCTACACCATAGCCAACACAAGTCTCAAGTCTTGACATTCTTCATTGTCAAAGCTTCTACTTCCACAAAATCCACTCTATTATTTTCCTTGTTCATTCAGAAAAATGGCTATTCGTATGCCTTGCATTATTCATGCTAAACAAATCCTCCAACGGTCTTCATCATCAAAATCAAACCAAGAAGCTTTATCAGCAACAGTAGATGTCCCAAATGGTTACCTATCAGTTTATGTTAGAGAGAGCGAAAGGAAGCGATTTGTGATTCCGATATCATACTTGAACGAACCTTCATTCCAAGACTTGTTAAGCCAAGCTGAGGAAGAATTTGGATTTGATCATCCCATGGGTTATCTCACCATTCCCTGCAGAGAGGCCATCTTTATTGATCTCACTTCTCGATTGGGTCGATCATAACTGGCTGCATATTTGTAACTAGATAACACAATTTTGTAAAGCTCCACTAATCACCATTTATAAATACAAATTTTATTTATTTTCCTTTTTTCAGGTCTTGGAGAAGCGAAATAAAATATCATCAAATTACTGTAAATAGAAAATATGGCGTTTTCTCCACATCTTTGATCAAATTTGAAGGCAAAAGTTTCATTTTTTTGTAATTCTTGTTTCTATAGATTCTGATGTGATACTGAATAAATACTTAAACTAAAACATTCACAAAAACTTAAAGAACACTTAATTTAACGTGATTCAACAGTGTGCCTACATCTACACCTACGGTGAGCAGAGGAGGAATTTCACTCGTAGGTGCTGAGCACTTAAATAGATAGTAGTGCAATCACTAGTTAAGAGAGAATTATGCATAATTAAACATATAATTCCACATAATCAAAATAATTAAAATTAGTATCTCATAATTTTTTCTCCTTTCTTTTTGCCATCAGCTACCATGTTCAATTAAGGGTGTGCAAAAAACTTGGTTGTATTGAGTTAACTCGATTGGGTTAGCTCAATGAGTTGGCTCATATTCTACAAGGCTTGCAAGTTGACAAATTGTACTTCTAGAATCTTGCTAGATATATTCTACTGATATTCTGTAGGTGCAGCTTGCAAGCAAGCAAGTTGGCAAGTTGAAGTTATGGAAAAGTATCCCTTTGTCCTCCAATTTTGGAGTATAAATAGGGGTGCTAGTAGAGTGAAAAAATTAGAGCAAATGAAAGCAAATGAAGAGAAAGTGAGTGAGTATTCAAGGATGAGAGAGTGATTTGAGTTTGAGAGTGTTGCCTCCTCCTCCTCCTCCATTTGTAATCTTATTTTCTTTTGTAATTTTCTTCCTCAAGTTTAGTGTAAATTCGCTTCCGTGGACGTAGGCGCATTGCCAAAACACATAAAACTTTTGTATTTCTTGTTTGGTTACTTGTTTTGTGTTTGTTTCTGGGCCTGGGCACAACAAACTTATCAACCCGTGTCATCATGTACAGTTTGAAAAGGTGAGTAGAGTACCATGCGAAATTAGGAGTGTGCAAAATACCTGTCAATCTACACCTAGACATGTGGCTTGAGAGAGAGTATAACAAGCAGGTTAGATGATAAAAATGTAACATTAGTTGACATGTGACTTAATGTTTAATAAGTCTATGAACACAAAAATCAAATACAGAATTAAACACATAAAATAAATGAATGAATAAGATTTTAAAGAAACGAGTTATCCTAATAAATCTTGCAAAATCTTACTATCTATATACTTTTTGAGTCTAATTTTGTATTTTGTTTGTGTCCCTAATATATTGTTGCTTAAAATTTGGCATGACTAGAGTTACCCCTGGCCAAGAGCTACTTAAAAACTGATCTGAGACCAAACCATCAAACTTTGTTGCTTCCACCATTTATGTCCATCCAAGACCATTTTGATATCACAAACAACTTCGATTCTCCCTCTAATTTCTTACACCAATGTTCTCAAACCAGCAATCTTAGAGCCCTGAAGAAACTTCATGCAAATCTACTCAGAAAAGGCACTCTTTTTCTCTCTCTTGGCCTCCACACCAAACTCATCTTCACATACACTACATGCCTTCAAATTCAAAGAAACCCACTTCAAACTCTCAAAAAATTCTTCACCTTCCTCAACCCAACAAACCCATTACCCTTCAATGCACTGATCTCAGATTTTCGTAGAAAAAGATGTTTTTTTCTCGCTCTCCAAACATTTTCCTTCATGCACACTAATGGGGTTCCTGTAGACACATACGCTTTGTGTAGTTCTTTGACAGCTTCATCCGATATGAAAAATGTTGAATTTGGTAAGCAATTGCATACCCATGTGATGAAATTGGGTTGGTCATCGAGTGTGTTTGTGGGGAGTGCTCTGATTGATCTGTATGCGAAATTGTTGCTTATTAAAAATGCGGTCCAACTGTTCGATGAAATGCCTGTTAGAAACACAGTGTGTGCGAATGCTCTTTTGTCAGGCTATGCCGAGGCCAAATTGTGGGCTGAGGGACTTGAGCTTGTTCAGAACATGCCCGGATTAAACTTGAACTTTGATAATTTCACATTATCAGCTACTTTGCGTGTGTGTGGTGGACTATTTGCTGTTGAACTAGGTGAACAAATTCACGCCAAAATGATACGTACTGTGCCTAAAGTGGGAGATGATGTGTTTCTGCAGAGTTCATTGATTGAAATGTATGGAAAGTGTGGACTAGTACAGAAAGCTAGGAAGGTCTTTAGAATGGTGGGTTTTAGACTAGAGGGAGAGAGGAAGAGGGATGTTGTTTTGTGGACTTCCATGCTTGGTGTATATGGAAGAAATGGCTGTTTTAAAGAAGTGATTGGATTGTATAAAGAGATGTTGAGGGAGGGGGTCACACCGGATGGGGTGGCATTCATGACAATCATCTCAGCTTGTGGTCACACCGGCCAAGTGAATCTTGGGATTGAATATTTTGAATCCATGGTTTGTGATTTTGGATTGGATCCAAGACCAGAGCACTATAGTTGCTTGATTGATTTGCTTTGTCGAGCTGGTGAGTTGGACAAGGCGTGGAAGTTGATGAATGAGATGTCAAATAAGGCAAACGGAAGTTGCACAGTTTCCATGTGGGGGGCTTTGCTTAGCGCCTGCAATGAATGTGGGAACGTTGATTTGGCTAAATTGGCCACACAAAGGGCTCTTGAATTGGATCCTCGGAATGTAGGGATTTATGTCTTGCAATCAAATATGTACGCAAAGTATGGTATGTGGAATGAGATCAAGCAGTTGAGGGAGCAGATGAAGGAGAGAGGGCTGGAGAAAGATGTTGGTTGTAGTTGGATAGAGGTCACAAGTTGAATTGGAGGGCAAGTCTATGTGTGTGTCATGTTGCAAAAAGTTGCAGAATTTACAAAGCAGCGGGAGATCCAATTTTACAACTAGATGTTCTTCAGTTTGGATGGAATAAAACTCATTCACATTGGGGATTTTCAAAATTAAGTCTTGGTATTGGGTGTTTTCAAAACCTTGTTCTTTTTTGGAAAGCTTGAAACAAGCCCCTTAGCTTGTCCCACATTGAAAAGTGGGGAAAGTTGGAGCGAGCTACATGGAATACTCTCTTGAATAGAGAAATATGGAGAAAGATGTTAGATTGTATGCACGTGTACAGTAAGAACCGTGAATTGCACAAGCACGCACGCACGTTGTGTGGATAATGGTTTATCTCGAATAAAGAAATGTCGAGAAAGATGTTGCGGTGCCTACACGTAGGGTGTGTTTGTTTAAACCGACTGGATAAGAGGAGATTGTAATCTATTGAATTGTTAGTTTCGGGATAAATTGTCCCCAGACTATAGTCATGGGATTAGATGTCTGGATTTGACTATTTTTAGTGAATCTAATGTTTGGTTAGATGGACTGGATAAGGATAAATGTTCAAAAGACTATTTTACGCTTATAATTTATAATTTTTATTTAATATATAATTTTAAATTTGTAATCTATAATTTATAATTTAACAACACTAAAAAAATTTAATTTATAAGGCCATAATTTTTAATTTATTATTTTCAATTAAATTAAATTTATAATTTATAATTTATATTTTTTATTTAATATATAATTTTAAATTAACGACAATAAAAAATAATTTTATTTAAATATAAATTAAATTTTCAACAACACTAACCAAAATTAATTTATAAGGCCATAATTTATAATTTATTATTTTTAAATAAATTTAATTTATAATTTATATTTTTTATTTAATATATAATTTTAAATTAACAACACTAAAAAAATAATTTATAAATATTTAAAAGACTATTTTACCATTTTCTAATTGTTTGCTAAGTATAACATGGGAGTAAAATGGATATTTCAGAGCCTAATCCCATAGGATACCAATCCCATGGAAACAATCCCACCCCTCTCCATGAGATAGGATAGTTCCACAAATATGATACTAATAATCCGGGAGAACTATTAGTCTGGAATAAAAAAAATGAAACAAACAATGGACTATTAGTCTGATGGAATTAATAGTTCAATCTCACACCCTAATCCTTCAAAAAAAAAACATACCCGTATACAAAGAACCATGCATTCGCACTTGCACGAGTGATGAGGATAGTGGTGCACCCTGGTTCAGAAGGGTTGTTACACCCAGTCGGAGGGGTGCATTCAGGCCCATAAATAGGCAAGGGGTCCTGACCATTTTGTTCATCCCGTAATTCATGTTTATTGCCTTTTTTGGTACAATAGTTAAATCCAACTTTGTTGTATACTGATAGCAAACTTGATGCATCTCGGTACACATTTTTCCAGGGAAAAAAGTTTTTCAGCAAGGCGACTTGAAGCGATTTTCAACCAAATTTGAAGACCAGTTTTGCATAATCGAATTGGGGATTAAGAAGCTCTCATTTCAATGTATTGAAATAATTTTTATCTTTATTTTTAACAATAAAAAATAAAACATTTTTTAAAAGAATTGCCTACTTATTTTCTTTTCATTTTCTCAACCTATTCAAACAAAAACAAGGAATTTACTCTCAATACATTTCCTTTTTCCTTTCTTTTCCCTTTAATTTTTGGTTGTATTCACAATACGCAAAAAAGAAAATTGAACAAATATTTTTCTGAATTATTTTAACAATAGAACAATTTTAGAAATTTGAATTATATCCAACTTGAGACCTTTGAGGGAGTATCCAAGTGTCAAGCGTTGACCACCAAGTCAATCCTCTTGAGGTTATAACTAAGTATAACTAATAGGACTTTTCTCATGTGTGCCTTGCATATGGTATGCAAGGCAGTTACACCCTTCCATTTTGCATTTACACATTTATATGTATTGGGTTATATCAAAATATTTGGAAACTTACACATTGGTGACCTGCTAAGCAGGTCAGTTTCCAGGTAAATTAATAAAATAATATATTATATGACTAAAGGTGTAAATGGTCTCAAGAAAGGCGTAAGGAATTTCAGAAAAGGCGTAACTGATTACTGAAAAGTATAAATCATTTACACCTTTTATGAACACTTACTCCTTTTGTGTAAGAATTTTTGGCATAAGATTTATACCTTTTGTGGAAGCCCAACTTAAAGCTTTTCGGAAGTCAAAAATTCTTACACAAAAGGAGTAACTTTTCAAAATATATATAAGCACTTCCACGAAAAGGTATAAGGTTAAGAAAAAGGTGTAAATTTGATGAATTTTTTTTTCCACGAAAGGTATAAGTGACTTCCGAAATAGGTTTAAATTGGCCTTTCACAAAAGGTGTAAGTTCGAAGAAAAAGTATAAATCTCATGCCAACAATTCTTACACAAAAGCAGTAACTTTTGAAAAATGGTGTAAATATTTTCACGAAAAGTATGACGGAGTAACATTTCAAAGCGTTGATAACGAGAAAAGGAGTAACAAAGGGTTCATTTAAAAATGTTCGTAAACACAGAAGGAGTAACATATGTTCATCTGAAAGTAGTAAACACAGAAGGAGTAACATTTCGAAGTGTTCATAAACCCAATTGAGACAACCACTGAACAAATCAAAGGGTCGTGACCACCGCTGACCACCCAAGCGTCGGTGGGCTCCAGTGCTCACAGCCTTCTGAGATCGGCACCTCCACTGGCACCGCCGCCGCAAATCAAAGGTTTTTTGAAAGATTGGCTATCGATCTTGGTCTCTCTGTGTCGATGTCGGTCTCTCTCTGTCGATCCCTGTTTATCTCGGTCTGTCTCCAGCGATCTTGGTATGTCGGTGTCCATGTGGGTCTCTTCTCTGTCGATCTCTGTCGATCTCGGTCCCTCTGTCGATCAGTGTCCATCTAGGTCTCTATGTCTGTGGATCTCAGTCTATCTCTCTCTCTCTCTCTCTCTCTCTCTCTCTCTCTCTCTCTCTCTCTATGTCTCTGTCCGTTGCTCTATACTAAAAACGGTATCTATATCTGTCGATAACAGTCTGTCGATCAGTTATACCTTTTGTGGAAAAATAAAGTCATCAAATTTACACCTTTTCCCTAAGCTTCTACCTTTTTGTGGAAGTGCTTATATTTTTTTGAAAAGTTACTCCTTTTGTGTAAGAATTTTGGCATAAGATTATACCTTTTCTTCGAACTTACACCGTTTGTGGAAGGCCAACTTAAACCCATTTCGGAAGTCACTTATACCTTTTGTGAAAAGATAAATTCATCAAATTTACACCTTTTGCTTAAGCTTACACCTTTCGTCGAAGTGCTTATATTTTTTTCGAAAAGTTACTGCTTTTGTGTAAGAATTTTTGGCATAAGATTTATACCTTTTCTTCGAACTTACACCGTTTGTGGAAGGCCAACTTAAACCTTTTTCGGAAGTCACTTATACCTTTTGTGAAAAGATAAATTCATCAAATTTACACCTTTTGCTTAAGCTTATACCTTCGTGGAAGTGCTTATATATTTTTCGAAAAGTTACTCCTTTTGTGTAAGAATTTTTGGCATAAGATTTATACCTTTTCTTCGAACTTACACCTTTTGTGGATGCCCAACTTAAAGCTTTTTCGCAAGTCAGTTATACCTTTTGTGAAAAAATAAATTCATCAAATTTACACCTTTTGCTTCGGCTTATACCTTTTCGTGAAACTGCTTATATTGTTCTTGAAAAGTTACTCCTTTTGTGAAATAATTTTTCTCATAAGATTTATACTTTTTCTTGAAACTTACACCTTCTGTGAAAGAGTATATAAGCACAAAAGTATAAATGTCATGCCAAAAATTCTTACACAAAAGGAATAACTTTTCAAAAATGGTGTAAGTATTTTCAGTAAAAAGTGTAAGCTTAATCAAAAGGTGCAAAATTAATGATTTTTTTTTTTCACAAAAGGTATAAGTGACTTCCGAAATAGGTTTAAGTTGGGCTTTCACAAAAGGTGTCAGTTCGAAGAAAAAGTCCAAAGTATAAATCTTATGCCAACAATTCTTACACAAAAGCAGTAACTTTTCCAAAATGGTGTAAATATTTTAATGAAGGAGTAACATTTGAAAGCGTTGATAACCAGAAAAGGAGTAACAAAGGGTTCATTTCAAAATGTTCGTAAACACAGAAGGAGTAACATATGTTCATCTCAGAGTAGTAAACACAGAAGGAGTAACATTTCGAATTGTTCATAAACCAATTGAGAGAACCACTGAACAAATCAAAGGGTTCGTGACCCCCGCTGACCACCCAAAGCGCGGTGGGCTCCGGTACTCACAGCCTTCTGAGATCGGCAACTCCACTTGCACCGACGCCGCAAATCAAAGAATTTTTGAAAGATTGGCTATCGATCTTGGACTCTCTGTGTCGATGTCGGTCTCCCTCTGTCGATCCCTGTTTATCTCGGTCTGTCTCCAGCGATCTTGGTCTGTCGGTGTCCATGTGGGTGTCTTCTCTGTCGATCTCTGTCGATCTCGGTCCCTCTGTCGATCAGTGTCCATCTAGGTCTCTATGTCTGTTGATCTCAGTCTATCTCTCTCTCTCTCTCTCTCTGTCCGTTGCTCTATATTAAAAACGGTTCTCGTTTACATTGACATACTTGGTTGGATTTGGACTCGGAGTCGCTATTGGAAGCCTTCCCAGACTCGTCTTGTATGAAACGGAGTTCTACTGGGAGAAAGGCCAAGCCCTCCGAAACGCCCTTCTCTCTCACATTGCCATTATCTGAACAAGACAAATACAGTGTGATTGGATTTTAGGAACTTGCAAAAAAAACGGAACTTGGACGTTTTGCGAAGTTACTTACATCTCTTTGTGGCATAGATGTATACGTTTTCTCCGAACTTACACCTTTTGTGAAAGTCCAACTTAAAGCTTTTTTGGAAGTCAGTTATACCATTTGTGAAAAAATAAATTCATCCAATTTACACCTTTTGCTTAAGCTTATACCTTTTCGTGGAAGTGCTTATATTTTTTTAGAAAAGTTACTCCTTTTGTGTAAGAATTTTTGGCATAAGATTTATACCTTTTCTTCGAACTTACACCGTTTGTGGAAGGCCAACTTAAACCCATTTCGGAAGTCACTTATACCTTTTGTGAAAAGATAAATTCATCAAATTTACACCTTTTGCTTAAGCTTACACCTTTCGTCGAAGTGCTTATATTTTTTTCGAAA
Organism: Camellia sinensis; assembly: GCF_055761805.1. Classification (NCBI taxonomy): domain Eukaryota; kingdom Viridiplantae; phylum Streptophyta; class Magnoliopsida; order Ericales; family Theaceae; genus Camellia; species Camellia sinensis. Next base: position 15,709,829 of record NC_138965.1, read on the forward strand.
AGTTACTGCTTTTGTGTAAGAATTTTTGGCATAAGATTTATACCTTTTCTTCGAACTTACACCGTTTGTGGAAGGCCAACTTAAACCTTTTTCGGAAGTCACTTATACCTTTTGTGAAAAGATAAATTCATCAAATTTACACCTTTTGCTTAAGCTTATACCTTCGTGGAAGTGCTTATATATTTTTCGAAAAGTTACTCCTTTTGTGTAAGAATTTTTGGCATAAGATTTATACCTTTTCTTCGAACTTACACCTTTTGTGGATGCCCAACTTAAAGCTTTTTCGCAAGTCAGTTATACCTTTTGTGAAAAAATAAATTCATCAAATTTACACCTTTTGCTTCGGCTTATACCTTTTCGTGAAACTGCTTATATTGTTCTTGAAAAGTTACTCCTTTTGTGAAATAATTTTTCTCATAAGATTTATACTTTTTCTTGAAACTTACACCTTCTGTGAAAGAGTATATAAGCACAAAAGTATAAATGTCATGCCAAAAATTCTTACACAAAAGGAATAACTTTTCAAAAATGGTGTAAGTATTTTCAGTAAAAAGTGTAAGCTTAATCAAAAGGTGCAAAATTAATGATTTTTTTTTTTCACAAAAGGTATAAGTGACTTCCGAAATAGGTTTAAGTTGGGCTTTCACAAAAGGTGTCAGTTCGAAGAAAAAGTCCAAAGTATAAATCTTATGCCAACAATTCTTACACAAAAGCAGTAACTTTTCCAAAATGGTGTAAATATTTTAATGAAGGAGTAACATTTGAAAGCGTTGATAACCAGAAAAGGAGTAACAAAGGGTTCATTTCAAAATGTTCGTAAACACAGAAGGAGTAACATATGTTCATCTCAGAGTAGTAAACACAGAAGGAGTAACATTTCGAATTGTTCATAAACCAATTGAGAGAACCACTGAACAAATCAAAGGGTTCGTGACCCCCGCTGACCACCCAAAGCGCGGTGGGCTCCGGTGCTCACAGCCTTCTGAGATCGGCAACTCCACTTGCACCGACGCCGCAAATCAAAGAATTTTTGAAAGATTGGCTATCGATCTTGGACTCTCTGTGTCGATGTCGGTCTCCCTCTGTCGATCCCTGTTTATCTCGGTCTGTCTCCAGCGATCTTGGTCTGTCGGTGTCCATGTGGGTGTCTTCTCTGTCGATCTCTGTCGATCTCGGTCCCTCTGTCGATCAGTGTCCATCTAGGTCTCTATGTCTGTTGATCTCAGTCTATCTCTCTCTCTCTCTCTCTCTGTCCGTTGCTCTATATTAAAAACGGTTCTCGTTTACATTGACATACTTGGTTGGATTTGGACTCGGAGTCGCTATTGGAAGCCTTCCCAGACTCGTCTTGTATGAAACGGAGTTCTACTGGGAGAAAGGCCAAGCCCTCCGAAACGCCCTTCTCTCTCACATTGCCATTATCTGAACAAGACAAATACAGTGTGATTGGATTTTAGGAACTTGCAAAAAAAACGGAACTTGGACGTTTTGCGAAGTTACTTACATCTCTTTGTGGCATAGATGTATACGTTTTCTCCGAACTTACACCTTTTGTGAAAGTCCAACTTAAAGCTTTTTTGGAAGTCAGTTATACCATTTGTGAAAAAATAAATTCATCCAATTTACACCTTTTGCTTAAGCTTATACCTTTTCGTGGAAGTGCTTATATTTTTTTGGAAAAGTTACTCCTTTTGTGTAAGAATTTTTGGCATAAGATTTATACCTTTTCTTCGAACTTACACCGTTTGTGGAAGGCCAACTTAAACCCATTTCGGAAGTCACTTATACCTTTTGTGAAAAGATAAATTCATCAAATTTACACCTTTTGCTTAAGCTTACACCTTTCGTCGAAGTGCTTATATTTTTTTCGAAAAGTTACTGCTTTTGTGTAAAAATTTTTGGCATAAGATTTATACCTTTTCTTCGAACTTACACCGTTTGTGGAAGGCCAACTTAAACCCATTTCGGAAGTCACTTATACCTTTTGTGAAAAGATAAATTCATCAAATTTACACCTTTTGCGTAAGCTTACACCTTTCGTGGAAGTGCTTATATTTTTTTCGAAAAGTTACTCTTTTTGTGTAAGAATTTTTGGCATAAGATTTATACCTTTTTTCGAACTTACACCGTTTGTGGAAGGCCAACTTAAACCTTTTTCGGAAGTCAATTATACCTTTTTCTGAAAAGATAAATTCATCAAATTTACACCTTTTGCTTAGGCTTATACCTTTTTGTGGAAGTGCTTATATTTTTTTGAAAAGTTACTCCTTTTGTGTAACAATTTTTGGCATAAGATTTATACCTTTTTTCGAACTTACACCGTTTGTGGAAGGCCAACTTAAACATTTTTCGGAAGTCAATTATACCTTTTTGTGAAAAGATAAATTCATCAAATTTACACCTTTTGCTTAGGCTTATACCTTTTCGTGGAAGTGCTTATATTTTTTTGAAAAGTTACTCCTTTTGTGTAACAATTTTTGGCATAACTTTTATACCTTTTGTTCGAACTTACACCGTTTGTGGAAGGGCAACTTAAACCTTTGTCGGAAGTCATTATACCTTTTGTGAAAAGATAAATTCATCAAATTTACACATTTTGACCCTCTCGTGGAAGTGCTTATATTTTTTTTGAAAAGTTACTCCTTTTGTGAAATAATTTTTGTCATAAGATTTATACTTTATCTTCAAACTTACACATCTTGTGAAAGAGTATATAACCACAATAGTATAAACTTGATGGCACAAATTCTTACACAAAAGGAGTAACTTTTAAAAAAAAATATAAGCACTACCACGAAAAGGAATAAGGTTAAGAAAAAGGTGTAAATTTGATGAATTTTTTTTTCCACAAAAGGTATAAGTGACTTCCGAAATAGGTTTAAGTTGGCCTTTCACAAAAGGTGTAAGTTCGAAGAAAAAGTATAAATGTCATGCCAACAATTCTAACACAAAAGCAGTAACTTTTCAAAAATGGTGTAAACATTTTCACGAAAAGTATGAAGGAGTAACATTTCAAAGCGTTGATAACCAGAAAAGGAGTAACAAAGGGTTCATTTCAAAATCTTCGTAAACACAGAAGGAGTAACATATGTTCATCTCAGAGTAGTAAACACAGAAGGAGTAACATTTCGAAGTGTTCATAAACCCAATTGAGACAACCACTGAACAAATCAAAGGGTCGTGACCACCGCTGACCACCCAAGCGTCGGTGGGCTCCGGTGCTCACAGCCTTCTGAGATCGGCACCTCCACTGGCACCGCCGCCGCAAATCAAAGGTTTTTTGAAAGATTGGCTATCGATCTTGGTCTCTCTGTGTCGATGTCGATCCCTGTTTATCTCGGTCTGTCTCCAGCGATCTTGGTCTGTCGGTGTCCATGTGGGTCTCTTCTCTGTCGATCTCTGTCGATCTCGGTCCCTCTGTCGATCAGTGTCCATGTAGGTCTCTATGTCTGTCGATCTCAGTCTATCTCTCTCTCTCTCTCTCTCTCTCTCTCTCTCTCTCTCTGTCCGTTGCGCTATATTAAAAACGGTTCTCTTTTACATTGACATACTTGGTTGGATTTGGGGTCGGAGTCGCTATTCCAAGCCCTCACAGACTCGTCTTCTCTGAAACGGAGTTCTACTGGGACAAAGGCCAAGCCCTCCGAAACGCCCTTGTCTCTCACATTGCCATTATCTGAACAAGACAAATACAGTGTGATTGGATTTTAGGAACTTACAAAAAAAACGGAACTTGGACGTTTTGCGAAGTTACTTACATCTCTTTGTGGCATAGATCTATACGTTTTCTCCGAACTTACACCTTTTGTGAAAGTCCAACTTAAAGGTTTTTTGGAAGTCAGTTATACCATTTCTGAAAAAATAAATTCATCAAATTTACACCTTTTGCTTAAGCTTATACCTTTTCGTGGAAGTGCTTATATTTTTTTGGAAAAGTTACTCCTTTTGTGTAAGAATTTTTGGCATAAGATTTATATCTTTTCTTCGAACTTACACCGTTTGTGAAAGGCCAACTTAAACCCTTTTCGGAAGTCACTTATACCTTTTGTGAGAAGATAAATTCATCAAATATACACCTTTTGGTTAAGCTTACACCTTTCGTGGAAGTGCTTATATATTTTTCGAAAAGTTACTCCTTCTGTGTAAGAATTTTTGGCATAAGATTTATACCTTTTCTTCGAACTTACACCTTTTGTGGAAGCCCAACTTAAAGGTTTTTCGGAATTCAGTTATACCGTTTGTGGAAAAATAAAATCATGAAATTTACACCTTTTGCCGAAGCTTATACCTTTTCGTGGAAGTGCTTATAATTTTTTTGGAAAAGTTACTCCTTTTGTGTAAGAATTTTTGGCATAGGATTTATACCTTTTTTCGAAGTTACACCGTTTGTGGAAGGCCAACTTAAACCTTTTTCGCAAGTCACTTATACCTTTTCGTGGAAGTGCATATATTTATTTTAAAAAGTTACTCCTTTTCTGTAAAAATATTTGGCATAACTTTTATAGCTTTTCTTCGAACTTACACCTTTGTGGATGCCCAACTTAAAGCTTTTTCGCAAGTCAGTTATACCTTTTGTGAAAAAATAAATTCATCAAATTTACACCTTTTGCATCGGCTTATACCTTTTCATGAAACTGCTTATATTTTTCTTGAAAAGTTACGCCTTTATGAAATAATTTTTCTCATAAGATTTATACTTTTTCTTCAAACTTACACCTTCTGTGAAAGAGTATATAAGCCCAAAAGTATAAATGTTATGCCAAAAATTCTTACACAAAAGGAGTAACTTTTCAAAAATTGTGTAAGTATTGCAGGAAAAAGTGTAAGCATAAGCAAAAGGTGCAAAATTAATGAATTTTTTTTTTCACAAAAGGTATAAGTGACTTCGAAATAGGTTTAAGTTCGGCTTTCAGAAAAACTGTCAGTTCGAAGAAAAAGTATAAATCTTATGCCAACAATTCTTACACAAAAGGAGTAACTTTTCCAAAATGGTGTAAATATATTAACGAAGGAGTTACTTTTCAAAGTGTTGATAACCAGAAAAGGAGTAACAAAGGGTTCATTTCAAAATCTTCGTAAACACAGAAGGAGTAACATATGTTCATCTCAAAGTAGTAAACACAAAAGGAGTAACATTTCGAAGTGTTCATAAACCCAATTGAGACAACCACTGAACAAATCAAAGGGTTCGTGACCCCCGCTGACCACCCAAGCGTCGGTGGGCTCCGGTCCTCACAGCCTTCTGAGATCGGCAACTCCACTTGCACCGCCGCCGCAAAGCAAAGATTTTTTGAAAGATTGCCTATCGATCTTGGACTCTCTGTGTCGATGTCGGTCTGTCTCTGTCGATCCCTGTTTATCTCGGTCTGTCTCCAGCGTGGGTCTCTTCTCTGTCGATCTCTGTCGATTTCGGTCCCTCTGTCGATAAGTGTCCATCTAGGTCTCTATGTCTGTTGACCTCAGTCTATCAACGGTTCTCTTTTACATTGACATACTTGGTTGGATTTGGACTCGGAGTCGCTATTGGAATCCTTCCCAGACTCGTCTTGTATGAAACGGAGTTCTACTGGGAGAAAGGCCAAGCCCTCCGAAATGCCCTTCTCTCTCACATTGCCATTATCTGAACAAGACAAATACAGTGTGATTCGATTTTAGGAACTTACAGGTTTTCGGGGGAAAAAACCGAACTTAGACGTTTTGCGAAGTTACTGACATTTCTTTGTGGCATAAGATTTATACTTTTTCTTCGAACTTACACCGTTTGTGAAACCCCAACTTAAACCTTTTGTGTAACAATTTTTTTCATAAGATTTATACTTTTGCTCCGAAGTTACACCTTTTGTGGAAAAAAAAATTCATCAAATTTACACATTTTCCTTAAGCTTTCACCTTTTCGTGGAAGTGCTTACACCATTTTTCAAAAGTTACTCAGTTGGTGTAATAACTTTTGGCATAACATTTATACTTTGTCTTCGAACTTACACCTTATGGGAAAGCCCAACTTAGAGCTTCGTCGGAAGTCACTTATACCATTTGTGAAAAAAAAAATTCATAAAATTTAGACATTTTGCTTAAGCTTACACCTTTTTGGGAACATATTTACACCATTTTTGAAAAGGTACTCCTTTTGTGTAAGAATGTTTGGCATAACACTTATACTTTTTCTTCCAACTTACACCTTTTGTGAAAGACCAAGTTAAAGCATCTTCGGAAGTCACTTATACTTTTTCTTCCAACTTACACCTTTTGTGAAAGACCAAGTTAAAGCATCTTCGGAAGTCACTTATACCTTTTGTGAAAAACAAAATTAATGAAATTTACACCTTTTGCGTAAGCTTACACCTTTTTGGGAAGATAGTTACACCATTTTTGAAAATGTACTCCTTTTGTGTAAGAATTTTTGTCATAACATTTACTCTGTGCTTATACAATCTTTCACAGAAGGTGTAAGTTGGAAGAAAAAGTATAAATGTTATGCCAAAAATTCTTACACAAAAGGAGTACGTTTTCAAAAATGGTGTAAGTATTTTCTCGAAAAGGTGTAAGCTTAAGAAAAAGGTGTAAATTTGATGATTTTTTTTTTTCCCAAAAGGTGTAAGTGACTTCCGAATAAAGCTTTAAGTTGGGGTTTCACAAAAGGTGTAAGTTGGAAGTTAAAGTATAAATGTTATGAAAAAAATTCTTACACAAAAGGAGTAACTTTTCAAAAATGGTGTAAGCCCTGCCACGAAAAGGTGTAAGCACAAGCTAAATGTGTAAATTTTTTGTTTTTTTTATCACAAATGCTATAAGTGACTTCTGACGAAGCTTTAAGTTGCCGCTCACAAACTTAAAGGAGTAACTTTTCAAAAATGGTGTAAGTATTTTCACGAAAAGTATGAAGGAGTAACATTTCAAAGTGTTCAAAACCACAAATGGAGTAACAAAGCGTTCATTTCAAAATATTCGTAAACACAGAAGGAGTAAAATTTCTGTTTATATTTACAAAAATTTAAAAAACTCAAATAAAAACTTGTTTGGCAAAATTTTTGATTTATAAATCAGTGGTCTCAGTTTATAAATTTGGCCAAAAAATAAAAACACAAAAAATGTGTTTCCATTTTGAGCTTTCAGTTTTGTTTTTTTTTTACCACCCAACACTAACCACCACCCGCCACCATTTTCCACCACCGTCTTCCGCCTCCGCCACCACCACCCACCCCCACCCCCACCCCCACCACCACCACTACTGCCCACCACCCACCACCCACCTGCCATTAGGGGTGCAACTCAGGCGGGTTCGGTCGGGTTGGGGGTCTGCCCAAGCTCGACCCAAATTGTATTTGACAGTGCCCAAGCCCGCCCAAGCCCGACCATGAACCCGAGCATTGTTGCCCAAGCCCGGCCCAAGCTTTTTATTTTGAACTCGGGTTAGCCCGAATTGCCCGAATTGCCCAAGTCCAGAAACCTGTAGGTAGATCTAAGGGTAGATATAAAAGATGTTAATCTAATGGTAGAAGACTAACCAAAAAAAAATAAAAAATAAAAATTAAGACTAACTCTTTTACTTAATAGAAGACTAACCTAAAAAAAAATAAAAAATAAAAATTAAGACTAACTCTTTTACTTAATTTATATATATATTATATAATTTATTAAATTATATATATATTATATATTATATATTATATAAATTCAATTCGGGTTCGGGTTGCTCGGGTTAGCCATTGGTTCTGCCCAAGCCTGGCCCGAATTGCAATTCGGGCATCAAAAATTTGCCCAAGCCCGTCCAGATTACAAGATATAGTTGGCCAAGCCCTAAAAAAACTCGGGCTGGGCTCGGGTTGCTCGGGTTGAGCCCGCCCGAGTTGCACCCCTACCTGCCATCCAACCGCCACCACCCACCACTTGCCATTACCATCCACCGCTCGCCACCACCACGTACTTGCCACCACCCACCTGCCACCACCACCTGTCACCACTAGCCACCCACCACCACCTGCCACTCACCTGCCACCACCACCGCCCACCACCCACCACCACCATCACCTATCACCCACCTGCCACCACCACCCGCCACCCGCCACCACCACCACCCAGTCGTTACCACCTATCACCCGCCACCGTCACCCACCACCACCACCACCACCACCACCACCATCCGTCACCTACCCGCCACCACCCACCACCACCCGCCATCCGCCACCCACATGCCACCACCACCCGCCGCCACCACCACCCGCCACCGTCACCCACCCACCCACCATCACCACCCGCCACCACTCGCTATCCGCCACCCACCTGCCACCACCACCCGCCACCATCACCACCACCACCTATTCGTTACTACCCACCACCCGCCGCTGTCACCCACCCACCCACCCACCCACCCACCCACCATCACCACTCGCCACCACCTAGCACCTACCACCACCCGCCATCCGCCACCCACCTGCCACCACCACCCACTTGCTACCACCCACCACCCGTCACCGTTACCCATCCACTCACCACCACCACCCGTCACCTACCCGCTACCACCACCCGCCACCCGCCACCACCACCACCACCACCACCACCCACTCGCTACCACCTGCCACCATCACCCACCCACCACCACCACCACCACCACCCACCACTCACCGTCACCACTTTCCACCACCGTCTTCCGCTGCCACTTGCCACCACTCGCCATTTCTCACTCTTTTTTATATTTTAAATTTTTTTAAAACATTTTGTCAATTACGAAACGTGTTTGTAGTTTATGTTTTTCAAAAAATAAACAATAACTAGTTTATAAATTTTTTGTAAATATAAACTGAAAACGTAAACGTTACCAAACACACCAAGAAATTATTTGACAAAAGGTATAACCTTTTCAAATATGGTGTATGTTTGTCCGTAGAAGGTGTAAATGACCATAGAAAAGATGTAAGTTTTGTTTTTCACTAAAGGTGTAACTTGAAATAATAAGTGTAAATTTTACGAAAAAGGTTTTTCCACAAAATGTGTCATTTTTCAAGAAGTTGTAAATATTTCCGAGAGGAGGTGTAAATTTTTAGGAAAGGTGTAAACTTTAGGAATAGTTGTAAACTTTGTGATTTTTTACAAAAGGTACAAGTTCCCAAATAAGAGCAACCATCGAAGCTGAATGTTTCGTTTTTACAAAAGATATAAGTTCCCAAAGAAGACCAATCCGAATTAAAGCTGAATGTTTCGTTTTTGGAAAAGATCCAAGGTGTAACTTTTACTAGAAAATTAATGTAATGTAAAGATAAAGTTCCAAGGTGTAACTTTTATGAAGAAAATTAATTTATAAATGATGTCAGTTTTCATTAAAAGGTGTAGGTTGTCAGAACAAGTATAAAACTTAAAAAATTGCCGAAGTGTTCAGAAGAGGTGTAAGTTCCGTCGGCCCGTCCGTCTCTCTTCCATCTCGGACCTCTCTCTTTGTTTGTCTTTCTGTCTGCCCGTCTCTCCGTTGTTCCATTTCCCCGTAGCTGTAGGGTTTTACAGAGAACAATATTTGAGTGCTGAGCTTAAGTTCTTGGGAAGGCTAGCCATGGAAGTGGATGCGTAAATACTTTTTTTGAGTTGATTTTTGTCGGTGGAGCACAACCGCAAGGGTTAATCGAGCACCACCGTCGGTTCGTCTGATCCGGTTGGTATTTCCTTTATTTCGTGCTGGTACATTATCTGTCTCCTTGTTTGTCTTCTATCATTCGCATATACCTTCACACCCAACCCGAAATCGACCCAATAGGAACTGTTCTGTACTCCATTTTGGTATTTTGTGCTATTCGAATAGGAACTCTTCCCTCTGCTAACCGAAATGAACCCAATAGGAACTGTTCTGTACTCGATTTTTTGTATTTTCTCCCTTCCGAATAGGAAGTCTTCCCTCTGCTATCAGTGCTGCAAGTTGAACATAGGTATGATAGTAGTTAGCAACAAGAATAAAAGGTGTTCTGCATTTACATGGCGAACTTGTTATGTTGGGTTATATATAACGAAAGAAGACTTTAAAAGAAATTTGTGTAATGTTGGCACGGGAAAAACAAATTTTTTTTTTCTTTTCGAGTAGCCAAAAAAGCAAAAATAAGAAACTCGATAAACAAACAATGACTAATCTTGTTTCCGCAACAGGTAGCACACTCGGTTGAATTGTGCTTTAAATTTTGCTGTACTCGGTGATTTTATATTGCCGGAACTTATGTTTAGAAACAATCTGTGGTACACGGACTCTTCAAAATAGATCAAATACCCGTGTCGGACACCTGAGAGTCGGACAAGGGTATGGGATATGTGTCGGATACTTTTCAACGGACACTTCTTATATAATTGTATAAAACACAATTATTATATGTGCAAATTATTGTGAAATTACTATAAATGTGATTTTGACACCGTGAGTTACATATAGTACCATTTTATGGCACATATTAGATTAAAAATATGATATTTTTTCCCCACACCGTGTACCATTGAATGTAGGGTTAAGATATAATGAGTCGGACCTGTACATGCATACCGCACCTGGGACCCGTACCCGAGTCCGTGTAACACAGTAAACAACTCTTTCTTTCAGTGCTGAAGTTCATGCATAGTTGACGGTATTCAACTTAAAACATAGGAAAGCCAATTGAAAGAGTTGAAATGAGGATGACGATTTCCAAATTTTGTAGAGAGCTATTCGTTCCCACACCCAATTCTGAATCAAGAGTTGAAGCATTCACTTTCATGGCTAGCCTTTCCAACAACTTAAGTGGCCGGAGACGATGGCTGAAAACCAATACCTTCTCCCCACCTGAGTCGGAGAACCCTAACAGATTAAGGAAGAAGTTTGCCTTCAGTCCTTGTCTAATATCCAACTTTTCTAAGATGTGGTCCATCCGGGCATCGTCAATGCCCTCTGTTTCTGTGGTTGACGTGTCTGTAGGTGAAATCTTTAGGAGGGATCTCAACTGTGCGTGCACATACAGTGTGCTCCCATCGCAAGTGATGTTCAACTGCTTAACGAAGTTGTTCAGTTCTTCAACTTCACGAACTGTCGTAAGGGTGAGGTGAAGAAATTCAGAGAAGTCAACAAGCCCAGGCAATTCACGAAGAAAATCTAATTTGTAGAAATGGACAACCTTGCCTGTCATTGCACGCAACTTTTGAATGACGGTTACCTTTCTGTTGAAGTTATCATCTTGCATATATATACAGCAGTTACATTTGAAGAGGAAGGTAGCTGTCATTCATGAGTTGCGGGCTGTTTGAACTTCATTGAGCGTAGAAGTGAAATGCGTACTCTCATTTGTCTTTTTTATGACCTTCGTGCAGAATGAGAATGGATGGGTACGTTAGTAATATTTTTTGGCAGGCAGTGGCAGTCTTGCTTGTTTCATTGTCGCATACAATTGATGAAACTTGTTTGTCAACCACAGAAAAGTATTCTTCTCTGATCTGCCCACTGTCTGAGCACCCGAAGGTAATGGAGCACGGGCCAGGATGCAGCCACCTCGATTCTCTGCACCCAAGTTGCTCAGTAGGAAATTGAAGCCCTCAACTTGATGGCTGGCCTTGCCAACAACTTAAGCGGCCGGAGAGTGCGTGCACACTGTATGTGCACGCACAGTTTAGATCCCTCCTAAAGAGTTCACCTACAGACACGTCAACCACGGAAACAGAGGGCATTGACGATGCCCGGATGGACCACATCTTAGAAAAGTTGGATATTAGACAAGGACTGAAGGCAAACTTCTTCCTTAATCTGTTAGGGTTCTCCGACTCAGGTGGGGAGAAGGTATTGGTTTTCAGCCATCGTCTCCGGCCACTTAAGTTGTTGGATAGGCCAGCCATCAAGTTGAGGGCTTCAATTTCCTACTGAGCAACTTGGTTGCAGAGAATCGAGGTGGCTGCATCGTGCCCACTGTCTGACCACCCAAAGGTAATGGAGCACGGGCCACGATGCAGCCACCTCGATTCTCTGTAACCAAGTTGCTCAGTAGGAAATTGAAGCCCTCAACTTGATGGCTGGCCTTGCCAACAACTTAAGTGGCCGGAGACGATGGCTAAAAACCAATACCTTCTCCCCATCTGAGTCGGAGAACCCTAACAGATTAAGGAAGAAGTTTGCCTTCAGTCCTTGTCTAATATCCAACTTTTCTAAGATGTGGTCCATCCGGGCATCGTCAATGCCCTCTGTTTCCGTGGTTGACGTGTCTGTAGGTGAACTCTTTAGGAGGGATCTAAACTGTGCGTGCACATACAGTGTGCACGCACTCTCCGGCCGCTTAAGTTGTTGGCAAGGCCAGCCATCAAGTTGAGGGCTTCAATTTCCTACTGAGCAACTTGGTTGCAGAGAATCGAGGTGGCTGCATCCTGGCCCGTGCTCCATTACCTTCGGGTGCTCAGACAGTGGGCAGATCAGAGAAGAATACTTTTCTGTGGTTGACAAACAAGTTTCATCAATTGTATGCGACAATGAAACAAACAAGACTGCCACTGCCTGCCAAAAAATATTACTAACGTACCCATCCATTCTCTTTCTGCACGAAGGTCATAAAAACAGACAAATGAGAGTACGCATTTCATTTCTACGCTCAATGAAGTTCAACCAGCCCGCAACTCATGAATGACAGCTACCTTCCTCTTCAAATGTAACTGCTGTATATATATGCAAGATGATAACTTCAACAGAAAGGTAACCGTCATTCAAAAGTTGCGTGCAATGACAGGCAAGGTTGTCCATTTCTACAAATTAGATTTTCTTCGTGAATTGCCTGGGCTTGTTGACTTCTCTGAATTTCTTCACCTCACCCTTACGACAGTTCGTGAAGTTGAAGAACTGAACAACTTCGTTAAGCAGTTGAACATCACCTACGATGGGAGCACACTGTATGTGCACGCACAGTTGAGATCCCTCCTAAAGATTTCACCTACAGACACGTCAACCACAGAAAAGTATTCTTCTCTGATCTGCCCACTGTCTGACCACCCAAAGGTAATGGAGCACGGGCCACGATGCAGCCACCTTGATTCTCTGCAACCAAGTTGCTCAGTAGGAAATTGAAGCCCTCAACTTGATGGATGGGGTTTCATCTGGTTTTTGTGCCTAGGATGAGCACCAATTTCTGTCACAGAAGAATCGTGTCCTGATTGTTTAACCCCGTCATGAAATAGTTCAGTTGCTTCTTTGTCATTTGTAGGCGGGCCTTCATAAAAGTATGTGCGTGTAGTCCTTCAGCCCTAAATGAAAAACACAATGTAGTCCTTCCTCTTGAATATTTGTGAAATTATGCATTTATCGCTTCTACACATAATTGTTTTAATTGTAAGCTGTGTGAACGAAATGAAAAATTTCCATGTGTGCCCTTTCTTTTGTCTGTTTCAAAATCTGTATGTGTTGGGAAATTCTGCGTGTTGTTGTCTGTGTTTACGCAAAATTTTAAGGTTAACAGCCACATGTTGCAGCCGTTTGTTTGTGTTCCTGTAAATATTGATTGCAATACTTTGCAGGAGTTGTCGTCATTGCATCTGATGGATATTGGTCACCTCGCACCAACAATGTTAGTTTTCTCCTTAAAGACTTGCTACCAGTTGGTTTGGTACATATGTTTGTAAACAAACGAAATCCATCACCAAGGAATACGCTGATTTTTTTCCGGATCAATTCTTACAGCAGCCCTTGTACTTTTGTGTTTGTGTTATTTGTTTTGCAGTAGGAAATTTTGAATGGCCTCGCTTTGCACCATCAATTTTGAACTTTTGTTTCAATTACGTCCATTTGATTTCAACTCTTCACTGTTTTGTATCAGAAAATATGCATATACGTGGCAACTGTATTTTTTGTTGTAGTCAACTTATAACTTTACTGAACTTACATAATCTGAATCAATTGACATTACAATCTTTGTTTTAAAAATGACAAACGGCATTAGCAATTTGACCGAAAATGTCCACGAAATTTGAAATGGACTGTCACAATTTAGGTAGTTTAAAGTGCATCGATCGAAATTAGACGACGGACAAAATGTGTACACCACCCCTGTAATTTTCCCTTCAATCTAATTTGTATGATTTGCTCTTTCATAAGGGGAAGGAAAAGATTGAAGACAATTGCCGAACAACATATCCAAATGTCTGACACTATCGCTGGCTCTTGTCGAAAGCGGCCAGTTGCACCATTCATTTGTTACAGGTACTAGTTCTTTATTTTGACAATCTGGAATTACATATTTCGTACTGAAATTACGCGCCTCGTCGAAGTTCAGTTTGTGATGTTTCAAATTGGTTTTGTTCCGCATGTCTGAAAAAGTTTAACTTGGTGTCGATTCAGTCCCGGATGTACGAAAGCTGTCTTATGCCGATTTCAGGGCCAGCGTGACATAAAAACTTGCATATATATATATATATATATGTATTCATATTTCACATTTAGTGATGATAAGCTTGACGATGCTTGCATGCAGCCAGCAACAATTCAAGGAAATGCAAGGGCCAGACAACACTCGACGAAAAATGGTGAGTGTTGAAATCTGTATTCTCTATAATACAGTATGATGGAAACACATCGCTGGGTTGCTATCCACACGTTGTATTGAATGGTCGTAGTGGGCTTGTGATTGTTTCGCGTTTGTAGGATTGTAGCATGTAATAATGTCACCTTCCTATTGTTTTTGTAAATTTCAATTCGTTGTAAAAGTCCAGCTACGTTTCGTCGCTGACTTTTTGCTGCAACTGTTATTTGTATTTGCAATCTTAATTAATTAGCAACAATGCACGCGGATTGCGTTTGGCATAAAGTTGTAGTTACAGTAATTTCGGACTCATAGTTGTTACTTGTCTTGTACGTCTGTCATTTTCTTGGTTAAAGACTAGAAAGGAGATTGGGGAAAGGTGGAAGGCACTCCCCTCTGATGAGAAAAAGAGGTTTGTCGAAATGGCTAAGGCGAGCGCTGAGGAACACGCCAAAGTAGTACCATGTGCACCGAAGTCTGAAAAGGTCATTACGTACTTCATGTTTTCGTAAATGCATTTGCCTAGGTCCTGCTTTGCTGACATTGTTGGTTGTATTTTTTTATTAATTTAAGGGTAAAAAATGTGCAGGGTAAAAGGCAACTCCGCATATCATTGAAGTCAATTGTTGAGCTAGTTAACCGGTTCAACGAAGCACAAAAGCAGGCAGTCATTGACATTGGGTTTGCTGGCCTCCTGGGGATGAAGTGTACACGTATAGATCACGACTTGTGCGCATGGTTGGTACAGAACTTCGATCCTGACAGTAGTTCATTGAATGTCCATGGTTGTCAAGTGAGGCTCACGTGTAAGGCAGTTAATGTTTTATTGGGAATACGGTGTGAAGGCGATGACGTGCAGTTGGCTGGGTCATTGGAAGCATATCTCAATATCTACGATGAGGTTGGAGTTGTTAACGGAGTCATTCCTTTGAACAAGTTGAGACTTTATCTGACCGAGACTGCTGGTGCGGAGGACGAGTTTCGGCGGAAATTTGCGCTGTACGTGTTGGGGGCCATGTTGTGTCCTACCACAATGACCGGGTTGAAGCCATCGTTCATTCATGCCGTGAAGGACGTGAATCGTATGCGAGCTTGTAATTGGGCAAAGTTGACACTGCAATTCCTTCACAACGGTGTTCGCAAGTATAAAGGTCATCGCGGTGCAACTGGATGTGTTTTCCTGCTAATGGTATGCCAATACCTTGAATTTTTTTTTTCCATTCCCCCCTTCATGTGTTTCATGCATTGTTCTGTCATGGTTCAACAAATTGGCCTTGATTGGGACATACAATGGTACCTGCTTTGTGAGTACGACAAACAGCACTCTTCCTGACCAAGTATGGTACTTGCAGAAATAAATTTTGTGTGACTACCGTCATGAATTTAAGAACAAAGAGTACAGGGCAAAAAGTATGCTGAACCTCAATGGAGGAACCAATTAAAATACGTTGCGAAGAGGGGAACATGTACATAAAAAATTTTTCTTGGTTTCATCAATAAAGTCCTTGGTGTGCTGTACAATTTTTTCCCCAAAAAACATTGCATGATATGTGCCTATAAAGTTGACAGCATCCTCAACAAAATCGGTATGCTATGTACGTTCCACTGCAAAATTGAGAATAATGAATGTCATTGTTACTGAATATAGTTCATTTCTGTGGGAAGAACAACTTAATTATGGTATGCCCCTTAATGTCCACAGCTGTTGTACCTTGATTGTGTTTGTCTGAGCTCGACTACGACGCGGTCCACACCTCGGCTTCATTATTGGGGTGATACCCAAATACGGGAGACGCTGCGACGTATCAGAAGGAAGCAAAATTTCCCAACAATTGCGGTAAGCACTCCTACCACTGTGCACATTTCACACCATCGACCCACTTGTCTTCAACATACAATGTCAGACTTCATTTATGCGTTTCTATGATTAGGTGGAGTTTGATTACAGTAACGCCGATGATGCTGACATGGATGCATGCCATGTCGAGAACCAACAAACAGGACAGTACAATGAAGTCCGTATGAGCAATTTGGAGTCCGACATTCGTGAAGTGAAGGAAATGATGAAGCAAGTTCTCCACAACCAAACAGATTTAATGGAGATGTTGCGACATTTCGAAGGCACGCAAGTTGTTCGCAATGACAAGGTAATCCATCCAAGCATTACGCAATTTTCACACAGTTGAGCCACATCATTTGAAGATGGTTTGTAAGACTAAGTTCACGAATGTGTATGTATAATTAGGTGGAAGGCAATGATGTGTGTATCATTAACCTCTCCTCCAATGTTGCTCAACTGAAGGACATGCTGAAGCAACTGCTTCAACGTTTCAGTTTGGGCTGCAACGAACCGTTCACTGAACAAACCAATTTACGTGAACTGAAGCAAATGCTACACCACCTCATCGAAGGTATATTCTCTACACCGCAACCGGCAGGCGTGGCCAAACAGGGTGTGGACCCTGCTGTTGGAGTCGAGGCGCATGAGGATGGCGTGGTCAAACCATCGGACGAAGTTAACCCAATGGAGTGTAATATTTCAGATGTACAAGGGGTGGATCACCAACAACATATTTTGAAGGGAACCTTGGCAAGGGACAAAAGTCATTTGCATGATGGGCACAAGCTGAACATCGAAGAAGGTGGCGACAACAACAAGAAGGGAGGCCTTCAGTCAGGGGAAACATATGAAACTGAAGATAAATACAGTCCTGACCTTCAGTCAGTGGGCGTGAAGAACGTGGCGTGCGATGTGCATACTTCTCCTACTAAGCTTGGCAAACCATTGGGAGCAACTGGAATCGTTAGAAGAAGTGCAAAGGGAAGACGAAAAGGAAAAGGAAAAGGAAAAATGTGCGGAAGTGGAGTTCAAGCCACTGAGGTCGGGGATATGCAATTGTGCATCGATAGCAAAACAAATAGTGGAGTTCACGACAGCAGTTCACCTGTGGATGTTGATGGTGTGGACAACGTGAACAAGGTACAAATACTGCCTTTAATGCCCCACAAGTTGTGAATACCCAATTCATGCCCACATCAATAATGTGAATCAGTAATTTTACAATCATCTGTGTTGTATTGTACTAGTTGTCAAAGAATTGCATGTTTGCAGTTATGACTGCTGCCATATGTTAGTACACATTTCTAACAAACTCCGCACCAAACATCACAAGTTGGGAAAACTCTGGGGCTCACAGTTTTTACATCATTTCACGTTTTTTTTATGACTACAGACCTTGTAATATAAGCTTCAATACTTTTATGAAATGTGTACTGTTAGTTGGCTGTTTATTTTTGTAGGACTCGTTGACGATGTTGGACAGCGAAGGGTTGTTATCGGCGGAGGAACTAAAACTTCTTCACTATGTATTTGACGATAGCAAAAATGAAATGTATTGTTTCATTTACTACTTGCAAATTTTCAATGACAGTCCACTGTGAAATAACTATCGTTCTAAGGATCATTTATTGCTTGTAGGGACATTGTTGTTTCTATGAATCTTCATGGACGGGCATGTGAAGTTGGCACCCGGCGTGACATGCGCACGCTCAAACCAGGGTCGTGGCTATCCGACACTGTAAGTGTTGGCTGCACAAATATGAATCTGCGTTTTGCAGTACCCCTAACTCAGAAACCTTTCTAATCAACTTGCCTTGTGTCTTGCATACAATGTTCCAGCCAATCAACTTGGTGGTGGTGCAATTGACTAATCGACAGAGGGATTTACACAATGACGGGAGGCACACTGATTGGTTCTTTCCCGTATATCTGTCGGTAAGTAAGTGTTTAAAGCTACGTTGTGTATTGTGTATGACATATTTTGACAAATGTTTCCGTCAATGACCTTTACGCATTACACATGCAGACTATGATTCTAAATAAAGATATGCAACCTCTGGACCATGAACATATCGTCACATCATTTTTCGGACATGACAGATACACTGGTGCGATTGATGCATGCCAGAGGGTAATATCAATGTTCATCCCGTTATATTAAAACGAAAATATGAAAGCCATTACATGTTTGCATGGCCTCTAAACAAGGTCTGCCGTTGTGTTTTCGTGTAGATTTACGTGCCTTTCAATTACAGAGGAGTGCATTGGTTGTGCGTTAAAATTGATATGGTGGACCGTGTAGCCTACCTATTCGACTCAGTCCCATCCAACCGACCGAACAAAAGGAAGCTAAATGCAGCTAAAATTTTGGTATGTCCTTCTGGTGCATTTCTGAACACTACAAAAAACTTGAACATCCTTTACGTAAACCAACTTCAACCTTGTGGAACAGGTTGAAACTATGCACGACTTGCTGCAACTACACTTTGGAAATGATTATGTTACAGACGTGCGTACCTTCCACCGCTGCATGTTAGACGAGAGGCCAGTACAACAACTGGATGAGTAATCCACAATCCCTCCCTCACATTAATGTCTAAGCTGCATGACTGACTTAATGAACCTATTACGTATTGACGACAACTTTAATGTGAAATTATTTTTGTAGCACGTTTGACTGTGGGATGTTCGTCATCAAATTCATGCAGCAACCTGATTTAAGCCCCGGTCCACACAAGGTACATTCTACCGCTTAATTTCCATTTGTCAATCAAATCCTTCCTCGTACGTCCTCCAATTTTAACTGATTTGTCTTACGATTTTTGTGGACAAAGTTCGCTCCCTCTGTGCGTCATAAGTTGTTGGTTGACATCGTTATGGATGTCAATAATGCAAAGATCGCAGAGTACCGGGACTGCCTTCATATGAGCAATGCCACAAGCTAGGCCAGTGATGGGAATGGGCTGCCAGTACGCCACTAATTTGGGTGGCAATAGGACTTTAACTAATTTTTTATTCTTTGATTTCAATATGGATGTTAATTATGGGTCCCCAGTATTGTTTTTGCTGGACGATGTAAATATGGACCAACTGTAAACATGGATCAAACATGTCGATGTAAACATGGATCAAACATGTCGACGTGGCTGCTGACTTAGTACTGTTTTGTTTACGCATGTTTCTTGTTCGGATGAATGCGACTGTAACTGTATATAATTTACGGCTGCTTTTGTTACCGAAGTTAATTTATAATTTAATTACAAAAAAGGCAAAATTAATTTTCAAAAATGAAAGAAACCACATTATGAATGAAAACTCAATACTCTTCGTAGGTAAGTTATATATCAGCCCATTAGCACATATGACTCCAGCCAAAAAAAAACTTTCATGGCTTACAGGGAAGGATAAAAAAAAAATAAATCAAATCTACATATCTGCTGCATCATCAGCAGCGTCTTCTGAAGAGTTGTCCGTACTGTCTGACTGACTGTCCTCATCCATTGTCTTATCAGACTTCGCTTCGTCCGCCGCCAATTTGTCATCGGTCAGCCAATCAACGTTCTGCTTGATAGCGCCGACTTGCCGCTCCAAACTTGACAACCGTGTGTCCACTTCATTCAGCCTTTCGTAGATAGCTTGCAACTGCTGGAATACAGGAGCAACATGAGCTTCAACAATAGCTTCAACCTTGTTCGAATCGGACATTTTGTAGGAATATGTGTATGGTTTATTTTACTGACTACTTTTTTAAAGGAATGTACAGATTCATAATATTACACAACACTATGCTGTAAGTATTTGTAATATATGGTACATGACTTGTATGTTTGCAGAAGACCTCATGCATTGTGACATACATCGTATTAATTTCTCAAACTGGCCGAATTCATCTTGCAAAAATTCGTTCCTTCTTGCATGCACCAAGTCATCCGTTCAGTACCCCTGATCGTCCATTATTTGGCATTTCCAACACACATGCATTGTACCTTCCATCAGTACTAGCCCACTGTCATTGATTTCCACACCCACAGTTCATCATACAGTCACATTCGTCATTTGTATTTGTGCCCCAAGCCAATTACATGTCTACTCATCCATAAAGGTTAGCAAAATTGCTCTTATCAGATACATATGCCGTTCCAATTGCACCGAACCTTTAAATGCAATACCCGCAGTCATTAAGTTGCTTTTACGCAGTTTGGGTAGTTGTTGCCACCAAACAACAATAAGTGTGTTCACGTCTTTAAACCTACCACCAACGTATTAATGACTATGGGTTGAAGGTAATTTAACATTTACAACCAACCACAAAAAGGTTGCAACCAGTGTTGTTTCCTTTGCATTTGGGTTTGTTTTTGCGTCCATATATTCTTCGTGAACCTGCGAAAACAAAGTTGGACTCAATCAAGAAGCTTCACACCTATGGATGCACACCACGGTAAACGTGGTCGTGGACAATCACTTGCAACGGCTGGCAGCTCCCGACCGAAGTCACCAGAATTGGATTATGCAGGTGGGTATATTGATTCCTTCGGTGATCGACGTTTCTTTGAAACAGGGTTCCCACTGTGGAGTTTTGAACCTCTACGGGATTACAACTGCACCCCAATACAAGATGCTTGCCTGGGGAAGTATTTTGGAATTCCAGTTTCACTGTTTGCCAAACGAGTTCAGTGTGAACACCACTGTCGATGTGCTTTCCTGAAGGTCACAAAAGCCCGATCGGTTGAAATGCAGCGGCAATTCCCTCATGTCAGCGACTCCCAACTTAGGCATCGTTTGCAAAGTGAGGTTGATCAAATGACTCGTCGACTCATTAGGAACTCACAGATAGAGGACGCAAAGGCAGAGTCGAAGATACATGGATCGAACCCGGCATCTGCGATAAAGGCTATAATGGAGGATCCTGCACTGGTGTCGGACCCTGACCTTTCAGATTACTCAGACTCCGAAGTTGTTGATTTGAGCGAGGATTAGCAGACCTGGACATGTGTATGACATAGTAAGCGTAGTCTTGTGAGATGGCATCGTCGCGCGAAAATAAACGACTTAGAAACTAACAGACCGTCATACTCTGCTAACCATTGCAACGGTGCATGCATTAACGTCTTCATCAAAATGATTTGTTGAAGGTATTTTTTTGGCTCACCGTCCTCGACTAAAATCTGTCTTATGATTTTTGTTGGTACGATGACAAGGTAATATTTTTGTAATGTCAATGACCGATATCAGAAACTATCATTAACCTACGTTTTGTTGATTACTTCATGTTTGTGAATCGTTCAATATGGACAACAAGGTTTAAGTGTCGGAATCATTGCCTGGAATCACAAGCTGTAATTGCAAACAAAAATTGTGCACAACCAGCCAACGGTCTCATACACTGTTACCATCAATATGGGCACAAAATGTTTTGTTTTTTCAAAGACGACGGTTGTGTGGAAGCATACCCCATGGGGTCAACCTGTGCATTACCAATTTTTCTCCCATTGTGCATTGTTATGAACTAATCAGCTCCCCTTCAAACAAAAAAATATACAATAGACCATGCAGAAACAGAGTATTGATATTCATTAATGAAGAAGTCAGCACGATGGTGAAGAAATGTACCACGCATCCTACATCTGCTTTCAACTTGCTAACAGATAATAGTTGAGGCCACAGATAAGTGACAAACAGATACTAGTTGACAGATAACAGATTTGCCAAATCTGTTAATTACAAACAAACCTGCAACACATAACAGAAGTTGTTCATTACAACCAAAATTGATGCACCCAGATAAGAGAACCTGCAACAGAAAACAGGCCACAGATAAGTGACAATGCACCGAAAAAATTCAGTCATCCACAAAGCATCCACAAAATTCATCCACAGAGCATCCACAAAAATGAATCCACATACCATCCACAAAATTCGTCCACAGATCTGCCAAATAGCATCCACAAAGCTCTTACAATGACACCAATGTTTCCCAAAATTCATTACAGACTAACATTATAAGTCACATCATAATAACTTATAAAATTCATTCCGTACATTCATTCCATAATAAAATTCATTCCACAAAGCTATTAAGTTACATAAGTTACATCATAATAAAATTCATTCGATAAACATTACTTACATAATGAAGTACAATACAACAAAAACTGGTACAAACTTCCATTCAATTTCCCAAAATACAAACAAGTACGAAAGTTACATGATCAAGTACAAAATGATAGAAGGGCTGTGCTACATCCCCCGAATTTGGGGGCCCCTAATCCCCCGAAAAATCAGAACAAGGCAAAAAAAAAAAACATGCCCAAAACGACGTTGCTTTGGGCATTAGGGGGATTAGGGGGGGCATTTTTAGGGGGACAAATCATTTCTCAATGATAGAAAATAGCAAAATGATTTGTCCCCCTAAAAATGCCCCCCCCCTAATCCCCCTAATGCCCCAAACGACGTGGTTTTGGGCAATTTTTTTTTTTTTTTTTTTTTTTTTTTACCGCTTTTTTTTTTTTTTTGCCTTGGTTTGAAATTTAGGGGGATTAGGGGGCCAAAAATTAGGGGCATGTAGCAAGGCCCTCGAAAAAATAATGAAATACACCATCGCTTTGATTATATTTTCTATCCTTTCAAGCCTTCGACCATGGTCATTTCCCAAGTCATGAAGCCTCGTCCTTACATCGTTGAAGTGTTCTACTGTTAAAGCATCACCAGCTCTAGTGTTGGAAGGGATTGTGGACATAACGCCTTCATCATCTTCAGCCACGAAGTTGAAGTAATTGCAATGGGGAGTGGGAGTGGTACTCTACAATGCATGACAATCAGTTAGTTGAATACGACAAATATTACTGTGACTACTAAAGGATTAAAATTTCCAATACATACTTACATATTTTGATGGGCAAACAAAGCACAAACGCCCTTCATTTCCATTCTTATTGTTCTGACAATACGTATGGCAGCGGTTCTTCCACAATTGCACAGCCTCGTTTGTAATCTTATGTTGCTAATGTTGGAAGAAGAAGCCATTTTTAAAATCCGCATACATGAGAAATTTGTAGTGGTCTGCTATGCTTCTGTTTGATGGGGTTAATAGCAGGTCTAGGTTAATTTGAGGGACAGAGTGTGTCTTTACTGAAAACATCTATTTGTTCAAACTGCCATGTTTAATAGCATTTGCACAGAGGTTACACAGACTAAACTGTTAATAGCATTTGAACAAACATCGCAGCTCAATGTACACACGTAGCATTTTGAAACTGAACAAATACAGCAGTTTCAAACATAGCATTTGTGATTAATTACAGACATGTTACACACATAGCATTTTCAATCTGAACAAACATGGCAGTTTTACAAACATATCAGGTCAATGTCAAGTAAATTATCAATCACACATGTTAAACAACTATTATCAACAAATCATGCTGAAGTGAAATGATTAGGGGCAGATTGTTGGAGACTGTGATTCAGTAGTTATCAAACTGAAATAGTTATCAACAAATGACACATGTGATTTTCAACAAAGCACACTGAAATACTTATCAACAAATCAGTAATAGTTATGAACATTTAAGTTCAGTTTGATAATAGTTACCAATGTTGATAATAGTTAATTCAAGTCACGCAGCTAACACATTAGTTGATAGCAGTTCATTACAACAATTCTTGCGTGATTGACAACAAATTCAGCAAAATCACATTATCAATCACACATTGAAAATTACACAACTATATGCATTCGTTCAACTAATTATCAATCTGCATAATCATACTATGTTCTGCAAAGATGTGATCCTTTCATTTTATGTTGGATCAGTTTCTGCGTATTCATACTACGTTCTGCAAAATTTATACTTTAACTCTAAAAGGTAAATGCATAAATGTTCGTCACAATATGTGCCGCATTTTTCAAGCATACCATTTATCTATCTGCATAACAGTAATTTTCAAATATATTTTGTGAATCACAACCCTAACTTTTTTATTTCAGCGTTTGGAGGACGAACCTGGTTCATCTATGGCCTGAAAGCCCACGTTATCGTCAACAAATTCCTTCTCTACAGCCGATGGTGGTCGCGGTCGAGCTATGGTTCGCGAAGCAGAGAAAATGAGGGCTACAGCGGTGGGTTGGGTTTACGAGTGGGTGGCCGTCGGGAGTGGTCGCCGGTGAGGCTGGGTTCGGTGGAGGAGGAGTGATTCGGTGGAGGAGGAGTGAGTGTGACAGTGAGGGGGAGTGAGAATGAGATTGAGGTGTATACTCTGTATAACCTGTATAGCAGAGCCGGAAAACGGAAATTTATGTTTGGTTTGCATTTGGGAGACGAGTTTTAAAGAAAAAAATTTCTAAAAAATTGTTTGGTTTTAGTTTTTGTGAAAAAAATTTCAAAATCACTTTCTCTCACTTACATATCAATCAATCACTTTTTCTCTCTCCTCTCTCCTTTCCAATCACTTTTTCTCTCACACACATCTACTCAAATTCTCCCAAAATATCAAATCATTCCAAACTCCCAAAAAAACAACTCTCCCAAAATACACAACCATTGTTAACATAAATTTCAGAACATAAACCTTACACTTTTGATCATTTACCATGTGTATTATCAAGAAATCAAGACAAAATGACATACCTGAATCCATTGATGAACGGTTAAACGGAAGCGTGATTATCAATGAACTCTTTGTTATTGATTATGTTATTACCTTCTAATCCTTTCCCATTTGGTGCCTTATGTTTTTCCTTGAGAGGATTTAGAAAATAAAATGGCAGTGTTCTTCTTTTTTCACCTTTTTCACTTGGGAAGGAATACGGACCATAACCTTTTAAAGGTTGTAATTGGTTTTCAAAACTGAAAGGTTGTGGAAGTTAAAAATGAATGAAAACCAACTTTAACCATTATTGGTTTTAATTTCTATTTATTGGTTTTCAAAACTGAAAGGTTGTGGAAGTTCAAAAGGAATGAAAACCAATTTTAACCAATATGTTTTAATTTCTATTTCTGCCTGTCATAGAAATAGAAATTATACAACTAGCTAGTATCTACACATTAGGTCCATAACACATATACCCTTAAGCCTATTAACTAAATTGAATCACTTAAATTGTAGGCTTCTTATAAATGATAACACCACATTTAATTATGTGGTCCCATTGAGACATTATCTAACAATCTCCCACTGGACCACATATGTATCCTGAAAAATGTGCTTAACTTTACTGAGCTCAGAAATTTGTTATCATAACTTGAGGGTATCCAAACAATCTTGTCCATTAACTATATTAATATAGGATCAAAGCGGTCTTCATTACATCAATCGTAACTCGACCCACCAATGGTCACGTATACTAATACAGCTAAATGACATAGATCAATCATGGATGCGTAGCATGGAAATTACATGTGATGTGATCCATACATGGCTATTTCCAACTGGTCCTACTTAACTTTATTGAGATCAATACTTCACAATACGTAACAGAGCGTAATAAACAGAATATTTCATTTCTGCAGAAATTAATCCAATTACATAGCTAAAACTCGAGGCTGACATAAAGCAGTAATATAAATACAAACTCCCACTAAACCAGAATGTTCTCAAATAGAACAACACCCATCTGAGCAGTGTGCTCATGAAAAACCTTGGGTGGTAGTCCCTTCGTAAGTGGATCCGCTATCATGGAGTTTGTCCCAATGTGGTCTATGGAAATCTGTTCACTCTGCACTCTTTCTTTTACAACTAGGAACTTGATATCAATATGCTTTGATTTTGTCGAGCTGCTGTTGTTATTTAAAAGAACAAACCTAAAAATTTTTAAACTCTCTCCCCAAATTTTTTTTCAAAAACAACTCTCCCAAAAACAAACCAAACAGTCTTCATTTTAATTTTTAGTCCATAAGCCAAAAAATCACTAACAAAAGACAGAATGAATTAAGACTGGGACCCCCTTTCCCCGTACAAGGATCCTCTCCTTGCAAGCCCCTCCTTGTGCCCGTCCTTGCAGAGCCGTCGGGCCTACTTTTAGGCCCAATTTTGATAATCCAAACCGTTCAAATTTTCTGATTTATTCAGTATATCATACCTGTAAAAAATCAAGTTGATTTATTCACTGTAACGCCCTAAAAATTTACCCATTATATATATATCAATGACATGCATTATTTAAAGAAAACACTTCAATAATTCATTATAATATTCATCAGAGTCTTACTAAACAAAAACATTACATGTAACATCAAATTTAATGCCCTAACGGCTTACATCTTTCCAAGCCAACACTTGGACACAAAAGTATGAGTTCTAACTCAAATATAAATAAAGCCCTAGGCTTCAGTGTTTACTTGTACTAACAATAAAATAAAACAAATAACTAGAAATAGTCTTCAAAGTCCAAGTCCTTCCAAGCTAAGTCCTTGGAGGTAGCTTATCACCTGAACCTGAAAATGATGTTCCCATAAAGGGTGAGCCACAGCCCAGTAGAAATATACTAAACCACATATAAGCAATGAATAAAGCAATAGCGTTCAACAGATGGTTAACCAAGATAATCAATTACTTCATTTTACAGTCTCATGACACTATTGTCTAAGATACGTTTTACTTTCCAACTTTATCAACATGGCTCAGAACCTGGCCAAACTTACAACAGTGAATTATATATATCATATTCACATTCTTCCAATATCAACAAACAAATGAGACTCAAGCTCAAATCAAAACACTTCATACTTCCAGATTGATACACATTTTAGTGTTGTATCAATAAAACACTTCTATATAAATAAGCACACATAAAAGTGATGCTAATGGAGTCCATCCCCTATCTCCTCCCAAACAAAATCCGGTTTAGAGGTCCATCCCCTATCTTCCCCTAAACCGTGGAGTACATCCCCTATCTCCTCCCACACAAAACAATGTATGCAAATGCAATGCTCAATCAATACACGTATTTTCTGTATCAATGCAATAGTCAAAAATTAATGACTTAACCAATGTGATTAGTTTCAGTTATTCCTAATCCACATGCAATGTCTACAACAATCACGACTATCCTCCACCGATAGCCCAAAACAGTTATTTCTAGACTGCAAATAAATATATCAATATCAACAATTCAATAGGTGAGTGATTTAAATTACACAAATACTCCATTTAATCAATGAATTCCTCAATTTCATGAATTTAACAAAATTCCCCAATCTCCTGAAATTAATTATACAAATTAATTTATTATTACAACTAGGGTTTTTCCCAAAATTACCAAAGCATTTCCAACATATCAAAATACCAAAACTTAGAACAAAACTTATAAGATGGAGTAGGAAATCCCTACCCTTGAAGAAAAGAACTGGAATGAAAAAGATGACGAAAACCAAGGTGCTCCAAACCCACTATTGTTCAGATTAAACGGAAGCCCTTGACCCTCTCTATCTTTTTAACAAAGGACTTAGGGTAGAAATACACTCTAAGTAGATCAAACCTAAGAGAGAAGGTGTGTAGGGAGAGGGAGAAGACGGTTCTAGGGTTTTAAAATAAAAAAGGAGATGAAAAATGATCCAGAAAGTCGGATCTCGGATTTTTATACCAGTCGCCCCGCTCGAGCGCCACTCACAGACTCCCGCTCGAGCGGCCAAACTCCCGCTCGAGCGGCGAATGCACACTCGCAGAAGTTTTTGCAGACATGTCCCCGCTCGAGCTCCCAACTCCCCGCTCGAGCGTTATTCACGACTTCCCGCTCGAGCGTGTAATCCCCCACTCGAGCGGCCAACACTACACAGGACATACTGGATGGGTGTATTCCCCGCTTGAGCGTCCAAACCCCCGCTCGAGCGGACAAGCCAAAATCTGGGCAACCAGACTGGGTTCCTAAGCTCAACCAACCTACTCCAAATCTTCCCAACACAACCCAAGACTGAAAATAAGGATTAAAGGGTGCAAACAACATACTCTCAACAATCAGCTCCACAGAACCTAAGTCTATATATAACAAGTAAAGAAAAGGGAAACCGAGATCGCTATATTCACTCTCTCTGCTTCCAAGTCCCTATGGAGCCTCCCTTTCTCTTCCCTGCCTTGGCGCGCTCGCCCTCCAATTCCCTCTACAGATCGCCTACTCTGCTATCCACCTCGTCCTTCTGCCTGACCAGCTCCTCATTATTGCTCATAGCATCTTCATGTCGCTCGACCGCGGCGGCACAGGCTCTTTCGGCCTCGTCGATCTTCTTCTGCTCGCCAGCAAGTTGGAACTCGAGCGACACAACCTGGCGGCGTGTGTCCTCCAGCTCCGCCTGAACCGTTTGCAGCTCAGTGTGGACACTCTCCCAACTTGCACTCTTCTCCTTCAACTTTGCAAGCTGGGCCTTGGCTTCATCTGCCTTGAGTTTGCCACCCCCCGCCTTCCTCAGCAGGGCCCCTGCTAAGGTGGTTACCTCCATTTGAGCGAAGTATAACCCCCTTAGCAGCTCAGCCTCGTTGAATCTGGAGGCCGAGCGCAAGGCTGCCTCTTCTACAATCCCTACAAGGCGATCTGCCCCTGCTTTGGCTGGGCCTTCTTCTCCCTCCAGCCGCCCTGCGGTCCTACCGACTCCTCCTTCTTGAGGTAGAAGACCCCCCTGAGGCTGTCCCTCCCTCCTTGGCCCAGGGCCAACAGCCTCATCCTCCACTTGCCTTTCGGGGACGACCTTTGCGCCCCCTACGGCGATCGCCGCCGCCACTGGCACCACTTCCATGACCTTTGAGGCAAGCATTTATTACGACAACACCTCTCCGTCGGAACAGGACCCCCTTACCCTGAGCAAGGTAAGGTACAACATAGGCTTTCGGCAAGGAGAGCAGGTCGGAAGGGACAACGAAATGATGAGAAAAGGATATAAGCAAATGTTGTAGACAAGAAAAAGGTTAAGTTCTCTATTTGGAATCCTCTCCCATATACTCTGCTTCTTTCCAACAACTTGCTCGTCCGAGAGTTCGCTGGGGGACTACTACGTTCCCCGTTGAACTTGCCTGCAGGTTATCTGGTGGGCTTGATCATTTGGACACGGCCTGGAGGAGCTTAGACCTGTCTGATCCATACACTGGGACGAACAACATTAACACATAATCACTGCAAATTTCCTGTCACAAACATCATATCCAAGTACAACAAAATCTATTACTTTCAAAACACAAAAAATTAAATTTAAAAAATATGAAAATACTAAAATAACATAAAAATAGCAACTTCCTAACCACCTTTTAGGGCTGGTTTGGCATGTTTACAAAAAGCCAAAAGTCAAAAAGTCAATATTTTTACTTTGATCACATTATTTTAAGTCACATCACCTGTCACACACATCATTTCAACCCCTAACCCAAACGGAACTCATATTTCACAAAAAGTGAAAAAATACATTTATTTATATTTAAAAAGTGAGGAAAAAAATTGGACTAAAAAAGTGCAATTTTTGTCTTTGTGGATGAAAAAAATGTGGATGTTTGGGTTAACTTTTTGACTTTTATAAAAAAATGTGTATTAAAAAATTGTATAAATTAATGTGTAAAGCAAAATTAGAATTCGGAATTGTGTAGGCCTAATTTTTGACTTCCTGTGAATAGTAATAACTTTTTGACTTTTTGATTTTTTTTCCCAACTTGCCAAACTTGGCCTTAATATGTAGTGTCACGTACGTTTCCGTTTCCCTCCCAAATTTGGAACAAAAACCAAAGTCGGCAGACAGCGCTTTTGAAATCCCACAGACGCAGTACTTTTCATGATGACACACATGCCGTAGCCTTTCTAATCTCACCAACTCATTTCCATTTCCCATACAAATTTCGGCTACTTTGCTGTCCCTCCTTCTCTCTCCATTTCGGTTTTGCTGTCCACCTCCAGTAACACACTCTCTCTCTGTGTCTCCATTTCGACTGCGCCAGGTCGCCGACGGTAACAGTCACCATTTTCTCCGGCATGTGTGAGTCTGTCTATTTTTTATTTCGGAGCACATTATTATTATGACCTACTGTGTTCCACTCGCACGACATTACCATTTATGAACTATGAAACTGTTCCTCCTTAGGTAATTGAAACCATACGTACGATTAGGTATACAAACTACACGGGTGACAAACTGATATTGCCATTGAGGAGTTCCAAACTGACAGACGGTCTTCGTTGAGCAGTGTAGTCGGGTTTTTATTTCTCTGCATGAAGGTAAGTTGCGTATGGGTGCTGTTGGGTTGAATGTCCGATGTGGCCCTGTTTCAAGTGTGCGCATTGGTTGTTGATTCGGGCTTCAAGTCGTAAATACTATAAAACGAGTACAACATATGGCCAATTAATTTTCGTAAAACAGTGGCATGCCATATCTGCATAAATTAACGACAACATATCGTAGTTGAAAATAAACGAAAAGTACCACTCGTACAATGCACGTACGACTCAATGGTCCGTTGATTGTAAGTTGTTAACAGTCAATTTCGTTTTGTTACAATGTGGGACTAACGTTCTTTCTGCATCCTTATGAATATTGCATGCAATTCTTTGCAGGAATTATCGTAATTGGATATGGGCGACATGTCAGACAATGCGAAGCAACTGTGAGTTTATGTCGTTCAGTATTTGATACATTTAGGTTTGCAAGGTTATGTTTCCTGTACCTACTAAATACCACGGTCTGTTCGTGTATGGCATATTGTGCCGTTATGTACTGCCATCAGGAGGTTGTGCGATTTGAGTTTGACACATTTGCGATAGCCTCAAATTGCACCATGAATTTCGTGTAATGGATTAAAACTGTGTCGATTTCTTACCAGAATATGTGCACATACGGCACATGTCGCGTATTCTGTGGAGAGCATTTGTGAAATCCATAATTCACTGAGTTATACTAAACCAATTCGGTTCATCATTTTCGGTGACAACGGAAAACGACGTTACCAATTTCACGAAAATGGCACAACTTTTGAAATGGGAAGGCAAGATTGACTAACTTGAAAGTTAACCGACGAAGATGATAGGATGCACAAAACGTACATACCACCGATGTAATTTGGCCTTCAACAAAATTTCATTTACGCTGATATTTGTTACAGGCAAAGGAAAACATTGAAGGCAAGTGGCAAAGGTTCAGGAATGGAAAGGGTTGACATTACCGAGCCCCCTCGTCGAAAGCGGCCACTTGGGCCATTTATTTTTTACAGGTTCGATCCGTGTCCTTCAAAGCGGCTCACAGTACGAATCCCTCTCGTCAGAAACATGTGACAGTATTTTTGCACAATTCTGCATTACATATTTTGAACTCATAGCTTGCGCCTGTGCAGATTTCAGTTTGTACTCACAAGAAATTAAGATTTTAGAGACCAAAAGTAAGGGCCAAAATAATTTGGACCATTTATAATTTTTGTTGCAGAAATGATGTGGTTATTATATTTTTAGCAACCAAAATTGGACATTACGGATGCATTATTATGTAGTTGGGACCAAATTTGTTTGTGTCACAAATTGTGTACGTATATGTATATATATCCATCCATATCTAACATTTACTTGCGCCGAAATTGACAATGGTTGCAGCCAGGAACAATTCAAGGAAAGACGAGAAGCAGACAACCCCGGACCGAATATGGTTAGTGTGCAGACATGTAGTAAGTAGAGTACCGTGATGGAAACACGTGACTGCTGTGATAGCAAAGTATGGACTTCTATTCCATGCGCGCACCAGTCATGTGCTTCCATTGTGTCGCATTCAGCGATTTCCAGCAGTCATAGAAGCCATATTGCATGTTCTTATAAACTCCGATTATTTGTAAAATTCCATGTCCGTTTTTATTTCAACTGTGTGCGAAATAGTAATTTGTATGTGCAAACATATGTCAATACCAGAAAATGTGCACACATTGCGAGTGATACAACTTTTGCTGACAATTATTTTGGACTTACAGCTCCTATTTGTCCTGTATGTGCGTCACGTTGGTGTAACACTTACAGAGCCGAAAGGATATTGGGGAAAGGTGGAAGGAACTCCCCTGTGATGAGAAGAAGAGGTTTCAGGACATGGCTAAGGCAAGTGCCAAGGAACTGGGCGAAGAAGTTGCAAAGAAATCTGCAAAGGTACTTACGTGCTTAGTGTTTTCGTAACTGCATTTGGGGAGGACCTGCTATCGACACAATGTTGGTTACTTTTTTGTATTAATGTTCACGTTAATCACATTGCAGAGTAAAATGCAAGTCCGCATATCATTGAAGGCAATTTTTGATATCGTGAACCGGTGTAACGAAGCACAAAAGCAGGCAGTCATTGATATTGGGTTCGGTGGCCTCCTGGGGTTAAAGTGTACCCGTATAGATCACAACATGTGCCAATGGTTGGTACAAAACTTCGATCCCGACACGTGTTCGTTGACTGTTCATGGCCGTCACCTGAGGCTCACCTGTGAGGAAGTGCATGTCTTATTGGGTATACGGTCAGAAGGCAATGACGTGCAGTTCACTGGTTCAATAGACGCATATCCCAATATCTACGAAGAGGTTGGAGCTGTTAAAGGAATCATTCCTTTGAACCAGTTGAGAGTTTATCTGACTGAGAGTGATGGTGCGGATGACGAGTTTCGGCGGAAGTTTGCGCTGTACGTGTTGGGGGCCATGTTGTGTCCTACCACAACGACCGCGTTGAGCCTGTCGTTCGTTCATGCCGTGAAGGACGTGACCGGTATGGGGGCATGTAATTGGGCAAAGGTGACACTGCAATTCCTTGTGAAAGGTGTTCGGAAGTATAAGATGAAACTTCAGCGCCAGGCAACTGGATGTGTTTTCCTTCTAATGGTAACGTAATCGACCGTTGTTTGTTTGTACCATGCCGATTACATATTTCATCCATTGCTGTGCATATGGTTCAATAAAATGGCAGTCGTTGCGAAATACAAACTTACCTGTTATTGAACAGCATGACAAATATACCTGTACGGGCCACATTTTTTGTAACCACGAAAAGCTTATCTTTTGAACCGGAAAGCTGCATGGGGATTCTGCCATCGAGACACATAAACACATACATATGATTGTGTTGTAAGTTGTATGCATTGTTAGCGAATACGGATTACTTTGCTCGGAAGTGTATAGTAAATATCTTTTCCCCCTTACAATGCAGCTATTTTACTTGGATCGTTTTGCCCCTCCCTGCAAGAGTACGTCGGCTACTACACGCTCCATCCCTCGGCTAAATGATTGGGGTGATGCCGAAATACGGGAGACGAGGCGACTTATGGGAAGGAAGCAAATGTTGCAGCAACATGAGGTAATCAACCCATTCGTTCTGCACATTTGACAGCATTGCCCCACCTGTGTTATGGATAACGGTGACAGACAGAATATGTGTTCCTATGACTAGGTGACAAGCACCGACAAACAGTGACCCATTCCTTAGCGTACGTCATATTTTCAGTTTGTCCCTCCCTATTTACTCTGAAATACTCGAACTTTTGGGGGGAAAACATGAAGTTTCCATGTGGACGATGTTGTAGCCTTACAAATTCAATTTTATGTACTACTTCTGTTACGAAATGAATTTTCGTTAAGCCCTGAAGTCAGATTTTTGGAAAAGCTTGAAGATTTTGGTTTTTTAACCTTGTAAAAAGGTCAAAACATTGTCGTTCAGTTATTGTTAGTTAGTTTGTAATTGAAAGTTTCTCTTTGTTTATGTAATTGGGAAAAGGTAAAGTGGTAAACATGGGATCGACTGTGAAGTTTTTATCCACACCAGATGAGCATCATTTACAACAACATTTTTTTTCCATTTCAGACGAATGGAGTAATTAATTTTTATTAGATATATTTAATATGTAAAGTGTGTATGTACACATATGTTGTGTGCAACTTAAGAAAGCAGACGGAAACTTTACGATTCACAGTTGAGCTCGATTAACGATTCAGTGCATTACCATTTTCATTTATGATTTGAATCCCGATTTGACAACTATGTTAGGTGGAGTTTCATCCAACAAAAGCGGAAAGCAACGACATTGATGACGCAATTGACACACACCATGTCAATAACAAACAGAAACCACGGATTGATGATGTTCGTTTGAGCAAGGTTGAGACTGACATTGGTGAACTGAAGGAAACCATGAAGCAAGTGCTTCACAGCAATGCGGAAATAAGGGAGATGTTGCTCAATTTCCGAGGGAAGGAAGCTGTTCACAATGCAAAGGTAAGCAAAAGCAATCAGTACACATGCTTCACACAGTTCACAGAGGTTACTTGAAGATGAAATATCGTACCAGGTTAATGTATGTGTTTGTGTGATTAGGTGGAGTCCACTGAAAGAAATTGTAACATTAACATATCCTCCAGCATTGGTGAACTGAAAGGAATGCTGAACGAACTGGTTGCAGCTATATTGTCTGGGAAACAACCGTTTACTGAACAGACACACATTGCTGAAATGAAGCAAATGATGCAGCAAGTGCTGGCAGGTTTATCGGAAACAGCACAATTGGCTCGCTCAGAGGAAAAGGGTGTTGACCCTACCATGGGAGTCGAGTTGCATGATGGCGGCGTGGTCTTCCCAAATTATTATGGTAGCCCAAATGAGGGTAATGTTCAAGATTTACAGGGGGTGGATTGGGAGGACAATTATGTGAATGGAATGTTGTCCAATGAGATAATTGATATGCACGTTGGACAGTTGCGTACCGTCCAAGAAGTTGGGGACATGCACAACAACCGTCGCCTTGCGTTGGAGGAAACATACGCAAGCGAAGAAAGCAAATCTCTTTCAGTTCAGTTTCTGTCCATGAGGAACGTTGCAAAACAGAGTTTATCTTCGTTTGATGATTTGCAAACCTTGCCACCAATGCGAGGAGAAGCAGACAATGTGCATCCTTCTGCTGGTAAGGTTGCCCAAACATTGGGAGCGGGACAAATTGTAACAGCCACACGAAAGGGAAGAGGAAGAGGAAGAGGAAGAGGAAGAGGAAGAGGAAGAGGAAGAGGAAGAGGTGTTGAAGCGACAGACGTAGGGGATATGCATTCGTGCAACGATAGCAAAATAAGTACTCGACTTACTGCCGAAAAATTCCCAAGTCGCCACATCACTTCACCTTTCGTATGTTTCATTACCAATTGATGCCGACAGCATTACTGATCATAATAGAACCATTATTTGTGTTGTATTTTAATATTTGTCATTCTACTGCAAGTTTGCAGTAACAAATGTTGTACAATTGTCTTACAGATTTCGGACAAACTCCTGTCCAAACTGCACAGGTTGGACAAGCGGTTCCGTTCAGAGGTTAGACATCGCTTCACCAATTTTAGATGCATAAGGATGTGTTATGTACTTTGCAAATCACATTTCTGAACAGTGGTGAGTTAGTTAATTGTTTATATTAATAGGAGGAGTTGATGTTACTTGATTGTTTATATTGATAGAAGGACTTGATAACACTGGAGAGCAGAGAGGTTTTATCAGCGGCCCAAGACGAAGTTGTTGACTCTGTACTTGACGACAGAAACAATGAAAGGTACGGATGAGTTTAGTACTCGCAATTAACCTGTTCCGTAGTATTTGTGAAATAAGTTTGAATTCCACAATTTTCATGTGTCGTGCTATGTTTATTTGATTCTTGTAGGTATCAGTTCTTTAATTTTGCATTCTCTATGATTTTGATGGGTTTATGATGGGTTTATGATGGGTTTATCCATGTCGTATGTAGGATTCTCTTTGAATTTAATGCAGTGGGCTACGGAAAGATCAGTGGCTAAATTTCCTGTCTGAAGTTTTCTTCTTTTGGTCTTATCCTGCACACATGTACCTATTGGGAAAATTGCAAACCACTGATATTTTCACAAAAATATTTACACATTCATGGAAACCTTTATAATTTTAATTATGAAACTTAATAAAGTTTACCAATGATTTGCAAATTTTTTTGAGAACTTATAATGAAGTGCAATTTTCCCTACCTATTTTCTTCTACTCTGCTTACATTTTCCATTTTGATCATTTTGGGATATTGTTGGCTCCAGTTTGTAAAAAACGTGTTTCTTTTTTTTTAACTTGCTGACCTGTAAATGAGCATTTCAATTTTCACATATTATTT
Organism: Camellia sinensis; assembly: GCF_055761805.1. Classification (NCBI taxonomy): domain Eukaryota; kingdom Viridiplantae; phylum Streptophyta; class Magnoliopsida; order Ericales; family Theaceae; genus Camellia; species Camellia sinensis. The sequence continues at coordinate 15,746,231 of NC_138965.1, forward strand.
TAGCAAATACTATTGGACATGTCATGAGTTGTAATATCTAAAACTTTGTCTTTTCATTTTGTTTTTTAAAAACTTAAAACTAATCTTCATTGGATTGGAGCCTAGTAGAATCAGGAATATCTGCCATAGTTGTACAACAGGAAAAACTAATCTTATGTTGTAGAGTTAAGCCAGATACGTTTAAGTTTTACTAGGCTGTAGGTTGCTTCTTACTGATTGATGTATACGTTTTATGTAGGGACATTGTCGTGTCTATGAATCTGCATGAAATGCCTTGCGAATGTGCTACGCGACGTGACATGCGCACGCTGAAACCAGGGGCATGGCTATCCGACACTGTAAGTCGTGGCATCTGACAATGTTATTTCCACTATATTTGCATGATGGACATATCCATGTAGGGACATTGTTATTTCGTATTACATTTAAACAAATGGCAAACCTTATTTCGCAAGTTGCCTGGTCTGTTACAATGTTCCAGCCAATCAACTTGGTCGCGGTTCAATTGACTAACGGACAGCGGCAAGTACACAAAGACGGTAGGCATACTGCGTGGTTCTTTCCAGTATATTTGTCGGTAAGTAAGTGTTTTAGGTCGGTTGTGTATTGCAGAAGACATATTTTCAGAAAACTTTGGCTGACTGAACTTTACACACTAAACATGCAGACTTTGATACTAAATCAAAAAACTCAACCTCTGAACCATGAAAATATGGTCAAATCATATTTTGGACATGACAGATATACTGGGGTGCTTGATGCATGTGAGAAGGTAATACGAATGTCCATCCCATTGAAGCGAGTAGATTTAATATGGACGTCGGTAATATGAATGTCGATCCCATTTACTTGAATGTCAATGTAAATATGAAAGTGCGTACATGTTCGCATGCCCTCTAAACAATGTCTTCGCTTGTGTTTATGTTTATGTGTAGATTTACATGCCTTTCAATTATGGAGGAGTACATTGGGTGTGCCTAAAAATAGATATGGTAGACCGTGTGGCGTACCTATTTGACTCATTGGCATCCGCCACACTGGACACCAACAAGCTGAACACAGCAAAAATGTTGGTATGTCGTGCTGAATTTCACAAATCTACTTCCACACTGTCACATCCTTCACATAAACTAACGGTCTCATTCTGCAACAGGTTCAAACAATGCATGCCTTACTGCAACTACAGTTTGGAAATGAATATGCTGTAGACATGCGTACCTTTGAGGTGCGCATGTTAGAACAAAGGCCATTACAACAGCTGGACGAGTAATCCACAAACCCTGCGTCACATTGACTTCACTCTTGAATCACTCATTTAACGAACCTGCTTATATTTTACGAGAGACTGAATGTTACATTTCATTTGTAGCACTTTCGACTGTGGGATGTTTGTGATCAAGTACATGCAGCGGCCTGATATACCCAGCGGTCCACACAAGGTACATTGTACCGCTTAATTTCCAATTGCGAAATAAATCCGTTTATTCCCTACCGCTGTAACCGTACCTGATTTGTGTTATTCGCTTTCTGTACATAGTTTCATCCTTCTGTGCGCCGGAAGTTGGTGCTTGACTTCGTTATGGATGTGAACAATACAAAGATGGGCGAGTATCGTTCGTGCATGTGATTGATTGCAATTACAACAAATAGTGCAGCGATTTTATCATGGCCTGCCAGTACGAGTGTAATTTCGATGCCCAACCACAACTGGATTACTGCATCAGCTTGTCGTGACAACTTTTTAGGTCGCAGCTGTGATAATACTAATTTCCCACGCGTATTGATTGTACACATAATTCCAATGTTTGGGACTCGAACAAACGAGGGAAAGTAGTCATGTTTGTTTGGTTTTATCGTGGCCTGTACGTAATGTGATACACATAATTCCAATGTTATGGGTACAGTACAGAACAAACAATGCAATGTCATATTTGCCCAAATGACTATAGTAATGTTTGTCCAGTGCAATGTGATATTTGTCCAACAAACAATGCAAGTTGAAAGTAGTAATGTTTGTTCGCTTTTACCACATGAATTATGTTTGTTCGATTTTTTTTAATGCCATGATTTTGTCCAAAACAAAGCAAAAAAAAGCCCACAGAAGAAACAAATGGCGGTGACTATAATGCACTTTGAAGGGGAATTGATTACTTCATAAAAATGCACAAACGGTGAAAAATTGCACAAAAAATAAAAACAACCATACAACAGACCATTAAAAACACAGATTATTGATATTCAATTTTTTTTTTTGTTCAGCAAAACAAAAAACTGTATTGATGGAAAAGCACATACAAGGTGTCAATGATACATCAACAAAGAGGAGGTTGGAGACCAACGAAGAGAAACAAAAACAGAAGGAAAACAATAACAATGTAACTCCAAGCCCATCCTCACAAAACCACATAATAGGGCAACCAGATGAAACTCCAAGGCAGCATGAACAAACTTCAGACCATACAGCCACCATTGAGACTTGAGCCTGAACCTTCAACCTCCATTGAGACTTGAGCCTGATCCTTCAACCTCCAAAAAAAAAAATTAGTACAGCAGCAGACCAACAATTACAACAAGGCCCGCAGCAGACCTCCAATAACTTTCCCCAATCCAACAGCAGACTTCCAATACAGCACACCAAAACATCATTCAAACAATTGCAAAAAGGCCAATATGCAGCAGCAGACTGAAGCCTATTCGTTGATCCCATATAGCAGCAGCAGAGTACATATATAGCAGAGCAAATTTGAAGCACAGCAGAGCAGCAACCAGAAATGAGCATGCTTGACCCCATAAACTAAGCCAGAGCAACAAGCCAAAAATAAGGCAAAGCATAGCAACATTGAAGCACAGCAGAGCAAAAGTAGCCACCAAGAAGATATGGTAATACCACAGACTGACCAAAATCCTGCATACCACAGCTTGACCAAACTCCTGCACCCCAGTTTCAAAAAACACCAAACACCACCCCCTAAATGAGACTTTGATACTATCCAGAATACAATATATGTCGTCCACTGAATACTGTAGGCCTCTATAACTTTGCTTACAGCAAAGTGCAACCCTCACTTTCACCATCTCAGCCAATTCAGGGCCATCAACAATCTTATCATTAAAAAGGCAATCATTCCTACCTTTCCAAATCATTCCTAGGTGTGCAATACAAAAGAATACATATATAAACTAGCCTAGGATTTGGGGAACAGAACGCCTAGAACACCCCACTCTGATTGAGCATCTGCCAGCATGGCTTGGGCTTGGTCCAACTCAGCTTTAGTTGTCTGAATGGATGCAGAACGATGTCTAATTTGGGAGAGCATCATCCTTGCTTCTTGATTAAGCTGGTCGTGTTGCTGCTGCAGATGAGCCTTTCTTTGCCGGACAGAGGCAAGTTCTGCCATGAGTTTGGCTTCCTCAAGTTCAAGTGCTGAGTGTTGCTGAAGAATGGCTGCAGAGGTCTGCTGGCTGAGTTTGAGTGAAGTAGATATGGTGTGGGCTTCGTTTAGGAAATCCTTATTGGTTTGAATATCCTTCGAGCAAGTCTGAACCATCTCTGAAAGGGTTGGCCATTCTGTGATGATCTTGGCCAATTGCTTTAGTTGAATGGGGTTGAAAGGATTAGGGGAGAGGTTTACAACAGCAGAAAGACAGGCCAAGGTTTCATCAGGTTTGTGGAGAATGATTTCTTCAACTGGGGTGTTAATGAGGTTGATGAAGGTGGTTAAGGTTTGTTGAGTTTCAGCATCAAACAGATGTAGCCTTTGAGGCAATGGGGATATTTCGTCTAGATCTTGTTGAAGAATAGAAACTTCGGCCCAAATATCCTGGCATGGACCGACGGCCTGTGAACATTAATAGTTTGGTGAGAATATATGCTTGCAAGTAATAAAGAGTAAATAGGATGAGGTTGGAAATGGTAGTACCTGTCCTGATAACGTGCACGCAGACGGTTGGCCTTGTTCAGCTGTGGTTGTCGCATGAGGACGAGTTGTTTCTGGTACTGATGAGATGGCAGCATCAGCGCCTTGAGGGTGTTTCTCTGGTTCTGCTAGCAGGGGAAAGTCATGAGGACCTTCAAGTTCTGTCTCGCCCATTGGTCGTGGAGATGAGTCCTGTATTATGTCCATCCCTGTAAATTGGAGAACAATACCAGTTACTTAAAGAGAAGTTTTTTTTTCCCAAACGAACAGTAACATTTGTATTTCTATTTACCTTGGTTGTGGTGAACTTCTGGTTGAGGGGATTTTGTGTTGTCATCTGTTGGAGAGGATTGGCTGTTGATTGAAATGTCAAATTCAATCCTCTGAGATTCTTTGTTTGACGTTTGGGAATTGGAGGGGTTGGATGGTGATGGTTGAGGGCTAGAGACAGAAGGGACAATGTGTTGAGGAGAAGTGAAAGGATGTTGTGATGCAGACTGTGTGGATTGCTGTGGCAAAGACTGTGAAGCAGGTTGTAAGGGAGTTTGTTGCGATGCTTCAGGTGGTGGTGGAGTTGGTTGTACAGTGGGTTCTGTGGGTACATTACTGATTGGACTGGGAATTTGATGAATGTGTTGAGGAGAAGTGGAAGCATCGTCATCATCAGCAGCAGCAAGGAGTAATCTCCTTCTTTTTCTCTGCACAAAAGTAAGTGATCAGTCGGGCGTGAATGCAAATTCAGATGCTGTAAATATGTAAAGTGAAGGCTTACTTGGTAGAGCTGCCCTGAAGGATTTGATGTTGTTTCGCCAACCATTTGGCTGAGAGGGATATCCCACTCACTTAGGTCTGTGCTTAGAGCAGGAGCAGTGGAAGGCTCTTCTCTCTTCTTCGCCGTGACCTCTGTCTCAGCAGGGGTACGGGTGGTAGCTCCTCTCTGTGCTTGTGTCTGCGCGGCTGCGAAAGAGTCTGCCATTAATTTCGGAACTGAGGGGGTGTTTGTCTGAGTAGTTGCATCCATTGGATCCTTGCCTTTACGTTGGTCCCTAACCAATGGTTCAGCAGCAGGCACAATTTTGGCTGTCAAGGGTTAAACAAGTTAGTGTTGTAGAGAAAAAAACAAAACAAATTGCATGACACAGTCAGGGATATGAAGTATATGAAGGAAGGATACCTGTAGCCTTAAGCTTGGAAGGCGAGGATATGCGGCCCTGAATATGAATACAAGTATCGTTAAGGCAGCTTTCAAGTGGCTTGCAGAAAATAATGGCAGTCATAAGTCCCCACCAATGGTCAAAAGCAGCCGAGCAGTCCGAAGCAGGTTTGAAGAAGAAGGGGCCAAAATCTTGGAAAAGTTTGGTGTTCTCTGTCAGAATGGATTCAGCTTGTGTAGGATCTTTCAAGTGGATTCTGGATCCAATCTCCTCATGGATGGTTGGGTGGAAATAAGGATAAGGGATAGCCTGGGAAAGACCAAATTGCCTGGACCATTGATTGGGACAGTATGTCTCAAAACTGCAGCTGGATAGCTTGGCGGAGGATATGGAACAGCCAACCAAGACATGTCTACAGGTGAGAATGTGTCTCCAACTCTCATTTTGTTCTTGGACTTGCTCATTGTGTAAATCAGAAGGGTCTGTGAAGAGGAAGCGAAGTCTACTGGAGGAGAATTCAAAGTTTTGAAATGGCATGTACAGGTTGGAAGGTCTCTGGGAAGGAAGGTTGTAAAACATGGTAAGATGATTTGTGAAAGTGAGTTTTGAATGGCTGTTATAAGTGAGCAGTTGCTCAGCATAGGAGTGGCAAACAGGTTTCAAGGTGTTAGGTGGTGGGGGTCGTGCCTCAGGGAAATAGGCATACAACCAGGCCTGGAAGAGCCAGAAGGGGCCACCACAGTTGCCAGAAATCTTCTTGTCGACAAAGGAAAATAGGGCCTTGTAAAGGGTGGCAAGAAGATAAGGGGCTAAAGCCATAAGTTGGCCGTCTTGCATACACAAGGCAAGGGGGAGGTATTCTTTCGTGATCTTGTACCCAGGGACACAAAAAAGAAACTCACAAAGCCAAAGTAAGTAAAAAGCAGTTCTTTCTTTGTCATCGACAGGGGAACCATGCTTGCCTTGGTATTTTTTGGCAAATTCTGTATAGCACATGTCAGTGTTTAAAGTAAATGTCACTTTTGGAGGCTCAAGGAGAGCATGAATTGGATTGCCCAAGATTGGCAGACCAGTCAAGTGAGCTACATCTAAGATGGTAGGGGAAATCATACCAAAATTGAGGAGTAGGGAGTTACTAGACTGCGACCAAAAGCATGCAGCAGCAGCAATCAGCCCTTTCTCCACGTCATAAATTTTAGTCGACAGTCTAATTGCTTCAGCAATGCCCTGGTGCTTCCATACTTCGGCGTCGTGACCTTCAATTCTCCTGGCCCAGCTTCGCCAATCAGAGTCTGGTGACCTCCACCCTCTGAGTGGGTTTTTGCTGACATTCCAGTTAGTCCACTTGAGTCCAGCTTGGTTGAGAAGAAGGTTCTCACCATTACCAAGGGGATAGTATGGAGCTAGCTCGTCTGGGAAGTAAGACGCGAAGGTAGGGCCTAGAGTAGCCTTAGCGACAGAGCTTGGGCTGGGCAATAGGGTTGCAGCAAATTTTAGAGGAGCGATAAGTGCTCTGATAGGGTCCGGGAAGCGGAGTAGGTCTTCATTGTTCTCCTCAGATGGAGATGGTTGAGATTTTTTCGGTGCCATGGCTTAGGGTTTTGTGGTGCTCTGGTTTTGAACGGCAATGGTTGAGAAGAAGGAGTACAGTCTGGGGAGTTCGAATCAGAGGGAAATGAAGTGGTTTGAAGTTGAAAGGGTGGGTCTTTTATAGCTTATGATGGGGCCAGTATATTTAAAAGCTCTTATATTGGGCTGTACTTTATGCTTGTTTTGGGCCCAAACAATGGCCCCCTCGTTGAAGTTAAATATCATATGACTTGGACCCCCATGACCCCCTCTCTCTCTGATTGGCCACTTTTTTTTTTTTTTTTCAATTTCTTATTTTTTTTCCTTCTCCAAACAGCAGCCCCCACGTGTGTGTGTGTGTGGGGGGGGGTGGTGGTGATTGGGGGGGTCTCAATCACTTCCGCAATATTTAACTTGAACATGGGGGCCATTGTTTGCACCAAGTTTTGCCAGTCTCTGTCGACAGATGGTCCACTTAATCGAGGGCATGTGGCCAAGTCTGAAGGAATGTCCACGACCTGAAAGTGGGCTCTCTGCATGTGGGTCACCTAGAAGTGATAGGGGAAGTTTTTACCACCAGTCACGGAGTTAGCGGGCACACTTTCACGAGGAAGCATGAGACAAAGCAGGAGCCTTGCTCTGTCGACAGAAGTTTAAAATAGTTGGTGGCCATGAAATAAACACAAGAAAAGGGAGCTCGACAGATAGAAGTGGAGGTTTAGTATTGATATCCGTATACTGTTTTTGTGGCCCATCATTGCATGATCCTACACGTCTACACCATAACTGCCACTGTAACTGCCCCGACTTCGAATCTTCAAGTCCACTCTGCCAAATATTGACTCTTCCCTGTCGACCTTCCTTTTCACCATTGTGGGGCATGTCCCTCATCATTATGAGACAAAAATCGACAGAATATTGTCCACTAAACACAACCACAGTCCTTGCAAACTGGGTCAATGAACCGCAACACTTGGCCACTCACAGTTACTGCCCCTGACTATGAATCATCAAACTCTGCCAAATATTGAATTTTCCCTGTAATTTAATCAAAATATATTCAATGTCGGTAAACTTGAAAATACGTTTGAAATAACCTTTTTCTGTATTGTAATGACTTAAACACAATTGTTGTCCTACATTTTACGTAACGAAAATACACAACTTGTTTATATCAAAAACAAAATATACATCTCGGGTTTATAATCCAAAAAATGGGAACTACTTTTTTTTAAAAAAAAGTTCACTCATATTTTCACCTACATTCTGATTGGATATTAGATTAAAAATTCCTCTTTGCACCTATTTTTCCCACATCCTCCCAACAGCTGCTCCATTCAACTAACATTGAATCTTGCATGCCACCTGACTTACACGCTGGAGCAGTTACTGGCAGTGCTCATGGATTTAGTGGCCACCCTCCAACAGGAAACATGAACGAATTGGGAGTCTGTATCTGTCGAGGAAAGGCTAAAAGGACCTGGGCACAGGTGGTAACTTCAATTATATGCACTTCGACAGGTGGCAACTTACTTTCTACATTGTAACTTCTGTGTAGTTTTTTCCCTTCTACTTTCTACTTTGTTACAAACAACACAACAAAACAACAACTTACTTTCTACTTTCTACTTTCTACTTTGTTACTTTCTACTTTGTTACCATCACTTCATCGAAAGAAGTCTTCATCCATTTCAGGCATTTGAACCAATACCACAATTGCTTGATTTTCTTCTTGAACTTGTCAACTTTAAATTACTGCTTCGTTGCTGTCCATATAGGCCCACCATAATTTTACTAACAATAAACCCATAGTAAACATTAAATAATTTCACAACTCCTGTTCGTAACTCGTAATTCATATACCGATCGGCATGGAGATAAAGTAACGAGTTCGTTGGGTTACTTTCTCCAAGTAACACCCAAAATTAACTGCCACTTGGATTATATACAAAATGCATGTGCTGGTATGTAATTTTGCAAACCCACTTGGACAAAATTCGTATTTTACTCGAAATATAATACTAATTTACAGACACAAGTCATAACAAATCAATACGAAGCGAAACACATCGTTAGTTGATAAACCACACCGCAAAAAAACCCTTCAGTTAGATCCAACCAAATATGGAACAGAAACAAGCAACCCGCAATAGGAATCTTGGAATACAGACATAAGCCAATTTCCCACCCAAAACAACACACAGACAACCCATATATATCTCACCTCACCTTCAGTTAGTTTTGAAAATGACAAGTCACTGCAAACACAAATGACAACATCACTCTAAACAATATGGGAAATTTACAACTCGTGGCCCTGTACATAAGTAACGTTGTGCCATTTCCTGGCATTGTACATAACCAATTATTTACACGTTACGTACAGCAATCCGTGCAAAATGAAAACTACATACATTATTTCCATGTGTTTTCAATAGCTAAGGGAATAAGTAAATCATACAAATTATACAATTACCTGATTCACCTCATCAATTGTGTTCGAATCATTTTTCCACACTGCTGCTTCAACACTACCGTATTGGCCCACAGGCTGCTTGGAATCAGGAGAAACATCAAAAAATAGTCGCCGTTGCTTAATGTGCGGTGTACTTGGATCCACCAACCCAGTTTTGCAGCGAACGGGCAATGACTCCGCATTGTACTCACGGTCAGTTATGTGGGGTGTATCTGCATCTGAGTTATTACCCACTGTTCGGCTAAACCGAACCTTAGGACACGTTCGCTTTGTGTGCCCAAAGCATTTGCAATTCCCACATTTTCTTGGTCTTCGACAGTTGGACGAGGCCCGTCCTGGGTTCCCTTTTGTCTTCACAACATCAGGATCTTCTACTCCAAATTGTCGACGGAATGAATGTTTCCCTTTGTCTCCATTCCCACCGTTCAAATTCCTCTCATATAACTCCTTCATCCGGGTCGTCATCGGAAGACATGCATCCCTAGCATCCTTGAAACCTTCCGTTGATTGCGAGGCATAGAAACACATTTCGTTGTAGGAAGAACACAATATCCCATACCGGGCCGTCTGTGTTGTAGTGCTATCAATTGAGGGTTGAGGCCATTGCTGGCCATCCTTGCTTGCAGCCCTTGTCCATCTATGCAGCACACAAGTTGGGGGAATTTGCGTTAAATTTTCAGCTTTCATAACACATATCATGTGGCAGCAAGGTAGCCCCAACGACTCAAACTTCATGCAAGAACATCTCATTGCAGCATCCATTGGACTGTGTGTTACTATCCATGATCTGTCCTTCACTCTGTACTTATGAATATAGTAGCATTTCTGACCATCCGGCAAAGGGAACACATCCTTCACATTCAACTTCCCCTCTTCTAAGATTTCATCACGGAACATTCTAAATATATTTCGGGTGAATAGCTCAGCTCCATGTCTCTCTATATCTCGCAATGGAGTAATCAATACCGGAAAAGTGTTATTTGTTTCAGCATCATCTCCAGCCTCGTTATACCTTATCCTTGCAAGAGCCCGATCATAGTGCCTAACAAATTCATATAGCTTCAATTTGTGTTGGAGGAAGGGATTGAAATAAGCATTCATACACTCCGAGCGCTGAGTGCTCTTCATCCCAGCAAAGAAATGTCCACGCATATATGCCTCAGCCCACATATGACGCTTCTCATATGTCTCCAACACCCAACTGTTGGTTTGAAGTCCAAATTCTTCGACCATTGTCGTCCAGCCATGCTCAAACTTTGTCTCATCCGTTTCCATGTCCATGCACTGCTTGAAAGCATGTGCAAAGCCACTTATGTGAACATTTGAAACAGCATTTTTCCCAAGATGCCAATTACATAATCGATGTCTTGCATCTGGAAATACTCTTCTGATTGCCTCTCGCATCGACTTATCCCCATCTGTCAGTACGGACACAGGTGCTTTATTGCCCATCGCCTCCATAAATGTTTCCAAAACCCATGTGTATGTCTCAATTGTCTCATTAGCTAGCAAAACACATGCAAATATCGTGGTCCTAAAGTGGCTAGTCACACCAGCCAACATGACAAACGGTTTCTTGTATGCATTGGTTCTGTAAGTTGAGTCAAATATCAACACATCACCAAACTTTGCGTAGTCGGCCCGCGATTTCGAATCTGCCCAGAACAGATTTTGTAACTTGTTATCGTTACACACATCATACTTGTAAAAAAAACGTGCATCAACATCAAGTTTTGCGCATAGGTAAACCAACGCACCCTGCGCATCACCATCCTCAACTTCTGCTCTACGTTCGGCTTGAATATGGTTGTGCAGATCCGTGCGGATGAAACCAACATTCTCATAAGACCCGGACTGATTTACCATATAGTCCATGATTTGGCTAGTCTTCACACCGACATTGCGCATAGCCATTGCTTGAGCTTTGTCACCGCTGTTTAAACTGCGATGTGACCTCAGATACATCACACAGTGTTGTTCCGCCAATTCATGGTTGTGGTCTGCGACGAAGTGAGTCACAACATACTTTCCCCCTTCACCAGCATCCGCATCGTACCGTATGCGAAATTGGGCTTTGCAACCTACTCTTGTTAGTGCCTTGGGAGCTCTACTCTTCTCAGCAACACGGTCCAAGTATTTTGGTAATCTCTGACCTTCCCTTGAACACAACCACAGCCTACTAACGACCTTTCCCTCTTTATTTGTGTTAAATCTGGATTTTCGTATACTAAATCCCTTCGCTTTAGCATACGCATTGTAGAAATCTTCTCCATCTTCGACCGAATCAAATTTCTGTTCCAGAATAGCACGTTCAACATCACCAACCATGTCATTGCGATGAGCATCGTCAACCATTTCTTTTTTCACATCGGCTCCGCCATCTTCAACGTTCATGTTGGTTGCTTCTTCATTGCTCGGACCAGCTTCGCAACCATGATCAGGTTCTGCCCGACTTTCATTCATCAAACGGATGTCATCTGCTTCATTTGGAATGTCATAACCATCACCTTCCCTTTTAACTTCCGCTGGGGCCATACTGCACATGACATTACTACCAACAATTACTTGATGACCGAAAATTGTTAACACAAACACAAACATGACATTTTCACACGGGTTACCTGTTTGTGCAAACACAAACACTCGCTTGAGAAACAGAAAGAGAAAGGTTAGCTGCCAATGGAGGGGTTTCCGTTGGAGCGAAGCGTAGAGCGGTTGAAGTTAGGATGGGGGTTTAGTTGAGGGAAAATAGCTGAAGTGAACGGGCCAGAGAGACAGAGAGGGAGACAGAGAGAGGGACACAGCTCCATACCTCATATCTAGTTCGAGAGAAGGGCTTCACTTCAGCAATGGAACCAACACAGCCTTCTAGTTACGTTGTTGTTGGAAATCGCCCGTTATACTGTTCCCTACAGAGCTTCGTCAATGGAACGAACCCAACAGGGGCTTCTCCCTGTAATGGAAATCAACGGTTACACTGACTCAACCTTACACACAGAGGAGAACAGAGAGAGATAGAGACGAAATACAGAGAGTGAGTGGGATGCAATCATGCAAATACAAGCATTAACCGGTTGCCCCGGTTTCAACTTTTTCAGGATTAAACAATTCAATGGTCTTGATCAATTATTGTAATCTAACGGCTAACAATTGGGTTGCATATGGTGTGCAACCTTAAGGGGGTTGCACACTTAAGCATGACCCTAACTAATAATACAATACATCATAACCAAATATTTGTATATTTGGTTTGAATATTCAAAAACTATTTTTAGACAAGTTTTTGTTATTTTTATTGAATCTTTAAAATATTTTAATCATTTTTTATACTTTTTGGATATATCTATCGAAGATGCATCTAAAAGGTAAAATAAATTAACTGAAATATTAAGAAAAATCACTAAAAACAAGCAAAAATTAGAACAAAAATCTGTGTGTATTTTTGTTCAAATTTTCATTTGTTTTTAGTGAACTTTTTTTAATATTTTAGTTAAACTATTTTATTTTTTAGATGCATTTAATCTTAATGCATCTAAAAAGTTTTTTTTATTTAAAATAAAGCTAAAATATGAAGAAAAAAAATTCAATAAAACAATTGAAAATTCGTTTAAAAATAATTTATGAAAATGTAAACCAAAGAAAGCCAAATGTCATGACCGAGTCATTTGGGGCATACGTATTATAAAATTCAACAATGATTCATCCCACTAAAAACATCACCACTAATAGCACTAATGCATTAAAAAAGTAAAAAAAAAAAACACAACTCCAAGACCAAAACATCACATCATTAATGGCGGGACCCACTGCCACCTAATTAGTGAGAGCACTAATTAGTGCTCCCAAGCATTTTTCTATAAAATTTTCTTTTTTCTTTTCAAATAGTCTTCTTAAAAAAGTAGGGATATTTGGCCAAAAATTCTTCATTGATCATCTTTAAAGTCAAAATGACGGTCCAAATTTTTTTAATTTGTAAGTCGCTTAGAGAAGAAACACATATTACCAATTTAACTTTTTAGAGCATCAGTATCAAACTTTTTAAAATTTTAGTCAAATTATAACTTAAAAAATTATTTTTCTATTTTAGCTAGTCACCTCACTGCATTAAGCTCTCTATTTTAACTCAATTCTATTAAAATATTTGTTATTTTTTTTTATAATTAAATTGATGAGCTATCAACCAAACAATTCTTATGTTTTACAAAATGTAAAACTGGAGGAAATGTAAAAAATAAAAATAAAAAAATTGCTGTTGACCGGCCAAACGTCCAGCCGTACTTCGAGCGGACGTCCAGCAACACATAACTCCGCCTATTGTAGCAATGAACAATACCTCACTTGTAGTGAGATACTGTAGTATTAACAAAATAACTGAACCTATACCGAGTCTGATGGAGCCCATATTGTTGATGTTTCTCTCTACAATAGCTTTAGCCTAATATTGATGCTCCCCTCACTATTTATTTTATTTTATATAATTTTTTTAATTCCTTTATTACTCTCCTCCCTAACCTTTCTCTTTCTCCTTACACTCAAAATCTAAAAAAACCTTAACCCTAACCGTAATTCTCTCATACCATTACCTCTGACCAACATCTTTGCCGTTACAACCATTTGTTGTCGCAGCCACCCTTCACTCCATATAGTCACAGTTGTAGCCACCACTACTACTCACTGCCGCAACCCTTTGTTGTCACAACCACCTCATCGTCATAGCCATCACTCATTTTTTCAAACTTTCAAATCTACGTTTTCTAACACCGCAATCTACCACCATTGCAACGTCTTCTTCTTTTTCGCGACCTACCCACGATCGCCTTCGCAACCCACTTGTGGCTGACGCCATTGTTGTTTTGTAACCCTATACTTGAGAAAGAGCAAGAGAAACAAAGAGAGGAAGAGAGAGAGAGAGAGAGAGTGAGTGTGTGAGAGATAGACATACAGATTCAGATTTGAAAAGAGAAGGAATATGGAAGCGATGAGGCGACGTTCTGGGTTTGGGGTTGTCGAAGAAGGGTTGGGCGTGGCGGGTAAGGCGGAGAAGGTTTAGCAGTGATTAGCAGTGGTTGAAACGTAGTGGCGGTAGAGGAGATCGCCGATAAAAGAGGAGTTTGGGGTTAGAGACCATAGTAGAGGACTGCTAGAAACTAGAAAATGGTCGTCGGAGATGCGGCAGCAGCGACTGGAGGTGATGGTTTTTCGGAGAGAGGTTAGGTAGAGGAAGGGGGTTTCGCGATGGCGGGTAGACCGATGGAGGTAGTAGTGATGGAATGAATGTGTAATGAAAAGGTTGAAAGTGGAAAGTGTTTTTGGTAATTTTAGATAAAAATAAAAATGTAATAAAAAAATAAAACTAAATGGATGTAAACAGTTGAAAGTGTGGTACAAGTAGAATCACTCATAAATAAATTTGTTTTTATTTTTTTTATAGACAATCTTACCCTCAGACCATGTTTGATTAGAGGTTTGGGAGAGATGATTGGTTTACCAATCCGTAAAACCTACCAAATCTATGTTTATGTGCATCAAAATGTTATAGGATTACTAATCTCATGAGAGTATGAATCCTCCTCCTATGGTGGGATTAGCATTCCCATGGAAGGGTTAGGATACTAGTCCCCTCACATAATTTGATGACTAAATTATCATTTTGCCTTCCATTTTACAAAATCAATAAAATTATATTATATGTGAGAAGGATTTTTAGGTAATTTTATATATTTAAACAAACATACTTTATCTTACATTTCCAACCTAATACCATCACACTAATAATCTTCTCACTCAATCTTACTGTAATCATAATCACATCCAACTTAATCTGTTAAACAAACGAGGCCTTAGTAACTACTTTTATATTTCAAACTTTAAAATTATGTAACTTTTGATCTATATATTGGTTTTTAAGAAAATTAGTAGTTTTAGAATCCTCTCGTCAATATCTATTACATTGGGGTGCCTCTATTTATACACCACTTTTCCTCTCAAGGCACACCATTAATTGGTTTAATTCTTATTACAATATTAACCTTATGTAAAATGACCACAAAGGACAAATGACTATAATACACACTTGTGTAAAATTACCATAAAGGATAATAATGAATACAATACACACCAAGTATCTCAAAAGTTATTTACGTATCTTATTCTCTCTCAAGAATCCAAAAACCCTGAGACAAAAACCAAAAGCCCTCATCACCTTGACTTCGACCTCGATCTCAACCTTGACCTCAAACTCGAACTCGAACTCGAACTCGCCCACGAGCAGGATTTGTTAATGCACAACATCGTCTCTTTGAGGCAGTGGATGGAATACGCAAAGGGTCATCCATTTTCTGAAAATGAAACAAAAAACAGTGAAGGATAAGCCCGTTCGGAAGTATAGAGCCAAACTATTCAATTTTGCTCGACACTCAAATTTCGAACATATTGAACTTGTTCGACAGACTAAGTCTGAATAGTTTAATTAAGTTCGATACTAAACTGTCGAACATATTGAATTTGTTCGACAGAAACATTCCGGACAAAAGATTAATATTCGACAAACCAGTGTCGAACGGTTCGCAAAATCAAACTTTCATATGCAATGCCATTGGTTCGCAAAATCAAACATTTATATACAATGCTCATGGCAATGCAAAAACATACATAAAATCCTCAAATCTAAGCAAAATGAGAATTCTTACTTACTGTAGCTTTAATATGGAGTTGTTTCCATCGGCATCTTTGATGAAATAGAGAATGGAGGAGAATGGGTCTTCACCACTGGCATTTTTGATGAAACATAGAATGGAAGAGGAGATGAAAGATTGTAGGTGGGGTGTGTGAGTAAGGATAAAGATAAAAGATTGTGGTGTGTATTGAGAAAATTTGTATTTATTAAATTACTAAAGGTGTACCTTGAATAGTGGTGTGTAAATAGAGATACTCATTACATTGACTACGAAATTATTTTTTTTAAAAAAAAATCATAATTTTTTTATGTTGAAACTAACGTCAACATTTACGGTGAAATAGAATAAAATTTTACCGTTTACTTCAATTATGACGGTATTTTTTTTAAAAAAAGAATTTCATAGTCAAGAGGAATCATTTTTAATAAATTTTAATGAGAGGATTCTTAAAAATACTAATTTTATAAAAAATCAACATTTAAATCAAAAGTTATATAATTTGAAAATTTAAAATATTAAATTAGTTACTAAAAATATTTTGATAATATTAAATTTTTCAAGAATTTTTTTTTTTTGATACTTATTCTTAATGCATTAGAATTTTTTTATAAAAGGAATTTTGATCAAATTCCTCAAAAAAATCCAAAATTTAATCTGTATAATACTTAATATAATTATGTCAAATTCATGTACATATTATATTTAAAAAGAACATTAAAGTGACCAATATAATTTATAAAAAAAACAAAAAGCAAAAAAAAAAAAAAAACACCAAGTATTCTTTTTATTTTTAGGTACACATACCAGGAAGTTAGAAAAATGTTTGAGGGCCAAAATCGTTTGACTCGAAATTGGCTCGAAACTCAAAATGACGTCGTTTTGAGTTTTCTTACCGGTAACATGTAATAAAGTTTTCTTACCAATAAGATATAGAAAAATGTTTGGGGGCCCTAATTCTGTGGCTCAAATGTGGCTCAAATGGCCAAAACGACGTCGTTTTGGCCATTTTGATGTTGTTTTGTACTCAAAACGACGTCGTTTTGGCCATTTGAGCCACAGAATTTGGGCCCTCTACCATTGGTCTAAGATATATTACAATTCTCTTACCGGTAAGATAATCTAAAACGACGTCGTTTTGAATTCGGGACAAATTCAAGCTTGAAAATTTCGGGCCATGTAGCAGTGTTGCAGGAAGTTATCCAGTGCAGAGGCATTGCACACATATTTTCTGTGCTGACTCAGCACGACGCGGTTCTCTATCATTGGTTTCCCAAAAAACCCTATTTAGACCCCCGTCGTAGGTAATCTCTCTTCAAACCCCTGACAGACGAGTCCGTACTCTCTCTGGTACGATAAAAAAAACCCTAATTTTATTTCTGAGTTCACTTCGAACGAGTATCATCATCACCATCGTCTCTATTTCGTAGAATGCCTCAAAGTTCATCGGCGAAAAAACACGGTTCAGAGCAGCCGGACGTTGCTGGTCCCACCCCAAAATCACTGCGCACCAAAATGATGAAATCTACAGATGATTCTGAGAAGAAGGTAAAGTGAGGTTTCAATTCATATTTCAACGATTACCCAGTACTCGAATCACCCGAATTACGCAACCCATGATCGCAAAATAAGTTATATTTGTATAAAAATGTGACCTTGATTTGTTTATTGTTAATGGGCTTTGTGCAGAGCTTGAAGAAACAGCTCAAAGATGTTGAAATTAGCGTTCCTGTAGTGTACGGTAGCGCTGCATTCTGGCTAGGTAAAAAGGCAAGCGAGTAAGTATCGGTGAAAGTATATCACTTCTTGAATTGTCTTTCACCTGTTTGAGTAAATGCCTGTTTGAGTTTTTCAGTGTTGATTAGGTTCCAGTATCATAAATGGGTTGTTTATGAATTTCCTTTTACCTGTTTGAGCAAATGCCTGTTTGGCTTTGTCAATGTTGATTAGGTTCCAGTCTCAGAAATGGAAAGGTTATGAATTGTCTTTTATCTGCTTGAGTAGATGCCAATTTGAGTTTTGTCAATGTTGTTGATTAGGTTCCAGTCTCAGAAATGAACTGTTTATGAATTGTCTTTCACATGTTTGAGCAAATGCCAATTTGAGTTTGTCAATGTTAATTAGGTTCCCTGTCTTGGGAATTGACTGTTTATGAAATGTCTTTTACCTGTTTGAACTAATGCTTATTTGAGTTTTGTCAATGTTGATTAGGTTCCAGTCTCATAAATGGACTGTTTATGTTCGCGGCGCAACGAATGAGGATCTTGGTGTGGTGGTTAAGCGTGCTGTCTTTCAATTACATGCCAGTTTCAATAATCCAACGAGGGTTATGGAGTCCCCACCGTTCGAGTTGTCTGAGTCTGGATGGGGTGAATTTGAAATCGCCATCACCCTTCATTTCCACAGTGATGTTTGTGATAAGCCGTTGCACTTGTGAGTTGCTTTGCTCATTACATGGTTCTGGTTTGTGCTGCACTTGCTTGGCAACCATGTGCTTGCCAATTTTGTTTTTAGTATTTTTTGGAGTTTTGAAAGTATGCTAGAACCACTGTGTGACAAAATATTGGATGAACTTTCTGACTTGGATATTTTCACTGTGAATGAAGTCGTGTTTGAATAAACTGGTCTTGAAATTTTCACTGTGAACATAATTGTGCTTGAACCAATCTTCTGGTTTGGTAACATGATTCAAGGTCATGGTGTTGATGTTATCTCAAATTTGACGCATTCACAATCTTGCATCACAGTGTCGGGTGATGCACGATGATTTGCCAGATTCAAGAATAAAAAATTATTGGAATTTTTTGTAAAAGTGCAATCAACACAATGTGGCCATAGGATTAGTAGATATTGTCTAGAACTTCAATGTAAATGTTACCGAGTTTAGTTTACTTTAAATAGTTGTATAATGCATACTCAACTCGATCTAGAATTAGTCTTCAAAAATAAAAGAACATTATGGACCCATAATATTTGTCCATGTAGAACTAGCTTCATCCATTTTACTTGAACGGCATATACATAGTACATACATGATTCATTTTTAAATGGGAACATACATAACATGGTTTTTTTGGAACTGCTACATAACTTTATTTTATATTATAAAATTTCTTTGTTTTCTTTCCTTTGCAAAAATTATAAATTAAAAAAATTCAGTTCAATTAAAAATATTTCTACATCATGTGGATGTAGCCTGTAGGTGTCAAAAAAGAGAGAAGATTAGTGTGGCAGTTTTTTAAATCATTTTCAATTAGGATCCATAATTTTTTCTTAATCTCACTGAGTTGTCGTGTGATACTGCGACAACTCGCTGCATTAACTCCTATTATATTAAAAATTGTCCGATACAACCCCAATAGGCTGATATACATTCTGAGTCAATGGTTTATTGTGACTTTCAAATATCGTGTCACGATATTGGAGCTGTTCCTATCATTCTCGAGATGAATCAGCCATTATGAGGCAGTATCAGCTGAGACTTTGAGCCATGTTTGGAATTTTCATTGTCAACAAAATCATGTTTAAATAGGCTAAATTGTGAAATCTATAAATGTACTTCACATTTTTTTTATGACGTTTTAAACTATTTACAGATTTCACCATTTAAAGTTGTATCCGGAGGATGAATCTGGTCCCATGTCCATTAAGAAGCCTGTAGTTGTGGAATCATACGATGAGATTGTTTTTACTGAACCGTCAGAGGGTTTCTTTGCTCGTGTGCAGAATCATCCTGCTGTAATCGTGCCTAGGCTACCTCCTGGTTTTAGTCTACCTCCTCCTGGTGGGATTTTGTTTTTGCTGCATTGTCTATAGATTTTGCTTCTTATTATGCTTTGAGTTATCAAGTTGTATATGTGTTTCTGTAGTACCAATTGAAGATGTGGATAGAAGGAAGAGAGGTGACACCAAAGATAATCCCTTAAACCAGTGGTTCACAAATTTTTCTGAGGCTGATGAGCTCTTAAAGCTTGCAGCAGCTCGTCAGCAGGTCAGCGTGAATGATATACTTTCCATTTTTGTCAAATCATATGAAAAATCTTGAATGTTTGCTATACTTGCTACAAATGAGGGAAAATGCATTCATCCATTTGGGGTTTGGTATTATGTACTGAATTACGGAGAAAATCGAGTTTTTACCCAGACAATGCTTGGCTGTTAATGTGTTCATGATGTACAACTTTAGAATAATAACAAGAACCAACAGCATAACACCAAAATATTATAGCTCTTTGAGAATAGTAACTTGCTTTTTCCATAGTAGAATTCCTTTTGCCAAAGTGTGTGTTGAAATTCAAGCAAATAATGGGATTCCAAGTTCTTTCATACTTAGTTTAGGTTATGGGGATCCTTATGAAGTTAATGTTGAAATGCCATGGAAGCCCCAAAATGTGATGAGCGCAAGGTTTTTGGTTATTCAAATAACTCTTGTCCTTATAAACAAAAGCCCATGTCTGCTACTAAGCAAGTGAAGTGAATAAACAGGACACAAGTCACGCAACCTAGTGCATGGAAAGAGGTGAAGGTGAAGAAGAGTAATGGAAATGGTGTTGTGCATGCTCCCCTAGAGAAAAAGCTTGAGGTGCCGTTTATGTCCTCTTGTTCATCCTCATCAAATATATTTGATGTGTTAGAATCATGTGTTTGCAATATGGTAGAGATTCTAGAGGTACCCTCAACTGATGAGAAGATCACTACAAGTAAAAAGGAAGCCATGGATGAAACTAAACAAAATTTAGATACCTAATTTACTTATTCAAAGGAAAATAAAATATATCTCAAGGAATAAGGAAGTTTGCAATATGGTGATTTTCTGTACATTAACTTGGAATAAGGAAGTTTTGTTATGTGTGAAATCTCAAACCTGGGAAGAAATCTCGGGCCTGTTTTGTTGTGTTTTAATTTTCATTGTTTTTGTTGAAAACACTTTGCTTTTATTTTTATGTGAAAACAACTTTTTTATGTTTTCTAGAAAGTGGATTGTTTTCAGAAAATTTTCTCGCAAACAGTTTTCCGAAATAGTTTGGCAAACAAGTATGCTGTGTTTTTTCAAACAGAAAATGAAAACACAATCAAATGGTAAATTAACTTAGAACGAGGAAATTCATGAGGGTTGGATCCTACTTCCTTTGAAGGTTGGGGTATAAGCATACTTGAACTGTTGAAGACTGACATTGCATCCTCCTTCCATCGTAGTATTGCCTATATATCTAGAGGCAATAAAGTCTAATCTATAATGGTTTTGCCAGTGGTTTTGATGTGAGTATATGCAGATCATGCAGTAGTCTCTCATAACACTCTTTCTTTAAACTATGACAACAAAACATGGTAAAAAACAGAACTAGAATAAGATGATGCTTAAACAATGACAACAAAACATGGTAAAAAACAGAACTAGAATAAGTTGATGCTTAACGGTGTGGTAATTCAAATTTGTCATTGTTAGCTACATGTACACGTCTTTCGTATGGTACAATAAGCCATGGCGCATAAGATGACTGTATCATTATTTAGGACTTCGTGAAAAGGTTGGATGATTTTTTGTGGGTTCATTGTTGTTTTACATTCATGCAGAGTATTTGTCAAAATTATTGCATTGTGAACCATTATAAAACTTACCAGTATATGGTTCCTTTCAGCACAGCATAACCACGTTCCGGGTATTTGTTCTTGATCTAGGAGCCCTTGACGAATTTTCTCTCATTTTGATAATTTCTTTTTATTAGTAAATTTCGAATGAGATTCACTCTGGACATCTGAAAACTTGATCAAAAGATTGGAATTTTTTCAATTTGACATAGGGAAGATCATTTATTTGGGTTAGGACAAGGAATTAGTGGACTGAAATGGACGAACTGGACTAGCTCAATAACCCAAATAATTGGGCATTCATGGTTATGCTGATGGTGCCTCCTTTATAGTGACTGGGGTGTCGGACCTAATGAATTGCATGCAGGCAAATGAGCTTTATGTGTTTGCTTGTTTATCAAAACACATCACCTTAGCTCCTTTATTATATTTATTTATTGTCTTATATTTTTGTATTTCAGAAAAGGTTCATGCCCTTGGAAAATTTGATTGGGAACGACCACTGATAAAATTCAAGTATTATTGATTGATGTTTTTTGATTTATTGAATGTTACAATGATTCCTATATATAGAAGAGTAGGTGGTAGGTGGAGTAGGTGAAGTGGAGGTGGTAGTGGTATAGTGGGTTAGGTTTAGTGGAGTAGGTGAGGTGGTAGTGGTGTAGTGGGTTAGGTTTAGTGGAGTAGGTTTAAGTGGGTGAAGTAGGTGATAGGTTTTAACAGCCCCCGCAAACTCAAGGGGGATAGGAACGAGCCAACTTGAGTTTGGAGAGAGTAACAAAACAAGAAAATAGACGAATACATAAAAGAAAAGAGGATAGGAGACACTGTATGGTCGTATCAGACCGATGGTGAAGACACTGTATGGTGGTGTCATAACGTTGTAGAGGACACTGGATGGTTGTGTCAGACCGATGTAGAAGACAGTTTATGGGGTCATGTCGGACCGTTGTAGCAGACAATGTTGTGACAGTTGTTGTGACAGTTTACGGAGTCTTGCTGGACCCTTGTAGAAACTAACCGAAATCAATGTCGGGACAGTTTACAGAGTCTTGTCGGACCCATGAAGGAGCTAACCGGAATCAATGTCGGGACAGTTTACAGAGTCTTGTCGGACCCTTGTAGAAACTAACCGGAATCAATGTCGGGACAGTTTACAAAGTCTTGTCGGACCCATGAAGGAGCTAACCGGAATCAATGTCGGGACAGTTTACAGAGTCTTGTCGGACCCCTGAAGGAGCTAACCGGAATCAGTGTCGGGACAGTTTACAGAGTCTTGTCGGACCCATGAAGGAGCTAACCGGAATCAATGTCGGGACAGTTTACAGAGTCTTGTCGGACCCTTAAAAAGTCGCACTCTCAAAAGGTGTGCCCAATTTTTCAAAAGGCGTGCCATCAAAAGGCGTGCCCAATCCATAAAAAGGCGTGCCATCAAAAGGCGAGCCCAAGTCATAAAAAGATGTGCCGGACATGATGGCGAGACACGTGAGTGCCTTGGCTGGCGCGCCCGTTTGTCGTCTGGCGTCAAGTGGCGCGCGATACGCGTGGCTGCCCCGGCTATTTAACCAAGACGGAGGCGGAGGCCGAGGCAGAGGCTGAGACAAGAAACTGAGAAAAAACTCTGAAAAACAAACTCTTCGTTGTCGGAGAGAGAAACTCGGTAATATTCTGTAACACGCTGTTGCCCAGAAAATGGCTTCGTCGTCCCGCGGTCTGCTCACCCTCTTTCCCGACCTCAACGAGTCAACAAGAGAGAGAACTGGTGCGGTGGCACTGGAACCTCAACCAAGCGCCCCGGAGTTTGCTCCGTTGAACTTTCCGATGCGGTCTGTGGAGCAAAGAATGGCAGTGCAGTCGGATGTGGAAGCCAATCAGTATACAATGAAGTCATGTGTGGAAACCATGACTGCGGTTACAAACTTGTCGAACCGGCTGCAGAGTAGGGCAAATGAGGTGCAGCAATTAAACTCCCAGCTGGCTCTGCTCCAACGCATGTATAAGGATGCGCGAGCAGAGATAAGTGTGCTAAAGGCGGAAAATAAGGAGCTGAAGCGGAAGGCCACCGTGATGTTCCGTTTTGGAGGTCCGCCATATTCTGCAGTGGAGGAGCAGGGAGTAGTGATCATGCCCAGTGGAGTGGGAAACACGGAGGCAACACCGGCAATGGCCGCCCAGGACGGAGGCAAAAAGAAGAGACCGGCGGCAGAGTAGAGAAGGGATGTCGGCGTGTGGCCGTCTGCAGAAAAGAAAACAAAGCCGTTGTGGTGTTGGTTGTTTGTTTGTTTGTTTGTTTTTTTTTTTTTTTTTTGTGGTGTAAAATGGTGATCGGGGTGAGTCCCGACATGAATAAAATGAGTTTGGTGTGCAGTTCTGCCTCTTCGTGCTTTGTGAAAAGTGGGATCAGCAGAGATAAGTGGGTATGAATGCAGTTCGTCTTCTGCCTGTTTGTTTGTTTTTTTTTTTTTTTTTTTAACAACAATAAGAATAATAATAATAAAAAAATAATAATAAGAATAATAATAATAATGGAAAACCGTGGGCTTGAAAACTATATAATAATAATATATTAATGGTTTGATTGTGTAAGAATAATAATAATAATAATAATAATAATAATAATAATAATAATAATAATATATAGTAATAGTGAAAGCATGTGCCGTGTGGGAGCAGCTGCAGATAAAGAAAAAGAGAAGATAAAATAAAATAAATAAAGGTAAAGTGGAGGTAGTTCTTTATCTCATTGTCTGTTCTTCCAGGCAAAATTGATGTTTTTTTATTTTTTTTTATATAAGAATAATAATAATAATAATAAAAATATATGAATGGAAAGCATGTGCGCGGATAGTGTGTGGTGGTGAAAAAAAAGAAGTAAAGTGAATGAAAAGAAAAAGATGAAGATTAGTTTAAAAATTAAAAAAAAGAAGTATGGGTGTGTGCAAAAAGTGGGGATGATGGAATTTCGGTGGTGTTGCAGAGGGAGAGTGAGATTTTTTGTGATGTTCATCCTCATGTGCCCTCTGTGTTGAATTGTATATCAAAAACAATCTGTATCTTCTACCCACATGAACACCACTCACCCCATTCACCAGAGAGAGAGATGTAAACCGGCGGGAGAGAGATCAGTGATTGTATAATCAAAAGAACAGTATGTTCCTGAAGCTGGAGCCATGAAGGGAGAGAGATCAGTGATTTTTTGTATATTCCAGCCTATATATTTTCTCGATTTCTTGAAGCTGGAGCCATCAACAGGAACCGGGAGCCGAAGTAAGGTTCGTCGACGAGATCGGAGGTTCGGGACGGCGGAGGGGAGGGGTTCGCGGCGGCGATGGACTCGACGAAGCCGTTCTTGCACTCGTGACAGACCACGTCGGGGAGGGTTTCGATGGAGACCCGTTTGTTGCAGTGGTAGCACCAGTACTGTAACGGATCAGGATCCGAACCCGATTGGGTCTGTGATGGTGGGGCTTCTTCGGCCATAGAGATTCGAGTACCGATACAGACGATGAAGACTCCGCACGAAGTGGTGAAGACTTGCGCAGAGAGAGAGAGGAAGCTTGTGTGTTGTGGGGTTGTATTAGTTGGAAGATGAGAGGTCCGGCGGGCGGCCAAGGCGAGGCTGCCGCCCGCCGGTGAAGCGAAAATACGAGGTTCTTAACAAAGCTCTGATACTATGATAAAATTCAAGTATTATTGATTGATGTTTTTTGATTTATTGAATGTTACAATGATTCCTATATATAGAAGAGTAGGTGGTAGGTGGAGTAGGTGAAGTGGAGGTGGTAGTGGTGTAGTGGGTTAGGTTTAGTGGAGTAGGTGAGGTGGTAGTGGTGTAGTGGGTTAGGTTTAGTGGAGTAGGTTTAAGTGGGTGAAGTAGGTGCTGAACTTTTTTGTTTTCTAGATTGGGATGTCCCCATTTTGGTGACATGGAAACCTTCACACCTTGGAACTTTTCATAATACATCATGGATTTTTACTATTTGTTTAGGTATTTCTTGGTACAAACAGAGTGTTTCAATCTTTACAGCATAAACTGAAAATTTTGACCTTTTATTTTAAATGTGATAGGTGCAAGCCCATATTGCTAGACTCAGAAGGCAGTTGAGTGTTGTGGACGGGCAGCATCAGCAGTTGAAAACTTCCTCTGACCTGTGAATGTACACTATTTCTCCCATAAGCTATGATTTTTTTTTTTTTTTTTTGTTAAAATGATTTTATGGCAGAATCATTGTGTGTTGTAATGGTGTAAGAGTATAATTATACTGATTTGTTTACTCTAGAGATCTGTACCTTCTCCTTACATATGTCCTTTTTGTTGTAATTCTTTTCAGAAGAGTTAATTGACAGTTTATTTGTACTGAACAAGAGGAAATAGGAATGTAAAACAAATTGATTTATTAGTTTTATGATTTGAATGAATGGTCTGCTGGAATACAATATTTACTTTGGTTTGGTTTCCTAGAACTAGATAAAGATATTTCAGAATGCATTATGTGTTCGAAAAAAACAATTCTAGTTGGACGAGGATGCCATCAGGTCCCAAAAGCATTAATGATACTTACTCTTGTCTGTCTTACAGCATTTGATACAGTATGTGTCTGGGTAATCGTCATTAAAGTTGGGGGAAAAAAAGACTATGATTGAAGAACTAAAATATGTTTTTTCTTCTTATCGATTTATTAAAGGAAACAGAAAAATATATACTTTCCAAATATTGGGTTGGATGATTTGATTTTTGCGCGATGAGCACCTGTGAAATTGCACTGTATATTTTTGGGATAAACATGGGCTACATGGCTTCCATTAATGGAGTTGGACTGTAATTTAGGATGACACTAATATTGACTCACCTTTTAATGTTTTACGTGTTCATCCTGCATATGTTTGCTATTAGAAAGTCATATGACATTGTAACTCTAGGAAAACATTAATTCATTGTTTCTTTCTCCAAATCAAAACCCCCATGTACTCATTCATATCTTCCTTTGCATCTTCTTACATGCCCATTAAGATCACTTCCCATAAAAAACTCTCTATGCTTGGTATCCTTTGTAATAGAAAAGAACTGTCTTTTCTGTATCCTTTTCCTGGTTCTGTTGCTACCGCGGGCTTTACGCAATCGAGCAGATTATATAGATATCCCTTCAACAAACATAGGTCATCGAAGAGACCCACCAAAGCACGAAAGCCAAAATCTTTCAGAAAATAGATTCCTATTCGAAGAGTGCATAACTGCATGGATAAGCTCACACTAACCTGTCAATTTGGGATCCAATTCGAGATTACCCAAAACTTTCCAAAATTGTTTGTAATAGATTCATCTAATCCTGTTTAGAGTCAATGAGCACTAATTATATTTGGTGTTTCTTCACCTAACACTAATTTCACAAATATTATTGTATCTCCTTTTGTTTTATTAACCTCTACCACTTGCTACATTTTTGTCTACAATTATCCCTACTCCATTCATATGTTTTTCTTTTTCAACATACCAAATTTTATATCATGTTCTTTCAAATTCGTTAGATTTTTTCTTACCCATTTAGTTTCTTGTAAACAAATAATATTAATTCTCTTTTTAAAGTGTGGGAACCCTTGCTTATTTTTCACCACACCCGAGCAGTGATGTAACTAGTGACTTGGAAGAACTCCCTTGCTGATCTGTGATGCACGATCCACATTAGGACTGAAATAGGGTTTTAGCTTATGTCACATGGTAAAGGTTAGATGTCACTTCAACTGTTCTGGTTGGTTGGGATGTTGCAGAGTTGTGTGATTGTGTTTTGAATATGTAGAGGAACAATTTCAACAGGTTAGATGTAACTTGGTTTTAGTTGATTTCTCCTTCTGTAAGAAGGAAAGTATTCAGCAAAAGATCTGTACTTCTCAGCAACTTAAGATACCAATCTGTTGCTAATTTATTTGGTTCTCTAAATATGAGCCATATCTACAACGTCCAATTCTGGCATCAGTTAAAATTGCTCTAATCGGCATCCAAAGCCTCAAAGAGATAATTACATTCTTTGAATTACCTTTCACGATGATTCACTTTCCATTTTACACTCTACTGGTCTCTTTTATGTAATGTATTTATGGGAGGGTGTGTGGGTGGGTGCATCGCCAGATGCATCAGTTCAATTCATGGATTTACTGTAAAGTTGGTATTCAAAAGGTTCTACCTTAATAGACTCTTTGATAGTATCACATTATTAGTTCTGTGCATTGTCATTTATACTTGAGTTTGTTAATTCATAGTTTTCCTTTCATTCAATAGTAATTCATGGGTTTACTTTAAATTACAATTTTCTTTAAGTACAATTCATGAGTTTGCTTTAAAATACAATTTTCAATATTAATTCATGACTGTCATGTATACTCGAGCTTTTTAATTCATAGTTTACTTTTCATTCAATTCATATGGTTGCTTAAAAGTTGGTAGTGGGAAGTTCCACCTTAATATAATCTTCTTTGATAATATCTCACATTATTAGTTCTGTGAACTGTCTTGTTGACTTGGGCTTGTGAATTAATAGTTCTCTTTTCATTTCAACTTGGCTTGAATGCACCAGCAACTGAAGTTGGACACTCCTAATCAGTATGTGTTTTTCAACACTATAATTACTTGATTTGTCGGAAGTATATGCTTCACAGCAATATCTGTTACACTACATATGCTCTACATGTGAATAAAGCTAGAAGTCATTCTCAGGTACCTTGTCCTTTGATGCTCCAGAAATAGGAGGTGACAAGGAATGTGGTCCTCAACTTGGCCCTCTGATGGGTCCTCCATGTGCTCTCTGCTGTCATCTCAACCATTATTTCCCTGTCTCTAGCTCGTGGTTTTGTTTGCGCTGCACCAGGTTTGAATCACAATCCTTAAGTCTCTGAACTATATTTTTTTGAAGCGGGTCCAGGGGATTAAACAATATCATGTCATCTCCAACAGCATGATGTCTTTATCTCTATCTACGCCTCTTATACTATCAATATTTGCACACCTGTGTTTTTAGCTGTTTCTCGTTTCTTCATCTTGAAATTACTGGCTGTTTATCTTGATATCATCTTTACATATTTTTTAGGCTTTTTTGTTGACCATTTTCCTTAGCACCCACAGGAATAGCCAGTTTTGCTGATTTAAATCCCGAGTGAGATCACCATCAGTAAATCTCATCTGACTTCTGCTGCTTTATTAATAATATTATAGTGTGTAGATAACTATAAATATGTTTTGAGCAAGTGTGATGACGCAGGACAAAGCCGGTAGCCTTGTCTGTTTGGCATTTGCTTTTGTTCTTGTTTTTTGTGCTTTCCAAAACAAAAACAATGAAAAGTTAAAAAACTCAGTCGTCCTTTTCATATTGTTTTCATTTTTGCGTGAAAATTGTTTTTTGAAAACCACTTTTTGGTGTTTCTTCAAAACTATGTTGTTTTCAAAAAAAATCTCAAAACAGTTTTCCAAACCAGTTTAAATTTGTGTTTTTCTGCAAAATGAAAATAGAAAATAGGAAACGAAACAGATTCCGAACAGGTAAGTGGTAACTTGTAGGTAGTTACAGGTTCCTTGTCCCTAGTTACACTTTTTTGAGTGCTGATGGTTGGATAAGCAGTCTTGTTTTGAGCAAGTGTGACTACACAGCACACTGGACAAAGCTGGTAACTTAGGAAAATGCAATAACAAAAGATGGACATAGGACAGTAAACAAGCTAAGTAGCAAGTTGTTTAAATTTGGGTTAAAATATTAACGTGATTCAAAATTTATTTAAACTTGGCTTGTTTACTTTTCAAGCTAATCTCAAATGGGCTTAAATCGAGCTAGTAGTTTGGTTTTTATTGTGCATATAATCGAGTCGAATAGTAAATTGTTCAAATTTAACTTGAAAACTTAACGAATTTTAAAATATGTAAAGTTTGGATTGTTAGAATTTAAACAAGTTTTTAACTCTAGTAGTTGGTTGTTTTTTGAGAGATGATAGTTGGATAAGTAGTGTCAGGTTTTGGTTTTTAAGTAGTTGGAAATGATCTGACAAGTCCTTGCTATGATATGTCATTTTACAGGAGGGTTTGGGGGCAAGAGGTAACATGGAGTTCATGTGCCCTACGAAGGGCTGGGGGTAGGGTAGGTTAGGGTAGGGTCACCATCAGTCATGCATTTCATTGAGAATGCATGGGGTATGTAGGCCACTCTTTTATGCTCATGTTTTTTCCTTTTATTCTAACAACAATTCTTGTTTGGAAAAAGCATGGTAGCTCGAATTGGAGGGGGTTTGAATGGCCCGAATGGGTGTTGGCTACACGTCCGCCCAGACGACCGGGTGAAAGATTGTCTACCGCGGTTATCACCTTTGTTGGCCGCGGTTGTTAGCCGCGACGACTGGCCGGATGTCTGCCCGGACAACCGGCAAGGTGAATTTCGAGCCATTTGAGCCAACCTCATATTCGGGCTACCAAGCATTGCTCGTCTTATTTACAGAATATCAGGTATTATTCCCCCACCCCAAAGAGGTCGTTTTACTGGTAACTCAATTTTTTTTGTTAGGTATGGTTAATAGGTCCTCGAACTTTTAATTTTTTTTTATTTGGCCCTTAGGTATATAGTTTTTAAGTTAATAGGTCCTTGAACTTTTAATTTTTTTAATTTGGCCCCTAGGTATATAGTTTTTAAGTTAATAGGTCCTTGAACTTTTAATTTTTTTAATTTGGCCCTTAAATTATTTGAATTTAGTCAATGCATCCAATTGACTACTGTTATCAAGTTCTCTAGCGGAAAACAATGGGAAAAGTGTAATGTTTACAAGGTCAAAGTAGGAATGTGTAATACTTGTGTTTGGATTGCAAATTTAGTGAGAGATTTATGAAGGGAAAAAGAAAAAAAGAGAAAAAAATGAATATATATATATTAAACAATTCTCTTCCATTTTTTTTCTCTTCATTAATTTGAGATTCAAATACAACAATAAGGATGCAAAATGGAAAAAGTAGATAATATATATTTTAACAAATCTCTTTCTTGCTTTTTTCTCTTTAAAAATTTAATATTCAAATACAGCATTAAGAATGCAAAACGGGGAAGAAGAAAAAAAAAAAAAAAGTATATCAATATTATGTGGTGCTTTTTGTTAGAAAACTGGGCAACAATAACCAATTGGATCATATTAATGAGAATCCAATAGTTAAAGAACCAAATTTAGAAAATTTGTAGTTTAATAGCCAAAATAAGAATTAAGCAATACCTTAAGGTTGCAAAGTACAGTTTATCTTGAGTAATACTTGCGAAGTCCAAGAGCGGTTTAACTCAAAGGTAAAATTTTTCATTTAAGTTCAAGTCACAAAAACACTCTTTATGCACACTTGTGTCCTTTTGAGATTATAATTTAATAGAAGTTTTGAACACTGAGTCGCTCTTTAATACGTGTTAACAAGACTTGTGAGCATTTTGCTAGTGAAACTATTAATGTTAAACCATGAGTAGACAATAGTAATGCAAGTTGGTTTGAAAAGTATAGCTGTGGATAGACATAGTTGCATTGAATGGAGTTTTGTACAAGTACTTCGAAACACCATATGTTAGTAATAGAAGTGTGTATACACACACCTCCAACGGTGTTTCTAAGTACTTGTAAAAAACTCCATTACATTACATTCCTTGAGGGAAACATGTATGGCTGTAAAGCTTGTGGAGATGTAATGCAATTTGCAAATGTACTGTAAAGGACATTTCAGTGTCCCGACGAGTAGAACAAAAAGAGAAGACAGAAAAGTACAGGACATGGCTGAACAAAAGGAGAAGTTATTAGTTGGTCCAGGGGTAGCACCACGTGACGCTCCACATGCATTTGGTGGAGGGGGTGGGGCTTACGATTTTGTGTTGAGTGATTGGGGAACATGAGAGGACATGAAGGTTTGTGATTGGTCTGGGGCATGATCACGTGGTGTTTTAGGACCAACCAATAATTTAATTTTTCATACAAAAGCTCATTGTACCTTTTAGCTTTTGGTGAGTGCTTTGTGAGCCTTAGAACATGGAGATAAACATAGCTTTTTCCTGATATGGAGCCCAGAAGGCTACGGAGCTTTGTGTTGTGTGGTGTTCATTTTGAGTGGCCTTCAATTAGTGTCCTGAATTGATTTTACCTCTTCAGTTTGGTGGTGGTGGCAGCAGCGGCGGGGGTGGTGGTTGCCACCAGAGGAGGACACAATGAGAGGCAGCCCTTTATTGTGGAAAACATTTTGCTGTTTTTTAGTTAGTAATAGTATCTAACACTGAACTGGTAGGTTTAAGGTTTTAAACCAAGGGCTTAATTGCTTCACTTGTTTGTTCACTCTATCAACCATTCTCACACATGGCAAATTTACTTTGTTCTTATCTCTCTCTCTCTCTCTCTCTCTCTCTCTCTCATGTGTTGTTGAAGCACATGTATTCTGCATAAATTGATAATGGTAGAGATTTGTTCGACATCATCTCTTTAAACCATTCAAGTTTAACTAATATAGGATAAGTCTCTCCACTTACTGTTAATCGGTTTTGGGTAATGTCTGCTCCAGGTTTATTTCTCTTGCATTTCTGTGTCACATCCACATGCAATTAGGCCTCATGTGCATGAGAGTATCGGAGACTTGTCTCATATTGTCTACTTAGATCACCCAAACTTGATTAATATAAAAAAGGTAATTCATAATTTCATCGTCTTTTACCAAACAATAAAAATAATATAAAATGAGCAACTTACGTCGTATTTGGTTGGGAGATTTGAGAAGGGATTAGAAAAAGAAAAAGAAAAAATGTGTGTGAAATTAGGTAAAATATAAGTATATTTTATTCATATTTCACTTAATTTTTTCCTTTCCTTTTTTAAATTTCTCCTAATTTTTTGTACATCATACTCTAAAATAAAAAAATTTAGTTCATTGAATTACCACAATAAAATTATTTAAAAAATATGTACGACAAAGGTTCTGATCCAATGGTTCTAGATCCATTGCTCATGACATGTAATTGTAGCCGCTAAAAGTATGAGGACAAATGTACTACACAAGTGAAGACCAAAAAGATGAGATACCCAAAATACATAGCATCGGTATTCGGTATGTACTATACGAATGCTTGATTCTGTATGGAAAGTACACACATGTACTCGTAATTTAAGAATACTATAAAATACATTGATTTATATGATTATAATATATTTATTTATCCGTCCTATTAATAACAAGCTTAAGGATTGTCAATAAAGATAAAATATTAAAATATTTATAATCTCAATATATTTTTACAGATATTAAAATGTTTTACACATTTCAATATATGTTTTACACATTTTTTCAATATTAACAAATCACCCTTATGATTGGTTTTAGCATTTTTCTTATCTATTTTATATTATATATAGTACCAACTCATAATTACTGTGTTTGGTTTTAGTTTTCTGAATTCAGTTTTTTAAAAATTAAGTTTTTTATTTTTTGTGTTTTTTGTGTTTTTAGTGAATATTTTTTAAATTTTGAGAATTTTTTTTTTAGATGTACTTTACTTAGATGTATCTAAATAGTAAAATATTTTAAAAAATTAATAAATACACAAAAATATGAAAAATGTACTGAATTTCATATTTTTTGGTATTTAGTGTATTTTTTTTTAAAAATTCTCAAATATTATACTTTTTAAGTATATTTATGTTTGGTGTGTCTAAAAATTTTAAAAAATTACTTAGAATATTAAAAAAATTCATTGAAAATATTAAAATACGAAAAATAAAAAAGTAGAATTTTTTAAAATTGACTATTCGAAAATTGTTATATGGATTTATACTTTTTAAGTATATTTATGTTAGGTGTGTATTTAAATATTATACTTTTTAAGTATATTTATGTTATACTTTTTAAATATATTTATGTTAGGTGTGTATTTATATACTTTTTGAAAATTGTTTTCTGAAAGTTATAACCAAACAAGCTAAATATGTTTTGAAATCATGACACTTATTTTATCAGACTTGTGCATTTGTCTAGATTTTTTTATTTCAAATTTTAATTTTTTTCCCCTTCAAATTACAGTTACAATCATCATTTCTACATACAAATCATTCAAAAATTTTAATATGAGTTACAAATATATTACATTTACACCCATCATTAATATATACAAATATATACAAGGTAAATTATACTAATCTCCCATGATATTTGAATAAAATACAGTCACAATTTTAACATAAAACACTTAATTCACTCTTTATCAATAATAGTTATATGGATTTTTTATTTTTTATTTTTATATAAAATATATATTTTATGTTACTTTTTATCAATAAATATGGATTTTTTATTTATTTTTATATAAAATATATATTTTATGTTGTTTATTTTGTGTTTTTGCATCATTTTTATTAGTTTTAATCTATTTAATTGTATCAAAAGGGAGATCATGTGAATATATGTGTATGTGTGTGTTTGCCTTGGGCAGACAATTGCCATAGGAAAGGTGAAGTAAAAGGTGTATGGTTAAGGGTCAAACCTGCAAAAGCTAACTGTATGTGGCACATGTTGGTTTTGCAGTTTTTTTTTTTTTTTTTAATATGAATTCAAAGTGTGACTGTGGTGTGGCGTGGTGTGGTGTGGTTTTTTTTTGGTAAAAGTGTTGTGTTCTTTTGGCACACCTGACAACCATCCACTCATCAATTTGCAGAATCACAAGGAAGCCCCATAAAATAAAACCAGACACAAACAATAGTCCTTCAGTACGGTTATTACAGTTAAAAACTCCCCCCCGTGATGCTGTGCTGAATTTTGTGGCCAGGGATTTCTGTCCCTACATAACCTAAGTTTTCATGGTACAAATAATTTGAATGTTTTAAATAACGTTATTTTAGAAATAAAATCATATTTTTTTAAAAGCAATGATAGAGGGTCTGAATTTTTCATGCTCGAATGGTTCGAATTGACCAAAACGACGTCGTTTTGGACACAAAACAACACAAAACGACGTCGTTTTGCCATTTGAGCCGCGAATATTGTGGCCACCAAACATTTTTCTTTTTTTAATACATTCGAACTATTTGAACCACACAAATTCAAGTTACTAAGGCCAAGTTTGGGAAGACTAAAAAAGTGCACTTTTTGTCTTTTTGGACTAAAAAATTGAGGTTGAAAATATGGATGTTTGGGTTAACTTTTTGACTTTTTATTGAAAAATGTGTAATAAAAAATTGTAAAAATTGATTTGTAGGGAAAAATTTGAATTGGGAGTTGTGCAGCCGTAATTGTTGACTTTTGGTGAATAGTGTTAACTTTTTAACTTTTTGAGTAACTTTTTGAGTAACTTTTTGACTTTTTTTGAAGTGCCCAAACTTGACCTAAATATTTTTTCATATATGGTTAAAATGCTATCATTAAAAATAAAATGAAAAAAAAAGTAAGAGAAAATATTTTATTCAGAAATTATTATATGGGTTCCGTGGATGTGTGTTGTGTTTCATGATTTATCTGTCGGTGTTTTTATTCTTTGAATTATATAAATACATATAGTCCCTTGTTACTGAGTAGGCGAATAGTCAATATGATCAAGCAGACAAAATAGTTTTAAAAAAAAAAAATAGTGCGTGATTTAAATTTAGGATAAAATGCACAAATGGTCTTTAAAATATGCCTTTTATGTCATTTTAATTTTTCAAATTTTAATTTTGTCAATTTTATCTTTAAAATCTTCAACTGAAGTTAAAATTGGTATTATTTTAGACGACTGTTAAATCATTAATCAAATTATTACAAATTTCAATTATTGTTCCTAACGTATCCATGTCATTTTCATTCTTGTTCGTAAAGTTTTAATTTTATCAATTATGTCCTTGAATATTATAACTTGTAAGTTCGGCTCCGTTTGGGAAGAGCTAGATTGGGCTTTTTTTTTTATTATTTTAGCCACAAAAGACAAAATAGGCTATTTTAGCCACAAAAAACAAAACATCACATCCAATCCATAATCATTACACTCTTCTCTTACAAAAAAAGTTAAAAAAGTCAAAAAGCCAAAAAGTCATTCTCAAACCAAGCTTTTTAGCCCAGGCTAAAAAAGTTAAAAAAATTAAAAAGCCAACCCACTTTTCAAACCAACCCGTAATGTTTCATCTTTTTTTATCAATATTCCAGGATGAAATTGACAAGATTAAAATTTTTAAAGAAAATGACACAAAACATATACTTTAGGGACTGTACGTATTTTGTTATCATTTTGTTAATTATTTAGACGGCTTGTTTAAAATTGGACAAAATTGACAATTTTAAAAATAAAATTGACAAAATTAAAACTTGAAGGGTTAAAGTGACACAAAAAGTATATTTTAAAAATCATATTCGTAATTTATCCTTCAAATTTATCTCAAGTCAGAAGGGCCTCAAAGTTTTCTGAGATCTCTGGCAAAATATCAAAATATGAGAATTTTTTTTTTCTAGGTACAATGTCTTTGAAAATAGAGGCTTTTGACATCAAGAAATCTTTTTATAATTTTCTTAATATGTCGTAGGTGATAGATTAAGTGATTTAATAATTGAATCACCACTTTATATGTGGGCTTCGACATTTAAAAATTAAATTTACACGGGAATGACAAAATTTTTTGTGGATTGATAAACATAATAGAGGAAATATCACATCAGTAAAATTTTTAAAAAATAATTACAAACTAGCAAGAAACTTAATAAATATTAATAATTATAATTATAATTTTTTTTGTATGTAATTTTTTTTTTTCAAAATTCACTGGTGTGTAAATACCCCGAAATAATATGGGAATAATCTTTATTAGGAATAATTCTTTTAGTTCACATAATAATATCCTTAAACACATGCATGCAAAATTTTTTTGGCAACAACCAGGGCCTGTGCTGACAGAGAGGCTATATAGCCACCAAAAAAAACAAATAAGTTTGCCTACTTCTAAATATTTCGTTCATGGTCTCTAAAAAATTTGAAATTACATCAAATATTTGAGTCGTAAACAGCTTAAGTTGAATAAAATTTAATGAGTTTTAAAATATATTTAAATTTAATTTGTTTACTTAATAAAGTAATTTTAAATAAATTTTAAAAAAATTAAACACTAATCAAATTCAAGCAACTTAATATTCGGCAGTGATTCGTAACTCGAATCTTGTGGTTCGAGAGTGGTTCGATTTTTGTTTTCAGCAGGAGGAGGAGGAGGAGGAGGAGGAGGAGGAGGGGAGGGGGCCATAAAAATGGCTGGAGGAGGAGTCGGGGCCGGAGGTGGGGCTGTGCGGGGCTGCGACGAGCTGCGGCGGGGCTACGACGATCGGAGCTTCTGCGACGGGCGAAGGCGGCGGAGGCGACGAGCTCCTCGCGACGAGGACGGCAGGCGGAGGTGACGGAGGCTCCCTCTCTCCTCTTCCCCTCTATTCTTCTTCTGGTTTCAACGAAGAAAAAGAAGAAGAAAAGGAAGAAAGAAAAAGAAAAAGAAAAAAAAATCGAATTGTAAAATGACGTCATTTTGTAATTCGAGCCGATTTCAAGCCACGATTTTCGAGTTATCAATCTTTATCCCTTAATATTTTAGTGTATTATATAGTGCATATATGCGTATTATTATTTTTCTTTCACACTTGTTTAGTGAACGCTAGATTGACAGAGAGATATCAAAATTAAGTGGTCCATGTTGTCATCTGGCGGGCCTACAAAGGAAGGGTAACGCAATGGGTTTGGCCCCACCATGTCCCTGCACGCAAACACCACATGGGTCACATCGATTCAATCTTATTTTTTAGAATTGGAGAGAGTTGTTTTAAGTTTATGGGTCCTGTATTTAAGGTTGCACACCATATGTCACTAACACAAAAAGTGTAAATGGAAGATATAAACATTAAACAGGACAGCAACAGAAAAGGCGTAAATGGAAGGCGTAAGTTGCACGCTTAAGAAAAGTCCTAAGTTTATAGGGGGGCGTTTTGGCGACATGTCAAAATAGTTAGGTAGCGTTTGGTTGTGTTTTGTAAATGTGATTTGAAAGTATGAGTTGTATTTTGAGTTTGTGTGTTGTGGAATTATGATTTGAGTATAGAAAATTTATTTGGTAAAGAGTTTTGAAAATAGTTTTGGAAAAGAGGTTTGATTTGAGTGGGGAATTATTGATGTGACATTTGATATGTGATACAAAAATTTACAACTCATAACTAAACATACAATTCAAAATTATTTTAAAGCACATAAAAAATTTAAAAATTTTCAGAAAATATTTGTCCCGATTATGTAAATCAATTGCAAAAAAAAAAAAAAAAAAAAAAAATCTGGAAATCAGCCGGACATCCGGGTGGTCTACCGGGTGGTCATCCGGGTGGTCTACCGGGTGGACAACCGGGTGGACAAAAAAGACACCTGTGCATCAGAGTTCTCTCTGCAGAGTGTAGAAAATTGATTTGAAAACGAAACCAAACATCATGCTTCAACACGCGGGTAGAAAATTGATTACAGAGCACAACCAAACAGAGCCTTAGTTTTTTAACTTTTTTTAATTAAAAAAATTATTTTTTTATTTAAAATAATTCAGTTTTTTATTAAAAAATTAATTTTTTATCAATTTCTCAGGGGTTGTTTGGGATGCTTTAAATAAATGTACTTTTATCTTTTTACGAAAAGATGTGCAAAAACGTAGAGAGGTGATGTAATGAAAAAAAATAAAAAGATAAAAAGATAAATTATTTTGTATATGCCAAACTTGACCTTAAACCTTGCTAGATTAATATTTTCAGTCGAAATATCAATGGGCTTGGTTGATAATTTTATACTTTGAACTGAACTCGGCTTATTATTAAATTAATTAATTAATTAATTATTTATAATACATTAAAAAATATATATTTTTTTAATTAGGATTTAGATTTTATCTCTATTGATTTTATTGAAACTCACATTTGCAGTGAAATGTGATTGAATTTATTTAAGAAATCATCAATTCATAAGCAAAATCTTTTAATTTATATTGATATCAATATATTTATTTTAAAAAATATAATGTGTAATTAAATTTAATTGTAGAATGTTTTAATTTTATTTAACATATAACTTGATGAACGAGCTTGCAATTTATAATTATTTTTTAAACCGAATTTAGATAGATATAGAGAATTAATGTTAGAACCAGACTAATGCCAAGTTTGGCTATTCTAAATAAGTACGCACTTTTTATTTTTTTATCTTTTTTCTATCACATCATCTCTCTACTTTTCTGCACATCTTTTCGTAAAAAGGTAAAAAGTACACTTATTTAGGTCATCCCAAACAACCCCTAAATTTAAACAGATATAAAATCTCTTATTATTTGGCCTTTTGGAAAGCAAAAAAAAAAGTTCACTTTTAACTTTTTACACATTTTAAAGAAAAATGCTTGCTCCCACTAATTAGTGCTCCCACTAATTAGGTGGCAGTGGGTCCCGCCATAAATGATGTGATATTTTGATCTTAAAGTTGTGGTTTTTTTTTTAATTACTTTTTTAATGTATTAGTGCTATTAGTGGTGATGTTTTTAGTGGGATGAATCATTGTTGCATTTTAAATTCTACCAACTCTCACATTTTTTACTCACAAAAAAATAAAAGAAAATAAAATATATTAAAATATTAGCAATACATTATTTTATAATACGGACTGAGTCCGACGTTTGTTCACCCCTAAACCCAACCCCTAAAACACCTCCTGCTCTGTTCTTCCCCCACAGATGCCACACCCCCACATGACCCCTCTCTCTCTTTCAACTTTCTTCATAAATACCCCCCCTCTACCCCTTCATCATCACCACCACCACCCCCACTCCTCCCTCACTGGTCCATCTCAAACTCCCTTTTTTTGTACCTTCCTAGTCACAAAACCCACAACTTGTCTAAAACTCCCAAAAAAAAAAAAAAAAAAAAAAAACCCCTAGAAATGGCCATCAGAAAACCAAACAAACTACCTCAACCAACAGTTCTCAAACAAATCCTCAGAAGATGCTCAAGCTTGGGAAAGAAACACATCTACGACGACGACAACAGTGTCACCGGGCTTCCTCTCGACGTGCCAAAAGGCCATTTTGCAGTGTATGTTGGAGAGAACAGAAGCAGATACATAGTCCCAATCTCATTCTTGACTCACCCTGAGTTCCAGTGCCTTCTTCGCTGTGCCGAAGAAGAGTTTGGCTTTGATCATGATATGGGTCTCACTATTCCTTGTGAAGAAGTGGTTTTTCGATCTCTAACTTCAATGCTCAGATGAGAGAGATTGTGTTCTTGTTTGATAAATTGTTTGCGCAGAGAGAGAGAGAGATGGCTAAGATGAAGCTGTTGAATTACTGCTTCTCTTTTTTTTAACATCTTTCTTTATTATTGTAGGTTTTTTTTTTTTTTTTTAACCCAAAATTCATGAATATATTTTTATGGGTTGGAGTTGTAGAAAAATTTGAGATTTTCCTCACAGAGGTGTAGTTACAGTGTTACACACCTTGTGAGAGAGCTTAATGTTGAAGCTGGGGTGATTGGCCTCTTTTTACTCTCTCTCTCTCTCTCTCTCTCTCTCTTTCTTTTTCTTGCTGTCTTGTGTGAAATTAAGTAATAAGTTGTTATAATCGGTGTAAATTCTTCTAGTACCAGCCTAGTTGGATGAGCTATCTTTGCTATGGTGCATTTTCTATGCCTTCTTCCCCTTTGTTAGTGTAACCCTTTTTGGCGCATTAATGTCAAGTTTGACATATCTTGAAAAAGTTAAAAAATCACTATCTTATCTAAATTATATTATTTTATTTAAGTCACATCACCTCTCTAACACATCACTTTAAATTCAACCCAAACCCAACTCATATTTTATAAAAAGTTAAAAAGTATACTTATTTAGATCATCCCAAACAACCCCTAATAATGTTTATCTTCTTTTGCCTGATTAAAAAAAAAAAAAATTTGTTAGATCTATTGATTGTTTGGAACTTTTTCGTTTTTTGGTTTGAAACCTGTGATGGAAAAATATCAAATAGAAAAAGGAAGAGTAGTGTACATAAATGGACACTTTGGCAATGAAGTTCACATTAATCAATGAAAAAAATTACATCTAATTTTATTTTTTACTTATTTTTTTCACGTTAGTTGGTTTGAGAATAAATTATTTTAGTAATTTTTTAATTTTTTAATTAAAATATAAGGTGAAAAAAATTAATATAATTAGGATGATTTTTTTAATTGTTTACAAAAAAAATTACAAAAAAATAGAGAGAAAACCAAGTCTTTGACTTTTTTAAGACTTAGGATTTAGAATTTTTTTTGTTTAGTTTTTTAATTTTTTGGCTTTTTAGTAATTTTTTAAATTTTTTACTATTAGTATAAAATTAGTAATTTTTTTAATTCACATTGATATGTTAACATTCACATTGATAGTAGTGTAAAATTAGCCCACGCCTCGGGCGGGCCCGGCTCGGCCTGTTGACAATGTAAATATTTACATGGACATGTTAATATTCATATTGATAAGAGTATAAAATTAGCCAGCGGCCCAGGGCGGGCCTGGCCTAGCCCGTTGACAATGTAAATATTCACATTGACATGTTAACATTCATATTGATAGGAGTGTAAAATTAGCTCGTGTCTCGTGGCTACCCAAAACCTGCCCACGGCCCGTGGGCGGCCACGGGGCGGGCCTGGCCATTTTTTTTAAATTCTTTTTAATTTTTTCTACCAAAATTTTATTATTTTTCACAAAAAAAGACACTAGGCCTCGGCGCGGGCTAGGCCTCGGACCGAGCCTTGAATGGGCCTTAACCGGGCCGATGGGTGGGGGCGGGCTTCAAAGTGATGGCCCAAGCCCTAGCCTAGGGTCTCGAACTAGGCTCAAGCCTAGGCCCAAACGAGCCTTTCCCGGGCCGGGTCGGGCTGGCCCACGGGCCAAAAATTAGGCCCAGGCCCTAGCCCTGACACAAGGGTATTCGGGTTTTGAACGGACCGATGGATCGAGCCTCGGGTAGGGTCGGTGGGCCTGGGCCTAGCCTCGAGCTTGGGCGGGCCTAGCCATTTTTTTTAATTCTTTTTAATTTTTTCTACCAAAATTTTATTATTTTCGACAAAACAATACATTGTGCCTCGGGCGGGCTGGGCCTCGGACCGAGCCTTGAATGGGCCTTAAGCGGGCCGATGGGCCGGGCCAGACTTCAAAGTGATGACTTAGGCCCTAACCTGGGGTCTCGGACATGCTCGGGCCTGAACCGAAACAAGCCTGCCCCGGGCCATGGGCGGGCTTCGGGCAGCCCACGGGCCGCGGGCCAATTCTACACTCCTATCAATGTGCATTTTAATATGTCAATGCGAATATTCGCATTGTCAACGGGCCGGGCGGGGCCGGGCCTACCCCGGGCCGCGGGCAAGCTTCGGGCAGCGTGCAAATTTTACACTCCTATCAATGTTAATGTTAACATGTCAATGTGAATATTCACATTGTCACGGGTCGGGCCAAGCCCGCCTCGGGCTGCGGTCGGGCTTCGGGCCGCCCAGGGGCTGTGGGCCAATTTTACACTCTTATCAATGTGAATGTTAACATGTCAACGTGAATATTCACATTGTCAACAGGCCGGGTCGGGTCCGCCTTGGGCCGTTGGCCAATTTTATATTCTTATCAATGTGAATGTTTACATGTCAATGTGAATGTTTATATTGTCAACAGGCTGGGTTGGGCCCGCTCCGGGCCGTCCATGGGCCGTGGGCGGGTTTTGGGCAGCCACGAGGCGTGGGCTAATTTTACACTCCTATCAATGTGAATGTTAACATGTCAATGTGAATATTCACATTGTCAACGGGCCGGGCCGGGCCCGTCCCAGACGGCGGGTGGGCTTTTGGCAGCCCATGGGCCGCGGGCCAAGTTTATACTCTTATCAATGTGAATGTTAACATATCAATATGAATATTCACATTGTCAACAGGCCAGGCTGGGCCGGGCCGGGCCCGCCCTGGGCCGCCTATGGGCTGTGGGTGGGTTTCAGACAGCCACGAGGCACGGGCTAATTTTACACTCCTATCAATGTGAATGTTAACATGTCAATGTGAATATTCACGTTGTCAACGGGCCGGGTCGGGCCCACCCTGGGCCGCTGGCCAATTTTATACTCTTATCAATGTGAATGTTAACATGTCAATGTGAATATTCACATTGTCAACGGGGCCGGGTCGGGCCCGCCCTAGGTCGCTGGCCAATTTTATACTCCTATTAATGTGAATGTTAATATGTCAATGTGAATATTCACATTGTCAACGGGTCGGGTCGGGCCGGCCCTGGGCCGATGGCCAATTTTATACTCTTATCAATGTGAATATAATGGCACATTTTTTTTATTGATTCTTTTTACTATATGTTATGAGCCATTTTCATTAGCATAATTTTTATTTTTTTTTCTTGATTACTCTCACAAGTCACAATAAAAAAAGAAAAATATTTCAGACCTCTAAATTGTGAGCTATAGGAAAGCTTTAAATTGTGAGTCTCACTGGGTGATTTGATATTTTAACCTTTGTTTTTTTTTTTTTTTTTTGAGGTTGCCACATCAATAAAAGCTCTTGTTAGAGCTCTACTATTAGAGGTCCTAATCACCACTGATAAAAAAAACAAATAACATCAATTTTTTTACCATAATAGCCATGCACCCAATTGTATATTTATGTAATCTTTGAAGAAGTACCAGCTTTTTAAAATATTGGGGAACCATACTACAAGAGAGGCAAGGAGAGCCCTTGGTGAGCTGGTCTTCTCTTCCTATTAAAGCATTGGCTTGCCTCTTTTTGTTTGGAGAAATTACAAATAATGGAAAGACTAAAAATTACCTATTAAAGGGTGAGATTAAGAATGGCAATGGGCCGAGATGGGGTCGGGGATCACACTTCCCATCCTTGAAGATATAAAATTTCCTGTTCCCGCCCCTGCCCTCGATCCCCGACAGGGAACCCATCACCATCCCCACCCCCGTCCCTGATCCCTAGAACCTTTTTTTTTTGAAAACTATTTTACACATGGCGAAAGAGAGAGATCAACAACAACCGATCATCATCATCATAGATCATTATCAACAACAGATCAAAATAAATAAATAAAAAATAACAAAACAACAGATCAAAAAAAAAAAAAAGCAACAGATCAACAACAACAGATTATCATCATCATAGATCTCACAGATCTGAGCTGCAATCTATAATATATATATATATATATATGTGTGTGTGTGTGTGTGTGTATAGAATAGAGAAAGAGAGAGAAATAGAGAGAGATAGAAAGAGTCAGTAGAGAAGCGAAGGAGATCGGCGCTATGAAGAGGACGACTCTCTTTTCTCGGCAGAGGAGATCGCTGGTCTGGCAGAGGATTGGCTCTCTGCTCTCTTTCTCTCTCTTTCTCCCTCTTCATTTTTCTCACGCGAATTAACCGTGTGTAAGTGTGAGGGAGCAGTTGTGTGAGTGTCTATCAACAAAATAAAGACATACACACACACACATACATATATATATATATATATAGACAGGGCTAAAACAATAATTTTACTTCAGGGAAAAAAAGGGCGGGGATCGAGGCCAGGGACGGGGTTGGAAAACGTATCACCATCTTTGACCCGAAAATCATCGGGGATTCATTTTCGAATACTATCCCCTGTCCGTCAGGGATATTTTTTGGGGGAAAAACCACTATAATCAGGGTCGGAGGGCAAGTCCCCGTCGAGTTGCGTTCAAATTTCCATCCCTAGGTGGGATGTAATATCACTACGCCAAAACAGGGCATTAACGACGGTTTTTTTAACAGAAGTTTTCGTTACCGCCGTTAAAGATACTATTAATGGCGGTAACGAAACCGCCGTTAATACCGCCGTTAATGTATTTTTAACGGCAGTTTCGTTACTGCCGTTAAAAAATCGCCCCTAAAGTATCTTTAACGGCGGTAATGAAACCGCCGTTAAAAAAACTGCCACTAAAGCCTTCTTTTAACGGCGGTAATGAAACCGCCGCTAAAGCCCTCTCATTACTGCCGTTGATGACGGTGGTCTTTGTCGGCAGAGCTTCGG
The DNA here is from genome assembly GCF_055761805.1 of Camellia sinensis. Taxonomy (NCBI): domain Eukaryota; kingdom Viridiplantae; phylum Streptophyta; class Magnoliopsida; order Ericales; family Theaceae; genus Camellia; species Camellia sinensis. The sequence goes on from NC_138965.1 coordinate 15,790,660, forward strand.
CGAAACTCCGACGAGTGGTGACCATGCGCGGCTAGAGGTTGAACATGACCATCTACAATAAAGCAAAAGTAATGTTTAAATATTTATTTAGGGAATATATTTCATATAGAGTGGCTATGGTGGAGTGGTTGGCGTACATAGATTAGAGGTCAAGGGTTCAAGACTTGGGGGCTGCAAGAAGAGAAAATTATTTTTTTTTAAAATTTGAACTTGTTTACGGCGGTAAAGAATCGCCGTTTTTTGTCCTACATTACTGTCGTTTTTGGTCGACTTTTAACAACGGTAATTTACCCTTTTACGACGGTTGTATCTTTTCCGACACGAGTATAAACGACGGTCCTAAATTACCCCCGTTAAAGGCTTTAACAGCGGTTTTACATTCTTTAACGGCGGTAAAAAACCGCCGCTAAAGCCCAATTTTGGCGTAGTGTATTTACTGTAGTTTCTTTTTAAAGAAAAAGTTACACCCTTAGGCCTCGTTTGAGAATATGCTAATTTAGTAACTTTTTTGTTATTTGGCTAAAATATGAACTAAAAAAAACTAGTATATTTAGGATGATTTTGACTTTTTACAAAAAGATGTGTAAAAAGTAGAGAGAAAAGAGAATTTTTAACTTTTTGGTATGAGTTGTTGACTTTTTAACTTTTTTAATAACCTTTTGACTGAACCGATCGCTTTTCAAACGAGGCCTTAATATATATTTGTTTCCCATCCTAATGTTTACATTCTCATCAATTTGATATTGGGCCGTTAGGTACTTCTTCTTTGTTTAATGAATAAAACTCCTCTTTTTTCTTTGTAAAAAAAAAAAAAAAAAAAAAAAAATGGGAAAGGAAAGAAAAAGAAAAAAAAGTAATAATAATAATAATAATAATAATAATAATAATAATAATATAGAAAAACATATTTACGAAATATGGATGAGAAGTTGAGATGTAAGTATATAGTATATGACATTGTCACGTCAGTGTCATCAACATATATTTTTAGTTCAATATCCCCTTCCTTCATCCAGCAAAACAAACACAGCCTTAGACAATCATATAAAAAATATCTTCTCCACCTTGGCCCCTTTCTTCATCTCCCCCTTGAATTATTTACTATGGACCTAGTTGTCTTGAATATATATATATATATATACATAAATGAAGAACGTGATGCCTAGTTCTAAATAATATTTTTTAAAAAATATAAATAAATAAATACTAGAGACATACCATGTGATTTTGAAGATAGATTATATTGTCAAACAGATATGATGTGGTTAAGTGATTATTAATGTTTAATCAATATAATTTTTTGATATGAATAATGTACACAATGAGCCCTACAAGATAAATGATTTAGATCATTGAGACGGGCTCTATGTGAGCCCACAATAGGTCAAACTAGACCTCTTTAATCCGATTATGGATTGAAAGATAAATTGCACTCTCAATATTTGACGACGTTGGTATATTGCTATCATTAATAACTAACTAATGTATGTGTGTCACATCAAATAGTAGATGAAATGTGATAAAAAAAATTGTCTCGTTGTAGCATTACTTTAATATTAAATTGTAAATTATCAATTTATTTAGAAGTTTAAATTGTTACATAAAGATAACTTTATATATAAGAATGTGATATTGAGATATAATTTAAGATAACGATGTGATAATAACATTTACAATTATGAATCACAATGATTGTCATAGATATAAATGCGACACTTTTTATATACAAATTCTGTTTGTATATAATTGTACTCATAAATATTCTCAACATATTTCTTCATATGTGAATAGACTCTACTTCCTAAGTAGGTCATTTATTTATTTTATTTATCAATAAAATATTTTTAAAATAACAATCTAATAAATTATACACTAAATACTAATTGTATTATAGCCCCAAAATTGTATGAAATAATTGAGAGATAACTATTAAGAAATGATTGGCATACATTTATTAATTTTTCTTAGTAATTTTTTAATAATGCTTGTCTAAGTAATTATCATTTTCAAAAAGGTCATTTTTTGCTACACTTAATTCGCCCCTAACTAAGCAAAATTCATTACTTTGTGCCTGTTGATAAAAAAATGAATTTGGTAAAAGTGAGTAATTATGTAGTATATTTCTTTGTACATTAGTATTTTTTATACCACGTATCACATTAGTATATTATTGATTTTTCTACTGAGCCTCCGTTTGGGAAGTGGGTTGGCTTTTTGGCTTTTTGGTTTTTTTGGCTATTTTAGCCTGGACTAAAAAGCTTGGTTTGGGAAGGGCTTTTTGGCTTTTTGGCTTTTTGGCTTTTTTTTTGTGAGAGAAGAGTGTAATGATTATGGGTTGGATGTGATGTTTTGTTTGTTGTGGCTAAAATAGCCTGTTTTGTCTTTTGTGGCTATTTTAGCCCCAACCCACTTGCCAAAACTTCGAAGTTTTTACAATGCACAACAACTAACTATCTATCAACTTGAGTTGAAAGCAGGCACATGTGAGAGAAAGGATAGTCACTCACGCGTTCACGCAAACTACTAGAAAATGGTGAGATCATTAGCTAAAGAAGGACCGAGCACTACAAGAAAATTAGATATATGAGACGGAATTATTTGCGACGGCACACTTGCCGTCTCAAAAAGTCACTTTTTGTGACAGCAGAAAATGCCGTCTCAAAAAAGCAGAGTATTTGCGACGGCACCATTTGCCGTCTAAAAAAAACAGAGCATTTGCGACGGCACTATTTGCCGTCTCAAAAATGGGAGTATTTGCGATGGTATTTTCTGCCGTCGCAAATACTCTCATTTTTTGAGACGGCAAATAGTGCCGTCGCAAATGCTCTACTTTTTTGAGACGGCAAATGGTGCCGTCGCAAATACTCTGTTTTTTTAAGACGGCATTTTCTGCCGTCACAAAAAGTGGCTTTCGTGTTTTTTTTTTTAGTGAATATTTTTAAAATTTTAAATATTTTTTTTAGATGTACCTTATTTAGATGTATCTAAAAAATAAAAAAAATATGAAAAAATATTTTTAAAAATTAATAAATACATAAAAATACAAAAAAAATGTATTGAATTATGGTATTTTTTTTTTGTATTTTTGGTATTTAGTGAATTTTTAAAAGATTTTGGTGATTGTGGTTTTGAGATAGCTTCATATATATACAGTCACAAAATGGTTTGAATAAATTCAACGGTATTTTTCTGTCGCAAAAAAAATTAAAAAAAACAATGTCGTCTTACTCTTTTGATATAACATTTATCTTTTCATTCATTTTTTCATCTTCCTGTCTCTCTGTCTCTATCTCTCTCTCTTCTCTTTATCTCTTTTCATTCATTTCTCTCTATCTCTATCTCTCTCTCTTTCTATGTCTGCTTGTTTCTCTCTCTCTCATTTTCTCTCTGTGTCTCTCGCCTATCTCTCTTCTCTCTATCTCTCTCATCTGTTTTCTCTCTCTGTCTCTCTCGCTCATCTCTCTTATCTCTATCTATCTCTCTCATTTCTTTTTTTTTCTCTCTCTTTCTCTTATCTTTCTATCTCTCTCTATCTCTCTCGCTCATTTCTCTTCTCTTTCTGTCTCTCTCTTTTTCTGTGTCTCTCTCTCGCTCATCTCTTTTTGCTCTATTTCTCTCTTTTTTTGTCTATCTCTCGCTCATCTCTTATTTCTCTCTCTTTTTCTATCTTTCCATCTCTCTCTTTCTTTCTCTCTCTATCTCTTTTTCTGTCTATCTCTCTCTCCCTGTCTCTCTCTCACTCATCACTCTTCTCTCTCTCTGTGTCTACTTGTCTATTTGTCTATTTCTCCCTCACTATGTTCGCCTTGCTCACTCTCTTACTCCTATCTTCTCTATTTATCGAGCTCCTTCTCGATTTATCGATCCACTATAAGAAAATACACTTTTAGCAACCACTTTGTCTATCTCTCTTTCTCGCTCATCACTCTATCTCTGTGTCTCTCTCTCTATCTCTCTTCTTTATCTGTCTCTCACAAAATTAAAATATTTTTAAAATATTTAAATATTTAAAATATTTTTAAAATATTTAAATATTTAAAATATTTAAAAAATTGATTTGAATTAAGTTTTGAACAGAGTTTTGAATTATCTGTCTTCTTTATTTATTGAGCTCCCTATCGATTTATCGATCCACTACAAGAAAATGCACTTTTAGCGACCACTTTGTCTCTTTCTCGCTCATCACTCTGTCTCTCTATCTCTTTTCTCTATTCGTCTCTCACTCATCTTTCTCTCTCACTACCCATCTTCTCTACTACATTTACCACCACTGCAAATGCCATTCAACTACCACCACTCTTCTCTTTCTCTCTTTCACTCATCACTCTTATTTCTCTGTCTGTTTGTTTATCTATCTGTTTGTCTGTGTGTCTTTCGTTCATCTTTCTTCTCTCTATCTCTCTCATTTGTCTTATCTCTATGTCTCCCTCGCTCATCTCTCTTCTCTCTATCTCTCTAATCTCTTTTCTCTCTCTGCTTTCTCGCTTATCTCTCTTCTCTCCATCTCTCTATTTTTCTATTCTCTCTATCGTTCATCTCTTTTCGCTCTCTTTCTATATGTCTCTCTCATCTCTTGTTTATCTCTATTTTTCTATATGTCTCTCTCTATCTATTTCTCTCTATATCTCTTTCTCTCTTTATCTCTCTCTCCCTCATCACTCTGTCTTTCTCTCTCTCTTCTATCTGTCTCTCACTCATTTCTCTCTCTCACCACCCACCTCTTGTACCACCTTCACCACTACTGCAAACACCATTCCACCACCACCATTACTTCTACTGTAGCCACTTCACCTCTACCACTACCATTACTACTACTATCGCCACCACTCCACTACCACCACTACCACTACTACTACCATTACCTCTCTTTCACCCCTGCCACTCCATTTGCACTACCACTACCACAACTTCACCACTAATCTCTTTCGCCACCACCACCACCACCACCACCACCATCATCTCTTATCCACCACCTTCACTACTGCTGCCGCTCCTTTTCCTCTACCACAAAAAATTAGTTCATAATTTTTAGTAATAAAAAAAAATAGGCCGCAGAAAAATATTTTTCATTGATTACAGAAAATTAACTTTTATTTTAGTGAAAATATTTTTCATTAAAATATATATGAAACAAATCAACCTTAATAACGGAAAGAAAATAAAAAGTTATTATTTATTTATTTTTATTATTTAAATATTTATTTATGATGAATTTATTTATTTATTTATTTTTTTTTCTCATCCCGCCCGCTCGGTTCCCCTCATTTTTTTCATTCCCGCGCCCCAAAATCCCCAATCTCTTTAGAACCAAAAAAAACCCTAAATCTAATCGTCTCCCTTACATCACTCTCTCAGTCGTCTCTCTCTCTCTCTCTCTCTCACCCTCTCGTTTATCTCTACACAGATCTCGTTCATCTCTGCACCGATTACTCTCTCACTCTCTCACTCTCTCACTGTCTCGTTGTTCATCTCATCGATTCGCACCGATCATCGCACCGCCGATCTACTCACAGGTAAACTCTCTCTCTCAATCTCTGTCTCTCTCTCTCTCGGCCCGATGGTTGTTATATATATATATATATCTGAGATATATATATATATCAGATATATCTCTGATCTAATCTGTCTCCCTCACTCTCTCATCTCATCAGATCAGTCTCATCTCTGTCCCTCCCTCTCTCGCCCCGATAGACTCACACTGTCTCACAGATAAGCCTCTCTCTCTCTCTTTCTCTCTCTCTCTCTCTCCCTGATCTCTCATCTCTGCACTGCATCGATCGAATCTGTGTGTGTAATGTCTCCCTCATTCAGTGATGTCTGTAATGTCTGTATGTTAATCTGAATCTGAAATGTTGATCTTAGTTGATCACACTATGTAATCTGAAATATGATCTTAGTTGTGTCTCACACTGTGTAATGCTGATCTTAGTTGTGAAATCTGAAATCTGTATGTTAATTTTATTAATTCTGAAATCTAAATCTGAATCTGAAATATGAATTTGTTTTGTTTGATCTGAAAATTGATTCTGATTGTTAATTGATAAGCATGCTAAATTTTAGAGAAGAACAGAAGGGCAAACCCCAACGGAAACCTTTCACCATGCAACATGTTTGGAGCAAGGTTGCCAAACTTTTACATTTTTGTATTATGGCATAGCTAAAATTTGACAATGACATTCAACATTGTGGATGCTCTAATATAGCATTTGAAATTGCACTGATTTTATCCCAATGATCCCACGAGTTTGGTTTAATAAGGAGATCATCTTATGACTATTTGTTTGCCATCCTTGATTGTAGATCAATGCGTACAGACTTTCCTATTTTTGGAATAACAATGATAGAGTTCGAGAAGCGCTCCATATCCGAAAGGTACATTAGAAATTATTTCTTTAGAATCAAATTTTTAAATAGCTGTATTAGAAGAAGAATTCTTATTAGTTGCAATATAATAGTATTGAGTGGATTGGTAACTTAAAAGAAGAAAGTTGAAGGGAGTTTACTATAACAGTATTTGGTAAAGGAGATCATCTTATTAGAAATTCAGAGATTTGGTAACTTAAAAACATGCCATAGTTGAAGGGAGTTTACTATAATTTTTTCCTTTTTAAAATATCATTAACTGCAAAAATAAAAAAGAAAGTGTTGCAGCAAGTAGTGGATTTCTTCTCTACCTTGAATGTGGATATGATCTTGTCTAATTTGCATTGGATTGCTATTGCAGCAAGTAGTGGATTTCTTCTCTACCTTGATGAAATGCTTGGGAAACAACATTCAGTTTGTGGTGCAACCAACATTGAATGATGGAATGAATGTTAGTGTTGCTTGGAGATTAGGTTTGTTCCTTCTCCTCCTTGCCCCCAAGTGATATTCTTGCATGGCCTGCTCCACTCCATTTGGCATCTTTTTTCTTTTTTTATTATTTATTTGTTTATTGGTGCAGAATGGAACACACCTAATGTACTTCTGGGAAAGGGCTTCGGCTTCTACACATGCCATATCTACCAAGGGAAGGCAGTGATAAGGTTAGTGAACAATTAATTTGCAGAATAAAAAAGATTTGATCATCGCATGCACGCACGTAGTAAATATTAATAGCAAAGTAATTTCCTATACTACTTTTTATTTTTTTTTATTTTATTACTTTGATACATGAAATGATTCAGGAATGTTGAGATGTTCATGGAACCACTTCTTCACATTGAACCCCTTCGATTGGTGAGCCGGAAGTTTAAATTACAGTTTTGTTGGAGAAATCGTATTACGATCAACTGGTTTTAATGGATTTTCTTCTCTTGTCTCTTTATGCCAGAAAATGATGGGTGTTGTGCTGACTGTAATGGACAAGATTGGTTTGTATGATGCAGCCTTCAATGGCAAGGTAAAGAAGGCAATATATCTCTTGCTAATACTTCCCCTCATGACTGCCTTACTCTTCCTCTTTGTAAAGCTCTTTGGTTCTGTTTGATTATTGGAATTAATAGTGAGAGAATTAACAATAGATAAGATTAGTTATCCAACTTGATTGGTGGAATAAACAATCCCCTCTTGTTCATGTTTTACTTTGCAATGGATACGGAGATATATAATTCCAATCATATATTTGTTTTACATTATTAGTGATAGGATTAAAAATTTCTCCAATTTTATTAGATTGAATAGTAACGTACATGCTCAACTAAAGGTGATAAACTTAACCAAAATTACAAATACAAAAACCTGGAAAGAGAAATCGATAAAATAAATGGGTTAGTCGAGCTACACAATTGAACTTAACCCATTTATTAGTTAAATAAGCAAGAATTTAAGTTAAATTATTTTAATACATAATCAATTTTGACCTGTCCAAACCCACCTCACTCAATATAAATGACTGTACATATAATATAATGAAGTACAATTGGTGCACTTTTTCTTTTGTATTCTTTTTTTTTTCTTCGTCGTCTCTGTTTACATGTATGCAACTTGAAGCTTCACAAAATCTTGAAAGCAACCTTAACTACACAATTTTCAACTTTCCACAACCATTGACCTGTAACAACTATTTTCATGTACCAACTTTCCACTACCATTGATTTGATGTTAATCGTATTTTGAATTGGTTAATACATGCTTGTCTATATTTAAACCTTGGACCGTTATGTTCTTTGAACTGTCACCTCAAAATTTAAAAAATTTGTCTTTTACTTTGAACACCGACCTTAATCTCAATTCTATCATTATCTCTAACATTTGAAACCCTAATCCTAGCACTTACTTTCACTTTTGGCAGTCCCTCCCCCACATTTTTTGCCACTCCTCAACCCGTCCAAGCCAACCCTGCTAGCCCTAATTTGAACACCATCCTTAAATCTCAATTCTACTATCATTCTTAACATTTGAAACCCAAATCCTTAGCCTCTACCTTCAATTTCTATGGCACCATTGCTGTTGTGCCCTCTTTTAGCTGGTGAATGTGAATTGGAGAATGATTTTGATGTCAACGGTGATAATTCCGCCCAGCTTCTTGCAGCCGCAAATGCTGCTAATAATGCTCAAGCCATCATCACAACACTTTTGGAGGAGTATGAGAACATTTTTGATGTAAGTTGCTCTTAATGTGATTTTTTATTTTGTTTAATAAAGGTGCAGCTGTTTAAATACCTTCTTTGTGATTTCTATTTCTATTTCATACATCATGGGTCTTGGGGCATGTGCATGTGTCCATTTTCTCACTAGTCCCATTTTATATGAGATATATGTGTCGTTTGGTGTAGCTTATAATGCTGTTTATAGTTTTATTTTTCTTTTAGTTATAATTTTGGAAGTTGCCAAAGTGTTCGGTGCAAGTCACGATTCATTTAGAATTTTTGGTTGTCATGCTGAACATCTATTGGTGTGGTTGAAGGTGCAAAAATCAACTTTGATGTAGATAAAAGAGGAGCTAGATGGAAAAATCTGGAAATTAAGAAGGTTGTTTGTGCCTTCTTCATTTTCATTTTTATGAGGCAGTTGACGGAGATCATCAAAATATTAAATATGATGTTGTTGAAAAAGTTAGTGGAGACAAATGGAAATCAATGGTAGAACATGCGAAAGTGTCTTATTTGGAAAGAGGCTTGAAAGAGAATGAGAAAGACACTTTTGTGAAGTTGGTGCAAATTGAACCATAACCTATACTTTTATAGTGAGGAACCTCAAGAAGTAAAAATTTTATGGTGCTCCTATTCAGTGAGGAACCTCAAGAGTCCAAACAGAACAAGTAATAAATAATTGGGTAGAGCTGAAGAAAAATTAAATGATGAAAAGTTAAATTCTATGTTTATTTCATTACCCAATCATTAATCAAGGATAAAGGGGGCAACATTTTGGATTCACTTGGACATAGCCCAGCCACATGTGCTTGTCACACATACACAGTGAGATAGAGAATAAATGTTACTTTAGTTTATAATATACTGAAAACTATGAAACACAAAGTCACCCAAGGAAATGTTCTTAGATTGCTTTTTTATATTCATTTCTGTACTTCCTTATGTGCTCTGAGACTTGTGATCTGAAACCCATGAAGCTTTGAATGGATATGGATTGAGGTTTTCTGTTCTAAGGCAAGTCTTAATCCTTTAAGCAGATTGTGTTGTTAATAGATTCTCTTTTCATCTGTAAGTTAAAAACTCTCTCTTTAAATTAAGAAACCTTTTTTTGACGTCCTTTACATAGATTGAAAACATAAAAATAAAAATAAGAAAAGAAGAAAAGAAAATAAGAGAATGATGATTTCTTAAGGAATATATTTGAAGGGATGTTGGGGGGTGGGGTGGGTGGGGGTTAAGAGTATATCATAAGGTCAAGGGTTGGAGAATTAATTGAACAAAGAAGGAAAGGACTGTTTGGGTCCTTTGGGATGCTGTGAACACTGCCTTCAGAACAGTACCTTAAGATCAGGTTTGGTTGAGAAACTAAATAAGAGGAAGACTAGGGATTTAGTGCTCACTTTAGAGATTATATGAGCTGAATGATTAGCTGAATAGTTTCACAGATCAAAGAATAGAAACAACAATTATTTAAAATGTAATAATTTGTTTTTAACATTCGTTTATTTCTTTAAAAAATGTGATTTGTTCTTTATTATTTAGACATTTAACCAGGTCTGACATTGTTATTTCCTCATTATTATGTTTGTTTTTTTGTTCATTTAGGCTTTTGGAGGTGATGATTCAGATGTTGGATCCCCCAGGATTAATCTCACAGCAACAGCAAAATCAAATCCTCCTGTAGATTCTCAGTCACTTAGAGAGTCTGACATTCAATTAAATGAGCAACAAGGCCAATAGAATCCAAGCGTAAATGAGATGGACAGTCCTAGTATTGTACCTGGTAGCGAGTCTCATCGATCAATGGGGGAAATATTATCTGCTATGGATCAAGGATCAACCTGCTTTGATACCATGTCACTAAAAGACATAAAAAATAAATGTTCATCAATATAGAAGAACCATGGAGGGAGAAGAACAAGAGGTTTACATGCCTTTCTAGGACTATGACGTTTCCCTTCACCTGTCTCCTTATCTATCTTATGTTACATCTGGTCCTTTTTTTATTCTTAAGAATATGCTTTGTTGCTGACTTGGTACTCTCTGTTTTAATTTGGCAATTAAAAATATCATGATCCATTACACAATTGGTTGCATTATGTTTTTGATCTTAGGTTTAATTAATTTGGTGATGATATTTTAATTGGATCAGAAGATTTAAATGCTGCTAATAATGCTGCTAATTTAGTTGAATATTCATCGGTTGTTAATAGAAAATAGAAAATTTTAATATTTTTATTAATTTTGTTACAGGGTTTACTTTTTGCGACGACATTATACTGTCGCAAAAAATAGAAATTTTATTATTTTTTAATATTTTTTGCGACGGCATTACACTGTCGCAAAAAATAGAAAATTTCATTTTTTTATACTTTTTGCGACGGCACCACCCGTCGCAAAAAACAGTGTTTTTTTTTAAAAAAAAAGACTATTGGCGGCGGTATTTTTTGCCGTCTCAAATAACGTTTTTAGCGACGGTAAAATAGGGCCGTCGCAAAAAAGTCAAGAAATTTCAAACGTTATTAGCGACTGCATGGTACCGTCGCAAAAAGGCAAAAATGCCGTCGCAAAACATTAGCGACGGCACTTACCGTCGCAAAAACTCTTTTGCAACCCCTGTAGTTGCGACCCCCCTCTTGCCGGCGCAAAAAGTTATTTTGCCGTCGCAAAAAGTATTAGCGACGGCATTAGGAGTATTAGCGACGGTATTTTACCGTCGCAAAAAGTTAATTTTTTTGTAGTGGAGGTAGTTTCATAGGAATCCGGTTAACAAGCTTGCAAAAATTTTAGTTTTTTGCCACCGCGGTTTCAAAAATTTTTAGCGACGATAAATGGAAGTCATAACATAGAGCATTGTTAAAACATTTTAGCAAAGGTATTATGCTGTCGCCTTTTTTTTGCGACGACAAATGTTGTCTCGCCTATAATATGTAAAAAAATTAAGATATTTTGCAACGACAATATTGTACCGTCGCTAAAAGTTTTATTTGAGGCGGTAAAAAAATATTGTTGTGAAATGTTTTTTGTTACGACGGCATGACCTCTGTCGCTAATTTCTTTTGCGATGGCATTACCTATTTTGTCAAAAAAATACATTTTAGTTCTAATGTTTTTTGCGACGGTATGGTGCCGTTGCCAAAAAAAAAAGGCAATAAAATTATTAAAAATATTAAAATTATTTGTATTAAATGAAAAAAAATTGAAAAAGAAACCAATAATTGCATAATAATATAAAAATTCCTGTATAGAAATAACAATTTCTCCATAATAAAAATATTCTTACATTCATAACTACACATCAGCAAAATTACCCCACTACATAATGTCCCATAATACATACATAATGTTTAAATACATAATGTTATTCACAATTCAAAATAACATAAACAAAAACAATTTTTTTTTTCTTCTCATCATTCTCCATGGGTAAAAAAAACAAAAGTTAGTCGCATTCTTTACAGGCATGCATTCTACAAGAATCAAACTCCTGCTTGGGAAATATCTGAAAACAAAAAACAAAAATAATTAATGACAATATAATTATGTATTAATATGTTAATTGCAAAAATACAAATAAAAATTTAACTACTATACAATTACAAAGATAATTAAGTAAATAATTTTGCCTAGACCGAAATCCGGCTCTAACTCCCAAATCGGGAACCCGATTTGAATCTCGTCTTCTCCCACAAGTCTCTCGTGCCAAGACGGTCGTGTGTGCCAAGTTTCATGCTAATCCGACGCCGTTTAGTGATTTTGGGGCGTCAACCCCTCAAATTCTAAGTTTCTTAAGGAACTAGTCTGCCTAGATTGAAATCTAGCTCTAACTCCCAAATCGGGAACTCGATTCGAGTCCCGTCTTCTCCCATAAGTCTCTCGTGTCTAGGCGGTCTTGTGTGGCAAGTTTTGTGCTAATCCGATGCCGTTTGGTGATTTTAGAGCGTCAACACCTTGAATTCTAAGTTTCTTAAGGAATTAGTTTGCCTAGACCGAAATCCGGCTCTAACTCCCAAACCGAGTACCCGATTCGAGTCTCCATCTTCTCCCACAAGTCTTTCGTTCCTAAGTGGTTGTGTGTGCCAAGTTTTGTGCTAATCCGACGCTGTTTGGTGATTTTGGGGAGTCAACACCTTGAATTCACTACAACATATAAGACTTTTGGTGACCAATTATTTTGGTCCCTAAAACCATTATTTCGGTCTTTAAATGGTTTTTGTGACAAAATTAAATTCGTTACTAAAAATGTCACTAAAAGTGAGTCTAGAAAAGTCTTTAGCGACGAATTTTTGAAAATGTCACTGAAAATGACAATTAGCGACCAATTTTATATTGTCACAAAATGTTTGATTTTACAAAACTAAAATAATTTGTCGCTAATACTTTGTCACAAAATGTCTCCATTTGGTTGCAAAAAGCAAAATAGTGACCCTTTTAACAACAAATATATTTGGTCGCTAAAGGTTTGAAATAACATTTTGAAAACATTCAATTTCATAGCTACAAATTGACATCCACAACCCAAATCTATCTCTGTATATAGAAAAAAAACAAGATCAAATCTTGCACACAAGATCAAATCTATTCTTGTATATACAAAAAGCAAATTACAAAAATCAAAACTCTAAGTATCCAAATTCATTTCAACATAGTTCATTATATGAGTTAAATTCCAAAACAAGATCAAAATAGTTCAATATTGTATGAGTTAGAACTCTATGACGACTTCAACTTTGTTTTTCTCTCGCACCACCTCTTCACAAGTTCAGTTACAAGAGCAACATGCCCTAAACAATTAATTGTTCCACGACCACAAAAGCTTATCACCGTCTATAGTCATAGAGAAAGGATGAAAATCCTGCACACATGATCATAATCAAAAGTGTAAACAAAGTTAAAAAATGTAAAAGAGATGTAGATGAAATCCAAAAATAGATATCAACCTTGAAGAACTTAACTAAGGCATTTGAAGCAAATAAAAGCTCAGATTTTTGGGGCAAATTGAAAGAAAAATTTTTAAAAAAAAATATTTGACTTCTATTACAAGTGTAGCATTATCAGCAGCCCAAGTACAAGCAGCCTACACAAGAGTTGCAGCCTCAACACAAGTGTGTGCGATTGCATTACAAGTGTATTCAACAATTAAATCTAATTTGTAGCATATGCAAAGGTATTAACTTCTATTATCAATTTCAGCATGTATTTTATATTTTAATATTTAAAATTTAAAACATTACCTGGTACGTCTTATCATCCCATAATTGACACAGGTATCGCCAAACCTCTTTTTCGATATTCTTCATGTGGGTTTACAAGGGCTGACTCCAAAATTAACATGGTTTCATGATATCACCAAGAAGAAAGCAACATAATGATTTTAATTTATGCAAAAATGATTTAAATTTATTACCGACTAGGCAATCCAAGATACATAGTACTCCCTCCACTTAAAACTATGTGCTGGTAGAGCTACGAAAAACAAAACAAATTAGGGGTTAAAAAATACTTGAAAATAAATTCAAATACATTACAAAGTGTATATTGTACAATGCATGAAGTGGTCACATGGTACAGAAAAAATCTATATCGCAAGACAAGTGTATCTTCATCAAAGTTGTAGGATATATATGTCATTGTTATAACTATTAAGATTGATAATACTAAATGCTTTTAAGTAAAAAAACTATAAGAATTATTGCTTACAAAATGACCTACATACCATCATCCGATTATTAATGTCCATTTCCTGAATACAACGAAATACCATGTCAGCCATTCCATCACCTTTGATGTCTATGAGTTCCTGCAAGAAGAAAGCAATTCAAACTTCTACAAATTCCAACCTATCAAAGTATTATTAAACTGGGTAACCTTATAGATCTAAAAATACTTTACTGAAATCAGCATTCTACATGTTGAGAATGCTCCAACAATGTTATAGTTCATAGAAAACTCCACCAAAATTACTGATTCATAAAATGAATGAATCTGATGGGCCTCAAGATCAGCTATAATTGTAGGAAGGCTTGTTAGAAACTCATATACAAATGGTTTGCTTTCTCCAATCTGGAAACAATAGAAGAAAAGAATGACACATTCAACGTTATATCCAATATAGAAAATTGACATTTGACCAACAAGATTAAAATAATGCTACCTGTACAATAACAAATTTACGCTTGTACTTTTGAACAGTTTTCAAGAATGTGTCGCAAGCCATATCTTGAAAGAATTATCACACACAAATTTTAACTTTAGTAATTTACTTTTCCAAGATTAAAAGGTAAAATGCTGGCCATAGATGATGAACAAGACATGAATGACAATACCCAATTAACGTAACACCACAAACTCCATATATGATATTAAGAAGGCTATCAAAGTAATTAACTAGAACAATTGAAACAATATAAACACTCCAAATTTATAACAAAAACTAGAACATAATTAACAAGTCTAAAATAAACACATAGATAGGACACATTGTGTGGATTGTATAAGGAGCAAAAAGTTATTGCAATGCATACCATTAATATCATAAACAACATCAAAGCCTTCGGCTGAGAGACTGGCTTTCACAAATTCAATGTTCGTCATGTCTCCTTTCAAGTGCAAGATCTACACTTAGAATACAATATTTCATTCCTCAACAAAGAAAAATATGAAATTGATCAAAAAGGCAAATAGAATTTTCCAGTGTATATGTCATAATTAATAACCTTGGAAGAAAAATCAGCACAATCCTTCTCTGATTCACCAGGCAATTGTTGGGTGATGGGAGCTTTTCCTCTTGTGAAGAGAGTCACCTGTATTATGTAGTAAACCTGAACAGAGTCACCTTCATTTTCGTGCATGTATATGTAATACATTGGTATGTGACTCAAAGGTTCCATAGTTCATTTTAAAGAATTTGAAACAACATTGCTATGTTGGCAAAAACAGAAACTCATAAACCCAAATCATCCAAGCCTTCAGCCAAAAACAAACACACGCATAGGCCAATCGTAGATAATAGAAGTAGAGAATAAATCAAAAGATATAAGTATGTAGTCTACTGAGAAAAGCATAGTTGAGATCAGGAGTTCATGTTATTCAAACAACAAGATGGTTTATTCTTCTTACCTACTGGGACCTGCTTCAAATCTGATTTCACCCTGCCTCAGCACCTCCCTAGATGGAAAGGACAAGGATTTTTAAATGTTTTAAGGTTTGGCAATGTTAAGTCCAAGTGTAATGGCTATATTTTTTCTTATTTTATTAGGTTTGAACGTGATTTTATTTCTATATTAGTTGTTTCCTATTTCTTAGTTTCCTAATTAAATAGTACGTATGCCTATATATGTATGGCTTAATGTAATAGTTTTACAAATTTAAATTTGTTCACTAGTTTGTGAACAAAGCACTCTTTGATTGGTCTCCAAAGAGACTAATTATTACTATCAAGAGACTTAAAACATTTTTTTTAGCCTTGTGTCTATCAATTGGGTTCTCTACTTGTTCCAGTAGCACATTCCCCCTCCCCCCCTAGAATTCTAACAACAATCTTACCATGCAGGAGTTGAAAAAAATGTTCCAGCCAAAAGATGTTCCAGCCAACACAAAACAGGGAATACAGAACAATCATTTTTTGCACACAAAAGATGTTCCAGCCAACATAGAACAAGGAACATATATGGTCTGGTTCCCTTAACAAACCTAAGTTAAATTAAAATTCACATCAAAAGGATCGAAAAATACCTATAATTAAAATTCACATCAAAAGGATGAAGTAAACAAAAATTAAACAGGATGAGTTAAATTAATTTTATTAATTAAACATTAAAACTAATTTTTGGCTACAATTTGTATTAAAAACTCAATACTACTTAAAGGATCAAGAAATACCTTGATTGAAAGTGAATTAACCAATTGATGTCTTCAAAGTAGCAGAAATCTGCAAAAAATGAAGAAGAATATGAAGAATCAACCTATAGAAAAATTGCATCCATGACAATGTGCAGGCCAGTCAAACAAAAATGTGAACTACTTATTGTGTTCTTCATAGATCTACAATATATATATATGTATATATAGAGAGAGAGAGAGAGAGAGACGCACCAAATCTACAAAAAATGCGAAGAACAAGGTAGATCTCAAACTGATCTCTGTATAATCGAGGTTCAGAAAATGTGAAGATGAATAATTAAGCTTGTAGATCTCAAACTGATCTGCAATGGAGATCTACAATGAAGCTTGACATATAGAGAGACCTACAATGAAGCTGCAAGCTACAATGAAGCTTGCGATGGAGCTTGACATATAGAAAGAGAAGTTTTTACGCATCGTGTTTTGCAAAGCATAAGAGCGTGTATTTGCATCAGGTGAGATTTTGTAATTTTTCATTATTTGGTCCCTAAAAAATCAATAATATGTATTGACAACCAAAATTATTAGTCTCAAAAAGTTACATAGCATAACAGGGAAGTCATTTTTGTATTTTTATAAGTAAATTACCATAAGTTTAGATTTGTCTCCAAAAGATTATTTTTAGGGGCCAAATCTAACTAGTCCCTAAATATTAGTCTCTAAAAAACTAATTTCTTGTAGTGATTCTAAGTTTCTTAAGGAATTAGTTTGCTTAGACCGAAATCTGGCTCTAACTCCTAAACTGGGAACCCGATTCGAGTCCTGTCTTCTCCCACAAGTCTCTCGTGCCAAGGCAGTCATGTGTGCCAAGTTTCATGCTAATCCGACACCGTTTGGTGATTTTGGGGTGTCAACATCTCGAATTCTAAGTTTCTTAAGGAACTAGTTTTCCTAGACCGAAATCCAACTCTAACTCCTAAACCGGGAACCCAATTCGAGTGTTGTCTTCTCCCACAAGTCTTTTGTTCCTAGGCGGTCGTGTTTGCCAAGTTTTATGGTAATCCAACATCGTTTGGTGATTTTGGGGCGTCAACATCTCGAATTCTAAATTTCTTGAATGCAGTGACATCTTAATTAAGATCAAGAGATGTTACAATCTCCAATGTAATTATGAATCTTAAACTTTAAATCCTTGAACTATTTCCTATAGCATATATAAGAAAATCTAGTTGAAACCCGCCTTCATGTATTGAGATAGGTCTTTTCTCCTTATAAACAACTTCATAATGTTTTTTCTGAATTCGTAAAAATTATAACAGCAACACAATGTGTCAAGTGTTTCCAAAATATCTCTTATGGGTTTCAAGAATTCATCCCTAGATGTTTGCCAATAACATTTAGGGTAAAAAATCCTAAATTGCATTTGTTGTTTTGGAAAGAGAGTTTTGGGTAACTTTGGTGTAGACTAGAGAAACAGCAACATGGATAATGAATACAAGCAGATATAAGATGACTAAAGCATCACAGTTAGAAATGGGCTTACCTCTATATCAAGTGATGGGTACTTCTTTTTGAGTGTGTGTGCCTAAAAACCACATTTATGGACTGTGGAAATGAGAAGGATGGAATAACAACATCAATACAAATAACGATGGTTTACGCACCTTATCTATCATTTCTGACATGAACTTCTGTCCACCAAATCCAGGTTCCACAATCATCACAATAACCATTTCCACAGGATTTTCATTGTCAAGCTGCGAACTAGGAAAGAGAAAATAAGTGCTAAATGTAAGGTATCAAACAATCTTTGTTTTAATTATGGTGTAACTTTACTCCGTTACAGAAACATGCTTTTTGTTTCTACTTTCCAACACATGTGTCAAATAATCTTTAGTTTAAATACTTCAGTTTAACTCCACTTCATTAAAGGGAAAATGCCAGGTAAATAGCAAAACTTGAGAACTTAAAAGAACAATAAATAGGGTAAATGCTTACGAGTGGATACACATCTTCAATAAGAGTTCCAGGCTTTAATGCCACACCAAGCCTTATGCCCTTTGACTTAATCTGCTGGACAAGTTCTTGCCAACTGTCTGTAAAAGATAACCATGTGACCATTCCATTACCAAAATATTGAAAAATAAAAGTAGAAAATAAAACTAATTAGGCGGTGTCAAAATGGAAAATATTTCACTGTTTACAAATCAATATAAGTAACAATTGTTTCAACAAAGAAATATGTGTCAAAAAGCTAATACCAAAGGAAAAGCATAAGTACAATAACACTGTACACATAACTCATGCTAACTTGGCACTCAAGTTGCAAACAAGATCATCATGAGCAACTTGCATAAGAAACAAACAAATTAGGGTTTTCAAATTGGGGTTTTTAAATAAAAACACAAGCCAGCAAACCCCAAATCAAAACCCAAAATTCAATCCCAAATCAATCCCCAAAATCAAGCCCCATTGTGATATATTCAAGCCCCATGGTATCGGAGACAAACCCCAAATCAATGAGCATTACTTGATAAAAATACAGAGGGAAAAAAAATCAAGCAAGAATAAAAAAAGACAACGCCAGAATCAATCCCAAATCAAACCCCAAATGATGTCCCATTGTGATATATTGTGCAAAGCAAAATTACGGAACAACGCCACCAAACTCTGTATATCATGGGAGATGAAAGCTTTCCAAAGAGAAGAACAAGCACCAAAAAAAAAAAAAAAAAACACTCGCAAAGCAGTGAGGAAGGCCCAATATCGACCACGGCGAACGACCCAACGACAAAGGTATCGGCAAAGATATCTGAGACGCCGCACCGCCGCAACCGCTACTAGCTGTCGTCACTCGCTGCTCACCGTCGTTGCTCGCTGTCGTCCTTTCTTGCTATTGCTGCCACTGCCACTGCCACTGCCACTGCCACTGCTTGCAGTCATGAGAGAGAGAGAGAGAGAGAGAGAGAGAGAGAGAGAGAGAGTATTTTAGGGATTTTTGAAATTGGGGAGTTTTTTGTTTAAGGGATTGGGGATTTGAGATGGTGAGAAATAAAAAGGGGGAAAGAAATAGGGCAATTCGGATAGAAAGAGCCAGAAAAGAAAAAGAAGAAAAGAAGAGGAGAGTTAGGATAGGCGGTGTGAACGATGTCGTTTTATTTATTTATTGTTAAAATGAATTTATTTTTTTGTAGTTAATGCAATTTTTTTTTTGATTTTTGATTTTTTTTTTTTTAGTTACTAAGGTTGAAAATTTATTTGTTTCATTTTTATTTTAATGAAAAAAATTATATATTTTTTTATTTGGTAGATGTAGGGGTAATATTTTAATAAAAAATATTTTTCGTTAAAATAAAGTTAATTTTTTGCCTAATTTTAAATATTTCGTTCATGGTCTCTAAAAAATTTGAAATTACATCAAATATTTGAGTCGTAAACGAGTTAAGTTGAATAAAATTTAATAAGTTTCAAAATGTATTTAAATTTAATTTGTTTACTTAATAAAGTAATTTTAAATAATTTTTTTAAAAATTGAACACTAATCAAATTCAAGCAACTTAATATTTTAGTGTATTATATAGTGCATATATGCGTATTGTTATTTTTCTTTCACACTTGTTTAGAGAACATTAAATTGATAGAGAGATATCAAAGCTAAGTGGTCCATGTTGTCATTTGGCGGGCCTACAAAGGAAGGGTAACCCAATAGGTTTGGCCCCACCATGTCCCTGCACACAAACACCACAATGGTCACATCGATTCAATCTTATTTTTTTAGGAGCAAAGATCCTCCATCTTTATTTTTCTCTAAAGTTTCTTAAAGTGTTACAGTGTATGGTTGAGATTTATTGGCAAGTCACATCAGAATTGATGTGACTTGCTAATAAATCTCAACCACACAATATAGCACTCTAGAAAACTTTAGGAAAATTTCACTCTAGAGGATCCTTAGTATTTTTTTAGAATCGGAGAAAGTTGTTTTAGTTTATAGAGGGCGTTTTGGCAACAGGGTAAAAAAAAAAAAAAAAAGTCAATTTTTTAGTTTTTTAATTTTTTTAATTAAAAAATTTAGCCTTTTATCTAAATTAATTCAGTTTTTTTTTATCAAAAAAAATTATTAAAAAAATTAAAAAATCAAAAAATTAATTTTTTATCAACTTTCTAAAACACCACTTAAGTCGGGCTAGATTAATATTTTCGGTCGAAATATTAATGGGTTGGGTTGATAATTTATACTTTCTGAACTCGGCTTATTATTAAATTAATTAATTAATTAATTATTTATAATACATTAAAATATATATATATTTTTTAATTAGAATTTAAATTTTATCCCTATTGATTTTATTAAAACTCACATTTATAGTGAAATGTGATTGAATTTATTTAAGAAATCATTCAATTCATAAGCAAAATCTTTCAATTTATATTGATGTCAATATATTTATTTTAAAAAATATAATATGTAACTAAATTTAATTGTAGAATGTTTTAATTTTTTTTAACATATAACTTGATGAACGAGCTTGGAATTTATAATTATTTTCTAAACCGAATTTGGATAGAACCAAATTAAATTTAAACAGATATAAGATATAATTATTTTCTAAACCGAATTTATTATTTGGCCTTTTGAAAAGTTAAAATAAAAAAATCAACTTTTAACTTTTTACCCATCTTAAATTCCATCACATCTTACATTTTTTATTAAAAAAAAAACAAAATAAAATAAAATATGTTAAAAAATTAACTTTTTTATTAACTTTTCAAAACATTATTATGTAATACGGACTGAGTCCGACGTTTGTCCCCCCTAAACACAACCCCTAAAACACCCCTGCTCTGTTCTTCCCCCACAGATGCCACACCCCCACAGGACCCCTCTCTCTCTTTCAACTTTCTTCATAAATACCCTTCACACACCCCTCTACCCCTTCACCACCACCACCACCACCACCACCTCCACTCCTCCCTCACTGGTCCATCTCAAACTCCCTTTTTTTGTACCTTCCTAGTCGCAAAACCCACAACTTGTCTCAAACTCCCAAAAAAAAAAAAAAAAAAACCCCTAGAAATGGCCATCAGAAAACCAAACAAACTACCTCCACCAACAGTTCTCAAACAAATCCTCAGAAGATGCTCAAGCTTGGGAAAGAAACACATCTACGACGACGACAACAGTGTCACCGGGCTTCCTCTCGACGTGCCAAAAGGCCATTTTGCAGTGTATGTTGGAGAGAACAGAAGCAGATACATAGTCCCAATCTCATTCTTGACTCACCCTGAGTTCCAGTGCCTTCTTCGCCGTGCCGAAGAAGAGTTTGGCTTTGATCATGATATGGGTCTCACTATTCCTTGTGAAGAAGTGGTTTTTCGATCTCTAACTTCAATGCTCAGATGAGAGATTATGTTTGTGTTTGATAAATTGTTTGCAGAGAGAGAGAGAGAGAGAGAGAGAGAGATGGCTAAGATGAAGCTGTTGAAGTACTGCTTCTCTTTTTTTTAACATCTTTCTTCATTATTGTAGGTTTTTTTTTTTTTTTTTTTTTTTTCACTCTAACCCAAAATTCATGAATATATTTTTATGGGTTGGAGTTGTAGAAAAATTTGAGATTTTCCTCACAGAGGTGTAGTTACAGTGTTACACACCTTGTGAGAGAGCTTAATGTTGAAGCTGGGGTGATTAGCCTCTTTTTACTCTCTCTCTCTCTCTTTCTTTTTCTTGCTGTCTTGTGTGAAATTAAGTAATAAGTTGTTAAATCGGTGTAGATTCTTCTAGTACCAACCTAGTTGGATGAGCTATCTTTGCTATGGTGCATTTTCTATGCCTTGCCTTCTTCCCCTTTGTTAGTGTAACTCTTTTTGGCGCATTAATAATGTTTATCTTCTTTTGACTGATGAAAAAAAAAAAGAGTTGTTAGATCTGTTGATTGCTTGGAACTTCTTTTTGGCAATGAAGTTCACATTAATCAATGAAAAAATTACATCTAATTTTATTTTTTACTTATTTTTTTCACTTAGGTTGGCTTGGAAATAAGTTCATTTAGCAACTTTTTAATTTTTTAATTAAAATATAAGGTGAAAAAAATTAATATAATTAGGATGATTTTTTTAATTTTTTACGAAAAAAAAGTACAAAAATAGAGAGAAAACCAAGTCTTTGACTTTTTTAAGACTTAGGATTTAGAATTTTTTTTGTTTAGTTTTTTAATTTTTTGGCTTTTTAGTAATTTTTTAAATTTTTTACTATTAGTGTAAAATTAGTAATTTTTTTAATTTACATTGACATGTTAACATTCACATTGATAGCAGTGTAAAATTAGTCCGCGCCTCGGGCGGGCCCGGCTCGGCCTGTTGACAATGTAAATATTTACATGGACATGTTAATATTCATATTGATAAGAGTATAAAATTAGCCAGCGGCCCAGGGCGGGCCTGGCCCAACCCGTTGACAATGTAAATATTCACATTGACATGTTAACATTCACATTGATAGGAGTGTAAAATTAGCTCGTGTCTCGTGGCTACCCAAAACCTGCCCACGGCCCGTGGGCGGCCACGGGGCGGGCCTGGCCATTTTTTTTAAATTCTTTTTAATTTTTTCTACCAAAATTTTATTATTTTTCACAAAAAGACACTAGGCCTCGGCGCGGGCTACGCCTCGGACCGAGCCTTGAATGGGCCTTAACCGGGCCGATAGGTGGGGGCAGGCTTCAAAGTGATGGCCCAAGCCCTAGCCTAGGGTCTCGAACTAGGCTCAAGCCTAGGCCCAAACGAGCCTTTCCCGGTCCGGGTCGGGCTGGCCCACGGGCCAAAAATCAGGCCCAGGCCCTAGCCCTGACACAAGGGTATTCGGGTTTTGAACGGACCGATGGATCGAGCCTCGGGTAGGGTCGGTGGGCCTGGGCCTAGCCTCGAGCTTGGGCGGGCCTAGCCATTTTTTTTAATTCTTTTTAATTTTTTCTACCAAAATTTTATTATTTTCGACAAAACAATACATTGTGCCTCGGGCGGGCTGTGCCTCGGACCGAGCCTTGAATGGGCCTTAAGCGGGCCGATGGGCCGGGCCAGACTTCAAAGTGATGACTTAGGCCCTAACCTGGGGTCTCAGACATGCTCGGGCCTGAACCGAAACAAGCCTGCCCCGGGCCATGGGCGGGCTTCGGGCAGCCTACGGGCCGCGGGCCAATTCTACACTCCTATCAATGTGCATTTTAATATGTCAATGCGAATATTCGCATTATCAACGGGCCGGGCCGGGCCTACCCCGGGCCGCAGGCAAGCTTCGGGCAGCGGTCAAATTTTACACTCCTATCAATGTTAATGTTAACATGTCAATGTGAATATTCACATTGTCACGGGTCGGGCCAAGCCCGCCTCGGGCTGCGGTCGGGCTTCGGGCCGCCCAGGGGCTGCGGGCCAATTTTACACTCTTATCAATGTGAATGTTAACATGTCAACGTGAATATTCACATTGTCAACAGGCCGGGTCGGGCCCGCCTTGGGCCGTTGGCCAATTTTATATTCTTATCAATGTGAATGTTTACATGTCAATGTGAATGTTTATATTGTCAACAGGCTGGGTCGGGCCCGCTCCGGGCCGTCCATGGGCCGTGGGCGGGTTTCGGGCAGCCACGAGGCGCGGGCTAATTTTACACTCCTATCAATGTGAATGTTAACATGTCAATGTGAATATTCACATTGTCAACGGGCCGGGCCGGGCCCGTCCTAGACGGCGGGTGGGCTTTTGGGCAGCCCATGGGCCGCGGGCCAAGTTTATACTCTTATCAATGTGAATGTTAACATATCAATATGAATATTCACATTGTCAACAGGCCAGGCCGGGCCGGGCCGGGCCCGCCTATGGGCTGTGGGTGGGTTTCAGACAGCCACGAGGCACGGGCTAATTTTACACTCCTATCAATGTGAATGTTAACATGTCAATGTGAATATTCACGTTGTCAACGGGCCGGGCCGGGTCGGGCCCACCCTGGGCCGCTGGCCAATTTTATACTCTTATCAATGTGAATGTTAACATGTCAATGTGAATATTCACATTGTCAACGGGGCCGGGTCGGGCCCGCCCTAGGTCGCTGGCCAATTTTATACTCCTATTAATGTGAATGTTAATATGTCAATGTGAATATTCACATTGTCAACGGGTCGGGTCGGGCCGGCCCTGGGCCGATGGCCAATTTTATACTCTTATCAATGTGAATATAATGGCACATTTTTTTTATTGATTCTTTTTACTATATGTTATGAGCCATTTTCATTAGCATAATTTTTATTTTTTTTTCTTGATTACTCTCACAAGTCACAATAAAAAAAGAAAAATATTTCAGACCTCTAAATTGTGAGCTATAGGAAAGCTTTAAATTGTGAGTCTCACTGGGTGATTTGATATTTTAACCTTTGTTTTTTTTTTTTTTTTTTTTTTTTTTGAGGTTGCCACATCAATAAAAGCTCTTGTTAGAGCTCTACTATTAGAGGTCCTAATCACCACTGATAAAAAAAAACAAATAACATCAATTTTTTTACCATAATAGCCATGCACCCAATTGTATATTTATGTAATCTTTGAAGAAGTACCAGCTTTTTAAAATATTGGGGAACCATACTACAAGAGAGGCAAGGAGAGCCCTTGGTGAGCTGGTCTTCTCTTCCTATTAAAGCATTGGCTTGCCTCTTTGTGTTTGGAGAAATTACAAATAATGGAAAGACTAAAAATTACCTATTAAAGGGTGAGATTAAGAATGGCAATGGGCCGAGATGGGTTCGGGGATCACACTTCCCATCCTTGAAGATATAAAATTTCCTGTTCCCGCCCCTGCCCTCGATCCCCGACAGGGAACCCAGCACTACCCCCACCCCCGTCCCTGATCCCTAGAACCTTTTTTTTTTGAAAACTATTTTACACATGGCGAAAGAGAGAGATCAACAACAACCGATCATCATCATCATAGATCATTATCAACAACAGATCAAAATAAATAAATAAAAAATAACAAAACAACAGATCAAAAAAAAAAAAAGCAACAGATCAACAACAACATATTATCATCATCATAGATCTCACAGATCTGAGCTGCAATCTATAATATATATATATATATATGTGTGTGTGTGTGTGTGTGTGTATAAAATAGAGAAAGAGAGAGAAATAGAGAGAGATAGAAAGAGTCGGTAGAGAAGCGAAGGAGATCGGCGCTATGAAGAGGACGACTCTCTTTTCTCGGCAGAGGAGATCGCTGGTCTGGCGGAGGATTGGCTCTCTGCTCTCTTTCTCTCTCTTTCTCCCTCTCCATTTTTCTCACGCGAATTAACCGTGTGTAAGTGTGAGGGAGCAGTTGTGTGAGTGTCTATCAACAAAATAAAGACACACACACACACACACACATACATATATATATATATATATAGACAGGGCTAAAACAATAATTTTACTTCAGGGAAAAAAAGAGCGGGGATCGAGGCCAGGGACGGGGTTGGAAAACGTATCACCATCTTTGACCCGAAAATCATCGGGGATTCATTTTCGAATACTATCCCTTGTCCGTCAGGGATATTTTTTGGGGGAAAAACCACTATAATCAGGGTCGGAGGGCAAGTCCCCGTCGAGTTGCGTTCAAATTTCCATCCCTAGGTGGGATGTAATATCACTACGCCAAAACAGGGCATTAACGACGGTTTTTTTAACAGAAGTTTTCGTTACCGCCGTTAAAGATACTATTAATGGCGGTAACGAAACCGCTGTTAATACCGCCGTTAATGTATTTTTAACGGCAGTTTCGTTACTGCCGTTAAAAAATCGCCCCTAAAGTATCTTTAACGGCAGTAATGAAACCGCCGTTAAAAAAACTGCCACTAAAGCCTTCTTTTAACGGCGGTAATGAAACCGCCGCTAAAGCCCTCTCATTACTGCCGTTGATGACGGTGGTCTTTGCCGGCAGAGCTTCGGCGAAACTCCGGCGAGTGGTGACCACGCGCGGCTAGAGGTTGAACATGACCATCTACAATAAAGCAAAAGTAATGTTTAAATATTTATTTAGGGAATATATTTCATATAGAGTGGCTATGGTGGAGTGGTTGGCGTACATAGATTAGAGGTCAAGGGTTCAAGACTTGGGGGCTGCAAGAAGAGAAAATTATTTTTTTTTAAATTTGAACTTGTTTACGGCGGTAAAGAATCGCCGTTTTTTGTCCTACATTACTGTCGTTTTTGGTCGACTTTTAACAACGGTAATTTACCCTTTTACGACGGTTGTATCTTTTCCGACACGAGTATAAACGACGGTCCTAAATTACCCCCGTTAAAGGCTTTAACAGTGGTTTTACATTCTTTAACGGCGGTAAAAAACCGCCGCTAAAGCCCAATTTTGGCGTAGTGTATTTACTGTAGTTTCTTTTTAAAGAAAAAGTTACACCCTTAGGCCTCGTTTGAGAACATGCTAATTTAGTAACTTTTTTGTTATTTGGCTAAAATATGAACTTAAAAAAACTAGTATATTTAGGATGACTTTGACTTTTTACAAAAAGATGTGTAAAAAGTAGAGAGAAAGGAGAATTTTTAACTTTTTGGTATGAGTTGTTGACTTTTTAACTTTTTTAATAACCTTTTGACTGAACCGATCGCTTTTCAAACGAGGCCTTAATATATATTTGTTTCCCATCCTAATGTTTACATTCTCATCAATTTGATATTGGGCCGTTAGGTACTTCTTCTTTGTTTAATGAATAAAACTCCTCTTTTTTCTTTGTAAAAAAAAAAAAAAAAAAAAATATGGGAAAGGAAAGAAAAAAGAAAAAAAAGTAATAATAATAATATAGAAAAACATATTTATGAAATATGGATGAGAAGTTGAGATGTAAGTATATAGTATATGACATTGTCACGTCAGTGTCATCAACATATATTTTTAGTCCAATATCCCCTTCCTTCATCCAGCAAAACAAACACAGCCTTAGACAATCATATAATATAAAAAATATCTTCTCCACCTTGGCCCCTTTCTTCATCTCCCCCTTGAATTATTTACTATGGACCTAGTTGTCTTGAATATATATATATATATATACATAAATGAAGAACGTGATGCCTAGTTCTAAATAATATTTTTTAAAAAATATAAATAAATAAATACTAGAGACATACCATGTGATTTTGAAGATAGATTATATTGTCAAACAGATATGATGTGGTTAAGTGATTATTAATGTTTAATCAATATAATTTTTTGATATGAATAATATACTCAATGAACCCTACAAGATAAATGATTTAGATCATTGAGACGGGCTCTATGTGAGCCCACAATAGGTCAAACTAGACCTCTTTAATCCGATTATGGATTGAAAGATAAATTGCACTCTCAATATTTGACGTTGGTATATTGCTATCATTAATAACTAACTAATGTATGTGTGTCACATCAAATAATAGATGAAATGTGATAAAAAAAATTGTCTCGTTGTAGCATTACTTTAATATTAAATTGTAAATTATCAATTTATTTAGAAGTTTAAATTGTTACATAAAGATAACTTTATATATAAGAATGTGATATTGAGATATAATTTAAGATAACGATGTGATAATAACATTTACAATTATGAATCACAATGATTGTCATAGATATAAATGCGACACTTTTTACATACAAATTCTGTTTGTATATAATTGTACTCATAAATATTCTCAACATATTTCTTCATGTGTGAATAGACTCTACTTCCTAAGTAGGTCATTTATTTATTTTATTTATCAATAAAATATTTTTAAAATAGCAATCTAATAAATTATACACTAAATACTAATTGTATTATAGCCCCAAAATTGTATGAAATAATTGAGAGATAACTATTAAGAAATGATTGACATACATTTATTAATTTTTCTTAGTAATTTTTTAATAATGCTTGTCTAAGTAATTATCATTTTCAAAAAGGTCATTTTTTGCTACACTTAATTCGCCCCTAACTAAGCAAAATTCATTACTTTGTGCCTGTTGATAAAAAAATGAATTTGGTAAAAGTGAGTAATTATGTAGTATATTTCTTTGTACATTAGTATTTTTTATACCACGTATCACATTAGTATATTATTGATTTTTCTACTGAATTATATTGAATTAACTTCGAAGTTTTTACAATGCACAGCAACTAACTATCTATCAACTTGAGTTGAAAGCAGGCACATGTGAGAGAAAGGATAGTCACTCACGCGTTCACGCAAACTACTAGAAAATGGTGAGATCATTAGCTAAAGAAGGACCGAGCACTACAAGAAAACTGGGTATATGAGACGGAATTATTTACGATGCACACTTGTCGTCTCAAAAAGTTACTTTTTGTGACAGCAGAAAATACCGTCTCAAAAAAGCAGAGTATTTGCGACGGCACCATTTGCCGTCTCAAAAAAGCAGAGCATTTGTGACGGCACTATTTGCCGTCTCAAAAAATGGGAGTATTTGCGATGGTATTTTCTGCCGTCGCAAATACTCTCATTTTTTGAGATGGCAAATAGTGCCGTCGCAAATGCTCTACTTTTTTGAGACGGCAAATGGTGCCGTCGCAAATACTCTGTTTTTTTGAGACGACATTTTCTGCCGTCACAAAAAGTGGCTTTCGTGTTTTTTTTTTTAGTGAATATTTTTAAAATTTTAAATATTTTTTTTAGATGTACCTTACTTAGATGTATTTAAAAAATAAAAAAAATATGAAAAAATATTTTTAAAAATTAATAAATACATAAAAATACAAAAAAAATGTATTGAATTATGGTATTTTTTTTGTATTTTTGGTATTTAGTGAATTTTTAAAAGATTTTGGTGATTGTGGTTTTGAGATAGCTTCATATATATACAGTCACAAAATGGTTTGAATAAATTCAACGGTATTTTTCTGTCGCAAAAAAAATTAAAAAAAACAATGTCGTCTTACTCTTTTGATATAACATTTGTCTTTTCATTCATTTTTTCATCTTCCTGTCTCTCTGTCTCTATCTCTCTCTCTTCTCTTTATCTCTTTTCATTCATTTCTCTCTATCTCCATCTCTCTCTCTTTCTATGTCTGCTTGTTTCTCTCTCTCTCATTTTCTCTCTGTGTCTCTCGCCTATCTCTCTTCTCTCTATCTCTCTCATCTGTTTTCTCTCTCTGTCTCTCTCGCTCATCTCTCTTATCTCTATCTATCTCTCTCATTTCTTTTTTTTTCTCTCTCTTTCTCTTATCTTTCTATCTCTCTCTATCTCTCTCGCTCATTTCTCTTCTCTTTCTGTCTCTCTCTTTTTCTGTGTCTCTCTCTCTCTCGCTCATCTCTTTTTGCTCTATTTCTCTCTTTTTTTGTCTATCTCTCGCTCATCTCTTATTTCTCTCTCTTTTTCTATCTTTCCATCTCTCTCTTTCTTTCTCTCTCTATCTCTTTTTCTGTCTATCTCTCTCTCCCTGTCTCTCTCTCACTCATCACTCTTCTCTCTCTCTGTGTCTACTTGTCTATTTGTCTATTTCTCCCTCACTATGTTCGCCTTGCTCACTCTCTTACTCCTATCTTCTCTATTTATCGAGCTCCTTCTCGATTTATCGATCCACTATAAGAAAATACACTTTTAGCAACCACTTTGTCTATCTCTCTCTCTCTCGCTTATCACTCTATCTCTGTGTCTCTCTCTCTATCTCTCTTCTTTATCTGTCTCTCACAAAATTAAAATATTTTTAAAATATTTAAATATTTAAAATATTTAAAAAATTGATTTGAATTAAGTTTTGAACAGAGTTTTGAATTATCTGTCTTCTTTATTTATTGAGCTCCCTATCGATTTATTGATCCACTACAAGAAAATGCACATTTAGCGACCATTTTGTCTTTTTCTCGCTCATCACTCTGTCTCTCTATCTCTTTTCTCTATTCGTCTCTCACTCATCTTTCTCTCTCACTACCCATCTTCTCTACCACATTTACCACCACTGCAAATGCCATTCAACTACCACCACTCTTCTCTTTCTCTCTTTCACTCATCACTCTTATTTCTCTGTCTGTTTGTCTATCTATCTGTTTGTCTGTGTGTCTTTCGTTCATCTTTCTTCTCTCTATCTCTCTCATTTGTCTTATCTCTATGTCTCCCTCGCTCATCTCTCTTCTCTCTATCTCTCTCATCTCTTTTCTCTCTCTGCTTTCTCGCTCATCTCTCTTCTCTCCATCTCTCTATTTTTCTATTGTCTCTATCGTTCATCTCTTTTCGCTCTCTTTCTATATGTCTCTCTCATCTCTTGTTTATCTCTATTTTTCTATATGTCTCTCTATCTATTTCTCTCTCTGTCTCTCTCTATATCTCTTTCTCTCTTTATCTCTCTCTCGCTCATCACTCTGTCTTTCTCTCTCTCCTCTATCTGTCTCTCACTCATTTCTCTCTCTCACCACCCATCTCTTGTACCACCTTCACCACTACTGCAAACACCATTCCACCACCACCATTACTTCTACTGTAGCCACTTCACCTCTACCACTACCATTACTACTACTATCGCCACCACTCCACTACCAACACTACCACTACTACTACCATTACCTCTCTTTCACCCCTGCCACTCCATTTACACTACCACTACCACAACTTCACCACTAATCTCTTTCGCCATCACCACCACCACCACCACCACCACCACCATCATCTCTTATCCACCACCTTCACTACTGCTGCCGCTCCTTTTCCTCTACCACAAAAAATTAGTTCATAATTTTTAGTAATAAAAAAAAATAGGCCGCAGAAAAATATTTTTCATTGACTACAGAAAATTAACTTTTATTTTAGTGAAAATATTTTTCATTAAAATATATATGAAACAAATCAACCTTAATAACGGAAAGAAAATAAAAAGTTATTATTTATTTATTTTTATTATTTAAATATTTATTTATGATGAATTTTTTTTTTCTCATCCCGCCCGCTCGGTTCCCCTCATTTTTTTCATTCTCGCGCCCCAAAATCCCCAATCTCTTTAGAACCAAAAAAAACCCTAAATCTAATCGTCTCCCTTACATCACTCTCTCAGTCGTCTCTCTCTCTCTCTCTCTCTCTCTCTCTCTCTCACCCTCTCGTTTATCTCTGCACAGATCTCGTTCATCTCTGCACCGATTACTCTCTCACTCTCTCACTCTCTCGTTGTTCATCTCATCGATTCGCACCGATCATCGCACCGCCGATCTACTCACAGGTAAACTCTCTCTCTCAATCTCTGTCTCTCTCTCTCTCGGCCCGATGGTTGTTTTATATATATATATATAATAAGTTATTTTCTGTTATTAAAAATGTTTTGATATTAAAAATGTTTTGTGATTAAACATATATGCTGATTTTCCCATTCCAGTGCTTAGTTCTTATCTGATGCTCTTATTTTGATTTCGTAATCCATCTTCCTTCATATATATATGTTGCTCCCGCCTTTTAATGTTGCTCCTGCCTTTTGGTATCAGAGCCAAGTTATGTTGTATCCTGTTTCTAACTGCTTTGCTACTTCTGGTCAATCTTCTCTATTGTTTATTTGATTAATCTTGTTTTCAGTTCATCTTAATCACCCACAAGATCAGTCTGTTTTATCCACCTAGTTTAAGTCACCCACTTTCGTCCCTGTCCTGAGTAAGTCCTTAGAATTAGGCCGTGTCGGACTTAGGGGTCTTCCGAATAGGGTATGTATGTATACTAGGTATGAGGTAAAACTGACAAGAATAGGGTATGTATTAAGATATCTGTAAAACTGATTAATTAAACACAACAATGAGTCGATTATTTCGAAGTAACTCATCAGTAAGTTCTAGGTCAACAACTTTGCCCTCCATACCTAATCAAGGGTTAGTCATTAATGAAGAAGATGTTGAAATACAAAATGATAACATTAATTTAAACTGGAACATCCCAAAATTACCAATTAAAGAAATTTATAAAACTACTTTTTTGCAGAATACTTTTCATGTTAATTTGCATGTTAAAACCATTGAACAAGTTTATGCCTTAGCAAAACCTAGAGAAACCTGTCAATTATTTGATTCTAATCTAATCAAAAGACATTTAAAAAATGGTAAGAATTTCATTCATCTCGGATTAATCCAAGTCGGTGTTAAGCCATTAACCCCACAAGGAAAAGATGCTTCTGTTTTACTATGTTTAAGAGATGCTCATTTTATTGATTACAATGATAGTTTAATGGGAATGATGGAAACTGGTCTACATAAAGGTCCAGTTCATTTTGATTGTTTTCCTGATTTCACACTTAGTTTACGTGATCCACATATTTTGAAAGCATTAACTTTAAATATTCAATTAAATGGTTCATTTACTAATATGTTAGAAAAAGTTCATAATATTGCTCTCATTTATCGTGTTCATTATAAATGCATGAAAACGAATTTAAATGTTCAGGCCTTACACAAAAGTCCAAAAGATAAAACTCTGTTAATTCAAAGTAGTAATAATGAATCACATATTAATGTTCCCCAAATGATTGAATGGAAAAACATTACTCTTCCCGATCAATGGCTTACAACTAATGAAAATTATAAACATAGTCAACAACAATCTTCAATTCAAGATGTCCAAGATATTCAACAATATAATGATGGTTCTGTTCGAATCAAATTTAATCGGAGTCAATCCTCTAGGCATAGTACATCTAGTGTTCCTTCTGAAATTACAACTGAAGATGAAATATTTAATACTCCTTTATTTCGAAAAAATAGTCAAATCCATCAAGGTCAAACCACTCAAACTTCCCACAATAAACTCAAAGGCATTGATAATTCTACCACTTCTCAGATTAGTAAACCTGTTTATACTACGACTACACATTTTCCTGAAGAAGAAATAGCCTCAAATAATTCCCCAACTCAAACTGATTTCGAAGAATTGATACCACCTGTGAATCCCCAGTTAATGACAATTAAAAAGGATTTTCAACCTAATTTAGATAAATTACTTATTGAATTTAGATCTAAAGAAAACAGAACTAAACGACATGCTTACCGTGCTAAATATAATTCTGCTCAGCAATCCAGAATAACTAGAGAATGGTATGATTTTGTGGTTCAATATGGTTTTGAATTATCCTTCTTTGATTATATGGATCAATATTACAAAAAGATTAACACAATCACCAAACATAAATGGAAAACTTCTCCTAATACTTCGGTTAGCTCCAATCATCCTCCATTGGCAACTATAATTATTGATCATCAGGGTTCTGAAGTTCCAGCCTCTCCTTTTAAATTACCTGGTACTGATTCTGAAATGAAAAAAGTTATTGAACAAAATAATTATACTAATCAATATTTAACAACAATTGGTAAGCAATTAGATAAACTAGAAATTAATTTAGAGGAACAACAATCTGCTAAAACTACTAAAACCTTAGATCAACCTTTACTAAATCTTCCCAGTCATCGTTCTAAACGAACCAGCCTAGTTACTAATGATCAGTCTACCGTCAAAGCTATTGAACAATTATTTACTAAATTAACTTCCAATGATACTTCTACATCTAAAGATAAAGGTCTTACTGTTTTAAATCAACAACCTATTACCAACACTGTTTCTGATCACTCCGAAACTGACACTACTGATAATGAAATAAATCAATTAGCCCAACAGTTCCAACCTTCTAATCTTAATAAAATTCATTATCCCACAGTTAATCCTCAAACTACTAAAAATTGGTATTCTCGACCTACTCCACCTGACCTCCAATTTGAAGAAACTAACATTAGTAATCAATTTTCTGTTTCTGCTAAACGATTATATGAATGGAATATTGATGGTCAAAGTGAAGATCAAATCCTGCAAAAATTAAATCATTTATCTATGGTAGCAAATAGTTATCTTAGTAATTATCCTCAATATTCTCAACCTGAAATTGTTTCCTTACTCACCTCTGGCTTTACTGGTATGCTCAAATCTTGGTGGGAAAAATACCTTACTGAAGAACAACGTGATACAATCATCTATGCTAATCAAACTGATGAAAATGGTCTACCCATCTTTGATGAATCTATAGGATGTTGTCACCCTGATGGTATTAATCAACTAATATATACAATAGTTCGACATTTTATTGGTACACCTACGAATATTTATTCTCGAATCCATGATCAACTAAGTAATCTTAACTGTCCAACCTTAAGTGATTTTAGATGGTATAAAGATGTATTCACCTCTAGAGTTATGTTAAGAGACGACTGTACTAAACCCTTCTGGAAAGAGAAATTTATTAATGGATTACCTAGCTTATTTGCTCACAAAATTAGAGATGTTCTTAGTCAACGTACTGGTATTATTGAATATGATAATTTAACATATGGTGATATCATTAGCACTATACAAAAAGAAGGTTTAAAAATGTGTATTGATCTTAAACTTACTCACAAAGCTAATCAAGATAAACATAAAGCTAAATATGAATTAGGCAATTTTTGTGAACAATATGGTTTACCTCCTGTTGCACCCTCTCGTAGGAAATCACACAAATACTCCAAACATAAATCATCATACAAACATTCCAATAAATATAAATATAAGAAGAACTATACACCTTCCAAATCCACTGATAAATTCTATACTAAACCCAAAAAGAAATATTATAAATCCAAATCCCATCCAAAATCTAAATCAACTAAAGATGTTACTTGTTATAATTGTGGTCAAAAAGGACATTATTCAAATAAATGTAAAGACAAACAAAAATTAAAAGACAAAGTTAATCAACTCCAAATTGATGATACTTCCAAAAATCAATTATATGAAATCTTTCAATTAAATCAAACTATTAGTAGTTCTTCTTCTGATCATCCAGATACCTCATCTAATTCCCAATCACCTAGTGATGATTCCGATAATGATATTAAAATAGGTTGTAATGATGTTTGTTGTAAACCGGTTAAACAAATTACTGTTCTCACCAAAAGTACTCAAGAAGAATCCGCTCTAATCGATCTAATTAGTAAATTAGACGATCCCAAGTTAAAACAAAAATATACTGATAAATTAAAATCCCTATTAATCCATTCGGATACCAAACCAAAGTTTGATAAACCAATAATCAGTCTATCCAAAACTTTAGAAAGATTTAAAACTAAACAAAAAGAAGCAACATTAAAAGATTTACAACAAGAAATCAATCACATTAAACAAACAATCAAAGAATTACAACATAAAGATAAAAAACTAGAAGATGAAATTATTACTTTAAAAATTAATAAAAGTTTAGATAATTTCCAACCTAATAATCAGGAATCTCCACATGAATCTGAACATGATTCTGATCCTAATCCAGATAACTTAATATTTGATAACCAATCACGTCAATCTCAATCCAATAATCCTGAAGAAAAACGATTAAGTCTAATCAACAAACTTTACATTCAAAAGTGGTATTCTAAAATCAAAATAATTGTTAATGATTTTGAATTAGAATTAATTGCTTTAATTGATACTGGTGCTGATTTAAATTGCATATAGGAAGGATTACTTCCTACTACATATTATGAAAAATGTCAAGAAAAATTAACTTCTGCTAAAAATGCATATCAAATATAAATTACCAAAA
The DNA here is from genome assembly GCF_055761805.1 of Camellia sinensis. Lineage (NCBI taxonomy): Eukaryota > Viridiplantae > Streptophyta > Magnoliopsida > Ericales > Theaceae > Camellia > Camellia sinensis. The sequence continues at coordinate 15,826,662 of NC_138965.1, forward strand.
GTACATGTTTGCCAAGACAATGTATGTTTTAAAACCTCTTTTGTTCTAGTTACCAATATGACTGATAAAATTATTTTAGGATCTCCATTTATCTATTTATTATATCCTTTTACTACATCTAGTACAGGAATCACTACGCATGTTTTAGGACAACCTGTTACGTTCAAATTTTTATCTCCTCCTGAACTATTACACTTAAACCAATTAAAAGATTGTTCTATTTCTCATCAAATTAGCCGCCTGACTCGACATTTAAAATTTCTTAAAGAAGAAAGAAATCACAAACGCATTGACCAACAATTAACTAATCCAGTTCTTGTTTCCCAAATCAATGATTTTAAATTAAAACTTGAATCAACTGTTTGCTCCACTTTACCTACTGCATTTTGGCATAGGAAAAAACATGTAGTTACCTTACCATATATTAAAAATTTTGATGAAAGACATATCCCTACTAAATCTAGACCAATTCAAATGAATCATGAATTACTTGAAATGTGCAAACAAGAAATTAATGACTTACTACAAAATCGAATCATTAGTCCAAGTAAATCACCATGGTCTTGCTCTGCTTTTTATGTTAATAAAAATGCTGAATTAGAATGCGGTGTTCCTCGCCTAGTTATCAATTATAAACCTTTGAATGATGTTTTAGAATGAATTCGGTATCCTATTCCTAATAAAAAAGATTTAATTAAACGACTTAGTCAAGCCGTTATTTTTAGTAAGTTCGATTTAAAAAGTGGTTTTTGGCAAATACAATTTCATCCTAAAGATAGATATAAAACTGCATTCAACACATCCTTTGGTCAATATGAATGGAATGTCATGCCATTTGGTTTAAAAAATGCTCCTAGCGAATTTCAACATATCATGAATGACATATTCAACCCTTTTAGTCATTTTTCTGTTTACATTGATGATATATTAATTTTTTCAAAATCACTTAGTGAACATTGGAAACATTTAACTGCATTCTTTTACACAATTAAAAGTCATGGTCTTGTTATTTCTGCTCCTAAAATTAAATTATTTCAAACTAAAATTCGCTTTTTAGGATATGATATTCATCATAATACTATCCTACCCATTAGTCGATCCATTGAATTTGCATCCAAATTTCCTGATGAAATTCTTGATAAAACTCAATTACAAAGGTTCTTAGGGTTCCCTCAATTACATTGCTGAATTCTATAAAGACCTTAGGAAAATTTGTCAACCTCTATTTGATAGGTTAAAGGATAATCCTCCTCCTTGGTCTTCTGTTCATACTTCTATTGTCCAACAAGTCAAACAATATGTCAAGTCCCTTCCTTGTCTTGGTATTCCCACTGAAAATTCATTCAAAATTATTCAAACTGATGCCTTCGATATTGGTTATGGTGGCATTCTCCTTCAGCAACTTACTCCTCAATCATCTGAACAAATTGTTCGCTATCATTCTGGTGTCTGGAATAAAGCACAATTCAATTATAGTACTATTAAAAAAGAAATTTTATCTACTGTTTTATGTATTCAAAAATTTCAAGATGATATTTTAAATCAAAAATTCTTACTTCGTGTTGATTGCAAATCTGCTAAATATGTTCTTGAAAAAGATGTTCAAAATCTTGCTAGTAAACAAATTTTTGCTCGTTGGCAAGCTATTTTAAGTATTTTTGATTTTGATATTACCTATATACCTGGTTGTCAAAATTCCCTACCTGATTTTCTTACCCGGGAATTTTTACAGAGGGGTAAGGGATGACTACACCATTTACTGCTTACCATAAATCCCGAATCACCTATTTCAAAACCCTCATTAAACAACTTACTCATCGCATTCACCGCCTCAAATTAGCTCGACCAACTACCAAAAGAGCCCAATACATCAATTACCAACAGATTCAAGCTCGCCGCAATTTACTTGCTCACAACTACAATTGTTTACATCATCATCAAGATTATTTAGATCTTCTTTCTGGTTGCTAATCACTGTTTATTATTTCACAGATGTCTCGTCCAAAGCCTCCTTCCAAGGCTTTGGTCCCATCTTCCAGCAAACCAAATCAACTTATTGTCCCTTCTCCTTTGGAGTCAATCACCCCATCCTATTCACTTGATATGGCTAATCGTTACCAAGCTCTTGGTAACTTTTGTCGCCCTGATTACTCTACTGCATTGGCTTCTGATCCTTTTGTTCCTAGTCAATCAATTTCAGTCACTCCATTCCCAGCTAACCCAGTCCGGTCATCCAAAACTGAATACACCAAATCACATATTACCAACTTATTCTTTAAAGAACCCAGTCATCCAAAGAGCCAAATCCTTAATGACATTGCTAAATCCTATTTTGGTCCTGGATGCCATTTCACCCTTTCACATCCAGAGAAAACACTCTCCTATTACAAAGATATTTTGCTTCATCATCAATCAATCCTGATCAAACCAATCCAAGATCGCACTTATGCTTATAAGATTCTGTACCATTCCATTTACATTCACAACATTGTTTCCTTAGCTGAATGGGGTCCTCCATACCAGCTTCGTGATTTGCCTGGTCATTCTATTCAGTATAATTACCATGATTACATTGATGCCTGGTTCAAGATTTTCTTGTACCAAAATGAAACTTTTAGCCATTCTTGGTTCATTTCATTTGATCAAAAATTCAAGTCTAAATTACCTTCCTGGTTTCTGAGATGGTGAAATCACTATGGTGCCATTTCAGATATCCTCCCTGATAATCTGCTTGAATTAATCAACTATTTTGCTGTTGTTTACCCATTCACCACTCATCAGAGATCATTCCCACTATTGTTAATTTTTATAGCCAAGTATAAAATCCCTTGGATATTTAAATGGCATTATGGGATTGATGGTAACATAATTATCCGACATCACTCAGTCAAATGGTGGGCTAAATTCAATTTGCCCCGCATATTTGAAATTGTTCATGAAGAATTTCCATGTGCTCCAACCCCTGCAATGGTCAAAGCCCAGCAGATCCCAACTGCTGCAATCAGTCAAAGAAATCAGCCTAGCCTTCCTCCAATCAATCTTGGAAGCCCCTCATCCAGTGGTTCCAAGCCCAAATCCAACACAGTTCAATCAACACATTCAAAATCAACGGCTAAGACCAAAGCTTCTACAGCTCCGGCCCAGCCCAAAGACCAGTCCAAATCCAAATCAAAATCCAAAGCTACGGCTAAGCCCATTTCACCTCCTGCTCAGCCCAAAGCTAAATCAAAGGTCAAGCCCAAGTTATCCAGAGATGAACTGCTCCAATTAGCACGACAAATTACAGATCAAGCTGAAGCCCAATCTACTTCCAGTTCAGACCAGTCAGAAGAAGGTTCAACCAGCATACATTCTTCTGAAGAGTCAACTAATCAGTATTCAGGCCCAGAGTTTCAAGATGCGCAGGACCCATTTGCATAATCAACATAGGATTCCCTATAAATACAAATTAGCTTCAATCAATACTCTTTTGAGAAAAGCTGCTAATTTATATTTATATTGATTCCTTTATTCACATGTTCCACCTAAAGTAGTGAATAGTAAAAGTTACTGTTCACCGTCACTATTCACCCAATCAACTTTTGCTAAAGGCTGCTTAGCTGTGCAATCACTCCACCGAAAGCATCCGACAGCATCTCCTTTGCTGCATGATCTGCCAGCTGCTTTCAGAAGTCACATGCTCACTGTTCTGCTTTTTATTCCTTTATATTGTAGTCAATTGTAAGCATTCAGGCATTCGAAAATTTTCTTCCCCTTCATTGTTGTAAGAAAAACCAGAGTGTGCTGAGTGCTCCTTCCGATTTTCCCTTTGCACCTAGTTAAGATCCTTGCAGTTGCTACAATTGTAATTGTAAGTTATTTTCTGTTATTAAAAATGTTTTGATATTAAAAATGTTTAAGATCCTTGCAGTTGCTACAATTGTAATTGTAAGTTATTTTCTGTTATTAAAAATGTTTTGATATTAAAAATGTTTTGTGATTAAACATATATGCTGATTTTCCCATTCCAGTGCTTAGTTCTTATCTGATGTTCTTATTTTGATTTCGTAATCCATCTTCCTTCATATATATATTGACCAGAAGTAGCAAAGCAGTTAGAAACATGATATATATATATATCAGATATATCTCTGATCTAATCTGTCTCCCTCACTCTCTCATCTCATCAAATCAGTCTCATCTCTGTCCCTCCCTCTATCGCCCCGATAGACTCATACTGTCTCACAGATAAGCCTCTCTCTCTCTCTCTCTCCCTGATCTCTCATCTCTGCACTGCACCGATCGAATCTGTGTGTGTAATGTCTCCCTCATTCAATGATGTCTGTAATGTCTGTATGTTAATCTAAATCTGAAATGTTGATCTTAGTTGATCACACTGTGTAATCTGAAATCTGATCTTAGTTGTGTCTCACACTGTGTAATGCTGATCTTAGTTGTGAAATCTGAAATCTGTATGTTAATTTTATTAATTCTGAAATCTAAATCTGAATCTGAAATATGAATTTGTTTTGTTTGATCTGAAAATTGATTCTGATTGTTAATTGATAAGCATGCTAAATTTTAGAGAAGAACAGAAGGGCAAACCCCAATGGAAACCTTTCACCATGCCACATGTTTGGAGCAAGGTTGCCAAACTTTTACATTTTTGTATTATGGCATAGCTAAAATTTGACAATGACATTCAACATTGTGGATGCTCTAATATAGCATTTGAAATTGCACTGATTTTATCCCAATGATCCCACGAGTTTGGTTTGATAAGGAGATCATCTTATGACTATTTGTTTGCCATCCTTGATTGTAGATCAATGCGTACAAACTTTCCTATTTTTGGAATAACAATGATAGAGTTCGAGAAGCGCTCCATATCCGAAAGGTACATTAGAAATTATTTCTTTAGAATCAAATTTTTAAATAGCTGTATTAGAAGAAGAATTCTTATTAGTTGCATTATAATAGTATTGAGTGGATTGGTAACTTAAAAGAAGAAAGTTGAAGGGAGTTTACCATAACAGTATTTGGTAAAGGAGATCATCTTATTAGAAATTCAGAGATTTGGTAACTTAAAAACATGCCATAGTTGAAGGGAGTTTACTATAATTTTTTCCTTTTTAAAATATCATTAACTGCAAAAATAAAAAAGAAAGTGTTGCAGCAAGTAGTGGATTTCTTCTCTACCTTGAATGTGGATATGATCTTGTCTAATTTGCATTGGATTGCTATTGCAGCAAGTAGTGGATTTCTTCCCTACCTTGATGAAATGCTTGGGAAACAACATTCAGTTTGTGGTGCAACCAACATGGAATGATGGAATGAATGTTAGTGTTGCTTGGAGATTAGGTTTGTTCCTTCTCCTCCTTGCCTCCAAGTGATATTCTTGCATGGCCTGCTCCACTCCATTTGGCATCTTTTTTCTTTTTTTATTATTTATTTGTTTATTGGTGCAGAATGGAACACACCTAATGTACTTCTGGGAAAGGGCTTCGGCTTCTACACATGCCATATCTACCAAGGGAAGGTAGTGATAAGGTTAGTGAACAATTAATTTGCAGAATAAAAAAGATTTGATCATCGCATGCACGCACATAGTAAATATTAATAGCAAAGTAATTTCCTATACTATTTATTTATTTTTTATTTTATTACTTTGATACATGAAATGATTCAGGAATGTTGAGATGTTCATGGAACCACTTCTTCACATTGAACCCCTTCGATTGGTGAGCCGGAAGTTTAAATTACAGGTTTGTTGGAGAAATCGTATTACGATCAACTGGTTTTAATGGATTTTCTTCTCTTGTCTCTTTATGCCAGAAAATGATGGCTGTTGTGCTGACTGTAATGGACAAGATTGGTTTGTATGATGCAGCCTTCAATGGCAAGGTAAAGAAGGCAATATATCTCTTGCTAATACTTCCCCTCATGACTGCCTTACTCTTCCTCTTTGTAAAGCTCTTTGGTTCTGTTTGATTATTGGAATTAATAGTGAGAGAATTAACAATAGATAAGATTAGTTATCCAACTTGATTGGTGGAATAAACAATCCCCTCTTGTTCATGTTTTACTTTGCAATGGATACAGAGATATATAATTCCAATCATATATTTGTTTTACATTATTAGTGATAGGATTAAAAATTTCTCTAATTTTATTAGATTGAATAGTAACGTACATGCTCAACTAAAGGTGATAAACTTAACCAAAATTACAAATACAAAAACCTGGAAAGAGAAATCGATAAAATAAATGGGTTAGTCGAGCTACACAATTGAACTTAACCCATTTATTAGTTAAATAAGCAAGAATTTAAGTTAAATTATTTTAATACATAATCAATTTTGACCTGTCCAAACCCACCTCACTCAATATAAATGACTGTACATATAATATAATGAAGTACAATTGGTGCACTTTTTCTTTTGTATTCTTTTTTTTTTTCTTCGTCGTCTCTGTTTACATGTATGCAACTTGAAGCTTCACAAAATCTTGAAAGCAACCTTAACTACACAGTTTTCAACTTTCCACTACCATTGACCTGTAACAACTATTTTCATGTACCAACTTTCCACTACCATTGATTTGATGTTAATCGTATTTTGAATTGGTTAATACATGTTTGTCTATATTTAAACCTTGGACCGTTATGTTCTTTGAACTGTCACCTCAAAATTTAAAAAATTTGTCTTTTACTTTGAACACCGACCTTAATCTCAATTCTATCATTATCTCTAACATTTGAAACCCTAATCCTAGCACTTACTTTCACTTTTGGCAGTCCCTTCCCCACATTTTTTGCCACTCCTCAACCCGTCCAAGCCAACCCTGCTAGCCCTAATTTGAACACCATCCTTAAATCTCAATTCTACTATCATTCTTAACATTTGAAACCCAAATCCTTAGCCTCTACCTTCAATTTCTATGGCACCATTGCTGTTGTGCCCTCTTTTAGCTGGTGAATGTGAATTGGAGGATGATTTTGATGTCAACGGTGATAATTCTGCCCAGCTTCTTGCAGCCGCAAATGCTGCTAATAATGCTCAAGCCATCATCACAACACTTTTGGAGGAGTATGAGAACATTTTTGATGTAAGTTGCTCTTAATGTGATTTTTTATTTTTTTTAATAAAGGTGCAGCTGTTTAAATACCTTCTTTGTGATTTCTATTTCTATTTCATACATCATGGGTCTTGGGGCATGTGCATGTGTCCATTTTCTCACTAGTCCCATTTTATATGAGATATATGTGTCGTTTGGTGTAGCTTATAATGCTGTTTATAGTTTTATTTTTTTTTTTAGTTATAATTTTGGAAGTTGCCAAAGTGTTCGCTGCAAGTCACGATTCATTTAGAATTTTTGGTTGTCATGCTGAACATCTATTGGTGTGGTTGAAGGTGCAAAAATCAACTTTGATGTAGATAAAAGAGGAGCTAGATGGAAAAATCTGGAAATTAAGAAGCTTGTTTGTGCCTTCTTAATTTTCATTTTTATGAGGCAGTTGACGGAGATCATCAAAATATTAAATATGATGTTGTTGAAAAAGTTAGTGGAGACAAATGGAAATCAATGGTAGAACATGCGAAAGTGTCTTATTTGGAAAGAGGCTTGAAAGAGAATGAGAAAGACACTTTGTGAAGTTGGTGCAAATTGAACCATAACCTATACTTTTATAGTGAGGAACCTCAAGAAGTAAAAATTTTATGGTGCTCCTATTTAGTGAGGAACCTCAAGAGTCCAAACAGAACAAGTAATAAATAATTGGGTAGAGCTGAAGAAAAATTAAATGATGAAAAGTTAAACTCTATGTTTATTTCATTACCCAATCATTAATCAAGGATAAAGGGGGCAACATTTTGGATTCACTTGGACATAGCCCAGCCACATGTGCTTGTCACACATACACAGTGAGATAGAGAATAAATGTTACTTTAGTTTATAATATACTGAAAACTATGAAACACAAAGTCACCCAAGGAAATGTTCTCAGATTGCTTTTTTATATTCATTTCTGTACTTCCTTATGTGCTCTGAGACTTGTGATCTGAAACCCATGAAGCTTTGAATGGATATGGATTGAGGTTTTCTGTTCTAAGGCAAGTCTTAATCCTTTAAGCAGATTGTGTTGTTAATAGATTCTCTTTTCATCTGTAAGTTAAAAACTCTCTCTTTAAATTAAGAAACCTTTTTTTGACGTCCTTTACATAGATTGAAAACATAAAAATAAAAATAAGAAAAGAAAATAAGAGAATGATGATTTCTTAAGAAATATATTTGAAGGGATGTTGGGGGGTGGGGTGGGTGGGGGTTAAGAGTATATCATAAGGTCAAGGGTTGGAGAATTAATTGAACAAAGAAGGAAAGGACTGTTTGGGTCCTTTGGGATGCTGTGAACAGTGCCTTCAGAACAGTACCTTAAGATCAGGTTTGGTTGAGAAACTAAATAAGAGGAAGACTAGGGATTTAGTGCTCACTTTAGAGATTATATGAGCTGAATGATTAGCTGAATAGTTTCACAGATCAAAGAATAGAAACAACAATTATTTAAAATGTAATAATTTGTTTTTAACATTCGTTTATTTCTTTAAAAAATGTGATTTGTTCTTTATTATTTAGACATTTAACCATGTCTGACATTGTTATTTCCTCATTATTATGTTTGTTTTTTTGTTCATTTAGGCTTTTGGAGGTGATGATTCAGATGTTGGATCCCCCAGGATTAATCTCACAGCAACAGCAAAATCAAATCCTCCTGTAGATTCTCAGTCACTTAGAGAGTCTGACATTCAATTAAATGAGCAACAAGGCCAACAGAATCCAAGCGTAAATGAGATGGACAGTCCTAGTATTGTACCTGGTAGCGAGTCTCATCGATCAATGGGGGAAATATTATCTGCTATGGATCAAGGATCAACCTGCTTTGATACCATGTCACTAAAAGACATAAAAAATAAATGTTCATCAATATAGAAGAACCATGGAGGGAGAAGAACAAGAGGTTTACATGCCTTTCTAGGACTATGACGTTTCCCTTCACCTGTCTCCTTATCTATCTTATGTTACATCTGGTCCTTCTTTTATTCTTAAGAATATGCTTTGTTGCTGACTTGGTACTCTCTGTTTTAATTTGGCAATTAAAAATATCATGATCCATTACACAATTGGTTGCATTATGTTTTTGATCTTAGGTTTAATTAATTTGGTGATGATATTTTAATTGGATCAGAAGATTTAAATGCTGCTAATAATGTTGCTAATTTAGTTGAATATTCATCAGTTGTTAATAGAAAATAGAAAATTTTAATATTTTTATTAATTTTGTTACAGGGTTTACTTTTTGCGACGACATTATACTGTCGCAAAAACTAGAAATTTTATTTTTTTAATATTTTTTGCGACGGCATTACACTGTCGCAAAAAATAGAAAATTTCATTTTTTTATACTTTCTGCGACGGCACCACCCGTCGCAAAAAACAGTGTTTTTTTTTTTTAAAAAAAGACTATTGGCGGCGGTATTTTTTGCCGTCTCAAATAACGTTTTTAGCGACGGTAAAATAGGGCCGTCGCAAAAAAGTCAAGAAATTTCAAACGTTATTAGCGACTGCATGGTACCGTCGCAAAAAGGCAAAAATGCCGTCGCAAAACATTAGCGACGGCACTTACCGTCGCAAAAACTCTTTTGCAACCCCTGCAGTTGCGACCCCCCTCTTGCCGGCGCAAAAAGTTATTTTGTCGTCGCAAAAAGTATTAGCGACGGCATTAGGAGTATTAGCGACGGTATTTTACCGTCGCAAAAAGTCAATTTTTTTGTAGTGGAGGTAGTTTCATAGGAATCCGGTTAACAAGCTTGCAAAAATTTTAGTTTTTTGCCACCACGGTCTCAAAAATTTTTAGCGACGATAAATGGAAGTCATGACATAGAGCATTGTTAAAACATTTTAGCAAAGGTATTATGCTGTCGCCTTTTTTTTTGCGACGACAAATGTTGTCTCGCCTATAATATGTAAAAAAATTAAGATATTTTGCAACGACAATATTGTACCGTCGCTAAAAGTTTTATTTGAGGCGGTAAAAAAATATTGTTGTGAAATGTTTTTTGTTACGACGGCATGACCTCTGTCGCTAATTTCTTTTGCGATGGCATTACCTATTTTGTCAAAAAAATACATTTTAGTTCTAATGTTTTTTGCGACGGTATGGTGCCGTTGCCAAAAAAAAAAAAAGCAATAAAATTATTAAAAATATTAAAATTATTTGTATTAAATGAAAAAAAATTGAAAAAGAAACCAATAATTGCATAATAATATAAAAATTCCTGTATAGAAATAACAATTTCTCCATAATAAAAATATTCTTACATTCATAATTACACATCAACAAAATTACCCCACTACATAATGTTCCATAATACATACATAATGTTTAAATACATAATGTTATTCACAATTCAAAATAACATAAACAAAAACAAATTTTTTTTTTCTCATCATTCTCCATGGGTAAAAAAAACAAAAGTTAGTCGCATTCTTTACAGGCATGCATTCTACAAGAATCAAACTCCTGCTTGGGAAATATCTGAAAACAAAAAACAAAAATAATTAATGACAATATAATTATGTATTAATATGTTAATTGCAAAAATACAAATAAAAATTTAACTACTATACAATTACAAAGATAATTAAGTAAATAATTTTGCCTAGACCGAAATCCGGCTCTAACTCCCAAATCGGGAACCCGATTCGAATCTCGTCTTCTCCCACAAGTCTCTCGTGCCAAGACGGTCGTGTGTGCCAAGTTTCATGCTAATCCGACGCCGTTTAGTGATTTTGGGGCGTCAACCCCTCAAATTCTAAGTTTCTTAAGGAACTAGTCTGCCTAGATCGAAATCTAGCTCTAACTCCCAAATCGGGAACTCGATTCGAGTCCCGTCTTCTCCCACAAGTCTCTCGTGTCTAGGCGATCTTGTGTGGCAAGTTTTGTGCTAATCCGATGCCGTTTGGTGATTTTAGAGCGTCAACACCTTGAATTCTAAGTTTCTTAAGGAATTAGTTTGCCTAGACCGAAATCCGGCTCTAACTCCCAAACCGAGAACCCGATTCGAGTCTCCGTCTTCTCCCACAAGTCTCTCGTTCCTAAGTGGTTGTGTGTGCCAAGTTTTGTGCTAATCCGACGCTGTTTGGTGATTTTGGGGAGTCAACACCTTGAATTCACTACAACATATAAGACTTTTGGTGACCAATTATTTTGGTCCCTAAAACCATTATTTCGGTCTTTAAATGGTTTTTGTGACAAAATTAATTCGTTACTAAAAACGTCACTAAAAGTGCGTCTAGAAAAGTCTTTAGCGACGAATTTTTGAAAATGTCACTGAAAATGACAATTAGCGACCAATTTTATATTGTCACAAAATGTTTGATTTTACAAAACTAAAATAATTTGTCGCTAATACTTTGTCACAAAATGTCTCCATTTGGTTGCAAAAAGCAAAATAGTGACCCTTTTAACAACAAATATATTTGGTCGCTAAAGGTTTGAAATAACATTTTGAAAACATTCAATTTCATAGCTACAAATTGACATCCACAACCCAAATCTATCTCTGTATATAGAAAAAAAACAAGATCAAATCTTGCACAAGATCAAATCTATTCTTGTATATACAAAAAGCAAATTACAAAAATCAAAACTCTAAGTATCCAAATTCACTTCAACATAGTTCATTATATGAGTTAAATCCCAAAACAAGATCAAAATAGTTCAATATTGTATGAGTTAGAACTCTATGACGACTTCAACTTTGTCTTTCTCTCGCACCACCTCTTCACAAGTTCAGTTACAAGAGCAACATGCCCTAAACAATTAATTGTTCCACGACCACAAAAGCTTATCACCGTCTATAGTCATAGAGAAAGGATGAAAATCCTGCACACATGATCATAATCAAAAGTGTAAACAAAGTTAAAAAATGTAAAAGAGATGTAGATGAAATCCAAAAATAGATATCAACCTTGAAGAACTTAACTAAGGCATTTGAAGCAAATAAAAGCTCAGATTTTGGGGCAAATTGAAAGAAAATTTTTAAAAAAAAAAATATTTGACTTCTATTACAAGTGTAGCATTATCAGCAGCCCAAGTACAAGCAGCCTACACAAGAGTTGCAGCCTCAACACAAGTGTGTGCGATTGCATTACAAGTGTATTCAACAATTAAATCTAATTTGTAGCATATGCAAAGGTATTAACTTCTATTATCAATTTCAGCATGTGTTTTATACTTTAATATTTAAAATTTAAAACATTAACTGGTACGCCTTATCATCCCATAATTGACACAGGTATCGCCAAACCTCTTTGTCGATATTCTTCATGTGGGTTTACGAGGGCTGACTCCAAAATTAACATGGTTTCATGATATCACCAAGAAGAAAGCAACATAATGATTTTAATTTATGCAAAAATGATTTAAATTTATTACCGACTAGGCAATCCAAGATACATAGTACTCCCTCCACTTAAAACTATGTGCTGGTAGAGCTACGAAAAACAAAACAAATTAGGGGTTAAAAAATACTTGAAAATAAATTCAAATACATTACAAAGTGTATATTGTACAATGCATGAAGTGGTCACATGGTACAGAAAAAATCTATATCGCAAGACAAGTGTATCTTCATCAAAGTTGTAGGATATATATGTCATTGTTATAACTATTAAGATTGATAATACTAAATGCTTTTAAGTAAAAAACTATAAGAATTATTGCTTACAAAATGACCTACATACCATCATCCGATTATTAATGTCCATTTCCTGAATACAACGAAATACCATGTCAGCCATTCCATCACCTTTGATGTCTATGAGTTCCTGCAAGAAGAAAGCAATTCAAACTTCTACAAATTCCAACCTATCAAAGTATTATTAAAACTGGGTAACCTTATAGATCTAAAAATACTTTACTGAAATCAGCATTCTACATGTTGAGAATGCTCCAACAATGTTATAGTTCATAGAAAACTCCACCAAAATTACTGATTCATAAAATGAATGAATCTGATGGGCCTCAAGATCAGCTATAATTGTAGGAAGGCTTGTTAGAAACTCATATACAAATGGTTTGCTTTCTCCAATCTGGAAACAATAGAAGAAAAGAATGACACATTCAACGTTATATCCAATATAGAAAATTGACATTTGACCAACAAGATTAAAATAATGCTACCTGTACAATAACAAATTTACGCTTGTACTTTTGAACAGTTTTCAAGAATGTGTCGCAAGCCATATCTTGAAAGAATTATCACACACAAATTTTAACTTTAGTAATTTACTTTTCCAAGATTAAAAGGTAAAATGCTGGCCATAGATGATGAACAAGACATGAATGACAATACCCAATTAACGTAACACCACAAACTCCATATATGATATTAAGAAGGCTATCAAAGTAATTAACTAGAACAATTGAAACAATATAAACACTCCAAATTTATAACAAAAACTAGAACATAATTAACAAGTCTAAAATAAACACATAGATAGGACACATTGTGTGGATTGTATAAGGAGCAAAAAGTTATTGCAATGCATACCATTAATATCATAAACAACATCAAAGCCTTCGGCTGAGAGACTGGCTTTCACAAATTCAATGTTCGTCATGTCTCCTTTCAAGTGCAAGATCTACACTTAGAATACAATATTTCATTCCTCAACAAAGAAAAATATGAAATTGATCAAAAAGGCAAATAGAATTTTCCAGTGTATATGTCATAATTAATAACCTTGGAAGAAAAATCAGCACAATCCTTCTCTGATTCACCAGGCAATTGTTGGGTGATGGGAGCTTTTCCTCTTGTGAAGAGAGTCACCTGTATTATGTAGTAAACCTGAACAGAGTCACCTTCATTTTCGTGCATGTATATGTAATACATTGGTATGTGACTCAAAGGTTCCATAGTTCATTTTAAAGAATTTGAAACAACATTGCTATGTTGGCAAAAACAGAAACTCATAAACCCAAATCATCCAAGCCTTCAGCCAAAAACAAACACACTCATAGGCCAATCGTAGATAATAGAAGTAGAGAATAAATCAAAAGATATAAGTATGTAGTCTACTGAGAAAAGCATAGTTGAGATCAGGAGTTCATGTTATTCAAACAGCAAGATGGTTTATTCTTCTTACCTACTGGGACCTGCTTCAAATCTGATTTCACCCTGCCTCAGCACCTCCCTAGATGGAAAGGACAAGAATTTTTAAATGTTTTAAGGTTTGGCAATGTTAAGTCCAAGTGTAATGGCTATATTTTTTCTTATTTTATTAGGTTTGAACGGGATTTTATTTCTATATTAGTTGTTTCCTATTTCTTAGTTTCCTAATTAAATAGTACGTATGCCTATATATGTATGGCTTAATGTAATAGTTTTACAAATTTAAATTTGTTCACTAGTTTGTGAACAAAGCACTCTTTGATTGGTCTCCAAAGAGACTAATTATTACTATCAAGAGACTTAAAACATTTTTTTTAGCTTTGTGTCTATCAATTGGGTTCTCCACTTGTTCCAGTAGCACATTCCCCCTCCCCCCCTAGAATTCTAACAACAATCTTACCATGCAGGAGTTGAAAAAAATGTTCCAGCCAAAAGATGTTCCAGCTAACACAAAACAGGGAACACAGAACAATCATTTTTTGCACACAAAAGATGTTCCGGCCAACATAGAACAAGGAACATATATGGTCTGGTTCCCTTAACAAACCTGAGTTAAATTAAAATTCACATCAAAAGGGTCGAAAAATACCTATAATTAAAATTCACATCAAAAGGATGAAGTAAACAAAAATTAAACAGGATGAGTTAAATTAATTTTATTAATTGAACATTAAAACTAATTTTTGGCTACAATTTGTATTAAAAACTCAATACTAGTTAAAGGATCAAGAAATACCTTGATTGAGAGTGAATTAACCAATTGATGTCTTCCAAGTAGCAGAAATCTGCAAAAAATGAAGAAGAATATGAAGAATCAACCTATAGAAAAACTGCATCCATGACAATGTGCAGGCCAGTCAAACAAAAATGTGAACTACTTATTATGTTCTTCATAGATCTACAATATATATATATATATAGAGAGAGAGAGAGAGACGCACCAAATATACAAAAAATGCGAAGAACAAGGTAGATCTCAAACTGATCTCTGTATAATCGAGGTTCAGAAAATGTGAAGATGAATAATTAAGCTTGTAGATCTCAAACTGATCTACAATGGAGATCTACAATGAAGCTTGACATATAGAGAGACCTACAATGAAGCTGCAAGCTACAATGAAGCTTGCGATGGAGCTTGACATATAGAAAGAGAAGTTTTTACGCATCGTGTTTTGTAAAGCATAAGAGCGTGTATTTGCATCAGGTGAGATTTTGTAATTTTTCATTATTTGGTCCCTAAAAAATCAATAATATGTATTGACAACCAAAATTATTAGTCTCAAAAAGTTACACAGCATAACAGGGAAGTCATTTTTGTATTTTTATAAGTAAATTACCATAAGTTTAGATTTGTCTCCAAAAGATTATTTTTAGGGGCCAAATCTAACTAGTCCCTAAATATTAGTCTCTAAAAAACTAATTTCTTGTAGTGATTCTAAGTTTCTTAAGGAATTAGTTTGCTTAGACCGAAATCTGGCTCTAACTCCTAAACTGGGAACCCGATTCGAGTCCTGTCTTCTCCCACAAGTCTCTCGTGCCAAGGCAGTCATGTGTGCCAAGTTTCATGCTAATCCGACACCGTTTGGTGATTTTGGGGTGTCAACATCTCGAATTCTAAGTTTCTTAAGGAACTAGTTTTCCTAGACCGAAATCCAACTCTAACTCCCAAACCGGGAACCCAATTCGAGTGTTGTCTTCTCCCACAAGTCTTTTGTTCCTAGGCGGTCATGTTTGCCAAGTTTTATGGTAATCCAACATCGTTTGGTGATTTTGGGGCGTCAACATCTCGAATTCTAAATTTCTTGAATGCAGTGACATCTTAATTAAGATCAAGAGACGTTACAATCTCCAATGTAATTATGAATCTTAAACTTTAAATCCTTGAACTATTTCCTATAGCATATATAAGAAAATCTAGTTGAAACCCGCCTTCATGTATTGAGATAGGTCTTTTCTCCTTATAAACAACTTCATAATGTTTTTTCTGAATTCGTAAAAATTATAACAGCAACACAATGTGTCAAGTGTTTCCAAAATATCTCTTATGGGTTTCAAGAATTCATCCCTAGATGTTTGCCAATAACATTTAGGGTAAAAAATCCTAAATTGCATTTGTTGTTTTGGAAAGAGAGTTTTGGGTAACTTTGGTGTAGACTAGAGAAACAGCAACATGGATAATGAATACAAGCAGATATAAGATGACTAAAGCATCACAGTTAGAAATGGGCTTACCTTTATATCAAGTGATGGGTACTTCTTTTTGAGTGTGTGTGCCTAAAAACCACATTTATGGACTGTGGAAATGAGAAGGATGGAATAACAACATCAATACAAATAACGATGGTTTACGCACCTTATCTATCATTTCTGACATGAACTTCTGTCCACCAAATCCAGGTTCCACAATCATCACAATAACCATTTCCACAGGATTTTCATTGTCAAGCTGCGGACTAGGAAAGAGAAAATAAGTGCTAAATGTAAGGTATCAAACAATCTTTATTATGGTGTAACTTTACTCCGTTACAGAAACATGCTTTTTGTTTCTACTTTCCAACACATGTGTCAAATAATCTTTAGTTTAAATACTTCAGTTTAACTCCACTTCATTAAAGGGAAAATGCCAGGTAAATAGCAAAACTTGAGAACTTAAAAGAACAATAAATAGGGTAAATGCTTACCAGTGGATACACATCTTCAATAAGAGTTCCAGGCTTTAATGCCACACCAAGCCTTATGCCCTTTGACTTAATCTGCTGGACAAGTTCTTGCCAACTGTCTGTAAAAGATAACCATGTGACCATTCCATTACCAAAATATTGAAAAATAAAAGTAGAAAATAAAACTAATTAGGCGGTGTCAAAATGGAAAATATTTCACTGTTTACAAATCAATATAAGTAACAATTGTTTCAACAAAGAAATATGTGTCAAAAAGCTAATACCAAAGGAAAAGCATAAGTACAATAACACTGTACACATAACTCATGCTAACTTGGCACTCAAGTTGCAAACAAGATCATCATGAGCAACTTGCATAAGAAACAAACAAATTAGGGTTTTCAAATTGGGGTTTTTAAATAAAAACACAAGCCAGCAAACCCCAAATCAAAACAAAAAATTCAATCCCAAATCAATCCCCAAAATCAAGCCCCATTGTGATACATTCAAGCCCCATGGTATCGGAGACAAACCCCAAATCAATGAGCATTACTTGATAAAAATACAGAGGGAAAAAAAATCAAGCAAGAATAAAAAAAGACAACCCCAGAATCAATCCCAAATCAAACCCCAAATGATGTCCCATTGTGATATATTGTGCAAAGCAAAATTACGGAACAACGCCACCAAACTCTGTATATCATGAGAGATGAAAGCTTACCAAAGAGAAGAACAAGCACCAAAAAAAAAAAAAAAAAAACACTCGCAAAGCAGTGAGGAAGGCCCAATATCGACCACGGCGAACGACCCAACGACAAAGGTATCGGCAAAGATATCTGAGACGCCGCACCGCCGCTGCCGCTACTAGCTGTCGTCACTCGCTGCTCACCGTCGTTGCTCGCTGTCGTCCTTTCTTGCTATTGCTGCCACTGCCACTGCCACTGCCACTGCCACTGCCACTGCCACTGCTTGCAGTCATGAGAGAGAGAGAGAGAGAGAGAGAGAGAGAGTATTTTAGGGATTTTTGAAATTGGAGAGTTTTTTGTTTAAGGGATTGGGGATTTGAGATTGTGAGAAATAAAAAGGGGGAAAGAAAGAGGGCAATTCGGATAGAAAGAGCCAGAAAAGAAAAAGAAGAAAAGAAGAGGAGAGTTAGGATAGGCGGTGTGAACGATGTCGTTTTATTTATTTATTGTTAAAATGAATTTATTTTTTTGTAGTTAATGCAATTTTTTTTTTGATTTTTGATTTTTTTTTTTTAGTTACTAAGGTTGAAAATTTATTTGTTTCATTTTTATTTTAATGAAAAAAAATTATATATTTTTTTATTTGGTAGATGTAGGGGTAATATTTTAATGAAAAATATTTTTCGTTAAAATAAAATTAATTTTTTGCCTAATTTTAAATATTTCGTTCATGGTCTCTAAAAAATTTGAAATTACATCAAATATTTGAGTCGTAAACGAGTTAAGTTGAATAAAATTTAATAAGTTTCAAAATGTATTTAAATTTAATTTGTTTACTTAATAAAGTAATTTTAAATAATTTTTTTAAAAATTGAACACTAATCAAATTCAAGCAACCTAATATTTTTGTGTATTATATAGTGCATATATGCGTATTATTATTTTTCTTTCACACTTGTTTAGAGAACATTAAATTGATAGAGAGATATCAAAGCTAAGTGGTCCGTGTTGTCATTTGGCGGGCCTACAAAGGAAGGGTAACCCAATAGGTTTGGCCCCACCATGTCCCTGCACACAAACACCACAATGGTCACATCGATTCAATCTTATTTTTTTAAAAAAATGCTTGGGAGCACTAATTAGTGCTCCCACTAATTATGTGGCAGTGGGTCCCGTCATTAATGATATGATATTTTAATTTTGGAGTTGTATTTTTTTTTTTTTTACTTTTTTAATGCATTAGTGCTATTAGTGGTGATATTTTTAGTAGGATGAATCATTGTTGATTTTTTTAGGAGTAAGGATCCTCTAGAGTGATTTTTTCCTAAAGTTTCCTAAAGTGCTACAGTGTATGGTTGAGATTTACTGGCAAGTCACATCAATTTTTCTGATATGACTTGCCAATAAATCTCAACCACACAATATAACACTCTAGAAAACTTTAAGGAAATTTCACTCTAGAGGATCCTTGGTGTTTTTTTTTAGAATCGGAGAAAGTTGTTTTGGTTTATAGAGGGCCGTTTTGGCAACCGGGTAAAAAAAAAAAAAAAAAAAAAAATCAATTTTTTAGTTTTTTAATTTTTTTAATTAAAAAATTTAGCCTTTTATCTAAATTAATTCAGTTTTTTTTTATCAAAAAAAATTATTAAAAAAATTAAAAAATTAATTTTTTATCAACTTTATAAAACACCACTTAAGTCGGGCTAGATTAATATTTTCGGTCGAAATATTAATGGGTTGGGTTGATAATTTATACTTTCTGAACTCGGCTTATTATTAAATTAATTAATTAATTAATTATTTATAATACATTAAAATATATATATATATATTTTAATTAGAATTTAAATTTTATCCCTATTGATTTTATTAAAACTCACATTTATAGTGAAATGTGATTGAATTTATTTAAGAAATCATTCAATTCATAAGCAAAATCTTTCAATTTATATTGATGTCAATATATTTATTTTAAAAAATATAATATGTAATTAAATTTAATTATAGAATATTTTAATTTTTTTAAATATATAACTTGATGAACGAGCTTAGAATTTATAATTATTTTCTAAACCGAATTTGGATAGAACCAAATTAAATTTAAACAGATATAAGATCTCTTATTATTTAGCTTTTTGAAAAGTTAAAATAAAAAAATCAACTTTTAATTTTTTACCTATCTTAAATTCCATCACATCTTACATTTTTTATTTAAAAAAAAATAAAATAAAATAAAATATGTTAAAAAATTAACTTTTTTATTAACTTTTCAAAACATTATTATGTAATACGGACTGAGTCCGACGTTTGTCCCCCCTAAACACAACCCCTAAAACACCCCTGCTCTGTTCTTCCCCCACAGATGCCACACCCCCACAGGACCCCTCTCTCTCTTTCAACTTTCTTCATAAATACCCTTCACACACCCCTCTACCCCTTCATCACCACCACCACCACCACCACCACCACCACCTCCACTCCTCCCTCACTGGTCCATCTCAAACTCCCTTTTTTTGTACCTTCCTAGTCGCAAAACCCACAACTTGTCTAAAACTCCCAAAAAAAAAAAAAAAAAAAAACCCCTAGAAATGGCCATCAGAAAACCAAACAAACTACCTCAACCAACAGTTCTCAAACAAATCCTCAGAAGATGCTCAAGCTTGGGAAAGAAACACATCTACGACGACGACAACAGTGTCACCGGGCTTCCTCTCGACGTGCCAAAAGGCCATTTTGCAGTGTATGTTGGAGAGAACAGAAGCAGATACATAGTCCCAATCTCATTCTTGACTCACCCTGAGTTCCAGTGCCTTCTTCGCTGTGCCGAAGAAGAGTTTGGCTTTGATCATGATATGGGTCTCACTATTCCTTGTGAAGAAGTGGTTTTTCGATCTCTAACTTCAATGCTCAGATGAGAGAGATTGTGTTCTTGTTTGATAAATTGTTTGCGCAGAGAGAGAGAGAGATGGCTAAGATGAAGCTGTTGAATTACTGCTTCTCTTTTTTTTAACATCTTTCTTTATTATTGTAGGTTTTTTTTTTTTTTTTTAACCCAAAATTCATGAATATATTTTTATGGGTTGGAGTTGTAGAAAAATTTGAGATTTTCCTCACAGAGGTGTAGTTACAGTGTTACACACCTTGTGAGAGAGCTTAATGTTGAAGCTGGGGTGATTAGCCTCTTTTTACTCTCTCTCTCTCTCTCTCTCTCTCTTTTTCTTGCTGTCTTGTGTGAAATTAAGTAATAAGTTGTTAAATCGGTGTAAATTCTTCTAGTACCAACCTAGTTGGATGAGCTATCTTTGCTATGGTGCATTTTCTATGCCTTGCCTTCTTCCCCTTTGTCAGTGTAACTCTTTTTGGCGTATTAATAATGTTTGGCCCCGTTTGGTGTAATTGTTATAATAGTTTATAGATTATAATTTAACAGATTATAGATTATGACTTTAATTAGAAGTTGTTAACCTGTTTGGTGTAGCTGTTGGATTATAGATTTAAGTTGCTGAGTAGTGTTTGTTAAATAAGCTGTGAAGTAGCTTTTTTAATTAATTTTTATTTTTTGTTTGTCTATATTTCTCATAAAAAATAATAATAATAACCTATAATCCATTTGAGTCTTTTTCTATTTTTAAAAAATAATAAAAAAAAATTTAAGAGTATAACCATAAATTAACATATCCACAGCAGAAGCTGATAATCAGAAGCAAGGGGTGAGCAGCTTCTCAGAATCAACTTTTTTGAGTTAAAATAATCTGTTAGAATCAGAAGCTGTTTGAAATAAGTTTAACCAAACAGTCCAAAATAACTTTTTCAAAACTAAAAGTCATAAGTTGACCCTGAAAAGTTGAAACAAACACCCCCTTTATGTTCTTTTGACTGAGAAAAAAAAAAAGAATTGTTAGACCTATTGATTGCTTGGAACTTTTTCGTTTTTTGGTTTGAAACCTGTGATGGAAAAATATCAAATAGAAAAAGGAGGAGTAGTGTACATAAATGGACACTTTGGCAATGAAGTTCACATTAATCAATGAAAAAATTACATCTAATTTTATTTTTTACTTATTTTTTTCACTTAGGTTGGCTTGGAAATAAGTTATTTAGGAACTTTTTAATTTTTTAATTAAAATATAAGGTGACAAAAATTAATATAATTAGGATGATTTTTTTAATTTTTTACGAAAAAAAGTACAAAAATAGAGAGAAAACCAAGTCTTAATTTGACTTTTTTAAGGCTTAGGGTTTAGAATTCTTTTGTATAGTTTTTTAGTTTTTTTGGTTTTTTAGTAATTTTTTTTAATTTTTTACTATTAGTGTAACTTATGGACTCCTTTATTCTGTGTTTAGAAGTAACAAAAAAAAAAAAAAAAAATTTTATATAAAAAATTAAACTTTATAAAACATTGCTCTTAATGAGTATACTTGAGTCTAATTCCTTGCTCTCTATATGCAGCAAAAAAAAAAAAAAAAAAGGTGCAAAACTGGTATAGGTATAATATATACGTATATTTTTAAATATTAAATGTACAAAATTCAGTCACATCACATAAATTCTATTTTATCAGATATGTAGGACATTTATCGAATTCTGTACGCGTAAAAGAATATACAAGTATTGTACAGATAATCATGGAAATGTAAAATTTCAATCTGCCAAGTATAATCGAAGGGCTGTTGTTGTTGGTATTATTGTCTCAATCATATCCTCCCTCTATATATGGCAACATGATAAGGCTTCCAATGTGTACCACACCGTTGTGCCGTACGTTTAATCATGTTAAATTTGTAAGCATTTATTCCATCATTAGTACCATATGTAACACTGTCATTTTTTTTTTTAAAGAAGTATAATTAAGAATGTCATATGATATAAGAAAGAGCAATGTTACCTGCCTCGAATTCACCTTGGTTCGAATGGCTCGAATTTTTGTTCATCGGTCGTTTGACTGATCATCTGGCCAATTGTCCGACAAAAAGTATGACAGCCGCGGTCGACAAAGTGACAACCGCAGCTGTCAGCCTTTTTGTCGGACGACCAGTAAATAAAAATTCGAGCCATTCAAGCCAAGGTGAGGTGAGACACCAATGATTACACTATAAGAAAACATGCTAAACAATGAGAAATTTTATATAACCAGCTTTTTATGTTTTCAAAATAATGAAAGCAGTAGACGATATGATATTTGTATAATAATTTCAGGATAAATCACACTTACCTCTCTTGGGGCTAGGAAAAAATGCAAGTAGATATTTTTTAAGATTTTAATTTATATAACAATTAAGTCATTTCATCACCAATTCGTTGGTGGAATGGTTGAAAAAACATTTTTTTTTACCTGCCATTTACATTAGTTTTACTCACTTTAACATTATTAAAAAAAAAATAGTGTAATTATGTTTAAAATGTGAGATTAGATAATTGTATGTTTTTCACTCATAATTTTAAACATTATTTATTTAAATAACACAATTCCTTGTATAACGTCACCGACAGTGTACCATATTGTCTTCTTAAGGAATAAAGTCAATTAATAAACTAAGTTGATTGCATGCATGGAACCATATTTTCATTCAGTTGCGTTCTTGATCCCCACTGATTAACTGGAACCAAACGAATGCTATCCACTCAGAAAAATATTTAAATTTTGAATGTATAGTATATTGAAATTTTGTGAGTTTGGAGCATATTTAAAATAAATTTGATTCATATGTTTCAAATTCTGAATATTTTTGTAGACATTTTTTTTTCTAAGTATGTAGAGTTATTGATTCAATTTATTTAATTAGGTTAAAGATCATTTGTTTATGTCTTGAAGTACTGTCATTCATAAAATTATGTGAAAAATTGAAGATATAAAGAATTTCGCTGCTTAATTCAATGATTGAAAGTATATTATTGAGACAGATGAACAATGATATTTAGAAATAGAAAATCTTGCGTAATTTATTTACGGTGATAACTTATTAACCTCAAAGGGTTGGCTTGGGTAGAGGTGGCAAACCCAACCCAAATCCATGAACCCTCTCAATCATACCCATTTAAAACTCATATTAAACCACCGAAATCAACAAATGGGCTTAAATGGGCTACTCATTGTCAATCCAATCAAAATTAGATTTACATGAGTTGGACATGGATACTCATTTAAGTCCGTCTAAATGGGCACCACTTCTAATATCAATTCTTAATTTTTTTTATAGGGGGAATTACTTACGAGTTGGACAGATAAAAAATAAAAAATAAAAACCCAAACATGGAATCACTTGCACCTCCATAGTTTTTTACTTGCACATCATCACAGAATCACTTGCACCCCAATGTTTTTGTAATTTTTTTTTCTTGTCCCAATGTTAAGTAATTCCCCCTTTTATATTATTTTTGTTTAAAAAATAAAACATAAAACTAAATTAAAAATTAATATTTTTTAAATAAAAAAATAATATAATATATTTAAAATAATAATAATAATTTTACAAAAAAATAAAAAAATATAGAAAAAATATATTTCTAAAAAATAAAAATAAATAACAATATATTTTTTAAAAAATAAAAATATTTTTTAAAAATAAATGATGAAAATAATTTTTTTTAAATAAAAAATATTTTTAAAATAAAAATAAATATTTTTGAGAGAGAGAGAGAGAGAGAGATGAAATAAATGAATTGGTTAGGTTTATTTGTCCAACCCATTTAAGCTCATTTATTAAATGGTTTGGTTTGGTTTGGTTTGGGATGAATTGTTTTAGATATATAACCTGTTTTGATCCTTCCAAATCCTTTCATATCCGCCCATTTGCTGCTTATAGGGTTTGTACTCCCTCTAAGGTTTTAGCTTCAAAATCTCATAGGTGTAAATAATTTTTTGGAGTCCGTTTATACAGAGTTGTGCGTTGGCTTTAATTGGAACATCTGCAAGTGGTCAATGTGATTGGTCTCTTAAAATTTGGAATATCTGTAAGTGATCAATATGATTGGTATCTCAAATTAATCGATTTTATAAATTGAATATTGAGTTGTCAAAATAGTATGAAGTTTTTTTTAAACGGAAAACTAGTGAGAAGTTAGTTGATGGAAATAGTGGGCAAGAGTCCTATGGACCAAATCTCTCATCAACCATGCAATGATCGAACGATTAGAATGAATTGGGGAAAGTGAAACAAAGGAGCATCATCATCAAAATAAGTTGGTTATTGTAATAGCCTTTCATCTATCTCTCTCTCTCTCTCTCTCTCTCTGCATTCCTAAGTGGAACAGTTAAAAGCTAAATATACTTTTCGGATTCAGAAGGAAATAACAAACCTCTGCCTAGGTTGCAAGATGCATGCGACTCTCTCCTTCTCTCTCAAAAAGTTATGAAAGTTTAGAAAAAGAATAAAAATCATCATTTATTTTTATCATCTTCTCTTATTATTTGATATGTTAATTTTATTGTCAGTATTGTATTAAAAATATACATTAGTAGTAATCAAGGGACAAAATTAGAAATTTTTCTGTTGGGGGACAAGGTAAGTATTGAGGAAAAGAGAAGAAGAAAAGTAATTCAAAAATTATAGACTCTATGTGGAAGTGCTTTGAAATTGTGATTCCAGCTCTTAGTTTGCATGTTGTTTGATTGTGGCGTTCAAAAATTAATTTCGCACTCACTTTTGAAAACTCGGTTTAAGGCGGAAAAATTTGAGCTAACCGGTCGTCCCATCGGTTGACCGGAACAGTGCATATTTTTTTTTCTTTTTTTTTGTGTGCAATTGAACATGTTAATTTTTATATATTCAATAAAAAATATTTTCCAAAATTTTTAAAATTTTTTATGAGTTTTGAATAGAATTTTGAGTTATGTGTTTGGTTATGAGTTGTAAGTTTTTATATCAAATATCATATGCCACATCAAAAATTTCCCACTCAATTCTATACTCTTTTCAAAACTCATTTACCAAACAAATTTTTCACACTCAAATCATAATTCCAAAACTCACAAACTCAAAATACAACTCTATTCTCAAATCATATTTAAAAAACTCTACCAAACGCAATCATAATTTCTTACATAAACATCATGAAAAATTAGCAGAAGAGTCAATATATTTATATTAGTAGTTTTTGTAATAATTAACTCAATTATTATACACAATTTTGAGATATATAATTAGGATCTTAGTGTAAAACTTAAAACTTGTTAGATTGTGAAGAAGTTATCTCCTCATCATCATCATCTCACAGTACTGAGCTGCAGCCTCTATCACCATGTCACAGCAAACCTAAGCTGCAGCCTTTGCCTGTTATAGCTTGTTCATCACGGGCCTATAATAATAGTGTTAAGATGGCGTACTACAATGGAATCAGTTGTGGTGGTTAGATAGTTTGTTATATAGTTGGTTAGACTAAACATATGGTTAAAGAGAGTTAGTTAGGATTAGATATTTTGGCCAAGTTTGGGAAGTTAGAAATAATCCATCTTTTTATTTTTTTATCTTTTTTCCATCACATCACCTCTCCACTTTTCTGCACATCTTTTCGTAAAAAGACAAAAAGTGCACTTATTTAGGTCATCCCAAACAACCTCTTTGTTTACAATATAAATACAAGTGTAAGCTATAGTTTTGATTAATGAAAAAGAGTTGTGAGACTCTCAATATGGTATCAGAGCTTTGAGCTCTCGTGAGCAAGATCCATAGCCTTTCAATGACAGATTCTTCTCTACCACCAAATCTCAGTTTACTGATTTCAAATTTCAATTCTCTCATCACAGTGAAGCTCGAATCCAATAATTTTCTCATATGGAAGTCACAAATGACAAATGTGCTTAGAGCAACTAGATTTCTTGATTATGTAAATGGATCAAATCCATGTCCATCTTTGGAACTCATTGATGCATCTGAAAATCTATTCCAAATCCAAGTTATGCAAAATAGCAACTGATTGATACACATTTGCTCACTTGTCTGACTACAACTCTATCTTCATCTATTTATTCTTTTGCTCTTCATCTGACTCACAGTGATCATGTATGGCAATTTTTGGAGAAGTAGTTTACTTCTGTTTCACATTCTTATATCCATCAATTGAAAACCAAACTCCAAACACTCTGTAAGAAATCATCTTTAATGGAGGTTTACCTGTCTCAAATCAAAGAACTTGCAGATCAACTGGCTTTAGCCTCTGCAAAAGTTGACGACAAGGATCTGGAATTTCTAACCTTGAATGGTTTACCAGAAGAATACGATGCTTTTAAAACCTCTATTCATGCTCAATTTGAGACTGTCAAAATGGAAAATTTGTGGTCCTTGTTATGTTCAGAGGCCATTCATATTGAACAAAAATTTAAACATTCCACTGGAACTGATCTTCATGTTGCTTACTCTGCTTCACGAGGATCATCATATTCCTCTCAGTCTAGTTATGAATCTTCAAGTTCTTCTAATCGAGGTTTTCATTCTGCAAAAGGCCGAGGTCAATATCGAGGTTTTCATTCTGCAAAAGGCCGAGGTCAATATCGAGGTTCTAAAGGAGACAGATATAATAATTTTCGAGGAGGCAAATCTAGTAATAGGCTCAACAATAATAGACCCAAAGGCACATTTTATTCTAACTCTGGATGTCAGATTTGTGGAGGTCTGAGTCA
This sequence comes from Camellia sinensis, assembly GCF_055761805.1. Classification (NCBI taxonomy): domain Eukaryota; kingdom Viridiplantae; phylum Streptophyta; class Magnoliopsida; order Ericales; family Theaceae; genus Camellia; species Camellia sinensis. The sequence goes on from NC_138965.1 coordinate 15,853,835, forward strand.
TACTGCTTTTGAATGTTGGCATCGACTGGATCTTAATTTTCAGCCTTCCTCTTACAATAATTCCTCACAGTCCTCTCTATCTCAGTCAAAGGCCTATGCTGTTCAGTGCCCCAGCCTTCCTCCGATCCTCCCATATCTCCTTGGTATGTTGACTCTGTTGCCACCAACCATCTGACAAATGACTTGACTAATCTTCAACAGTTTCAGCCTTATTAAGGTCATGAATAGGTTCAAGTTGGTAATGGCTCCTCTTTGCCAATTAGTCACATACGTAAAGGTCTCTTGCCTACTCCACATTATTCTTTTCACCTCTCAAATCTTCTTCTCACAACAATTCCTCACAGTCCTCTCTATCTCAGTCAAAGGCCTATGCTGCTTCAGTGCCCCAGCCTTCCTCCGATCTTCCCATATCTCCTTGGTATGTTGACTCTGTTGCCACCAACCATCTGACAAATGACTTGACTAATCTTCAACAGTTTCAGCCTTATCAAGGTCATGAATAGGTTCAAGTTGGTAATGGCTCCTCTTTACCAGTCAGTCACATAGATAAAGGTCTCTTGCCTACTCCACATTATTCTTTTCACCTCTCAAATCTTCTTCATGTACCTACTATCTCTTCAAATCTCTTATTTGGGCATCAACTTACCAAAGATCATAATTGTCTTGTTATTTTTGATGCTAATACTTTTGTCATTCAGGACAAATGCACGAACAAGGTTCTACATAAAGGTGTTAATGTCAATGGCCCTTACTAGTTCATTCCATCTTCTGAGCAATTCTCTCTCCAAGTTTTTCAGTCTAGCACTACTGCTCCTGTGTCTGATATGCTTTGGCATCACAGATTAGGCCATCCATTTTCTTTAAAGTTTCAACATATGGCTGCTCTTTTACCAAATAAACTTTCATTGAATAAGGACTTGTCTTGTATTGATTGTAATGTGTCTAAAGTTCATAGGCTTCCTTTCAAATTGTCCAATACTTCTATTAATTGTCCATTTGCCTTGGTTCATAGTGATGTGTGAGGTCCTTTTACAGTGGCTAATGCCCCATTTCATTTCTATGTTTTGTTAGTGGATGATTGTAGTAGATTCACTTGGGTTTATCCTTGGAATTACAAGAGTATGTATATGATAAATTGCTTGTACTCAAAGCCTATATTGAAACTCAGTTTCAAACTTCTCTTAAGATCTTTAGGACTGATTGTGGTATTGAATTTGTTAATAAAAGAGTTGATACTTTGTTGTCTTCTCATGGCATTGTTCATCAAAGTAGTTGTCCCTATACTCAAGCTCAAAATGGCATAGCTGAACGCAAACATAGACATATTACTGAAACTCCAATAATATTGCTTCATCACTCTTTTGTTCCAATTACTTTTTGGTTTGATGCCATTGTCATAACTACTTTTCTTATTAACATAATGTCCTCTAGTGTTTTACATCAAAAGACTTTTAAAATGTTGTTCCGTACCTTACCTGATTTTTCATTTTTCAAAGTGTTTGGTTGCCAATGTTTCCCTTGGTTAAAGCCCTATACTCCTCATAAGCTGGCACCTAAATCCATTTCTTGTGTTTTCTTGGGCTACCATCCTACTATTAAGGGTTATAGGTGTCTAGATCCTCTTTCTGGCAAAGTCTACATTTCTAGGTATGTAGTCTTTAATGAATCCTGTTTTCCTTTCTCTCAGCAGTCCTTAGTTCATTCTCCTTCATCTTCGGATTTTTCTGCTCTTACTTCATTTTTTTGGCCTTCTTCATCCATTTCTTCATCCATGTTTCATTCTAAGCCTTTTTCTTCTTCTTCTTCTTCTTCTTCTTCTTCTTCTTCTTCTTCTTCTATTCCTTCTCATTCTATGACATCTACTGCTCATTCTGAGCCTTCTTCTTCTCCTCTTGCTTCTGCTTCTCTTGCTTAACCTATTCCTATTTCTTCTATTACCATTGACTTACCACCTTCTTCATTTCTCACTTCTGTCTCTAACACACATCCTATGTTTACTAGATCCAAACACAAACTTCCTCAGTGCCTTTCTGCTACTGCCTCTCTTCTTGACACTGAACCTACCTCTGTTTAGGTTGCTTTTCAATCTCCTGTGTGGCTTCAAGCCATGAAGAAAGAATATCAGGCTCTTCAACAACAAGGCACTTGGGACCTTGTTGACCTTCCACCTCATAAGATTGTCATTGGGTGCAAATGGGTTTTTTGCATTAAAATAGATTCCAATGGTACAATTGCTCGTTATAAGGCTAGATTGGTGGCAAAGGGGTTTTTGCAACAAGAAGGAATTGATTTTTATGAGACTTTTGGTTTGGTGGCTAAACAACCCACAATCAGGATATTCCTAAGTATTGCTCTTCAATTTCAATGGCCTATCAAACAACTTAATATTTCCAATGCCTTTCTTCATGGCATCCTTCAAGAAGAGGTCTATATGCTGCAGCCTCCAGTGCAATCTTCTACTCATGTTTGCAAACTCAAGATGACTTTATATGGTCTCAAGGAAGCCCAGTCTTCTTGCTCTCTCAGGGGTTCACAAACAGTCTGTCTAATATTTCTCTCTTTATCAGGAAATCTTCTACTAGTCTTACCATTCTCTTGGTGTATGTTGATGATATCTTACTAACTGGTAATGATTTTGCTCTAGTTGCTTAACTTCTTCAGCAAATGCACAAGGCTTTTTCAATGAAAGAGCTTGGTTCTCTGTCCTATTTTCTGGGAATTTTGAGTTCATATTCATGAGCATGGTTATTTCTTATCTCAAGGCAAGTATGTAGCTGCCTTATTGCACAAATCAAGTTTGAAAGACTGCAAACCATGCTTTTCTTTTATGGTTGTTAACACAGTGCCTTCTGCAGCTGATTCTCTGCCATTTTCTCAGCCTTCTCTGCATAGAAGTTTAGTAGGTGGTTTGCAATATTTGACTATCACTAGACATGATCTCTCATTTGCTGTCAATCAGGCTTGTCAGTTTATGCATCTTCTCACCAATGCTCATTTTCAAGCAGTTAAGAGGCTTCTTAGGTATGTTAAGGGGATTTTGTCTCATGGTCTCTTTTTCATACCTAGGCCTTTTTCTCTTTATGCTTTTTTAGACTCTAATTAGGCTAGTGACAGTTTTGATCGAAGATCTACCTCTGGCTATTGTGTTTATCTTGGCTCAAAATTGATTTCTTGGTCAGCTAAAAAGCAAGCTACTATCTCTCGGTCATCCACTGAAGCTGAATATCGAGCCTTAGCTCATGCCACGGCTGAGCTCACTTGGATTCAGCAGTTTCTCAAGGATTTATGTGTTTCCTCTTCTGCTATTCCTGTTATTTGGTGTGATAGTTTGTCTGCTATGGCTTTAGCGTCCAACCCTGTGTTTCATTCTCTATCCAAGCACATCGAGATCGATTGCCATTTTATTCGAGAAAAAGTGGTTGCCAGATAGATTGAGCTTAAATATATTCCTACAATTGATCAGATGGCTGATATTTTCACTAAACCTCTTTCCCCTTCTCAATTTTATTATCTTCGTGACAAGCTATTAGTGCTTCCTTGCTCTATCAGCTTGAGGAGGGATGAAGAAGTTATCTCATCATCATCATCTCACAGCAAACTTGAGCTGCAGCCTCCATCACCATCTCATAGCAAACCTGAGCAGCAGCCTTTTTCTTTTATATATAGCTTGTTCATCACAGGCCTATAATAATAGTGTTAAGATGGCATGCTACAATGGAATCAGTTGTGGTGGTTAGATAGTTTGTTATATAATTGGTTAGACTAAGCTACAGTTTTGATTAATGAAAAAGAGTTATGAGATTCTCAATAGATTGTAATTATAAATGATTTTATCTGCTGATATAATTTGTATAAAACTTGTTAGACTGTCAGTGTAAATGATTTTATCCGTTGATATAATTTGTATAATCAAATCAATATAATTGATACTATTACATAATGTATGAAACAGTTAGAGGTTATGTCACAAATACTTATAAAATAAAGAATAAATTTAAGATTTTTTTAAAAATTTAGAGGACCATTCTATATACATAATAAAAATCTCCATAAATAATAGGGGTATCAATACAATTTTTGGTTTTTTTGAGAAGTATGTTGAAAGCTAACTTTTTGATTTTTTTAACTTTTTTTTAAAAAAAAATTGTAAAAAAAAAAAAACTAGAGTAGTGATGTGACCTAAAAGAGATTAAAAGTCAAAAAGTAACTTTTAATCTCTTTGCCAGAACAAGCCAAACTTAGAAAGGCCATAGCCACCCTTGGTCCTTCCCTCTCTTCGTCATTAGTAGTGGGATTCATTACACTAATATTGTGTTGACAAGTAAGTAATAAATGTAACATATAATTATAAAAATGTTATAAGTGTAGCATTATTAATTAAGAAAAAAAAATTGTTTGAAAAGTGAGTTAAAAATGAAAGTGTGAATCCTCACTAATACCATACACTTAACCTTGCTTGAAGGTGGGGCCTAGAGGTCAATTGTTTTAAAGTAATTCGTTGATGTAACCTTTAACATATATATTGTTTTTCTACACAAACAATTATATTATACTCTTTTATTCTTTTAGTATAGTAAAATTCGTGTGAGCTGTCAACGTAAGTAATTTAGTCGACTCTTGTAATTTGTGGGCCGTGCCTTTCTTATATGTAATTAGTTCTTCTTACTATTGAGTGTGTGTAAATTTACTAGTCACATCCAGAATGAATACAAATGCACATTTTTTTTTCTTTATTTTTTGACTAAATTTTAATTTATTTATTGATTCTTTTTACTATATGTTATGAGTCATATTCTTTAGCACAATTTTTATTTTTTTTTTCCGATTCCATAACATTCACACTCGTGTACTCTCACAAGTCACAATAAAAAAAACAAATAAAATCATTTTTTTTCACCATAATAGCCATGCACCCAACTTTATATTTATGTAATCTTTGAAGAAGTACCAGCTTTTTAAAATATTGGGGAACCATACTACAAGAGAGCCAAAGAGAGCCCTTGGTGAGCTGGTCTTCTCTTCCTATTAAAGCATTGGTTTGCCTCTTTTTGTTTGAAGAAATTACAAAATAATGGAAAGACTAAAAATTATCTGTTAAAAGGTGGGATGTAATTTTTGCTGTATTTTCTTTGTAAAGAAAAAGTTGCACCCTTGATATATATTTGTTTCCCAGCCTAGTGTTTACGTTCCTATCAGTTTGACATTGGGCCGTTAGGCACTTCTTCTCCATTTAATGAATAAAACTCCTCTTTTTTCTTTGGCCAAAAAAAAAAGAGTAATAATAATAATATAAAAAAACAAATATGAAATGTGGATGAGAAGTTGAGATGTAAAAATATCATATATGACATTGTCATGTCAGTGTCATCGACATATATTTTTTAGTCCAATATCCCCTTCCTTTATCCAGCAAAACAAACACAGTCTTAGACAATCATATAAAAAAATATCTTCTCCACCTTCGTCCTTTTCCTCATCTCCCTCTTAAATTATTTATGGATCTAGTTGTCTTGAATATATATATATATATATACTTAAATGAAGATCGTGATGCCTAGTTCTAAATAACATTTAATCAAAAATATAAATAAATAAATACTAGAGACAGACCATGTGATTTTGAAGATAGATTACATTTGTCAAACAGATGTGATGTAGTTAAGTGATTATTAATGTTTAATTAATATAATTTTTTGATATGAATAATATACTCAATGAGCCTTACAAGATTAATGGTTTAGATCGTTGAGGCGGGCTCTATGTGATCCCACAATAGGCCAAATTACACCTCTTTAGTCTGATTGTGGATTGAAAGATAAATTGCACTCTCAATATTTGATTTAGGTATATTATTATCATTAATAACTAACTCATGTATGTGTGTCACATCAAATACTAGACGAAATGTGATAAAAAAAATTGTCATCATTGTAGCATTACTTTAATATTAAATTGTAAATTATCAATTTATTTAAAAGTTTAAGTTGTTACATAAAGATAACTTTATATATAAGAATGTGATTTTGAGACATAATTTATGGTAATGATGTAATAATAATATTTACAATTATGAATCACAATGATTGCCATTTTGACTTCAATTAATAGATATAAATGCGACACTTTTTGTATACAAATTCTGTTTGTATATTATTGTACTCATAAATACTCTCAACACATCTTTTTGTGTGGATGGACTCTCCTTCCTAAGTAGGTCATTCATTTTTTATATTTATCAATAAAATATTTTTAAAATAACAATCTAATAAATTATACACTAAATACTAATTGTATTATAGCCCCAAAATTGTATGAAATAATTGAGAGATAACTATTAAGAAATGATTGACATACATTTATTAATTTTTCTTAGTAATTTTTTAATAATGCTTGTCTAAGTAATTATCATTTTCAAAAAGGTCATTTTTTGCTACACTGAATTCGCCCCTAACTAAGCAAAATTCATTACTTTGTGCCTGTTGATAAAAAAATGAATTTGGTAAAAGTGAGTAATTATGTAGTATATTTCTTTGTACAATAGTATTTTTTGTACCACGTATGACATTAGTATAGTATTGATTTTTCTACTGAATTATATTGAATTAACTTCAAAGTTTTTACAATGCACATCAACTATCAACTCACGCGTTCACGCAAACTACTAGAAAATTGTGATATCATTAGCTAAAGAAGGACCGAGGTAGTTTCATAGGAATCCGGTTAATAAGCCTACAAAAATTTTAATTTTTGCCCACGGATTTTTAATGCCGTCTCAAAAAAAAATTAGTGATGATAAACGAAGTCATAACAGAGGGCATTGTTAAAACATTTTAGCGAAGGTATGATGCCGTCGACTTTTTTTTACGACGGCAAATGTTGTATTTTGCGGCGACATTTTACTATCACCTATAATATATAAAAAATTGAGATATTTTGCGACGGCAATGTTGTACCATCGCTAAAAGTTTTATTTGAGATGACAAAAAAATGCTGTTGCGAAATGTTTTTTGTTGTGACGGCATGACCTTTGTCGCTAATTTCTTTTAAGACGACATTGCCTATTTCGCCAAAAAAAATACATTTTAGTTCTAATGTTTTTTTGCGACGGTGTAGTGCCGTTGCTAAAAAAAAAAAAAACTGTAATAAAATTATTAAAAATATTAAAATTACTTGTATTAAATGAAAAAAAATTGAAAAAGAAACCAATAATTGCATAATAATATAAAAATTTCGGTATAGAAATAACAATTTCTCAATAATAAAAATATTCTTGCATACACATCAGCAAAATTACCTCACTACATAATGTTCCATAATACATATATAATGTTTAAATACATAATGTTGTTCATAATTCAAAATAACATAAACAAAAACAAACAAAAAAAAGTTTTCCTCATCATTCTCCATGAGTAAAAAAAAAAAAGTTAGTCGCATTCTTCACGGGCATGCATTCCACAAGAAGCAAACTCCTACTCGGAAAATATCTGAAAACAAAAAATAAAAATAATTAATGACAATATAATTATGTGTTAATATGTTAATTACAAAAAAAATAAAAATTTAACTACTATACAATTACAAAAATAATTAAGTAAATAATTTTACATAGACCGAAATCCGGCTCTAACTCCCAAACTAGGAACCCAATTCGAGTCCCGTCTATTCTCTCACAAGTCTCTTATGCCAAGGCGGTCATGTATGCCAAGTTTCGTGCTAATCTGACGCCGTTTGGTATTTTGGGGCGTCAACACCTCGAATTTTAAGTTTCTTAAGAAACTAGTTTGCTTAGACCGAAATCTAGTTCTAACTCCCAAAATGGAAACCCAATTCGAGTGTTGTCTTCTCCCACAAGTCTCTCGTCCCTAGGCGGTCTTGTCTGCCAGGTTTCGTGGTAATCCAATATCGTTTGGTGATTTTAGGGCGTCAACATCTCGAATTTTAAGTTTCTTGAATGCAGCGACGTCTTAATTAAGATCAAGAGATGTTACAATCTCCAATGTAATTATGAATCTTAAACTTTAAATCCTTGAACTATTTCATATAGCATATATAATAAAATCTAGTTGAAACTCGCCTTCATGTATTGAGATAGGTCTTTTCTCCTTATGAACAACTTCATAACGTTTTTTCTGGATTCATAAAAATTGTAACAGCAACACAATGTGTCAAGTGTTTCCAAAACATCTCTTATGGGTTTCAAGAATCCATCCCTAGATGTTTGCCAATAACATTTAGGGTAAAAAATCCTAAATTACATTTGTTGTTTGGAAAAAGAGTTTTGGGTAACTTTGGTGCAGAGTAGAGAAACAGCAACATGGATAATGAATACAAGCACATATAAGATAACTAAAGCATCACAGTTAGAAATGGGCTTACCTCTATATCAAGTGACGGGTACTTCTTTCTGAGTGCGTGTACTTGAAAACTACATTTATGGACTATGGAAATGAGAATGATGGAATAACAACATCAATATAAATAAAGATGGTTCACGCACCTTATCCATCATTTCTAACATGAACTTCTGTCCACCAAATCCAGGTTCCACAGTCATCACAATAACCATTTCCACAGGATTTTCACCATCAAGCTGTGGACTAGGAAAGAGAAAATAAGTGCCAAATGTAAGGTATCAAACAATTTTTATTTTAATTATGGTGTAACTTTACTCCATTACAGAAGCATGCATTTTGTTTCTACTTTCCAACACATGTGTCAAATAATCTTTAGTTTAAATACTTCAGTTTAACTCCACTTCATTAAAGGAAAAATACCAGGTAAATAGCAAAACTTGAGAACTTAAAAGAACAACGACTAGGGAAAATTCTTACCAGTGGATACACATCTTCAATAAGAGTTCCAGGCTTTAATGCCACAAGTTCTTGCCAATTGTCTGTAAAAGATAACCATGTGACCATTCCATTACCAAAATATTGAAAAACAAAAGCAGAAAATAAAACTAATTAGGCAGGGTCAAAATGGAAAATATTTCACTGTTTACAAATCAATATAGGTAACATTTGTCTCAACAAAGAAATATGCGTCAAAAAGCTAATACCAAAGGAAAAGCATAAGTACAGTAACACCGTACACATAACTCATGCTAACTTGGCACTCAAGTTGCAAACAAGATCATCATGAGCAACTTGCATAAGAGACAAACAAATTAGGGCTTTCAAATTGGGCTTTTTGAATAAAAATACAGGCTAGCAAACCCCAAATCAAACCCAAAAATTCAATCCCAAATCAGTCCCAAAATCAGGCCCCATTGTGATACATTCAAGCCCCATGGTATCGGAGACAAACCCCAAATCAATGAGCATTACTTGATAAAAATACAGAGGGAAAAAAAATCAAGCAAGAATAAAAAGAGATAACCCCAAATCAACCCCTAGAATCAATCCCAAATCAAACCCCAAATGACGTCCCATTGTGATATATTGTGCAAATCAAAATTAGAGAACAATGCCACCAAACTCTGTATATCATGAGAGAAGAAGGCTTACCAAAGAGAAGAACAAAAAAAAAATATCGACCACGGCGAACGACCCAACAACAAAGGTATTGGCAAAGATATCTGAGACGCCGCACCGCCGCTGCCGTTACTAGCCGTCGTCACTCACTGCTCACCGTCGTTGCTCGTTGCTCGCTGCTCACTGTTTGCTGTCGTCCCTCATTGCTATTGTTGCCACTGCCACTGCTTGCAGTCATGAGAGAGAGAGAGAGAGAGAGAGAGTATTTTAGGGATTTTTGAAATTGGGGATTTTTTTGTTTAAGGGATTGGGGATTTGAGATGGTGAGAAACAAAATGGGGGGAAGAAATGGGGGAATTCGGATAGAAAGAGCGGGAAAACGAAAAGAAAAAGAAGAAAAGAAGAGAAGAGTTAGGATAGGCGGTGTAAATGATGTCGTTTTATTTATTTTTTGTTAAAATGAATTTATTTTTTTGTAGTTAATGCAATTTTTTTCATTTTTGATTTTTTTTTTTTTAGTTACTAAGGTTGAAAATTTATTTGTTTCATTTTTATTTTAATGAAAAAAAAAATTATTATTTTTTATATGGTAAAAGTAGGGGAAATATTTTAATGAAAAATATTTTTTGTTAAAATAAAGTTAATTTTTTGGGGTCAATAAAAAATATTTTCATGTAGCCCATTTTTTTTAGTTACTAAAAATCATGAACTAATTTTTTGTAGTAGAGGAGAGGGAGCGACAGTAGTGGTGAATGTGGTGGATAAGAGGTGATGGTGGTGATGGTGATAGAAGGAGATTAGTGGTGAAATTATGGTAGTGGTAGAGGAGATGGAGTGGCGGTGGTAGAGGAGAGGCCACGGTAGCAGTAGTGGCAGTAGTGGTGGTGATGGTAGTGAAGTGGTGGCGATGGTGGTAGTAATGGTAGTCGTAGAGGTGGAGTGGCAATAGTGGTAGTAGTGGTGGTAATGGAATGGCATTTGCAATAGTGGTGAAGGTGGTAGAAAAGATGGGTAGTGAGAGAGAGAGATGAATGAGATACAGATAGAGAAGAGAGAGAGATAGAGACAGAGACAGACACAGACACAGAAACAGAGTGATGAGCGAGAGAGAGACAAAGTGGTCGCTAAAAGTGCATTTTCTTGTAGTGGATCGATGAATCGAGAGAGAGCTCCGTATATAGAGAAAAGGGAAGGAAGAGAGTGAGTAAGGCAAACACAGTGGGGGAGAAAGAGACAGACAGACAAATAGACAAGCAAACAAAGAGAGAAAGAGAGATGTGTGAGATAGAGAGAGACAAACAAAAAGAGAGAGAGAGAGAGAGAGAGACAAAAAAAGAGAAAGAAACGAGAGATGAGTAAGAGATAGACAAAGAGAGAGAGAAAGACAGCGAAAAGAGACGAACGAGATAGAGACATAGAAAAAGAGAGAGAAGAGAGATGAGCGAGAGAGACAGATAGAAAGAGATAGAGAGAAAAGAGATGAGCGAGAGACAGACAGACAGATAGATAGAGAAGAGTGATGACTAAGAGAAAGAAAGAGAAGAGAGTGAAAGAGAGACAGAGACAGAGAGACATGAAGATGAAAAAATGGGTAAAAAGAGAAATGTTATATCAAAAGAGTAAGACGACGTCATTTTTTTAAATTTTTTTTACGACAAAAAAATACCGTTGCATTTATTCAAACCATTTTATAACTGTATATATGTGAAGCCATCTCAAAGCTACAATATGTTTTTTTTATTTTTTTTTATTTTTTTTGCAACGGTACTTATTACAGTCGCAAAAAACTCTTTTTTTTTTTTTTGCAACTATAGCTGGTGTTGTTGCAAAAACTCTATTTGTTCGTGCGACAGCATTTTCTGCTGACACAAATACTCTATTTTTTCATGACAGCAAATTGTGCCGTCGCAAAAATTCACCTTTTTCGCGACAACAAGTTGTGCCGTTGCAAAAAGTCATTTTTTTGAGACAATAAGTGTGTCGTAGCAAATGCTTCCGTCTTTTAAGCCCATTTTTCTTGTAGTGTGAGTTCAGATAGTTAGTTGAGAATGCAATCCTTTTTGCATTCTCAATGAAGTTGGTCTTCTTTGCACCTTAGAACAAGAGTCTCCCCTTCTCAGGCCAATGCCCCCCCTCAATGGGTTCTAAAAATGAGGGCGCCGCAATCAAAAAGCTTTTCTTTTTAATTAAAGGCAACTAAGACTATTAGCTTAGCTAGTGTTCCCGGAGAATCTAGACATTTAGTTAGTTCATAACAATCTCTCTAAAGCATGGGACAAAGCTTCTATGACAATTTTCCCCTTCATGTAGTCGTCGGCCTTCCCTAGCCCTCATTCGTCGCTTCTGGTTGATCATCTTTTGGAGGAGGAAAGGAGGCGACTAGTCACTCCTAGCGAAGTGACCTAAACTTGTATTTTTTATTTTAACAATGTTAGAATGAAACTCTTATAGATTGTGATGTCAATACAGACTAGCTCTCGAATTCCAATCATGTATGAGTGATATATTCGATTGTGTTACCTAAAAGACAACCTAAGAGGGGAGTGAATTAGGTTTTTACAAATAAAAATAATAATACCCTAATAAAAATTATGACTAGCACAATAGATAAATATAGTTAATGAAATAAAAATAATTAAAATAAGTGTTCTAACAACTATGTCAGTTAATGATTTTAGTACAGTAAAAATGTGAAATATAGTTATGGCAATTTAAATAAAATAAAGAGATAAGGGAGAGAAAGGCAAACAAATTTATAGTGGTTTAGCTTCAACTCGGCCTACGTCCACTCCTCAACCTTCACTTGAGATTTTCCACTATACTCTATCTTCACAGGATGCTAGCAACCTTTTCAAAGATGGAGCAATCCTCCACAGATTTTACACAGACTTTCTAAGTCAAGAACATTGAGTGTACTACACTCTTACAAGGTTGAAAAGAAGGCATTTTTACTTTCACAAAAAGCTACAAGAATTATCTCTCAAAGATAGATATAAAAATGAAGCTCTAGATTTTCTGTAAACCTCACACAGGAAAGATGAGCTTAATGCTATAAGGCTCAGTGTATAATTTCTTAGAGATGATGTAAACAAAAATTAAAGAACACTTCTCAGAAAATATTTCAAAGAATAGATGTGAGTGATTATAGATCAAAGAATATTTTCTGGTTTTTTTTGTTACTTGTTTACGTTAGAGGCTTTGGTATATATAATGAAACTTATAGCCGTTTATAACCGTTTATAGCCATTGTATTCATTTGAATTTATAGTCATTGTATTCATTTAAATTTATAGCCGTTTATAGTTGTTGTACTCCATCATTACTAATTTGAATATACATTCTAGCAACATTTAGGATAAAGGTTTAGGTGAGAAATAATTGGACAAAATAAATTTTGATTCTATTTTTCTCTTTCAAATAAATCATCAAAATAAATTTTGATTATATTTTTCTCTTCCAAATAAATTTAAAATATAATTAAATAAATCATCAAAATAAATAAGTCTAACAATCTCTCCCTTTTTGATGATGGCACACAATGATATTTTGATTTGATTTGGGAGTAAGAAAAGCTCCCCCTCAAGTCATGCTCCCTGAATTCATTTCTAAATACATAAGTTAGCACATGTGTAATAAATAAGCCTTAATTAGAGACATGATATGAGGCTAAAATATCAAACTATAAATATATAATCATCAGATTAGTTTTCAAATAATACCATAATTTGAAAATAATATCATAATACATAACATCATAATAATACCATAATACATAATGTACGGGTAGCAAATTGTAGACGTCCCCGAACGTCCCGGGAGGGAACCCCCGTTTTGTTCATTTGGGCTTTCTACAATTCAGGACTCAATGTCACGATCCTGTATCTAATTTCGCAGAGTGCAATGCAAGACCGATGAATCATCAAATAGTCCAAATCCGGCAAATCATTTTTGAAAACAGATTTTTTTGAAAGAAGTGCCAAACATGGACTGCTTTGCCAGATACAGAGTCGCCATCTAAATATTTTATTTTTGGGGAATTTAGGAAACCCTGACTCATGCCTAAGGCCACGTGTCTGTCATCACCAAAGTTGCCTCGGCTCGGGAACTTGGGTACGATTGGGGAAGGTCACTTCGTGAGCACCCCCGCTCGCCCGATCAAAGATCGACCTCTACTAACCATGATATCTAGTTTTGAAAACATTATGCGTTCTTAACCGGTTATTAGCCTAGATTTACTATGTGATGCGCACAACATACAAGTATAGACTGGATCGCCTGAATTGGAACAAAACATTTCATGTTTGTTTTTTAAAGCGGTTTGCTACTCGCAAGTAGGCTAAAAATGTAGATTTTGCCACCCTCCGGTGGGCTTAGAAAAGATGATGATTTGTCACTCTCAAGTGGGCTTAAAACTCACAGTCAATGCATTATTCCAATTCAAATAACCCAACCTTCACCCACAGGCATTCAAGCAGATATATCACATAAGCACATAGCCTTATGGTAAGCATGCTATCATGGCGGTCACTCACACACATGCAAGGATGCTGAAACATAAACACTTTCCGAGTACTCCAAGCCAAAACAAAAGCTATGTTAGAAATCCGTGCATGATCCTAACCATACAGAAATGCCTAATGCAACACATGCAAAATGCAACTATAGTAGGCTCGGCTATTCTAAGGATGGCATGTAAAATGCTACAACTAACAAGTATTCAACTTGGAATTGAAATACAATGCAGTTAGTATAATGAGCTGAGCTCGATGCATGCAAGACAGATGAATGAATGCAAACATGCGAGCATAAGTATGCTAATTGAAACATGCCCTAAACTAACCATCATAAGCTGGTAAATAAAAGGGAGAAAGACGTGGGGTTGGAAGACATACATCACATGCACGCACACTTATTACAAAATTGCCCTCCTCGGAGGGTCCGAATAAATAATACAGTCCGAATAAATAACAGTTACAGCTAATTATTACACAACATTAACTAATTAACAAACTAACTAAGTAAGCATGTAAACTACATGAATGTGACTGCCTCGGTTCTGTTTTGGGTGATGATGGATGCTTGCATGCTCGAGTTGCCTCGTCAGGAAATTCCATCGCGATGCCTCGTCTCGCCTTTGTTTGCAACTGATTTTAGAAATTTGCACAAGGCTCCAAGAGGCTGAAACTCCACCCTGGGAAGGCTGCCGACCAGTTATTGGCTTGGAAAACACCTACCGACCACCCTTTGTGGTGGAAACCAAAAAAAGTGGTCGGCCTGCCAGAAAACCTGGTCAGCTGACCACTTTCTGCCCCTAGATTCTGGTTTTTCTGCAACAAAGGCAAAAGGGAGAGAAAGCAAGGTATTTTCAACATATGTGTGCAAGACCACTATCTCCATCCTTGCACAAGCTCAAGGGAGTGTAGACCTCGATCCTTGTGCCACCAATCACGCATCTCGATACATAATGGCCGAGGAGTCGAATTGCACGACTCAATGGAATGAATGCAAGTATGAACACATGAAGCCAACAATTCTATCATGGGTATTCAAGAATACCGACGACCGGGGATCGAGGCACATTTCATCACTTGGAGTATGAAACGTCCCTCGTTTCCCGTGTTTGGACTAACTCATACTCCAAACACAATGCAATATGCATGACATGCACAAATGCAACTAGCATGCAATCCTAATGCAATGCGACCTAACCATGCAAACATGCAAGGATGAGACGCAAACATGCTACTAGCATACACAATGCTATAAACTATATGGCATACACAATGCGACTAACAACCTAACATACGCAATGCACACACGAAGATGGACATGCACAAAGTCATAATCAAAGCATACACAATGCGATGGTCAAACATGCAACAACATGAACCAAATGGCATACACAATGCAAGGTGGACTTAAACCAATATGAGTGGACCTCAGCCACACTCAAATCAGTGGCCATGTGATGAAAATGAGACAACCGAGATACATGCAAATATGCACGAATGCAAAGGACCGATCCTAAGGCACAACATGCAACTCTAACTAAGCATGGCAAAGGATGAAATGTGGCATAGAATGGCACATGATACTGCTCTGAAATGGCATAAAAGATGGTCCCGAAACATGCAAATATGTCACCCAATGCATGCTAGATGGCCCGAGTACCGAAACTAGTGAAGTGCGTTACACCAGAGGAACCCAAAGCAATGCACAAATGGCAAAACCAACCCCAAACAGACCCTAGGCAGGTCTGAAACAGTGGGAAAATAGTCTAAAATGAAGGCTCAACATGCAAAGAAATGAAGCTCATTTAATGGTCCGAAAACAAGGCATTCATGGACAACTCTCAAGCACACTTAAGGAGTAGAAAACATGAGAATATGGCATTCATATAGGCTCTGAAATATGATGCAAAATGACCCCAAAGCATGAAAACACCTCAGTATATGCATGCAATACACCTCAAATCTCAAAGCTAGAGATGGACATTGAACTACAAGTATGCAAAACAAGTATCATTCGACCATGAGACCCAAAAACAGAGCTAGGGAAGTCCAAAATATGCACAAAATCAGTTTAAGGCATGGCCAAAAAGTGCTAACATGAAGGGCCAAAACAACATGCAACATAGGCTAGTAAGCATGGTTTACACTACATGTATATGAAGCACAAGAGAGGTCACCAAACCAGCCAAAAACAGAAGTATGCCATGCCAAAATATGCCCAAAAACTCACTGAAACTCAGTCAACACATGCAAGAATGAAGTGCTCCTTTGGAAGGCCATGCAAGGAGTTGTTCTACACATGCAAGATAGACATCAAAAATGGAAAAACCACCCCTGGACAGAGGTTATGAGGGTCCTAAAACCCACCCAAAAGGCCCTGAAATTAGTCTAGGAAACATGCAAGTGAAAGTCCCTTTGAAAGGCCTTGAATATGATTGTTCTACACATGCATAATAGACATTCAAAATGGCCAAAAGGGCTCTGGACAGAGCTTATACAGACCTTAAAACTCACCAAATAGGGCCTGAAACATGGCTTCAAAACATGAAAAATGGAGCTCCTTTGTAAGGCCAATAAAACTAGTAAACAAAACAATGAGTGAGAGGGTCACTCCTCTCTGATTTTGAGGCTCAAAAACACCTGTTAGCCACTGAAAATCCACTATATTTTAGTGGCTAAAGGGCCAAACCAAGACCAACACAAATGCTCTAATGCATGGCTCAAAACATGAGGAAATGAAGCATGCAAAGGGGTAGATGACCCCCAACAGAAAAATGACCTTAAGCAAACATGTTTATAAGCTCAAAATAAAACTTTTTTCAGTTTATGTCGAAGTCCAAAAATGCTTGCAAATAGAGCTAAACTATGGAGCAAAACAATGTCAAAATGGGAGAAATAGAGACTTACCCTTGTAGCACAGCAATGCAGCAAGCTCTGGACCAAGAAAGTGAGTCTTCAACCTTTAAAAATCAGCTCCAAGATGCTTGGGTGGATGGTGGAGGTGTTGTGCTAGGAGGTGTAGTGCAATGGGTGCAAGAACAATAGAGTTTGAAGCTTGAAGTAGAGAGCTATGGAGGCCTTGGCTAAAATGTTCAACCTCTGCCAAAGGAGAGGAGACCCTCTCTTATAAAATACAAAGGGCCAAGGCTTCTCTAAGAAGCTTCAACAAAGGGTCAAAGCTTCTAAAAGAAGCTTAACCAAAAGGGTCAAAGCTTCTTGAGGAAGCTAGACCAAAGGGGTCAAGCTTCCTCAAGAAGCTTGACAAAAGGTCAAGCTTCCCTTAGAAGCTAAGCAAAAAGGGCCAAAGCTTCTTTAAGAAGACAAACAATAGGGTTAAATCTCGGAGGATGGGTCGAATGCTTCCCAGCTGGCACAGCTGTGTTGCACTCAGGAAGGGCAAAAAGCAGATGGCTAGCCGACCAGCCAAGGTGGTCGGCCAACCACTCCCCCTGGTCGGCCGACCAGGGGTCAAAAGGGTCAAGTTGAAAAGGTGGTCGGCCATATCGGATTGGTAGCCTTCCAAATGAGTGCAACATAGTGGTGGTATGGGAGACCAGAAAATGTGGCTCAAAAGTAAGAAAAACCAGCTTTCAAATAAGGTTCAAAAGGGTCAATCACCAAAGGTGGTCGGCCATACCAAATAAGTGGCCTCCCAGATGAATGCAACACAATGGTGGTATGGGAGACCAGAAATTATGGCCCAAAAGTGAGGTAGACCAGTTTCCCAACAATAAAACTGGCTAGAGGAGAGAGAAAAGTGGTCTCCGAGGAGAAAGCTGGTTTCCAAGAAGAAAAGGTGGTCTCCCACCCTTGTACTACCTTTCTAACAATGAAAATAAGGTCCATGCCAAAAATGAACCCTGACCGATGCAAAACGAGGGTTCGGGGGCCAAAACGCACAGCCGGGGGCCCCGAAAACTGACTGTTAAGCACCGGAAGTGGCGTGGGACCCCGAAGGTGGTCTCCCGGGCCACAGTGTCCCTCTAGGGAGAGGAAACAAGGTGTGTGCCGAAAACCGGAGCAAACGGAGGTAGTTAAGTGGTCCCGAACCGAGGCGCGCGGCCGACGGCTCTGAAAACTGAAAACTAGTCTCCAAACGGGAAAAGTGGTCTACGACCACGAAACGTAGCCTACGGCCACTAAGACATGGTCCACGAGACCTCTCCCTCCCTTTGGGAAGAGAAAAACAGAGAAAACAGGACCTGGTTCGCAAACCGAGACAAAACACAAAAGAGCCCTAAAGTCCGGAGGTAAGGCTCTCAGCCGAGACTCCGCAACTTCAGAACCAGCACAATATGCATTATCACCGAGCGCTCAATCGGTGACATCTGAGTCTTAAGATCGGTCAAAAATGGGGTGTCTACACAAATATTCGTCGCCGTCCGTACTCCTTTCGTCCAAGCTCCGTGTCTATCCGATCAACCTGAAAGCACAACGGCGGTGAGTTACCCGGCGGTGTGTTGCCAGAAACCCCTCCGACGGTCAAGTTAGCACACACTCAGAGAGAGAGAGAGAGAGAGAGAAACTCAATGAATGTATGTCTATCTCACCAAATGATGTTCCATCCCCAGCATGGGGGGCGCAGTCATGCTTATATACTTTCTGCGCTCAACTCTGCACCCATTGGTCTCTTGGCACGTGGAGCTGCTTTCCCATCTGTCAGCACAAATCCAGCGAACACCACCTAACCAAACTGCCAGACAACATTACCGGAAACTCGGTAGCCCGGCGGCATCACCTCGGCTTCACACAACCGGGTTGCATAACGAGTCCCAGTGTCCACTCGCCGAGCTCTATAACAACCGAGCTCAGTAGTATTCTAGTAGAGCAGAGTTCCAGATAGGTCGAGCTGGCAAACAGAAAGCCTTTCCGTCGAGCTAAACGTGTGAACCATGGAACCCGGGTTGGCAGGTGACCAACTCGACCAAGTAAGCTCGGCCCATACATGGGGCTTGACCCTCGGCCGATCAAGACTAATTCTGGACACAGACAAGCCCAAGTAGCTCGGCCCCAACTCGGTCCTGGACCTCGACCGAGCAAAACCACCTCTAAATAGGCCCAAGTTAGCTCGGCCCAAACGTGCTTGGCCATCTTCTATTCGGCTTCTACTACGACCCAAAGCCAGATTATAAATCTCCCTCTCAATTGCCCCTTAATTCCGTCCGCGCAAGCGTGACTGGGATTACACGATCTGACCGGGGTAGATCCTCCCTTGGTCCTTAGTTCGCAAGGCGTCAGCCACGCTAATCCCCACGCTCAGTTTCTAGACTTTCTTGGTCGACGCCTCAACTTGCCATCGTGTCCCTTCAGTACTAACGCCGCCGCCATTATGGACACGCGTCGATCATTGATTGGCCTCGAGCAGCCAACCCAGCCATCCCTTCATATTCAAATTTTGGCGGTTCTTCTCCTTTAAATACACCACCTATCCCTTGACATTTTCTTCTTACTGTCTCTTACTCGTTCCAAACGACCCAAAGCTGCAGGGCTCTCCCCATTATCAAGCACCCTTCTTGCTCTTCGAAGATTCAACCTTTGCCTCCTTCTGGTAAGTTCTACGAGTCTTTTTATTGTTTTTAGATTTCGTATTTCACATTCTAGGGCACAAAAACCATTGGTTTTAGGATATAACCCCCTAAAAACCTCTTAGGCCCTGCTCTCTCTGCTGTTCTTCAACTCCAGTGATGAACACACGAAGATCTGGAGCGGATCGGGCTCCAGGTCTTTTTTTGATCCCAGAAAACACCTAAACCGAGCAAATTGTGAGTTTGCAAAAACTCCTGTAGGAACCAAGGTAGGCAGTGGACTTGACCGCTCGACCGGGCTAACATCTGGTCCCCTTGAGCGGCCGAGCTTCTTGATTTACCTCCATGACCGAGGTGATCTGACACTCCATCTGATCAGGCTAAAGTCAAGCTCGTTTTGCGCGACCGCGCTCCCACTTACACTTACTCTCCTTTTCCTACAGAGTCCAAGGGGACCACACACGAACACTGAGGCTCTCAAAGACCGAGCAGCCATCAAACGAGAGTTTTTGACAAACCAACACAATCGTGCTAAAAACAGCCGACTACCATGGGGCGCTACCTCTTCCTGGTTGATACGCCAGTCGTATTAGCCGCGTTTTAGGAAGAATATGGTGTCCCTGCTGACGTACACCTCGAGCTCGGTGAGGAGGACACAGCCCCTTGGGTCAAACTTTATTAATGCCCTTTCACCGTTCTTTCCATTATCGAAGGCGGCCTTCGCTTCCCGGTCAATCCCCTCATGTGTGAGTTCTTGAGGCGCACTGGGCTAGCACAGACGCAAGTCTCAACCAACACCTATAGGATAATTAATGGGATAGCCGAGCTGAACAACCGGCTAGGAACCAACCTAGGATTAGCCGAGATACTCCGCCAGTATACCCTCGGGCGTACAGGCGACGACCTTGCCTATTATTTAAAGATCAGACCGGGCAAAGAGAAGATAATGACCGGCACCCCAGACAAAGACATGCATGACGACGACTTTTTCTGGGTGTTCGGTAATTATGAAACAGTCGACGTACCGGGCTGGTATATCAGTAAGAACTTCAGCTCAACATGTAAGCTGTGCTAACTACTCGGTCAAATTACTTTTCTCCGCTATTCTGTACTTAATATCTTTTTTTCTTTTCCCCTTTGCAGCCATCGAAGCTTTGCAAGCCAACTACTATAACCCCAACGAAGCAGCCATCAGAACCGTGCTCCGGTACCCAAACCGAGTGCTACGTACCGACCTACAGATACTCTGTTCCCCGTTGAAGTAGAGTAACCAACTTTCTTCGCGCACCGTCTCCACCACCTGACCCAACACTACCGGACGTGCCCCTAATCCGATTGACCAAAGAAGATGAGATGGCAAAATGAAACCGCATCAAAAATCTCATCACCGCCACATCCACCAAGCTACCAAGCATCCCACCTCGCACTTCAAGAGCCGGACAAACATCTGAGGCTGTTATTGCCTTGGCATCAACCCTCCCAGCACAGGCCAACAAGGACACCCGCCAAACTAGGAAAAGCCATCGAACCACCGATCCCTCAGCTGAGCTCGTCGTGGAGCTGAACACCGAGCAACCCGCAGTCACAACCAAGCTAACACCACCTTGGAGGCCCCAGTTGAAGTACTGGGGTAAGGAGATCCCGACAACTACTTCGGTCAAAGGCGACAAGGAACACCTCCTAGCCTTCGACCTGACAAAAGCCCTCCTACTGCCGAGCAACGTGATCGGCAGCGGCCACGTGCCCGACACCTGACTGGTGAAGTCCTCGGTCAAGTCTATGACCCGGGTAAGAGTTTTGCATGCTTTATTCAAATTTTTTCAAGTGTTTGCTCAGTTTCCTCTCTCTAATCAAACTCTCTTCTTGCAGGCCATCCAAAAACAACACCTTGTAATGGAGCGGATTCACAGACTCCGGCAAAAGGCGACCGACTCTGCCAGCCAGGTCGAGCATCTGAAGAGGGAGCTGGGACGGTCAAAGACCTCTTTGGAGATTACCAACACAAACAACTCCAAATTGCTCGGCTAACTGGGAGCCGCCGAGAAAGAAAGGGACGCTCTTCGGGCCGAGCTGGAAGCATTGAAGCAATTGAGGAAGGACGAACTGGACAAGGCAAACAACGAAGGGTTCAATGAGGCCAAGGAAAACTACACCAAGCAAGTGGAGGCCACCAAGGACATTTTCTTCAAGTTCGGGGGGAAAGCTGCTTGTGAACAGCTCGGCCAAGGATTTGGGACCGACGTGTTTGCCTCTCCCCCCATTGCCTTTCTGCCGACATATACGGTGCCATATGCCAACGACGTCTTCAGCGCATTGCAGGCTAAGGCTGAGGAAAAAGAAGGTGCAGAGGAGGCCGAGGAAACTGTCGAGGGAGATAACCAGGCCGGGCAAGTTGAGATCGGCGTCAAAAAAACCACAATCACGGTCGACTTGGAGGCAACTGCAACCGGGGATGACTTCGCCGACCAGTCCCCTTTAGTTTAGTTTTTTTTTTTTTTTTTTTAACAATGTGACCAGGCTGCCTGCCCCTCCTTATGTAATTCGGTTTTACATCAATGAAAAGTTTTGATTTCGTTAACTTTTGTACTGCATGTTGCACTGTGTTTCATCATCTCGGCAAAAACCTTTAACAAAATGTCAATTATTTTAGCCGGGGTAAAGCATCTCGGCTAAACCTTTTGAGTTGTGCAAATATTCGTAGCAAATTATACGGGTAGTAAATATTCCCACAGACGGCGCCAATTGTACGGGTAGCAAATATTCGTCGTTGTCCGTACTCCTTTCGTCCAAGCTCCGTGTCTATCCGATCAACTTGAAAGCACAACGGCGGTGAGCTACCCGGTGGTGTGTTGCCAGAAACCCCTCCGAAGGCCAAGTTAGCACACACTCAAAGAAAGAGAGAGAGAGAGAGAAAAAAAAAAAACTCAATGAATGTAAGTCTATCTCACCAAATGATGTTCCATCCCCAGCATGGGGGCCGCAGTCATGCTTATATACTTTCTGTGCTCAACTCTGCACTCATTGGTCTCTTGACACGTGGAGCTGCTCTCCTATCTGTCAGCACAAATCCAACGAACACCACCTAACCAAACCGCCAGATAACATTACCGGGAACTTGGCAGCCCGGCGACATCACCTCGGCTTCACACAACCGGGCTGCATAACGAGTCCCAGTGTCCACCCAACCGAGCTCCATAACAAGCCCGCGGGGGACCTCGCTACAGCTCGGACTCGACTTTTCGCAGTCACGGTTCTAAATCTGAACCAAAGAGTCCAAATCCGGCAAATCATTTTAGGAAAACTGATTTTTGAAAGAAGTGCCAAACATGGACTGCTTTGCCAGATACAGAGTCGCCACCTAAATATTTTATTTTGGGAAATTTAGGAAACCCTGACTCGGTGCCAAAAGGCCACGTGTCCGTCATCACCAAAGTTGCCTCGGCTCGGGAACTTGGGTACGATTGGGGAAGGTCACTTCGTGAGCACCCCCGCTCGCCCGGTCATAGGCCGGCCTCTACTAACCATGATATCAATTTTTGAAAACATTGTGAGTTCTTATTCCGGTTATTAGCCTAGGTTACTATGTGATGCACACAGCATATAAGTATAGACTGGATCGCCCGAATTGGAACAAAACATTTCATGCTTGTTTATTTGAAAGATGATTTGCTACTCGCAAGTAGGCTTAAAATGCAGATTTTACCACCTGCAGGTGGGTTTAGAAAAGATGGTTTTGCCACTATCTAGTGGGCTTAAAACAAACAGTCGATGATTTATTCCAATCTAAACAACTCAACCTTCACCCACAGGCATTCAGGCAGATATATCACATAAGCACATAGCCTCATGGTAAGCATGCTATTCATGGCAGTCACTCACACGCATGCGAGGATGCTAAAGCATAGAACTTACCGAGTACTCCAAGCCAAAATAGGAACTACATTAGAAATCATGCATGATCCTAAGTATACAAAAATGCTTAATGCAACACATGCAAAATGCAACTATAGTAGGCTCGGCTATTCTAAGATGGCATATGAAATGCTACAACTAACATGTATTCAACTTGGAATTGAAAATACAATGCAGTTAGTATGATGCGCCGAGCCCGGTGCATGCAAAACAGATGAATGATGCAAACATGCTGTCATACTGTATGCTAATTTAAACATGCCCTAATCTAACCATCATAAGCGGATAAATAAAAGGGAGAAAGACGTGGGGTTGTAAGACATACATCACACTCACGCACACTTATTACAGTTGTGCCCTCACTCGGAGGGTCCGAATAAATAATACAGTCCAAATATTACAGTCCCCAAAATAAAAGAATATTACAGTCCAAAATATTACAGAATTCTAATTAATTAAAGAATTAACTAAGAAAGCAAATAAAACTGGCGTGCAGGCCAGGGACTGCCTTGTTTCTGATGGATGATGCATGTCCGGATTGTCTTGCGCGGAAATCCACCGGAATGCCCCAATTGGCCTCTGTTTACACTTGTTTCTTGAAATGCGTGCCAAGCCTCGAAAAGTTGCTGATTCTGCGTTTTGCTGCAACAGAGAGCAGGAAAGGGGCATAGCAATGTATTTGCACAAATATATGCATGTCTCGATCCTCGTGCCACCAATCACGCATACCGAGGCATGATGGCCGAGGAGCCGAAATGCGCAACTCAATATAGGATGAATGCAGATGAAACTACAGCTAAAACCTAACTCCATCATGGATAATCCGGAGTGTCGGTGACTGGGGAATTGAGACACATTCCGTCACTCGGAGTACGAAACATACCTCGTTTCCCGTGCCCGGGCTAACTCATATTCCGGACACGATGCAATATGCATGATATGCATGAAATGCAATTAAGATACAACCTAGTATATATTATGCTATGGAATGAAATGCCTCGAAATACGTGCACGCAGGCACGCAAACCGAGAAAATACAGAATGCTATGAAAATGCGGTGCCTCGAAATGCGTGCACAAGGGCACGCAAACCGAGACGATGATATGTGTCTCGAAATATGTGCATGCGAGCGCGCAAACCGAGACGATGATATGTGTCTCGAAGTACGGGCACGCGGGCACGCAAACCGAGGCAATGATATGTGTCTCGAAGTACGTGCACGCGGGTACGTAAATCGAGGCAATGATATGTGCTATGAAGTACGAGATGCCTCGAAATGCGTGCATACGGGCACGCAAACCGAGGCAATGGTATGCAATGAAAATGAGATGCCTCGAAGTGCGTGCACACGGGCACGCAAACCGAGGCAATGGTAAATGCTATGAAAATGAGGTGCCTCAAAATGCGTGCACACAGGCACGCAAACCGAGGCAATGGTAAATGCTATGAAAATGAGGTGCCTCGAAATGCGTGCACACGGGCACGCAAACCGAGGCAATGGTAAAATATGATGAAATGACATGGAAATGACAAATGGGCTTATACCAGCATGAGTGAGCCTCAGCCACACTCACATAGGATGCCGACGGGTGAAAATGAAGTGCCTCGAAATGCGTGCACACGGGCACGCAAATCGAGGCAATGCATACGCAATGCAAATGACATGGAAAATGAAGTATGGACTTATACTAACATGAGAGAGCCTCAGCCGCACTCACATAAGATGCCGATGGCAGAAAATGAAGTGCCTCGAAATGCGTGCACACGGGCACGCAAACCGAGGTAATGCATACGCAATGCAAATGACATGGAAACTGACAAATGGACTTATACTAACATGAGAGAGCCTCAGCCACACTCACATAAGATGCCGACGGATAAAAACGGAGTGCCTCGAAATGCGTGCACACGGGCACGCAAACCGAGGCAATGATAAAATGTGATGAAATGTGGCAAAAATGATATGCAAGCATGCCAATGGACTTTCAGCACTAAAATATGGGGGAAAACAGTCCCGAAAGGAGGCGAAATGACATGAAATGCAAGGAAATGTCCCGAAATGCAACATTAGGCACCCGAAATGACCTATAGCTATGCCAAACATGCACAATATGGATATGCAATGCAAAGACAGAAGCTAGACAGTCCCAAAAGATGCACTTTTACAGTTATAAACATGGCCAAACAGCAAGCATAGGTAGGGGAAAAATAGCATGCAAGAATAGGGGCCAAGAGAGGGGTAATGAAGCAAGTGGTATGAGCAAAACCCAAACTGAAAAATTTCCTTCTACAACACTGAAGATGGACCAAAAATATGAACATTTACAGTATATGGCAGCCTCAAAATCAGTATACAAACATGCTAAAAATATGATGCAAAATGAGGCTCAAAAGGTGCTAAAACATGAAGTATACAAAATAATCACCAAACAGAAAAAAAGTGTGAATGAAACATGAATTATAGGCCAAAACAAGGCCACTTTCAGTTCGGACCAAGGTCCAAAAACAGAAGCAAAGAGGGCTACTAATTTATGCAAAAATGGGGCCAAATAAGGGATATAACTACAAGTGACACATAGAGACACCAAACAATGTTGAGCCCTTCTCCAATGTTGAAGAGGGGCTCAAAATAAGCCTTATTTCAGTTTACAACATGCTCGAAAATAAATTTCTCATGGGCCAAAAATAGCATGCAAAATCATGACATACAAGAGGGTCAATGAAACAAGTGTATTATGGAGGGCTCAAACAGGGTTGAGCCCTTAATGAGAAGTGAAGATGAGCTCAAAATATGGCCCTTTTCAGTTAGGGCCGGAGCTTGAAACCAAAAAGAAGTGGGGCTTAGAAATAGATCAAGAAAAAGGGTCAAAAGGGTAAAAGTGTAACTTACCCTTGAAGATTCAAGCTTTTGTTGCTTCTTGGATGGATTTGCAGCTTCTTTTGCCTTCTAGAAACCTTCCTTGCTGCTGGAAGTGATGTGGTGGTGGTAGAGCTTGGTGGTGTAGAAGGAATGAAGGTTAGGGACTTAGGGTTTTTTGAAGAATTGAGAGGGAAGAAGATGGAGTTGGCTATGGAGCTTTTAAGAATAATTTTTCTAACCCCAACAAAGGAGGCCACCAGCTGGTTATAAGGTCAAGAAAGGGGTGTAAAAGGGGGGTGAATTGGAGAGCATAACTCTCTCCCAAAATATCCCCCGGATACAGAAAATATCTGGGGGATATTGCCCAACAGCTGGAAAGGGTACAGTGAGGAGAATACGGCCGGCCTCATACTTTTGCTGGAGGTGGCCGGCCGGCCACACCCCCTAGCCGGCCGGCTAGGGGTCAAAAGGGTCAACGAGCTTTTCTGGCCGGCCAGATATTGGGGAGGTAGCCCTATGTGTGTACAACACAACCATGTAATTGAAATTCCAAGAAAGTGGGCCCAAGGGGTTCAACAATGGCTCGGAAAGAGGGGGTCAAAAGGGTCAAGTTGACTTACTGGCCGGCCATGAACTTTTAGGGGCCTCTCAGATGTGTACATCACAGATATGTGGTTCAAAGTTCAAGAAAAAAGGTCCAAGGGGTTCAACATTAGCCCGGAAGAAAGGGGTCAAAAGGGTCAGGTGACCTTAATGGCCGGCCACCAACTTTTAGTGGCCTCCCAGATGTGTAGATCACAGATATGTGGTTGAAAGTTGGCAACACTACCCCTAAGGTATTCAACATTAGCCCGGAAGTTACAAAAACGGGCGCCGGGAGGCCCCGGAGGAGAGATAACTGGTTGCTGCAACAATTGCTGGCCTCCCACCCTTCAGTGACCTTCCTTGTGATAAAACAGAGGTACCTGCCAAAAATGAACGAAAACCGTTGCAAAACGAATGTTCCGGGGCCAAAACACGCAGTTCGGGGTCCCGAAAATGGGCTGTTAAGCACCAAAAATGGTATTCGACCTCGAAGTGGGTTTTTCAGCCCCCAGTGTCCCTCAAAAGGGATGAAATAAGATGTATGCCAAAAAAACAGAGTAAACGGAGACGGTTAAGCGGTCCCGAACCGAGGCACACGGCCTGACTGCTCCGAAAACCGGGAACCGGACTCCGAAATGGGCAAAATGGCCTACGGCCACCAAATGTAGCCTACGGTCATTGAGAAATGGTCTACGAGACCTCTCCCTCCCTTCAGGAAAAGAAACAGAGAAAACTGAGTCTGGTTCGCAAACCGAGACAAGGCACAGAAAAGGGTTCGGAAGTCCGGAGGTAGGGCTTACGGCCGCGACTTTGAAACTTCTGAACGAGCACATTATGCAACATCACCAAGCGCTCAATCGGTGACGTCTGAGTCTTAAGGTCGGTCAAAAATGGGGTGTCTACAGTTGCCCCTCTTTGACAGAACTCGGAAGTCACAAGTGACGAGAGTGAATGTCAAAGCCTAGAGACGACCCATTTTTGACAAGGCCGAAGACTTAGACAAACATACAAGATAAACAGAGATGTGCCCGCAGGCAGGGGCAAAATGCAAATGATAAGGCAAGAAGCCGAACATAACTTATGATTATGCAAATGAAAGCTGTAATGAAGCAAACCATGCAACAGTTTTAAGCAAGTGAATACCAATCTAATTACATTTCATGTAGAAAGGATGTAAGAAAATTATGCAATTCTCACTGCGTCTCACGCGGAGAAGGCTAAAAGCGACTACCGAGACTACCCGGAGCCTTACACACAACATCTCTCTGCGTATCACACATAGGAGAGGAAGAAGGTAAACCTTTCAGCGTATCACACACAAGAGAGGAAAGGTAAACTTCTCAGCGTATCACACGCAAGAGAAGAAAGGCAAATTCCTCAGCGTATCACACGCAAGAGAAAACTTCTCAGCATATCACATGCAAGAGAGAAAAGGGAGATTTCTCAGCGTATCACATGCAAGAGAAAACCTCTCAGCATATCACATGCAAGAGAGAAAAGATAAATTTCTCAGCGTATCACACGCAAGAGAAAACATCTCAGCATATCACATGCAAGAGAAAACCTCTCAGCATATCACATGCGAGAGAGAAAAGATAAATTTCTCAGCGTATCACACGCAAGAGAAAACCTCTCAGCATATCACATGCAAGAGAGAAAAGGTAAGTTTCTCAGCGTATCACACGCAAGAGAAAACCTCTCAGCATATCACATGCAAGAGAGGAAAGATAAATTTCTCAGCGTATCACACGCAAGAGAAAACCTCTCAGCATATCACATGCAAGAGAGAAAAGGTAAGTTTCTCAGCGTATCACACGCAAGAGAAAACCTCTCAGCATATCACATGCAAGAGAGGAAAGATAAATTTCTCAGCGTATCACACGCAAGAGAAAACCTCTCAGCATATCACATGCAAGAGAGGAAAGATAAATTTCTCAGCGTATCACACGCAAGAGAAAACCTCTCAGCATATCACATGCAAGAGAGGAAAGATAAGAATTGTAAGTGAAAAGGTGCATAACGATGCAGGTGAAGTGTACATAACAATGCAAGTAATGAGCATAACAATGCTAGAAGATGTGCATAACAATGCAAGCAATGAGCATAACAATGCTAGATAGATGTGCATAACAATGCAACGAATGATCATAACAATGCTAGATAGATGCGCATAACAATACAAGGAATGAGCATAACAATGCTAGATAGACGTGCATAACAATGCAATGAATGAGCATAACAATGCTAGATAGATGTGCATAACAATGCAACGAATGAGCACAACAATGCCAGTGGAACGCGCGTAACAACACCCGTTTGAAACAAAAAATACCGAATAAGGGAATACAAGCCTTAAGTAGACCAAATTCCAAACGCAACCTCCGATTTACCTCTCGGAGGGGTCACGATATATTCCAAAAAGGATACACCTCGTGCATGCCGACTGACGATGAGCCACACATCGAAGATATGAGTTGAAAATTCCGCAGAAACATTTTGAACTGAAAAGAGTGGGTTCTCCTTGCACTTTCTTGATTGTACTTCCAAACCGCAGTTACTACCTTTCCTTCCTGGCCATGTTCACAACTTTCCCTATTCTCCAACGGGGTGACAGGCTAGGTTGATTCAGTATCCAGAATCGAGGCGCATTCACATGCTATCTCAATCTATGGGGCTGCCATACAGATTTCAAGCCGAGGGCATGCCTCTGGGTATTTAAACCAGACTTTGGTCTCGGAAATCCCGAACCTTTACGTTCTAGGCATCGGCCATTCGAACTCTAGTTTCCACCGTCGCAGTTGGTCTCCTAGGAACTCATTGCGAACACGGCCAAGATGCCTCTGGCGGGGAATGGTACTCAGGGAGAGCACTTCTGATTACCATTTTGGCTTGAAGCAGACTTGATCTTGAGCTTGAGGTAGAGGCACACTCATACTTCGGAGCCTTAGCAAGACTTGAAGAGGCACACACGGGATGTAGTCTCGGAACTTACTGAAGTTGAAACAAACTCAGATACCCGACATTTCCTCTTTTGCTTTTGCTTTGTAGTCTGGAACCCATATAGCTTCAAATAGGTCCTAGTTCTATTGTTCCGACATGACCCGGGTTGAACCCTGCGATTTTATGAAAGAACAAATTTTGTTTTGTACAAATGTGGAGAATGGCATGGCACTCGGAGCACAAAACGATTTTGTTTTTGAAATTCAGAGATGAGCTTTCGACCGAGTATTGAGCCTATGACTGAACGCAGCAAAACGACGCAACAAGGAAATAAAAGGCACACAACCTAGACACATCGAGTAACACTCGAAACGACTCAAAACAAGAATCGAGATAAAACAAAAAGACACGACACTCAGACGTGCACAGGGAGCCTGTTTCACCGGGTAGTGTTCCCCACCCTCTCTCATTTGTAATCCTCACATCACTCGGCCCTCAAGCTCTGTTTTTCTGGAAAAAAAAAGCCCTTTTCTCACTTTTTCTCTCATCACACATCTCTCTATTCTTCAATCTCTCATTTTTCATCCCTCCCCTGGGTGGTTGATGGATGAACAGGAAATTGCGGGCTCATGCCCAACATAATCAGCTCGCGGCTATTTCCTTCGGTGACATCTGTCGATGCGCCGGATGAGGGAATGGAGCATCTCGATCCATTCCAATTCGTGCTTCGCACTCGGCTTGATACCTCGCTGCTTGGAGGATGAGAGAACTTTCAGCCATTTGTTGTTAACTTCGGTTATCCCCCTTTTTTTTTTTTTTTGGCGGGTAGAGTGGCCTTTCTGGCAAGTATGTTGGCAATGGGGAAAAGACAGGAAGCCTGACTCAACTGTGCCCGTAGTTCATCATTTTGACCATTTTTTAGTTTTTGTTTTCTCCTAAAAAAAAATTTTGACCAAAATGAGAGTTAGATTAACATACTTGTTCAATTTTCTGATTTAAAATCATGCAAGTTAGGCAGTGAGCACTGAGAGTTTTTCTTTTTTGGGTCCAAGAAATGGTCCAGTTTTGAAAATGGAATACTTTTCGAGAAGATTAGTCAACCTCAGTAAAAATTCTCAAAAACTATTTTCGCAAACGACCGCTGCTCAACGAGCATGGGACCTACTCTTGAGATGCGCAATCTCGGATCCATGGCAATGGAAAATTGCCCCTTGTCTGAAGGACACTGCATGGCAACGGAATGTTGCCCCTTGTTTGAAATGACACTGCGGCGTTTTGAATGGCAACGGAAAGTTGCCCCTTGTTTGGATAGTACCGCAGCGCATTGAATGGCAACGGAAAGTTGCCCCTTGTTTGAATGACACCGCGGCGCATTGTAGTCAGTCCTCAGAGTGACGAACACAACCAAATTCTCGGATACAGAGAAAGCGAAGATGATCAAAACCATTACATGGACGCAGTCGAATTTGAAGTGTTTTACGGCTGGACTTCAGAATGAAGTTGCCTACGTATCCCATAGATGGGAATCAAGCCTTACGTAGTTCGGGGTTAAGGTACACTCGGGTATTAACCTCTCCTTTTTATGCTCTAACTTTTGCCAAGGCGCCTGTTGTAGGTTTTCGACCTTGCGAGCTTTGTTCTTCTTTTCTTTTCAATTCTTTTCATTTCTTTGTCCCTTTTTTTTATTTTATTTTACTTTTTTGTTCTTTTCTTTGCATTTTTTGTATTGCTTCTTTTTTGTATTTTTCTCTTGCTCTAACTTTTGCCTGGGTCGCCCTTTCGGATTTTCGGCCCAGCGAGCCTCTCAAGGGTAAAAGTGTAGCTTTGTCCATGTCAAATGGTTTTGAGATCCTGAAGTCATCTGAATCCAGGGGAATGGCTGATGTTTTGCTTTGTAAGCTTCTTCTGATGAGATCTGATCTTCTTGATCTGACTTTGGCGCCTCTTGTTCGAGGGCTGCTTCAAATCTAGCCACACAGGCCTCACATCGTAGTTGACCATCGAACCTTCTAATTTCAAGTTCAAGGTTTGGAAGCGAAGGGGTTGAGTCTCGAGGCTGAGAGCGATTCTAGGCTGCACAATCTCAAGAGTGATTCCACACAGGTCTTCGCAAGACCGCGCAAAACATTTTGTTTTTGAAAATTTTTAAGAAAGCGACAAATCACTCACGCTGAAGATAGTGTAGAACCAATCTGGATCAAGCCAGGATCCTTCCCAGTACTCACGCTAACAAGCATGATTTCATTCATTAAGGGCTTGGCACGCCTCTCTTTCTCTCAAATGATCAAAGTTTTGCAAATCCCAAGGAATTCCTTCCTCTTCGTTTTTACTGCAATGTTCAAAAAGAGTTTTGAAAAACTTAGGTCGATGCAATGATTCTGGGGTACAAGAGAGCAGGTGGAATGCACTGCCATTTCATTCAGATTCCATCACATCTAGCACACGGCAGAAGCGAACACAGAAGTGCAAAAATTACTGCTGTTTCATTTAAATCTTTCTGGCACAATTGGCACAAAGCAGGAGCAAGCACAAAGCATGAAAAAACACTGCTGTTTCAATCAAATCTGTTGGTGTTACTGGCTCCCTGGCAGAAACAGACTCAAAACAAAACGAAAAGACAAGCATAAAACAAAATGGTGACGCCCGAGGTAACATCCCCCAGAATCACCCGACTTCTATACAACAGGACTGACTCGATACAACAAGACAAACCCAAAACAAAACGACAAGACTGACTCAATACCCAAGTCAGAAAGCACAAAAACTAGTATTTGCAAAATGTTCAAAACAGTGCGTGCCATACGCCACATCCGGAGTAATCTGAGTGCCGCCTGTAGGTGGTTCATCCCTCGATCGTATCACATTATCCCCCACAAGTTCACTGATCAAGTGCCGATAGACTTTGCAGGACTTGGCGCGGGGATGATCCCGTTGTCGATCAGATCTTGTATTTCGTGGCGGAGACGAAAGCACATGTCAGTGTCATGGCCGGCTCGCTGATGGAAGGCACAGTAGTCGGCTGGATTGTGCGAGAGGGGGAGGTTCTTTGGTAATGGCTGCGGCTCCAGGGGCTTCAGATGCCCTTTCTTGATCAAAACCCCAAGAGCCTTTGACAAAGGCATATAAAGTGGGGTGAAAACCTTCTTAGCTTGGGGTGGATATTTGGCCGCTTGTGAGCTACTTCCGGACGTACCGGTGAATGGGGTACCTGTTTTTGATACGGTGGTAGCCACCATGCCCACATCAGAAGATCTTTCAGCTGCATCACCACTAGTGGTCGCATTCGAACTGCGGGAAAACGCCCTCCTGGGCTGCTCCTTATCCTGGTCAAACAGACCCTGCCTCATTGCATCTTCGATTTGTACCCCCATATCGTGTAAATCTGAGAAAGTGGGAAAGGGGATTACAATCATTCTTTGCATTAGCTTAGGCTGGAGATTGCGCACAATCATCCGAATTTGATCCTTATCAGTAGGCCTTAGAGTCATCATCGAGGCCTTCGCCCTCCACCGGATCACAAAGTCCGAGAAAGATTCCTTGGGCTCTTGCCTTGTCGTTTCGAGATCACGAGTTGTGATCTCGATTTGAGTGTTGTATGAATATTGTGTGACAAAGGCCTCAGCCATCTCATCCCAATTCTTCTTCACTTCATCTTGTAATCTTGCGTACCAATGGGAGGCCATACCCGACAGGGTTCGGCCGAATAGTGAGAGCTTCTGTGGTCGTGTTAGGCCCATCGGCCGCAAGACGTCTGCAAACAGTCGAATATGGACCATGGGGTCGCCGGTCCCGTCAAAGCGGTCGATTTGTGGCATTTTGAACCTATCAGGGAGTGTTACAGCCTCCTCGGTATATCCGTCTCCGATATCCGACATAGCCTTGGCCCCTTGGGATTTTTTGAAGAGCTTCTCCAGTTTGCTTAATTTCAGAGCTGTATTATCAACCTCGACCTCGAATGGAGAGTCCGGGTGATTGGGTGTATGGGCCTTGGACAGTTGTGGTGGAAGCGGGGGCGGAGCTGGCCCCGTTGGAAGACTTGTGCCCTCTTGCTGGTTCTGGATAGTCGGCACAGTATTCTGGATGTTTGGAGGAGCGTTCCGAACAGCAGGTGTCTGCTCAGGTAATGGAGCCCCTGCCGGAGGAGGGATTTGTTGTGAAGCAGATGCCTCATTCTGCTGTTGCAGTCTAGTAATCAGTTCGGCCTGTTGGGTCATGATTGCGGCCTGCTGTTTGGAAAACTCCTCCTGACGGGCAGCGTCCTGCTGCATGAGTTTCATACTTTCTTGCATCTGGCGCATCATGGCCTCTATCCCTGATGTGTTCTGCCGTTCCATCTGACTGATTGGTATCTATCCCTTGCCTCTGGTGGAGGAACACTGATTGCCCTTGAACTGAATTTCTGACCTAGCAAAGTCTATCAGCACAAGTTCGATGAACCTCGGGGGATATCGGAGCCTTCTGAAGCTATAGCTCCAAGACTACCTAGCAAAAGAGAAAAACAGACAGCATCTCAGCCTGATTCCATCTGAATAGTTACGAGCATAGTTGAATGAGTGTGCCCTCCACTAAATTCTGCCCAAATTTTCGCCCTTGCAAACTGATACCCTCAGGTAAAACTGATTCTCAGATACTGATGGTAATGCCCGCAGGCCTGATGCCCAGACTTGCAAACTGACACATGCATTCCTGTAGAGACGCACTCTAAAGCACATAGCAGACAAGTGAGAGCCAAAACACCCCTATGTTGGGGTAGGGTTTCCCTGTCCTATTGTGTCAGGAACTAGGGTTTCACTACGCACGCAGCGGTTTCAAACAACTTATAAACGGGTAAGCAACCTGTCCTAATTTGGAATGGTCACTATGGATCCGAATATGCACTAGGTCGAATGGTCAAAAGGGTGCCTCGGTAAAACCGGGGTTTGTGTTCCCATACTGGCAGAGCCCACAACCGGTCAGCCTTATGGTCATGCCTTGACAAGACAAGCCTCCAGCAAACCGTTCAGGAATAGCAGATGGCAAACACGGTGTCCTAGGCGCACCAATGCAAATGCAATGCAAAGAAACACACAAGTGTAGTCAAAACAAATATCACGAGTTCGAGTCAAGTTCTCTAAATCCCCAGCAGAGTCGCCAGAAACTGTAACAAGCCCGCGGGGGATCTCGCTACAGCTCGGACTCGACTTTTCGCAGTCACGGTTCTAAATCTGAACCAAAGAGTCCAAATCCGGCAAATCGTTTTAGGAAAACTGATTTTTGAAAGAAGTGCCAAACATGGACTGCTTTGCCAGATACAGAGTCGCCACCTAAATATTTTATTTTGGGAAATTTAGGAAACCCTGACTCGGTGCCAAAAGGCCACGTGTCCGTCATCACCAAAGTTGCCTCGGCTCGGGAACTTGGGTACGATTGGGGAAGGTCACTTCGTGAGCACCCCCGCTCGCCCGGTCATAGGCCGGCCTCTACTAACCATGATATCAATTTTTGAAAACATTGTGAGTTCTTATTCCGGTTATTAGCCTAGGTTACTATGTGATGCACACAGCATATAAGTATAGACTGGATCGCCCGAATTGGAACAAAACATTTCATGCTTGTTTATTTGAAAGATGATTTGCTACTCGCAAGTAGGCTTAAAATGCAGATTTTACCACCTGCAGGTGGGTTTAGAAAAGATGGTTTTGCCACTATCTAGTGGGCTTAAAACAAACAGTCGATGATTTATTCCAATCTAAACAACTCAACCTTCACCCACAGGCATTCAGGCAGATATATCACATAAGCACATAGCCTCATGGTAAGCATGCTATTCATGGCAGTCACTCACACGCATGCGAGGATGCTAAAGCATAGAACTTACCGAGTACTCCAAGCCAAAATAGGAACTACATTAGAAATCATGCATGATCCTAAGTATACAAAAATGCTTAATGCAACACATGCAAAATGCAACTATAGTAGGCTCGGCTATTCTAAGATGGCATATGAAATGCTACAACTAACATGTATTCAACTTGGAATTGAAAATACAATGCAGTTAGTATGATGCGCCGAGCCCGGTGCATGCAAAACAGATGAATGATGCAAACATGCTGTCATACTGTATGCTAATTTAAACATGCCCTAATCTAACCATCATAAGCGGATAAATAAAAGGGAGAAAGACGTGGGGTTGTAAGACATACATCACACTCACGCACACTTATTACAGTTGTGCCCTCACTCGGAGGGTCCGAATAAATAATACAGTCCAAATATTACAGTCCCCAAAATAAAAGAATATTACAGTCCAAAATATTACAGAATTCTAATTAATTAAAGAATTAACTAAGAAAGCAAATAAAACTGGCGTGCAGGCCAGGGACTGCCTTGTTTCTGATGGATGATGCATGTCCGGATTGTCTTGCGCGGAAATCCACCGGAATGCCCCAATTGGCCTCTGTTTACACTTGTTTCTTGAAATGCGTGCCAAGCCTCGAAAAGTTGCTGATTCTGCGTTTTGCTGCAACAGAGAGCAGGAAAGGGGCATAGCAATGTATTTGCACAAATATATGCATGTCTCGATCCTCGTGCCACCAATCACGCATACCGAGGCATGATGGCCGAGGAGCCGAAATGCGCAACTCAATATAGGATGAATGCAGATGAAACTACAGCTAAAACCTAACTCCATCATGGATAATCCGGAGTGTCGGTGACTGGGGAATTGAGACACATTCCGTCACTCGGAGTACGAAACATACCTCGTTTCCCGTGCCCGGGCTAACTCATATTCCGGACACGATGCAATATGCATGATATGCATGAAATGCAATTAAGATACAACCTAGTATATATTATGCTATGGAATGAAATGCCTCGAAATACGTGCACGCAGGCACGCAAACCGAGAAAATACAGAATGCTATGAAAATGCGGTGCCTCGAAATGCGTGCACAAGGGCACGCAAACCGAGACGATGATATGTGTCTCGAAATATGTGCATGCGAGCGCGCAAACCGAGACGATGATATGTGTCTCGAAGTACGGGCACGCGGGCACGCAAACCGAGGCAATGATATGTGTCTCGAAGTACGTGCACGCGGGCACGTAAATCGAGGCAATGATATGTGCTATGAAGTACGAGATGCCTCGAAATGCGTGCATACGGGCACGCAAACCGAGGCAATGGTATGCAATGAAAATGAGATACCTCGAAGTGCGTGCACACGGGCACGCAAACCGAGGCAATGGTAAATGCTATGAAAATGAGGTGCCTCGAAATGCGTGCACACAGGCACGTAAACCGAGGCAATGGTAAATGCTATGAAAATGAGGTGCCTCGAAATGCGTGCACACGGGCACGCAAACCGAGGCAATGGTAAAATATGATGAAATGACATGGAAATGACAAATGGGCTTATACCAACATGAGTGAGCCTCAGCCACACTCACATAGGATGCCGACGGGTGAAAATGAAGTGCCTCGAAATGCGTGCACACGGGCACGCAAACCGAGGCAATGCATACGCAATGCAAATGACATGGAAAATGAAGTATGGACTTATACTAACATGAAAGAGCCTCAACCGCACTCACATAAGATGCCGATGGCAGAAAATGAAGTGCCTCGAAATGCGTGCACACGGGCACGCAAACCGAGGCAATGCATACGCAATGCAAATGACATGGAAACTGACAAATGGACTTATACTAACATGAGAGAGCCTCAGCCGCACTCACATAAGATGCCGATGGCAGAAAATGAAGTGCCTCGAAATGCGTGCACACGGGCACGCAAACCGAGGTAATGCATACGCAATGCAAATGACATGGAAACTGACAAATGGACTTATACTAACATGAGAGAGCCTCAGCCACACTCACATAAGATGCCGACGGATAAAAACGGAGTGCCTCGAAATGCGTGCACACGGGCACGCAAACCGAGGCAATGATAAAATGTGATGAAATGTGGCAAAAATGATATGCAAGCATGCCAATGGACTTTCAGCACTAAAATATGGGGGAAAACAGTCCCGAAAGGAGGCGAAATGACATGAAATGCAAGGAAATGTCCCGAAATGCAACATTAGGCACCCGAAATGACCTATAGCTATGCCAAACATGCACAATATGGATATGCAATGCAAAGACAGAAGCTAGACAGTCCCAAAAGATGCACTTTTACAGTTATAAACATGGCCAAACAGCAAGCATAGGTAGGGGAAAAATAGCATGCAAGAATAGGGGCCAAGAGAGGGGTAATGAAGCAAGTGGTATGAGAAAAACCCAAACTGAAAAATTTCCTTCTACAACACTGAAGATGGACCAAAAATATGAACATTTACAGTATATGGCAGCCTCAAAATCAGTATACAAACATGCTAAAAATATGATGCAAAATGAGGCTCAAAAGGTGCTAAAACATGAAGTATACAAAATAATCACCAAACAGAAAAAAAGTGTGAATGAAACATGAATTATAGGCCAAAACAAGGCCACTTTCAGTTCGGACCAAGGTCCAAAAACAGAAGCAAAGAGGGCTACTAATTTATGCAAAAATGGGGCCAAATAAGGGATATAACTACAAGTGACACATAGAGACACCAAACAATGTTGAGCCCTTCTCCAATGTTGAAGAGGGGCTCAAAATAAGCCTTATTTCAGTTTACAACATGCTCGAAAATAAATTTCTCATGGGCCAAAAATAGCATGCAAAATCATGACATACAAGAGGGTCAATGAAACAAGTGTATTATGGAGGGCTCAAACAGGGTTGAGCCCTTAATGAGAAGTGAAGATGAGCTCAAAATATGGCCCTTTTCAGTTAGGGCCGGAGCTTGAAACCAAAAAGAAGTGGGGCTTAGAAATAGATCAAGAAAAAGGGTCAAAAGGGTAAAAGTGTAACTTACCCTTGAAGATTCAAGCTTTTGTTGCTTCTTGGATGGATTTGCAGCTTCTTTTGCCTTCTAGAAACCTTCCTTGCTGCTGGAAGTGATGTGGTGGTGGTAGAGCTTGGTGGTGTAGAAGGAATGAAGGTTAGGGACTTAGGGTTTTTTGAAGAATTGAGAGGGAAGAAGATGGAGTTGGCTATGGAGCTTTTAAGAATAATTTTTCTAACCCCAACAAAGGAGGCCACCAGCTGGTTATAAGGTCAAGAAAGGGGTGTAAAAGGGGGGTGAATTGGAGAGCATAACTCTCTCCCAAAATATCCCCCGGATACAGAAAATATCTGGGGGATATTGCCCAACAGCTGGAAAGGGTACAGTGAGGAGAATACGGCCGGCCTCATACTTTTGCTGGAGGTGGCCGGCCGGCCACACCCCCTAGCCGGCCGGCTAGGGGTCAAAAGGGTCAACGAGCTTTTCTGGCCGGCCAGATATTGGGGAGGTAGCCCTATGTGTGTACAACACAACCATGTAATTGAAATTCCAAGAAAGTGGGCCCAAGGGGTTCAACAATGGCTCGGAAAGAGGGGGTCAAAAGGGTCAAGTTGACTTACTGGCCGGCCATGAACTTTTAGGGGCCTCTCAGATGTGTACATCACAGATATGTGGTTCAAAGTTCAAGAAAAAAGGTCCAAGGGGTTCAACATTAGCCCGGAAGAAAGGGGTCAAAAGGGTCAGGTGACCTTAATGGCCGGCCACCAACTTTTAGTGGCCTCCCAGATGTGTAGATCACAGATATGTGGTTGAAAGTTGGCAACACTACCCCTAAGGTATTCAACATTAGCCCGGAAGTTACAAAAACGGGCGCCGGGAGGCCCCGGAGGAGAGATAACTGGTTGCTGCAACAATTGCTGGCCTCCCACCCTTCAGTGACCTTCCTTGTGATAAAACAGAGGTACCTGCCAAAAATGAACGAAAACCGTTGCAAAACGAATGTTCCGGGGCCAAAACACGCAGTTCGGGGTCCCGAAAATGGGCTGTTAAGCACCAAAAATGGTATTCGACCTCGAAGTGGGTTTTTCAGTCCCCAGTGTCCCTCAAAAGGGATGAAATAAGATGTATGCCAAAAAAACAGAGTAAACGGAGACGGTTAAGCGGTCCCGAACCGAGGCACACGGCCTGACGGCTCCGAAAATCGGGAACCGGACTCCGAAATGGGCAAAATGGCCTACGGCCACCAAATGTAGCCTACGGACATTGAGAAATGGTCTACGAGACCTCTCCCTCCCTTCAGGAAAAGAAACAGAGAAAACCGAGTCTGGTTCGCAAACCGAGACAAGGCACAGAAAAGGGTTCGGAAGTCCGGAGGTAGGGCTTACGGCCGCGACTTTGAAACTTCTGAACGAGCACATTATGCAACATCACCAAGCGCTCAATCGGTGACGTCTGAGTCTTAAGGTCGGTCAAAAATGGGGTGTCTACAGAATGCCAAAATGATACCAACATGTAATCTACCAAGGATACCAATATGCAATCTAGAAGATTTAACAATTATAGCTCAAGCATTATGTAGAATACCAAATATTGCTCATAATAGGTTAAACTTAATATAATCTCATGGCGCTGATGTAATTCCAAAAAATGAAGTATGTTCAAGGTATAGCAATCCATATATCAAGAAAAATTATGAATTTCAATATATAGCGCACATTTAAGCATGGGCATGATTCTTAGGCAAGATCATCATCAAAGAGTATACATTGCAAATCATATGAAGTATAATCAATCTTTTCATATCAAAGTAATAACAATATTAGTTCAAAGAATATAAGATAGAATTTTTACCTCAAAGCTTAAAAGAGTGTAGGAGGCATATATTTGGTTCATGAGTTAGAAGCTTTTCAATCTTCAATTTTCTTTCATGAGGAATTCATCTCAAAAGGGTTTAACAAGTATGTTAGCAAAATGATTTCTCCCCCTAAGTTGGTGTTACCCTTTTCTAATATGATTTTGTGTAAATATAGCATTCATAGAACAGCACAAATCACTTCTTATCACAAACTCAAAAGGTGAAAAATAATTCAATGATCAAACAAGAATTTGGAATGCTCTTTTTCAGAATTTTCAAGTTGTAGCACATAGCATTATATGCATAAGAAAATAGTGTTATGCTCTTTGTTTATTAAGAAATGATGCAACAATCTCATTTAATCACATAACATTATCAATAGGCATTTTCATCAATTCAATCTACATACTCAAGTGTGATAAAACATTTTACTTAATGTGGAACACAACATGAATGTTATAAACAATTAATTCAACAAGTTATCAATCAAAAGTATTTCATGAGATGTATGCCAATATAATCCATATTCAAAAGATATTCAATAGGATAGATGCAATGTCTCTACAAACGTATGATACTTCTTTTCATTTAAACATTATTGATGGATCATAATCAAGAAATTCCACAACTCATTCAAATATTCCAATGTAAAGCTTATAAGCATGAAATTTTCATATTGAGTATATTCTTGCGATCACAAATGTAGAATTCAAAATATAGATAGTATACATCTCAAAAACATGCTATGACATCAAAATTTATTCTACAAAGATATGACTTAAAAAGGAATTAACATATTAGTATGAAGTCATATATAAGATGTGAAAAGTATGCTCACAAAAAAATTTATCACTTCTTATCTCTTTTTCATAGCAATGGATGACATGATATAAAATGTTAATGAATACATGAATCATTCATATTCTAATAGGCATTCATCAAAATAATATAATTCTCATTTTTGAGTTCGATGAATGTTTGAAAGAAACTAGCAGAATATGACATAGCAAACTTAGTACAATTAGGTTACATAGAAGCAATGATTAGACAACCTATTATACACAAGTCACACCTTAAATAATATAGAACTTTAAGCTTAAAGGTGTGTTAGGAGTTATACCTTCATTTACCTTTTGGAATCTTCACCCATACATTATCTCTATTGTTCATCTTGATGATTTTCATTTCATCATTCTTCTTTTTGTAGGAGCTGATTTTGCTCTTTAGATTGAATACTCTTGTTGTGGATTTCATCTTGAAGTCCTTGGTGTTCTTTGAGATTCCACCTACAAAATATCTTGATTTCTTTCTTGGTACCCATACTTTCTTGGGTCCATGGGGATTAGTCTCAAGAACATTTAATCTCATAAAAGGTTTAGGGGGATCAAAACCAATGCCTACTTTGTCAAAAACACATCTTTTATTTCCAAGAAGCTTGTTGAGGTTTTCTTTTCCTTTTACAAAATTTTCAAGAGTTTTGTTTAAATCCTCAACATTGTTTTTCAAAATATTTTTCTCATTGGCAATAGACGTAAAGTCATTTTTTAAAGTAGCATTTTTCATTTTTAAAA
This sequence comes from Camellia sinensis, assembly GCF_055761805.1. NCBI lineage: Eukaryota > Viridiplantae > Streptophyta > Magnoliopsida > Ericales > Theaceae > Camellia > Camellia sinensis. The sequence goes on from NC_138965.1 coordinate 15,895,931, forward strand.
CAACCACATCATTTGAAAGAGAAGTAACTAATTTCTTTAATTTAGAATTCTTAACACAGACATTTCTAAATATGTCATATAATTCATTAAAAGCACTTTCAAGTTCAACATAATTAAAAATTACCTCATCTTGAGTGGATTTTTCTTCTCCAAGAGCCATGAGACACAGATTGGCTACTCCATCATTTTTTTCCTAAATGGCTTCCTTTTTGCTGCCATCCATTATTGAAAGTTCATGAGCCATGAGTGAGCCTAGGAGTTCTTCAATGCCTAATTTTGTTAGGTCTTTTGCTTCTTGGATAACTATAACCTTAGCTTCTCATTCATTTGGGAAAGACCTAAGCATTTTTCTTACAAGCTCACCATTAGTATAAGATTTACCAAGAGATTTTAGAGCATTAATAATATTGGTAAATTTATAAAACATCTCAGAAATGGATTCAAATGATTCCATAGTAAAGAGTTCATAATTATGAATAAGCATGTCAATCCGAGACTCTTTTATTTGGTTAGTTCATTCATAGGTGATTTCAAGTTTATCTCAAATCTCTTTAGCAGTAATACACCCATAAATTCTATTGTACTCATTTGCATCTAATCCACACACAAGAATAAGATTGGCTTTAGCATTAGCTTGAAAGAGTTTAGAATCACGCTCATCAAATTCATCCTCAAGTTTAGGCACACTGATATGGTTTACTACCTTGGTAAGGATTTTAGGACCTTTAGTGATAATGAGCCACAAAGCATAATTAGTAGCTTGAAGATACAAAGTCATTTTTTCTTTCCAATGAATGTAATTATTACCATCAAAGAGAGGTGGCCTATTGCTAGCTTGTCCTACAGCAGAGTAAGTAGAATACATGGTTGCTATGGATCAAAAACTCAAGATTGTTAAATCTAAACAAGAGCCCCAGGCTCTGATACCAATTGTTACTCAAAAGACAACCTAAGAGGGAGGTGAATTAGGTTTTTACAAATAAAAATACTAATACCCTAATAAAAATTATGACTAGCACAATATATAAATATAGTTAATGAAATAAAAATAATTAAAACAAGTGTTCTAACAACTATGTCAGTTAATGATTTTAGCATAGTGAAAATGTGAAATATAGTTATAGCAATTTAAATAAAATAAAGAGATAAGGGAGAGAGAGGCAAACAAATTTATAGTGATTCGATTTCAACTCGGCCTACGTCCACTCCTCAAGCTTCACTTGAGATTTTTCACTATACTCTATCTTCACAGGGTGCTAGCAACCTTTTCACAGATGGAGCAATCCTCCACAGATTTTATACAGATTTTCTAAATCAAGAACATTGAGTGTACTACACTCTTACAATGTTGAAAAGAAAGTGTTTTTGCTTTCACAGAAAGCTACAAGAATTATCTCTTAAAGATAGATATAAAAATGAAGTTCTGGATTTTGTGTAAACCTCACATAGGAAAGATGAGCTTAAAGCTATAAGGCTCAGTGTATAATTTCTGAGAGATGATGTAAACAAAAATTGAAGAACACTTCTCAGAGAATTTTTTAGAGAATAGATGTGAGTGATTATAAATTAAAGAATATTTTCTGGTTTTTTTTGTTACTTGTTTGCATTAGAGGCTTTGGTATATATAATGAAACTTATAGTCGTTTATAACCGTTTATAGCTATTGTATTCATTTGAATTTATAGTCGTTTATAACCGTTGTATTCATTTGAATTTATAGTCGTTTATAGCCGTTGTACTCCATCATTACTAATTTGAATATCTTCCACTTGAACCTTTTGAACTGCTGCTGTGCTGGGCTGTTTGAACCTCTGTTTTGGACTGTTTGAACTGCTGATTTAATCAAATATTAAATACATTATAACAATATTTAGGATAAAGGTTTAGGTGAGAAATAATGAGACAAAATAAATTTTGATTCTATTGTTCTCTTTCATATAAATTAAAACATAAAATCATCAAAATAAATGTTGATTCTATTTTTCTCTTTCAAATAAATCATCAAAATAAATTTTGATTATATTTTTCTCTTTCAAATAAATTATCAAAATAAATTTTGATTTTATTTTTCTTTTCCAAATAAATTAAAAATATAATTAAATAAATTATCAAAATAAATAAGTCTAACAAATTACAATATAAATAAAAAGTGAACAAATTGATAAAATTTATCCGATAACATATATCATTTTCTTTGACACTACAACAAATGACACTTTTGACGACTAAATTTTTAGTCGCCAAAAGTCACATTTTAGTCGCCCAAAACTTTTACCAACTAAATTTTTTGATCGCCAGCTTAATCGGTGAATAATTGTCGAGAAAGATAATTGGCGACTAAAAAAGGTTTAGTCACGAAAGTCCTCAATTGGCGACTACTTTTGTAGTTGGCAAAAGATTTCAAATAAATTTAATATCACATTTTTAGCAACTAAAACATTTTATCGCCAAAAACATAAATTATTTAGAACGACTAAAGTTTTAGTCACTAATTTTTTTTGTTGTTGTTCATCTTATTTTTTTTAGCTACTAAATATTTTAGTCACCTAAAGTCTAATTTTTATTTAGCTACTATATATATGTGTGTGTGTATATATTTTTGTTTTGGCTACTAAATATTTAGTCACCAAAAATTTTTTTCCTTTTAATTTTGTTTTTGGCTACTAAAGTTTTAATCGCCAAATTTTTTTTTTCATTTTTATTTTTTTAGAGCTACTAAAATTTTAGTCGTCTAAAGTTTATTTTTTTATTTTTATTTTTGTATTTGTTGTTAGGCATCGAGCTGGGTTTGGGCTCAGACCTTAACGAGTCAGGCCCACCACGGGCCAAAATTACACCCCTATAAGAGGAGTAAAAAAGGTACAAAATCTGTACGGGATGGCGATCCATCTTTTACGAAAACCCTATTTTTTTGTCTGAGAGAAAGATATAACATAATCATTAGTTTCACCAATATAGGCTGCTAGCCTGCTAATTTTTTTTTTTTTTTTTTTTTTTTTGGATCGGCATAGAAAAATTCAGTTAAACCATGAAAATAAAGATACAAGATAGTGAAATTTATTAGCATCACACAATATATTTGTAATTTTATTTATTTATTTTGATAATTTGATGAATAAAGAATATGGGTTGAATATCTCAAACATTTGGATTTTTTTTGAAAAAAAAATAATGAAATTTTAAAACTTATTGAGTTGTGTATTTTATATAGGTTAGCTTCTGTCCAGTCTCCGGTCTGAGCCCCAGTTCAATGATTTGAGTCATTAATTGTTTAGCATCTTATGTATTGGGTGTTTTGGGAAGTTGGCTTTTGATTTTTTATCAAATTTTTTAATTTTTTGAAAAGTGATTTGGAAAGTTGGTAAAAAATTGATTTTTTACTTTTTAGTTTAATAGTTATTTATGGTGTCAAATCAAATTAAAATGACCAAAATATCCTTACCTAACATAAGGAATTTTTTTTTTTTTTTTCATAGGTCATAATTTGTAATTTTACACTTGCGTTTTTAACATTTGCCAAACCAATTTTTTGGCATTTTTGGTACTTTCGCCCAAAAACGTGACTTTTTGCTATGTTCTCAAAATGGCACTAGATCATTCATATAAAAAATCATATTGATTCAATAATTGTAGTCACTTTATTTAATCACATTTAATGATCCGAGTTATTGTTTCATGACTCCGAAATTAATTGATGTTGTTCGGTCTTTGTAATTGACAATTTCGTTTAACAAAACTCCCTTTAATTGTAATTTTATTCGATTCTTTGTTTCAGTGAAGCTGTGAGTATTTAGATGCGAATCCAACATAAATTGTGCCTATGTAGAGAAGTTTGTGTTGACATTCCGTATCTTGAGCATTCATTATTTGCCACTTCACTGACTATGCGGTAGATGTTGTGTTCGAGTGGTTAGCCTATATGTTTGCACTACTTTTTACTCACACTGCTCAAGCGGTAAAGTATGCGGTCGAGTGGTCTTCGCGACTCTATTTAGTATAAAGTGCGCCGTTTGCTGTTTCTAGGATTCAACCAATCCAAATTCTCAGAGAGGAGTAAATTAAAAAGTGTTCTATATTGGAAGGTGGTTTATATGAATTCCTTTGGTATATAAAAGATGATTAATTGATCAACGAATTACATATTGATAAACATCAAGGGTTGATAGGTGTTCATTGGTGGATTCTGTAAAATTTGGGTCTAAACCTTTGGTGGATTACGGAGTGGCTCATCGTGATGGAAGAGGCACATCGGGCTTGGTTCAATTCGAGCTTAAATTCACTAAGTAATTAAGGGTACTCGTGCGTAATTCATTTTTGTCTTTTTAGTGAATTGTTTTATGACTTTGGCTCGTGATTTTTTTATTATAATTGGAGATGCTCCAATTGTGATTTTTTTTCTACGTTAAATTATTTTACCAATTTGTTATTAATTATTTAATTGGGATTGACACTGTTTAAAATTGAAATATAATCACGAACCACTATCTCAAAGATTTCAAAATTTTCAGACATCGACATAAATTAATCCCTACCAAGTTATCAGAAGTAAAATATAATATATATATATATATATATAAAATAGTATAGATGTACATTACTAACATTGAGTCGAAGCAAAAGACCAAAACATGAAAAAGATGAGTAATCATGATCATCTTGAACATCAAACAAATCAAATGTTTGTAACTTTCAAGTGATGTGGTGGACGGTTTGGACTTCCTATTTGTGGGTCCTCATTGCATTGTTCTTTGTGTGGAAGTGCACGTGATTGGTACCCCACAATCGGCAAAGTATTTTATATAATAAATATGTCATATGATTGAGACAATGTGGCGTAAATCTTTTATTAGATTAACTCATAAAGTTGTAGGACGCATAATCCATAGTTAGCAACAAAATTTCTCAGTTAACAATTGCGAAATTTCTGAGTTAATAACCGAGAAATTTCTCAATTAGCAATAGAATTTGTCAGTGAATAACTCAGAAATTTCCTTCAATCCTCCTATGTCCTCCTCTTGTCGAAAGTACGACAAATTTGTATTTACTTTGATATGGGCATGTATATTAGTTAATTATTATCAGATATCATTGTACCTCCTTATTTTATAAACTCCTATATATTAACTTCCCAACAATAAAAATTGCACTCTTGAAGGTAATTTGAAGGATGTCTGCTTAGATAAAAGTGATACATTTGTATTGGTATAATTGGATGAGTCTAAATGTATGGCTTCATAAATGAAGAAATAAAGTGATATTTGCTAATAATAAAGAGTTATTAGCATAAATTACTCTTAATTGAACACTGCTATTGTGAAAATTCCATGTATATTTATCCTTCAATTTTGTATATTATGTATTGTTATTTCAAATCAACTGAAAAACTGATTAGCATATTGTCCTTGAAAGGACAGTGAAGGCCCCATGTAGAAAGAAAGTTCTTTTTCAGATGAGTTGGACCCATAAACATGTTGTGGAAGAATAGACCAGCAATTGAAAGAAAGCATTGATTAATCCATATCAACAATTAGCTGGATGGATTAGATATTTCCTTTTCAATTTATGTCTGAAGTTTGAACCTAACTAACTAGTAATTAATAAGGATTTAAATATCGCAACGCATCTTCTATCCTCACATTTTTTTATTATCTTATCTTAAATTACTCAATTGTTAAATTACATTTTGAGAATTTAATATATCAAAATGTTTACATAATTTAATGATTACAAATATTTTGGAACAAAGACACATAAGTTGTGTTTTGATTAAGGATTGAGTAAGAATTTGTGGAGAGAATAAAACGAAAAGAAAAATTAAATGAAATTTACCAGCACAACTATAAAATTTGATAATAGAGAATCACTTAGTTAATAAGTTCAACTACCATCCCGTTTGTTCTGGGGGTGTCACTTAATTCACAAATTTACATTTTTGGATGAGTTAAAAAATTCCTACCTCAAACACAATCAAGATTCACTTGTCTCAATATATATATGATTTAATGGCTGAGAATTAGATGAGAAGATTCTTGGCTCTAAATGAGAAGGTATTGGTTGATCTTAGGATACGGTTAGGTAATATTCAAAGTATGTTGTGATTGGTAGATGGGATGGGATCTACAATTTTGTGTTAAGTGATTGAAAAATATGAGAGAACATGATGAATTATGATTGGTAAGGAACAAAGTCACGTGGCGCCTCAAGATCACCAAATAATTTTTCCTAAAGGAGATTAATCTTCAGTGTTAATTTGCCTACATGGCAGCTTACTATTGGCTAGAATGATATCATTTTGATATGCATTTTTGCACCAGCAATGATAGAGACCCCCTTTGTGGAGGACCCCCACAACCCCCTTTGTGACCCACACCATTCATGATGTGGATCTCATACATACATGAGTGGACCCCACACATCATGAATGGTGTAGATCAGTAAGGGAGTTGTGGGGGTCCTCCACAAAAGGGGTCTGACTCATTTTTCTTTTTGCACAGTATGCATGTAAATTCTTAATCAACCAATAACATGGAGCCATGTGTTAGGTGCACCCAACTATGTGATCAGTAAGATAATTGTCTATATGACTAACTGTCAATGTCCTACCTAATAATAATAGGGAAATAACTGCCTAGTGGTGCAATAAAAAAAATAAATAAATAAAAAATAAAATATCAAAAATAATATAATATTTTACTTATTAAAATATATAAAAAAAATTATTAATTTATTGTGGAGAAGTGGTTTGGAAATACTCTTCAGATCTTGGGAGACGCTAGTGATCCTCAGCTAATCACCTGAAAAGATACAAACACTCCGGTCGGGGGTGAGCACTCCGACGGACAAGTCAGTTCAGACACTCAGGATAGCTTGTTTACTAAGTTAAGTAAAGTGATTCTTACATACCTTTCTAAATCTGTGGTTCTTATATTTATACTTGCTTTTTGGGCCTCGTGGCCTGAGCCTACTATTATCCCATTCCCCTTTTATTTATTCGGAGCTACCGATCTCCGGCTATTCGGCCTTCCTAACGTATTCGGCATCCTAGTCACGCAATATGGAGCTGAATAATATCTGATTTCTGGGGTACGCACCTTCCGACTCTTCTATTTATTCGGCTCCCACAATTGCCCCCTAAGCACTTTACCAACGACAGTTGGCTGGAGTGCTTGGTTCTGAATTTCGAAAAGCCAGAGCCAAAATTCGGCGGTTGGCCTCATCCTCACGCGGATATCTAAGCGCACCCCTTTCGGTTGTCGTGTCGACTTCCCGCCCTCTTGTACGTGTCTATTTATTGCGATTAAAAATTTTGACGTCCTTTCGAGTATGTATTTTATGACGCTCGTCGCTGAATTGCCTTTTGAATCGTCCCTGCAACTTTCTTCTCCGATATCCTCTTCGTCCTTTGTAAGTTCTCTCCTTCCTTGGTATATTCTTATAAACTGTAGGGTATGGCAAAACATTTAAAAGATCTCCTCTCGTCAGATCGAACTGCTGGCTTTAAATGCCATTTCTCCATTCTTGATGATGTCCGTCTGTCGTTTATGGCAGACGACACTCTTGATATGGAGAGGGAGGACAAAACCTCGATTGTCTTTCCTCTTTTGTCAATCGCAGAGGGTGGAGTCCGTTTTTCCCTTCACCCGTTTCTTAGGGCTGTGCTTCGCCATTGGGGTTTAATCCATTCCCAATTCAATGTGAATTTCTTTAGAATTATAATGAGGGTTATAGCGCTCAACCGTCGCCTTAGAATTAACCTTGGCATTCCAGCCATCCGGCATTGCTATGCCTTGGCTAAGTCTTCTGGTTGGCACGGACATTTCTTCCTTAGGGCCAAGGATATCGACCATCAGCTAATTACTATGCTTTCCAGTTCTGGGAAACGAGTTGATGATGTTATGGTCATTGTCTAGGGTAACTGGGAATTTGGCGAAGGGGAGGATCACGTCAACCCTATTCCTAGAAGAAGAGGTGAGCCAGGTGGCCGATTGCCTTCTCGCTTTTATTATTTGTTCATTTTGTTGTAAAGCCTCTTCTTTGAAATGTTACGACTTGGCTTGTGCAGGGAACGATTTGAAAAAAGTCCTGTCTTCGACTGACGACGCCGTTCTTTCGGATATCAAAGTCGCGCTCAAGTATTTCGGCCGTCGAAGTCTTCAGAAACAAGGGAGAGCGGCCCACGTTCTGCTTCATTACGAGCCGACATATACGACCTTCTCGGTGGCAGAAAATATCCCTGTTCCGGAGGGTGAAGATTCTCTTATCCCTCTTATTTTGTCCGACTTCAAAAACTTGAGGCAGGTTGGTTTTGAAGGGTCTGATTCGGAGCGGGATGTAGCTAATGTTACCGAATCAGATCAGTACGAAACTGAGTCTGACGAGGTATTGAGTTCGGCAGATCCTCCATCCGCTTCGGGCCGAGGGGATCCTTCACTTAACGGCGTTTTTCACGGCTTAGAGGATTTTCCCGGGCAGGCCCCGAAGACATGGCCGAGTTAAGCCTGACAAAACTTACGAGGAAGGCGAATGCGGAAAGGTTGGCCGCGCGGCGAAGAGCGGAGGCCCTCCCGTCTGAAGTACCACCCGCCACCGAATCTCAACTCTCCCTGCCTGTTAGCGAATCAGAGTCCTTGCGCGTTATTGAGGTGAAGACGGCAAAAAATCGGAATGTCGAATCTACTTTGATCGTGCAAGACGGCCAAGAAGTTGAGGAAGAGACAGAGAAACGCCCTGCCGAATTTGAGGCAGGCTCAGAAGAACAAGGCGGCAAACGTCCTCGATTAGAGGGATCGAATGTGATCGTTCCTTTTGTCATTCAGCCGATGATAAAAAAACATGCTGGTTTCTTCTGATGCTTCGGCGCTTAAAGATCCAGAAGTCGCATGCAGCTTGGCTACGTCAGTGTCGTTGTCGTCTGAAAGGGAGGCTTTCCGGGTGGAACCAGATCTGAATGCAATAGCACTAGCCGCCCAATCAGCGCTTTTGGTACATATTCGGACTTTGCTTCACTTAATCCAAATACTATTAAAGTTATGATTTTAAATTCTTGTTTTGCAGATCGTCGGAAGGATAGCCGATATGGGCCGTTGCCATCGCGACGCCGTCGAACAAATTGGTTGTTTATGAAAGAAAGTTGAGGGCTAGAGGAGAAGGGCCGAGGTCGAAGCTTTGAGAGCGAACAAGGAAGCCTCAAGGGCCGAGGCCGAGGCCGAGGTAGAGAGGGCTCGTAGCGCGGATCAATTAAGATCAGATACCGAGAAGGCGGCGGACGAGAGCGAAGATGCGCTCAAATTGGCCCAGAAGGCGGTCTCCAAACTGGAGGCTGAGTTGGCTGAAATGAAGACGGCGAAGGAAATAGCCGACTCGGAGGCTTCCAAAGTATTCGAGGCCGGAAAAAATGCTGGACTCGCCGAGTATTTGGACCAAGTCCCCAAGTTGAAAATCGGAGATTCAAACATGGCTGGCACAAAGCCCTTGCTGCTGCTAAAGTTTCATTGATTATGCCAATACCATATGAGCAAGTGGATGTTGAGCCATTGGAGTCTGATTCCGATGACTAATCTTGGCGACCGACATAATTTTTAGGATGTCGAATGTATTTTTACAGTTTTTAGTTTGGTATTTTTCATGTGTTGCTACAGTCATAGCCGTTTGCTAGGCATTTTCATGCGGGCTTGTAGATTTTTGTTTAGTAATTGCGTATATAAAATTTCATGAGTTGTACTCAACTTGCTAAGGAAAATGTTGTTGATGAATGATATTGCTTTCGGTTATGGTTAGATCGGCTGCTTAGCTTAGGTATTTGGCCGACCAGATTAGTAAATCTGCTCTTGCCTTAGCCAGGGCGCGAGCTTGCGAAGCCGAATGGGCCTAACTCGTGGGCTGGCTGAGACACAGACTGATCGGCGCTTGTGCTTGAAAACATGCCCGATTAGATTAGTAAATCTGCCCTTGGCCAGGGCGCGAGCTTCCGAAGCCGAATGAGCCTAACTCGTGATGGCCGACCAGATTAGTAAATCTGCCCTTGCCTTGGCCAGGGTGTGAGCTTAGGAAGCCGAATGGGCCTAACTCATGGGCTGGCTGAGGCATAGACTGATCGGCGCTTGCGCTTGAAAACATGGCCGACCAGATTAGTAAATCTGCCCTTAGCCAAGGCGCGAGCTTGCGAAGCCGAATGGGCCTAACTCGTGGGCTGGCTGAGGCACAGATTGATCGGCGTTTGCGCTTGAAACATGGCCGACCATATTAGTAAAGCCGCCCTTACCTTAGCCAGGGCGCGAGCTTGGGAAGCCAAATGGGCCTAACTCGTGGGCTGGCTGAGGCACAGACTGATCGGCGCTTGCGCTTGAAAACATGGCCGACCAGATTAGTAAAGCCGCCCTTGCCTTAGCCAGGGTGCGAGCTTGGGAAGCCGAATGGGCCTAACTCGTGGGCTGGTTTAGGCCCAGATTGATCGGCGCTTGCACTTGAAAACATGGCCGACCATATTAGTAAAGCCGCCCTTGCCTTAGCCAGGGCGCGAGCTTGGGAAGCCGAATGGGCCTAACTCGTGGGCTGGCTGAGGCCTAGATTGATCGACGCTTGCGCTTGAAAATATGGCCGACCAGATTAGTAATCTTCCATTGGCCAGGGCGTGAGCTTGGAAAGCCGAATGGGCCTAACTCGTGGGCTGGCTGAGGTACAGGCTGATCGGCGCTTGCGCTTGAAAACATGGTCGGCCAGATTAGTAAATCCGCCCTTGCCTTAGCCAGGGCGCGTGCTTGCGAAGCCGAATGGACCTAACTCGTGGGCTGGCTGAGGCACAGGTTGAACGGCGCTTGCGCTTAAAAACATGGCCGACCTCATCCGTCTTTTGACGTTTGGGATTACTGACGTTGCCTCGGGAGAGCTGCATACATTATTTCCATTCAGAGGCCCTACTTATTTCCATTCAAGCAACTTGGGAAGGACGAAGATTAGCTGAATTAGACGCTGCAATGAGTCACAGTAGCGAGCCTATGCGTACGGAAAGAAGGACGTCCAAGGATCGAGAAACACAGCAGCCCCCTAGTCGTCGAAGCAAATCGCCCCGAAAGGACAAGCAACAGCGGGGAAATTCTCCGCGCCCGTGACCGAGAATCGAGCCCGATACGACGCCACGACCATTAATTTTTGCGGTTTTTGTGAGGAATAGACCAATGACGGAGGCGGATTCTATCATTAAAGACCCAGATGTGGCAGTCGAGTTCGCTCGACAGATCTTCTCGTCGGAAGTCCAACAATCGATGGTCGGACGTCAAGATTTCGAAGTATTTCGAGACAGCATACATGGGGTCGTGAAAGGACTATATACTGCTTACGAAGTCGGCATGCGTCTTCGGGAAGCGCGACGTGAGAGCGAGAAAAAGGACAAAAGGAATCGCAGTCTGGAGATTCTTGCGGAAAAGGCTGAGCGTAAGCTTCGGGAGCTGAAGAATGTTCAAATGAGCACGTCGGTAGCGGCCGGTCAATCTAAATTGGTCGTTGAGGAGAGAGTGACCCAACGGACCTCGGGTTATGAAAAGGGGTTTCAGGACGGCCTTAAGGTCGGGATAGAGAAGACCAAACGAGACCTTGCCGAGGAGGTCTGCCGATGTGAAAATCGTGGATTCAAGCACGGCTGGATCAAGGCCCTTCAAATCGAGAAAGCTCTCGAAGCCGTGGGCATTGATTTGGCTTCGCCCCTGTATCATCGTCATTACTTCCCCTATTCCGATTTCGAAATTGAGAAGAGTGACGATGAGAGTGCCGAATAAATAGACTTTGGAACGCGAGAACAGACTTCACGCCGAACAAATAGAATTTCTTTTATTTTCAACGTTCGTATTTGGTCTCGAAATGTTATGTGCTTAATTAAACGTATTATTTCAACTTACTGGCAAGTTTTGTGTTGCGTGGTGCAAATGTTTAAACATGCATTGACCGGCTCGAATTAAGAACAATTCTCAGTGAATATTTATTCGGCCAGTGGGGTGGTCCGAATGCATCTCACAAAGGCTCCGAATTCGGAGTCTTAATCGGCCTTAAGAGGCTTAATCGGCCCTAAGATGTCATTCGCCAAAAGGGGCTCCGAATCCGGAGCCTTAATCCGCCCTAAGGTGTCATGCACCAAAAGGGGCTCCGAATCCGGAGACTTTAATTTGGCCAATCGTGATATCCACGAAGGGCGCTCCGAATCCGGAGACTTAATAGGCCCTAAGGTGTCATGCACCAAAAGGGGCTTCGAATCCGGAGACTTAGTCTGCCCTAAGGTGTCATGCACCAAAAGGGGGCTCCGAGTCCGGAGACTTTAATTTTGGCCAATCGTGATATCCACGAAGGGCGCTTTGAATCCGGAGACTTAATCGGCCCTAAGGTGTCATGCACCAAAAGAGGGCTCCGAATCCAGAGACTTTAATTTTGGCCAATCGTGATATTCACGAAGGGCGCTCCGAATCCGGAAACTTAATCGGCCCTAAGGTGTCATGCACCAAAAGGGGGCTCCAAATCCGGAGACTTTAATTTTGGCCAATCGTGATATTCACGAATGGCGCTCCGAATCCAGAGACTTAATCGGCCCTAAGGTGTCATGCACCAAAAGGGGGCTCCGAATCCGAAGACTTTATTTTGGCCTTAGAAGGCTTAATCGGCCCTTAAAGGCTTGGGAGCGAGCTTGAGAAAACGAGAAGCTTTGTATTGTAACGGTGGAATATGTACAAGTATCAAGCCCACAAATCGGGTCAATGATAGAATTTACGTAAATGTGTTGAATTCCAAGGCCCTGGCAGGCTTCTTCCTGACATGTCTGAGAACCGGTATGCCCCTGTTCCTGCGATGGATTCTATCTGATAGGGGCCGTCCCAGTTTGGACCCAATTTTCCATCGGCCGGTCTCCGGTCGGCTGGAAGTACCTTCTTTAGGACCAACTCTCCTGGCGTGTATCGGCGCAACTGAACTCGCTAATTATACGACTTGGCGAGCTGCTGCTGATACCGTGCCATGGATGCCAGGGCGCGGTCTCTTCGTTCTTCGATTAGAATCAGATCCAGGGCAAGCATTATGTCGTTTCGGCCCGTATCAAAAAGTTGCGATTTCAGAGTTGGGATGCCGATTTCTAGGGGTAAGATTGCCTGGGTTCCAAAGCATAGAACAAACGGCATTTCTCCAATGGATCTCCTCGGCGTAGTACAATAAGCCCACAATACACTCGGCAATTCTCCAACCCATTTGCCTTTAGCTTTTTCCAGCCTCTTTTTGATGCCGTCCAAGATGGATTTGTTAGAGGCTTTGGCTTGACCATTGCTTTGGGGGTAGGCCGGTGTAGAGAAGTAAGGCCGAATGCCATATTTGCTGCATAACTCTCGATATACGCCACAATCGAACTGGGTGCCATTGTCTGAGATGAGAGCTCTCAGAATGCCGAACCGTGTCATGATGTTTCTCCATACAAAGCGTTTAATGTTGGCATCTTGTATATGTGTTAAAGCCTCCGCTTCGACCCATTTTGTGAAGTAATCTGTCACAGCGATTAAGAATCGCTTGTTCCCTGGGGCCCTCGGCAATGGTCCCACGATATCAAGTCCCCACTGAGCAAACGGCCAGGGGCTGGTGATAGAGTTTAACCCTTCGGTAGGCAGATGGGTTAATGGGGAGAACTTTTGGCACTGTTCGTATTTTTTTACATAACTCTCCGCGTCAGCTCTCATTGTCGGCCAATAATACCCCTGTGTTATAGCTCGATGGGCCAGGGAGCGTCCGCCAGAATGGGCACCACAACTGCCCTCATGTATCTCTGTCAGAAGCTCATCCACTTTGTCGGGGTGCACGTATTCCAAATATGGACCAGAGAGGGATTTTTTTATAAAGTCCTCCTTGCGGATCCAAATAGTATCGCAGGGCTTTATTCCGCAACTTGTGTGCTTCTTTTTTGTCCTCTGGGAGTTGTTCAGAAGAGAGGAATGCAGCAATGGGGTCCATCCAGCTTGGTGCGGATTCTATAACGTTGACATGGATTTCCTCCGAAGGGCCAATACTCAACTCCGGGATGAAGCCTACTTCGATAGTCCGTTTGATCTCATAATTGATGGCGGAGGCTAGGCACGCCAAGGCATCCGCGTGCGTGTTCTGGTCGCGTGTTATTTGGTTCAGTTCGTGATGATCAAATTTTGCCAGCAAAGAATTGGCCGTTTTCATGTAGGCCGCCATACGGTCGTTTCTTGCCGCGTACTCCCCCTTTAGCTGACTGATTACCAATTTTGAATCACAAAACACAAGCAGACGCCGAGCGCCGAGAAGGTGCGCATTCCGCAGACCGGCTAGAAGGGCTTCGTATTTGGCTTCGTTATTTGATGCTTCGAAGCCAAGCTTGACGGCCTGCTCAATTACTGCGCCGTCTGGACACATGATTACAACTCCGGCGCCGCTGCCCCTTTGGTTAGACGATCCATCACAGTATAATTGCCAAATATCCCCGACATAAATTCTCCAGTTCGACTTTGGTCGAACTTCAGCCTTTGGTCGAACTTCGTCAGGTTTGAGGTTGGCAAGCTCGCCGGTGAATTCGGCAACAAAGTCGACCAACACCTACCCCTTGATTGCGGTTTTAGGTAAAAACTGAATGTCGTATTGGCCGAGTTCAAGAGCCCATTTTGAAACACGTCCTGATGCTTCTGCACTCCGTAGTACTGATCGGAGGAGATAATCTGTTAGCACCCCAATGCTATGTCCTTGGAAGTAATGCATCAGTTTTCTTGCCGCCGTGACTAGGGCTAAGATGAGTTTTTCCAGTGGAAGGTAGCGTGTTTCGGTCAACCATTACCTTGCTCACATAATACACTGGTCGTTGCTCCCTCTCCTCCTCTTTTAGCAGTACGGCGCTGACGGCCCTATCGAAAACAGCCAGATATAGAATGAGCGGGTCACCAGCGGTGGGTGTTATCAAGAGAGGTACTGAGCGGAGGTAGGTCTTGAGTCCGTTGAAAGCTGTTTCGCATTCGGCGGACCATTCAAAAGCCTTACCCTGCCGTAGTGTTTGAAAAAATTGTCGGCAGCGATCTGTAGACCGGCTGATGAACCTGTTGAGTACAGTGGCCATCCCCATCAACTTTTGGACTTCTTTTTTGAATGGGGGGAGTCGAGTTCCAAGATTGCTGTGACTTGCCTCGGGTTGGTTTCGATTCCTCGGTGATTGACGATGTAACCCAGGAATTTGCCAGAGCCGATTTCGAACGCACACTTGGAAGCGTTCAGTTTCATTCTGTATTTGCGTAAGATGCTGAATGTCTTTTCTAGATCGACTATATGATTCTGTTCTTCTTGGACTTGACCACCATATCGCCGATGTATACTTCCATAGTGTGGCCGAGTTGCTCTTTGAACATGGCGGTGACCAGTCTTTGGTAGGTTATCCCTGCATTCTTCAGCCCAAAAGGCATGACTTTGTAGCAGTAGGTTCCTCTTGGGGTGAGGAATGTAGTTTTGTCCTGGTTATCTGGATGCATGGCGATTTGATGGTAGCCTCTATAAGCATTGAGGAAGCTCATGCGTTGATGGCGTGCCGTCGCATCGACAAGCTGGTCGATTCTAGGTAGAGGAAAACAGTCTTTGGGGCAAGCTTTGTTCAGATCCGTGAAATCGACGAACACTCACCAAGTCCCATTTTTTTTCTTCGCCACCACTGTATTGAAGAGCCACGTAAGGTAAGTGACTTCTCTAATTGCCCCGGCGTCAAGCAGTCTGTCTACCTCCTCAACAACGGCGGCAGTGTGCTCCGCGGCTGACAGCCGGCCTTTTTGAATGGTCGGCTTACATTTGGGATCGACGTTCAGATGGTGCTGTGAAACTGGCGGGTCTATTCCTGGCATTTCGTACGGAGTCCACGCAAAGACGTTGAGGTTGTTGAGCAAGAAAGAGATCAGCTGCTGCCTATCGGCCTGATTCAGAGAAGCGCCGATCATGAAGAACTTTTCTGAGTTTTCATGGATGTCAACTTGGTCTAAACCTTCCGTGGCCTTCTCATTTGGATGTCGCCCAACGTCATAAAGGATCTCCCAATTCGGCACCTCAATGGAGTTTACTTGCAGTTCCTTTGGCGTTTTGGCCGCAAGGAGATAACATGCTTGTGTCGATTTTTGGGAGCCGCAGATTTGCTCAATGCCGTGTTCTGTTGGGAAACATAGCAGTTGATGATAGGTGCTTGGGACGGCCTGCAAGGAATGCAACCACGATCGCCCCATGATGAGATTGTATGGCGACGGCAGCCTGACGACCAAGAATTCCACATCCACCATTCTGGAACCTGCTCGGACGGGTAAGCTGATCTTTCCCAATGGGTACTCTGGATTGGCATTGAAGCCGAATAGTGGATAAGGAGCTGGACTCAGGTCTGACTCGTCGAATTCGAGTTTGATGAAGGTTTTATAATACATAACCTCCAAAGTACTGCCCTGGTCGATAAGAACGCGTTCGACGGTGAACCGGTTTACGCGTAGCTCAACAACCAATGGATCGATGTGAAGGAGTGTTAAGCCGATCAAATCAGAGTCGTCAAAGGTGATACTTGGCGTTTCTCGGGGCCGCTTTGCTGGCGTGAGTTGCTGTTGGGGGCCTGGATGTAATTGGATCGCTTGTACAGCCGGGGCTACTGGCAGGCTGTATATCATGTGGACAGTGTCAAGCGGAAATGCATCCTTCGGAAGGGCAAGTGCTTTGATCGCACTCCTCCGGACGCATTGTTGAAGACGTTCGTCCTTTGCCAACTCCTCAAGATGATCTGCTGAGGCATAGCGGCCATCAGTTTCTTGCTGTCGGGCTCGAGATCGTCGATCATCTGCCCTCGGGGGTCGCTCAGAAGCCTGGCGCACTGTTTGTTTGGATTTTGTTATTTCTGAGGCCAGATCGCGACGAAGGCGTTCGTTCTCAGTAATGATGTTGTCCAACCTCTGTTTGGTTTGCCTAGCTTGTGTCATGGTCGCTTGTATTGTCTTTTGCGTCGGGTTTGAAGATGAGCAGAGGTCGAAGGCAAGTCTTGCTACGATGGTTTTTGGTCCAAGCGAGTTTGCTAGAGTGAGGTCATCTCTCTGTGTGGTCTCGTCAGTGGCTATCAGAGGATCTTCAGTCACGCCTACCATGGATGCATTTGAGTATTCCCACAGACGGCGCCAATTGTGGAGAAGTGATTTGGAAATACTCTTCAGATCTTGGGAGACGCTAGTGATCCTCAGCTAGTCACCTGAAAAGATACAAACACTCCGGTCGGGGATGCCGGAATTAGCACTCCGACGGACAAGTCAATTCAGACACTTAGGATAGCTTGTTTACTAAGTTAAGTGAAGTGATTCTTACATATCTTTCTAAATTTGTGGTTCTTATATTTATACTTGCTTTTTGGGCCTCGGGGCCTGAGCCTACTTCTATCCCATTCCCTTTTATTTATTCGGAGCTACCGATCTCCGGCTATTCGGCCTTCCTAATGTATTCGGCATCCTAGTCACGCAATATGGAGCCGAATAATATCTGATATCTGGGGTACGCACCTTCCAACTCTTCTATTTATTCGGCTTCCACATTTATAATTTTTTTACTACTTAACTGTGCAGTTATTTTCCCAACAATAACCACTCCCACAGCAAAATTTATTTATTTAAATTTTTTTTTTCACTCCCACAACAAAAGCTTTATCCCCGCAACTAATAATGTAATCCTCGATCATAGTTTTGATTCTATGTTTAAGTAAAATATCTTAGTTTTGATTAGGGTAAATTATAAATATAAGTTTGATTAAAATACGCGCTCTTTATAATTCTGAAAATTATATTTTTAGCCCTTGAAATATCTAATTTCATAAAAAATCGTCATTTTTATTAATAAGTCATCAAATTAGATAACAGTTTTTAATGATTTTAGAAATATGTTTCAATTAATAATTTAAGTAATTTTATTATTATATATGAGAGCAATCATGAAATTTACTTTTTTTAGTTAATTCCGTTAAATAAAAAATTCTAACAAAAGAGTATTTGTAATTTTTCAAATCATAGAAAATAATTTATACTTTAAGCAAATTTTAAATAGTGTACTTATAATTCATCCTTTTGATTATTTATACATTTTTTTTTTTTTTCATTTTCTCGAGATTGTGGGACTAGTGTAATGCTCTTGGGTCCAATCGCAAAGTTCCATTACTTAGTTCAACGCTTTGGCTAAACATAGAATAATGTTTGAGAGCCACAATTTGTGTGGCTCAAATGGCTCAAAATTGTCAAAATGACGTCGTTTTGGCATGTTTTGTGCTCAAAACGACGTCGTTTTGGCAGTTTTGAGCCATTTGAGTCACAAAAATTGTGGCCCTCTACCATTGCCCCTAAACATATCATGGCCTAGGTAACACATGAAAAATTATTTGACATTCTTGAGGCAACACGCGTTTGTATTCTTTACTAATCATTATATATTATGTTCTTTATTATTTTTTAATCATTTAATACAAAATTATAGATCTCATATTCTCCACTAATCAAAACACTCCTAAAACACTATGTGGTCAGTTCACAGAACCACCAAATAACCCCCACACAGTTGATTTTAGCTTGAACAAAACACTCCTGAAACATTATTTTAGCTTGAAAAAGTTAAAAATAAAACTCATATTTAACAAAAAGTGGAACTAGACATCCTCCCTTTTTGTTTTTGGAAGTATGACTGCTTAAGTATGTGATTTTTAAATTTTAAATAAAATAACTTATAAATAATTGATAGTTATTAGATTATAAAGCATATAGTGCCCCTTTCCTAGCACCTATAAATATATATATGACTGGCTTGAATTTTTTTTTTTTCTTCTAAAATTCGTCTTTCAAAATATGGAACCGAACATTGTCTTTTTGAAGTATAACTGTTTTAGTATGTGATTTAAATTTTAAATTAAAAAAGTTACAAATAATTGCAGCCAAATGGGACCTAAGTCACTTTCCCAAAGGCAATCTTCATTATGGATTGGATGGCTTGCATGCATAGTAACTGGGCTGGGCTTATGGGCCTCGTGAAAATCCTAATTGTGGCTTAAGTGGGTCTTTGTATCTCCATATGGAAAGGGCTTTTGTTAAAGCCCTCTTAAGAGATTTTGGATTTTTAATTTTTAATTTTAAGTAGTACAAAAACATTTTTTTTTTCTTTTTTTTTAAGAGGTACAACAGAAATAAAAAACAAACTAAGCCCTCTCCCTGGAGAGGCCAATCATGTCTGTAACAAGGTAACATTGAATTTCCATTGGTGGTTCATTAACCACCAAAATATCTTCAGGTTGCTCCACTTCAAATTTGGCCAAAGCATCCGCACACAAATTCCCCTCTTTATAGATGTGGTGGATGGTGCATTCACATCCTCTCAAAATTATTTTTGCATCCTCCAACAGCCCCTTATAAGGGAATTTGTCATTTGTGGCATCCTCCATCAGCTGCACTACTTGCTTAGCATCAGTCTCAATGATCACCAAGCTTGTTCCACTGTCCAGCCTTCCATAGTGGCCACACACCCAAGCACCGAATTTCATCTCTGAAAACTCCTCCAAAGCCTCCTCCACCTCCCAATTTCCTACTGCCATCAACATTTATTTTGATTTTTCCTGCAGGTGGTAACATCCACTGTATCAGTCTAAAAGAAGGCCTGGAAATAATAATGGACAGATTAAAAGCCAAATCAATATCTCTAGAGTAATCAAGAATAAATTTAACACTATCCATGTCATTATACAACTTTTTTTCAAAAATAAAAACATTTCTATTTTTCCAAATTTTCCATAAAGTGATAATGAAGACAGAAGACCAAGTAGCCTGCTCATTAAAATGTTTTTTTATTTTTTGGAATTAGACAAAAGCCAATCATTCCAAGATAAGCTAAACATATATCTGCACCAGGTTCGACCACATAAAGCCAGCCATTCTTCTTTGGCTTTGAAACAATGTCTGAATAAGTGATCCATGTCTTCTACCCCCCAGCAACTAGGGCATGTAGGAACAAAGGTTAAACCTCTCCTCAATCTCATTAGGTTAGTTAGCAGCTTCCCATGTAAAAGAAGCCACAAAAACCCTTTAAGTTTTTGAGGCAACCTTACTTTCCAAATCCAGCTCCTGTTATCTTCACAACTATGATGGCCAATGATAACTTCATAGGCAGAGGCAGTTGAAAATCCTCCACATTGAGTGCTATTCCAGAAATTTGATGCTATCTTCACAATTGTGATGCTATTGATAGATTTAATAGAAATTTCTTGTGGAGTGATACCCTTGAGAGGAAAAAAGTCCACTTAGTGAAGTGGGATACTGTTTGCACTATGAAAAAACATGGTGGACTTGGCTTAAAGAAGGCTAGAGATCAAAATCTGGCTTTACTTTCTAAACTTGGTTGGAAACTTTTAAATAATGAGGAAGGATTGTGGCTTGATGTGTTGAGAAGCAAGTATTTGAATAGAACAACCTTCTATAATTGGCCTAAAAAGAAGCTTGCTTCCCATGTGTGGAGAGGCATTCTCCAAACTAGACATATTCTTAGAAAATGGGTGAAATGGAAAGTTGGTTGTGGTGACTTGGTAGATATATGGAAGGATTGGTGTTGTAGTGATAAATCCTTTGAGGAGTTAATGACTAATGACCACCAATCCAACCATACGTCTGCTGATGCTTTTGGTACTATGAGTGCTTTCTTGAATGATCATGGAGGTTGGAATATGGAACTTGTGTCCACTGTCCTACCTGCTCGTATTACTACTATCATTCTGGCAACACCTCCTCCTCCTCTTTCTTCTATTGTCACAGATAGTTTTAACTGGAGTACAAAAACATTATATAGATTAGAAAAATACTAAAAATTCACCATTTAAATCTCACAGTTGACCCGTAATGACATGACAAGAGTTTTGGTTCTTACATAATTGAGTGTATGATAAATTAAATGTTGACACATAACATGTTATATCATTGTAGATATAATTATGTGTCTTAATTTTTTTCATATTTTAAACTTCATACTCTGAGTGAATGTGATATGTTATATAATGGATATACTATAATAGTGTATTTTTTTTTTTTTTTTTCTTACAAGCATGTGGAATTCACTTTTATAGGTATATCATATATACTTCTATAATATTTTATATCACGGATACACTACAATAGTATTTTTGTTTGTTTTTTTTTTTTTTTTTTTCTTTTCTTTCTTATAAGCATGTGAAATTCACTTTTATGGGTCCATATAACTAGGATGATGTACCCATTATCATCTCTCTCTATTTGCTAAACACCACCACTCATTATCATTTAGCAACTTTACCTATAGTTATTCATCATGCCAAATATAGTACAAGGAATAATATTGCTAACTTATAACAATCAATGGTGAAGAGATAATTTTGAGAATTCTTGAAACTTTTTACCAATGGCAAAACTTTTATCTAAACATTGAAAAGGTTCCCACATGTTTAAGTGGATTATTAAAATAATAAAAAAAAATCATCTATTTGGCTAATAGCAAAACTTTTACCTAAACATTGAAAAAGTTCCCACATGTTTAGTGCACTTATTTTTTTTATCAAATTTATATGGATATTTTAGTCTAATAGGACCCAAAATTAAAAGTTTTTTGAAATTGTTTTAAAAATATGTTCATGAAGAATGAAAAAAAGGTCAACAAAACAATTGCTAAAAAATATTTTTCAAACCAGCCCTCAAAATTCATGCAACTATAAAGAATTTGTGGTGATCCTAATGAAAATTTGTATTGTTCTACTTTTTTTGTTTTTGTTTTTTTTTTTTTTAGGTCCATACTATATGGTTGGAGTGTAGATTAGGAATTTTGAATCATCACAACTTCTTTTTGGTGAATATGCAAATGGTTGGAAATTTTTGGAATTTTGTAACTTCATTGAATCAAATGTACAATCTACCAATTAGAATCTATGGAAAGTAGTTCTCCACAAGCCCAAAGAAAGAGCAAAAAAAACTCATATGACTCAACAAAAATTTCTCCAACTTGAATCATATGTAGAGTCCCTTAGGGTTGAAAGTCGAAAGTAAAACAAAAGAGGATATATTAATTTTATAGAGTTAAATGTTTAAATCTTGCAATATATTTATAATTTGTATTTACATATTTATATATGTTAATGTATCTAATTATACACAACATATAAAGTTGATATGACAAGACAGTGTAATATAGGTATGTGCGCAAAATGATCTATCATCTATCAGAGTAGAAATATTTCTCTAACATCATGAAATGAAGTGAAATGGAAAAAGCGAGCTAATCCTACATAATGTAATCTTATCCCAATCCTTGTTGGTTGGCGTGTTGCTTGGAAAATAAAATAAAGTTCATGACATGATTTCACCCATAAATGATTGAAATACTAAATATATAGAAATAGAACCAAAAAAAAAAAAAAATGCACTATACAAATGATATTCATATTGGATATGATTATGAAATAGATTATATTTAAAATAAATTTCAGTCACATAATATACTTTTTGTATTATAATTATGTGAACTTATAATTTTTGCATAAATAAAAATATGATAAAATATCAAATCAGTAGTATTTTAATAAAAAAACTAAATCAGTGATAAATTTTATAAATATTAACAATTAAAATTCTATTTTTTTTTATAAATTTATAATTATTTTTAAAAAATTCCACTAAGTTATAATTTATCCTACAAATATCATGGAAAGTGACTTCCAATAAAATCTTACATTACACCTATTGGAATATTTCCCATCTGAAAAGAAAGAGACCCCTCATATGCTTGTATTACTTCCATAAGAATCTTCAATCATTCTTTTTTTTTTTTCTTTTTTTTCCATTCACTACACTTTTACCGACTAAAAATGGCAAAAGTTTATTTTTAATCGGCAAAAGTTTTCTGTGATTAATTTTTTTAGTCACCACTTTGGTCGCCAATACAGGGTCGGAAAAAGTAATTAGCGACTAAAAATTTTTTTAGTCGGGAAAAAGGTTCTATTTGCCAACTAAATTTTTGATTGCTGAATATATAATTACCGTGACTAAACCATTTTGTAACCCAAACACTTTAATCGCCAAAAGAGATATTTTCCCGACTAAATATGTTTGTCGCCAATTGTCACATTTCCCGACCAAAAATGATAGTCGCCAAAAGTAATGTTTAGTCGGCAATAGAACTATTCGCGACCAAACACTTTGGTTGTCAAAATTAATAATTTTACTGACTAATTATTTAGTCGCTAAATGTACCCTTTCGCCTACCAACATTTTAGTTGCCAAATGTGAGTGGTCAAACACCAACTAACAACTTTAGTTGGCAAAAGTATTAGTTATTTTTCCCGACTAAACACTTGATCGCCAAAAGAGAAAAAACCAAACTAAACCATGGTCGCTAATGCAATTCTTTTTGTTTATCCAAATAAAATATTAAAATAATTCCATTTGACCTGTATAATATAATAATAATCCATCCAAACCATTCAATATAACCTGTAATTTGCAAGAAGCATTCAAAACAACAAAATCAACTGAATCATAAATATCCAACAAAATACATAAATCATCTAATTCTTAACATGTTTAATTAAAGTCATCAACTATTTTAATCCAAAGTAATCTATATAATCATCCAATTCCAAATGTGAGTGGTCAAACACCGACTAATTAAAGTTTTCATCCAAAGTAATTCTAAATTACATAATCGTCCAATCCAAAATGTCATGTAATTTATATAATCATCCAATTCACATCAATCTAGCATAAAAAATTAAAGGGCAAATTACATTGACACCCCTTGAGATTTATGTTTATTACAGTTCCCCCCTCACCTTTTGAAAATTATATCCCCCCTCCCTGAGGGTTAAAGCTTCATTATAGATTACTCCTTCCAGCAATTTAATTTTTTTTAAATACTAATTTTGCCCTCACTGTGTAAATTACATTGACACCCCTTACATTTTAGAAATTACGATCCCCTCCCCAAGGTTTAAAGTAGCAGTACCAATTGCCCCTTTAATTAGTATTAGTTGAAAAAAAAATTCATTGAAAAAAAATTAATTGAAAAAAATTTTTGTTAGTCAAATTTTTAAATTTCTATTTAAAAACCAACGTAAACTCTTTTTTTGAATTTACATTTTTTCCTCAAATTTACAAACTAAGACAACCATTTATAAACCAAAAATATTATCAAACAAGTTTTTATGATAGTTTTTTAAATTTTTGTAAATATAAATTGAAAACTGAAAACAAAATGGTTATCAAATAGGTCTCAGATAGTAAAAATGTCGTAAAATTAAGAAATAATTAAATAAGTTACCAACGTAAAAAATGACTTATCAAAAGATTCTTAGGCTATGTATGGTCTGATTTTTAGAATTTTTTTTAAAAAATTAAAAATTAATTTGGTTAAGAAATAAAAAATAAAAAATAATTATCATTTTTATATAATTTTTTTCTTTCGAGTGTAATAAACATAAATCTCAAGGGGTGTCAGTGTAATTTTTATATTACGTTGGTTTTTAAATAGAAATTTAAAAATTTGACTAACAAAAAAAAATTTCAATTAATTTTTTTTCCAATGAATTTTTTTTTCAGCTAATACTAACCAAGGGGGCAATTGGTAATGCTACTTTAAACCTTGGGGAGGGGATTGTAATTTTTAAAATGTGAGGGGTATCAATGTAATTTACCGAGTGAAGGCAAAATTAGTATTTAAAAAAATTAAATTGCTGGAGGGAGCAATCTGTAATGAAACTTTAAATCTTAGGGAAGGGAATGTAATTTCCAAAAGGTAAGGGGGGAACCGTAATAAACATAAATCTCAGGGAGTGTTGATGTAATTTACCCAAAAATAAAATATAACAAGTACTTGTTATTATATTTTAAATTTTTATCCATACGCATCTATCAAAAAAATATAACTAGTAGTCTACCCAAATATTTTCCACACACATCTATTCAAAAAATGTAACAAGTGTCTACTAGTCCTGTACAATTCAGTTTCGTACACGAGTTCATCCATCTGTACAAAAATAATAATAATAATAATGTCATGTAATTTTTTTATGAAAATATTTACACGTCATATGATTGTAAAATTGGACAAAAAAATAAAAAGGTCCATGGAAAGTAAAGGTAACATGAACAAATTAAAAGACTATCACTACCATTTTGTAAATAAAACAACAAAATTCATATGTATATGTCCAATCAACATTATAATTCTATCAATATCAATGCACCACACTTAGAAACATTCCACTGGTAATCCCACGGATTAAATGGTATAAAAAAAATGAAATAAGCTTCACATTGATTTAGTACTCACACTAATCCAAAAAGCTTTATCTGTACACTTACTACAACCAACAAAAAATTCTCCATATTTAAAAGAAAACTTCCCATGGTGGATATAATAATTCTAACAATTGAAACATCATCTCTATCACAAAGCTTATCCAATAAATATACACAATTTAAAATTTTCATCTAATTACCCAAAGGTTCACAAGTCAGAGACTTCCATAGTCATCCTTTGCGTGAAACATTCACTAAAACAAGATCACATAATATATATACATATATTTAAAGTGTATATTTATTTATATGTATAGCGAAATGATCATTGATCTTTGTTCAGTACATGAGTCCAAACACATGGAGATGTCTACTAAAACAATATGGTCGTGTCTAATTACACAAAGCCTAGTCAAGATCTCATAATGTATATACATATAGTTTCTCAATCAATGCTTGCATTTGGGTTTTATACCTCATATTGCAATAACTGGACAACATAAGTGAATTTTTGATCTAGCAAGTTAGTTACTATAACCTGCAGGTTACAGGACACTTGAAATGCTATTAAAACAACATTAATGAAGGAACTCCAAGCGGATGATATAACCAGAGTAGTTCTGGCAACTAGCGGTCTCACCTATGGACAACCACAAATCTCTTGAAAATTCTCAAGGCTCAGTCCTAATTGATGGAGGCATCAAGTCATATACAAGCGAGAGGAACTTTAGTGGGTGTGCGTCTTGGTGACTAACCTAGTAGACTTCCACCTCAAAAAGGGCAATATTGGGACAAACATCTATAGTGAAAGTAAGCATTTATTAAGTGCTGCTTACTCTCACAAGTTTGTTTAATCTAGACCGAGGTGACCGTGATGATCTTGGAGCTGTTTGAGGGCTATTTCTAATTTTCACCCCCAAACGATTTGTCTTCACCTTTTTTTCTCACATTTTTTTTGTCTAAATCTCTAACTGTGCGTTCTATCGATGTGCCGCTTGCTCTCATAAGTTTGTTTAATCTAGGCCGAGGTGACTGTGATTATCTCAAGGTTGTTTGGGGGTTGTTTCCAATTTTTGCCCACAAACAGCCCATTTTTGCCTTTTTTTCCTCACATTTTTTTTGTCTAAATCTCTAACCGTGCGTTTTATCAACGCGCCGCTTGCTCTCATAAGTTTGTTTAATCTAGGCCGAGGTGACCGTGATGATCTAGGGACATTTTTAGGGATGTTTCTAATTTTCGCCCCTAAACAGCCCGTTTTCGCCT
Source organism: Camellia sinensis (assembly GCF_055761805.1). NCBI lineage: Eukaryota > Viridiplantae > Streptophyta > Magnoliopsida > Ericales > Theaceae > Camellia > Camellia sinensis. Next base: position 15,922,505 of record NC_138965.1, read on the forward strand.
TTTTCTCACATATTTTTTTTCCCTTCTAAATCTCTAACCATGCGTCCTGTTGACGCGTCACTTGCTCTCACAAGTTTGTTTATGATCTCAGGGCTGTTTAGATAATGCTAAGAGCTTCATAATCTTGTTTTCTACTTTGATTGTTTGGTTGGGACCAAAATAATTGATGACAACATATTGTGGAGATGTTGAATCTTTTATTCCCCAACAATGTTAACTCTTGGAGAAGTTTAGAATTTTGTGAGTTAATCTACCCAAACTTCTACAAGTAAACTTCAAGAATGGAAACAAACCACAAACAACATTCTGTGTAACTAAGGCCTCGTTTGGGAACAAGCTATTTGAGTAACTTTTTGACTTTTTACGAAAGATGGGCATAAAAGTAGAGTGATGTGACAACTTATAATGATTTTTTGGTTGAAACTGAAGGTTTCCAAACGAGGCCTAAGTTCTATTTGAGTAATAAAAAATGTTACAGCCATTTCAAGGATAAAGCATTTTAAAGTTTATAATTTATAATACAACTACTCGAGAAAATAAGTTCAAGTCGTCTAGCCACAAACAATATATAAACCATTGACCAAATGAAATGAAGCCAAGAGTTAGTGACATAGGACACTAAATATGCCATAGGTCCCAATAAAACAATAAACTTATAGAATGAATATGAACTACCTGAGAAATGGAAAAGTGACATGAGGCAGCATGTTCAGCAGCTTCTCGAAGAGAAGGACTTGTTACAACCAGTAGAATAGAAACAGAATTGTATCCAGCTACTTCTTGGACAAAGTAATTGTTATAACTAACACATGGCGAGTTGTTTCTAGGCTGCACTAGTTAAAATCTATCAGCCTAATAACAATCAAATTGGCAACAAAAGTATTAAACTAGTTCAAAAGCACAAAAAGATCTTTTGTTTCTTATGGAAGAAGGCCTTCTTCCAGTGGTTTCCACGTGTAGGTTATATCCATCGAACCAACTGATTTGTTCTCATGGATACCAGCAATCCTTCTCTAATATAGGAAACTCTTTTTTAAGAACATATAATGCAAACAAGGCAGAGACATATGGAATTTCCTTGTTATATAAAAAAATAAAATAAAAATAAACAACGACGGCCCACATAAACCAAACAAGGCGGGAAAAAAGACAAATAGATTATCACTGATCTATTCACCACCTTAATCAATCCTGCAATCATCGCAATTTTGTTAGTAGCTCTGCCCATGGCCTTTAAAACAATTTCATTGGATCGTTTCTCCTACAATAATTGTGCCAAAATACATAAAAGGTAAAATAGAGTACAAATAACGATGATGCACAAGAAGTAATATTGTTTTGTAACATTTAAAACAATTTTATCGATAATTTCTAGCATGGAGAACAATGACCCCCCCCTTCCCCCTCTCTGTCTCTTTTGACTGTGCAAAACAACAAACACTACAAAAAAATTGACCTTTTGCGACGGTAAAATACAGTCGCTAATACTCCTACTGTCGTCGCTAATACTTTTTGCGACGGCAAAATAACTTTTTGCGACGGCAAGAGGGGGGTCACAACTGCAGGGGTTGCAAAACAGTTTTTGCGACGGTAAGTGCCGTCGCTAATGTTTTGCGACGGCATTTTTACCTTTTTGCGACGGTACCTTGCAGTCGCTAATAACGTTTGAAATTTCTTGACTTTTTTGCGACGGCCCTATTTTACCGTCGCTAAAAACGTTATTTGAGACGGCAAAACACACCGTCGCCAATAGTCTTTTTTTAAAAAAAAAACACTGTTTTTTGCGACGGGTGGTGCCGTCGCAAAAAGTATAAAAAAATGAAATTTTCTATTTTTTGCGACAGTGTAATGCCGTCGCAAAAAATATTAAAAAATAATAAAATTTCTATTTTTTGCGACATATAATATCGTCGCAAAAAGTAAACCCTGTAACAAAATTAATAAAAATATTAAAATTTTCTATTTTTTTCGACGGTGGTGCCGTCTCTCTCTCTAAGAGCTAATTATTTACATTCCATTCACAAAAACATCATAACAGAAAATAAAAATAAAAATTAATCAAACCATCAAATTCAATATTTTACAAAGAACAATTAAATTGTACATGTTCATAAAAACATATTTAAATTATAAAATTCACCCAAATCCTAAAAAAAATAAAATAATAAAATAAAATCTAAAAGAAACATATTTAATTGAATGTCAAACTCTCTAAGTGACTGAGAATCTACAGGAGGATTTGATTTTGATTTTGCTGTTGCTGTGAGATTAATCCTGGGGGATCCAACAGCTGAATCATCACCTCCAAAAGCCTAAATGAACAAAAAAACAAACATAATAATGAGGAAATAACAATGTCAGACCTGGTTAAATGTCTAAATAATAAAGAACAAATCACATTTTTTAAAGAAATAAACAAATGTTAAAAACAAATTATTACATTTTAAATAATTGTTGTTTCTATTCTTTGATCTGTGAAACTATTCAGCTAATCATTCAGCTCATATAATCTCTAAAGTGAGCACCAAATCCCTAGTCTTCCTCTTATTTAGTTTCTCAACCAAACCTGATCTTAAGGTACTGTTCTGAAGGCACTGTTCACAGCATCCCAAAGGACCCAAACAGTCCTTTCCTTCTTTGTTCAATTAATTCTCCAACCCTTGACCTTATGATATACTCTTAACCCCCACCCACCCCACCCCCCAACATCCCTTCAAATATATTTCTTAAGAAATCATCATTCTCTTATTTTCTTTTCTTCTTTTCTTATTTTTATTTTTATGTTTTCAATCTATGTAAAGGACGTCAAAAAAAGGTTTCTTAATTTAAAGAGAGAGTTTTTAACTTACAGATGAAAAGAGAATCTATTAACAACACAATCTGCTTAAAGGATTAAGACTTGCCTTAGAACAGAAAACCTCAATTCATATCCATTCAAAGCTTCATGGGTTTCAGATCACAAGTCTCAGAGAACATAAGGAAGTACAGAAATGAATCTAAAAAAGCAATCTGAGAACATTTCCTTGGGTGACTTTGTGTTTCATAGTTTTCAGTATTTTATAAACTAAAGTAACATTTATTCTCTATCTCACTGTGTATGTGTGACAAGCACATGTGGCTGGGCTATGTCCAAGTGAATCCAAAATGTTGCCCCCTTTATCCTTGATTAATGATTGGGTAATGAAATAAACATAGAATTTAACTTTTCATCATTTAATTTTTCTTCAGCTCTACCCAATTATTTATTACTTGTTCTGTTTGGACTCTTGAGGTTCCTCACTGAATAGGAGCACCATAAAATTTTTACTTCTTGAGGTTCCTCACTATAAAAGTATAGGTTATGGTTCAATTTGCACTAACTTCACAAAAGTGTCTTTCTGATTCTCTTTCAAGCCTCTTTCCAAATAAGACACTTTCGCATGTTCTACCATTGATTTCCATTTGTCTCCACTAACTTTTTCAACAACATCATATTTAACTAAAAAAAAAATAAAACTATAAACAGCATTATAAGCTGCACCAAACGACACATATATCTCATATAAAATGGGACTAGTGAGAAAATGGACACATGCACATGCCCCAAGACCCATGATGTATGAAATAGAAATAGAAATCACAAAGAAGGTATTTAAACAGCTGCACCTTTATTAAACAAAATAAAAAATCACATTAAGAGCAACTTACATCAAAAATGTTCTCATACTCCTCCAAAAGTGTTGTGATGATGGCTTGAGCATTATTAGCAGCATTTGCGACTGCAAGAAGCTGGGCAGAATTATCACCGTTGACATCAAAATCATCCTCCAATTCACATTCACCAGCTAAAAGAGGGCACAAGAGCAATGGTGCCATAGAAATTGAAGGTAGAGGCTAAGGATTTGGGTTTCAAATGTTAAGAATGATAGTAGAATTGAGATTTAAGGATGGTGTTCAAATTAGGGCTAGCAGGGTTGGTTTAGACGGGTTGAGGAGTGGCAAAAAATGTGGGGGAGGGACTGCTAAAAGTGAAAGTAAGTGCTAGGATTAGGGTTTCAAATGTTAGAGATAATGATAGAATTGAGATTAAGGTCGGTGTTCAAAGTAAAAGACAAATTTTTTAAATTTTGAGGTGACAGTTCAAAGAACATAACAGTCCAAGGTTTAAATATAGACAAGCATGTATTAACCAATTCAAAATACGTATCAATTATAACCGATACCATTGGTTCATAATGATACGACAGGTAGACTACTACAAAACACTTTCTTTTTTATTTTTGCAGTTAATGATATTTTAAAAAGGAAAAAAGTATAGTAAACTCCCTTTAACTATGGCATGTTTTTAAGTTACCAAATCTCTGAATTTCTAATAAGATGATCTCCTTTACCAAATACTGTTATAGTAAACTCCCTTCAACTTTCTTTTTTTAAGTTACCAATCCACTCAATACTGTTATATTGCAACTAATAAGAATTCTTCTTCTAATACAACTATTTAAAAATTTGATTCTAAAGAAATAATTTCTAATGTACCTTTCGGATATGGAGCGCTTCTCGAACTCTATCATTGTTATTCCAAAAATAGGAAAGTCTGTACGCATTGATCTACAATCAAGGATGGCAAACAAATAGTCATAAGATGATCTCCTTATCAAACCAAACTCGTGGGATCATTGGGATAAAATCAGTGCAATTTCAAATGCTATATTAGAGCATCCACAATGTTCAATGTCATTGTCAAATTTTAGCTATGCCATAATACAAAAATGTAAAAGTTTGGCAACCTTGCTCCAAACATGTGGCATGGTGAACATAAACAACAAACAAAGAAACACAATGAACAATTAGCCACTGCATATCAGCAGCAGCCAAAGAACCCCCCTCCAGAGTACTCCCAATGAACATAACCCCCCTCCATGCAAGTAATTAATCAGCAACCTCAAAAATCAGAACAGCTTCAGAACAGTAGCATCCCTCATTAACTCCATATCACAAAATCATCCAATTAGACAAATAAGCAGCCACTCACATAAATAGCCAACTAATGGTGCTAAGCAAACAACTAAACATAGCTTCTGTTAATGGACACCAACTAAACAATACTGATAGAGCATTCATCCTCCATTACTGAGAATCATCAAGCCACACAGTAGTATAGATCAACAAACAGCAATAATAAACAACACCAAGACAGAGCAGCAATAGTAGGTCTTATCAAAAGCAAAACAGAACAGCCCCATGCTACCATAGACTCCACCCATCTCAGCAACAATCCATAGCAGCAGCAACGGAGACTTGAACACCTCTATTTAAATGTTGTCACTAATAAATTTTTATTTATTGACAGATTACAAAAATATGTTCTATAAAGATGCTTTGAGATATATAAAATTATCAATAATTAAATAAAACTATGATCGTTTGTGAAGATCATGAAGATCATTGTTGAATGTTTTAAATGAATGTTTAAGCCTTGATGTTCTTTAATATATTCTTCCTATCTATTTGGGGTGCATAGGCACTAATTACATTAATTATACTTTCTCCATTACAAGTTTAATTAGCATTATTATGTCTCCTATTTTTGTTATCTGTTTAGTTTCTTGTAAACATGCTATATTAATTTTCCTTCTAATCATAGTATCTACTAATACCAGTCTTACTTGTTAGTGTACAAATATACCAAGTTGCCAATTTAAACCAACAACTCTGGTCTAACTTCTTTACCCACGGTCGTCTAGGAAAGTGCAGGGACCCTTCCCAATTTTTCATTACACCTTATTTAGCTATTTCTATTATTGGCGTAGGTGAAATTATTGTCGTCTTTTAGTTTTAGCTTCTCTTTGATTATCAATGAGAGCTTGGACATTGGAAATTATGCATGCAAACAAAAGGAATATATTTTTATGAAAAGTAAGAAATAATCTGAGAGCAGTCATTTTGTGCAAATTATTCCAAATGTTAGGTCTGTATGCATCCAATGTACCCCTACCAGATGCCATGGCCAGGACGATATCCAATGGGACTAAATTGAGTGCACCTTTTTATGAAAGGTAGGAATAACTTAGGCAGTTGAAGAATAAGATGGTTAAAATTAGTAGCTTACAATAGATAAAAATATCAGTACACATAAAAGAAAAGATAAAAAAGTTCATTTCATGGTATATCACACAATATTACGGATATGCTATTGAATATGTGATTATCATAACAGTGATGTTAACTGGATCAAAAATTGAAGGCAGGGGAGCCGTGCTTAGTGCATCTGCTTAGCTTACAATTAATCAAAACGTAAATGGCTATATTCAGAATTTTCTAAAAATCAAGAACAACAATTGAAATTATAATAACACCAGGAATTCAATGTTAGGTATGAGCTGACAAAAGCAAATTAGATGAAATAAAAGGAAAATTACCAAACCAAACATAAAGATCTTCTCTATCAATTACAGTGAAGTAAATGGAATTGAGATCTGAATCAGAAAAGGGGAATTGGGTCTCTTATAGCAGAGGGAGATTAGACTGACCATTTTGCGCCAAGGAGGCCTCTGTTGAAGAGTTGATTCAAAAGCGACATTTAAGCCTCAACCAAGACGATCGATAAAGCTTTGATTGATTGTTGATAGCAGATTGATCGATCAATCTCATAAAGCTAATGTGGGTTTTTCTTCTAGTTACAGATGCAAAGAGGCTGGTATGAGTAGCAGTAGGCAGATCTGTATGGGAAAAACAGATGAAGAAAAAAAAACAGATCATATATATATATATATATATATATGTAACAGATCAAAAACCCCCCTATATACACTCACAGATGTATATATATATATATATATATATGTATGTGTGTGTGTGTATGAAAACCCCCTATATCCGAAATCCTGACACACAGAGAGAGAGAGAGAGAGAGAGATACCCTTTGAAATCGGCGGTGAGGGAAGATCGCCGGTGAGGGAGGAGTGGCGGTGAGGGGCGAGCAACCGTCAACGTCGTTTGTGAGAGAGAGAGAGAGAGGGAGGCAGCAGCGGCGGTAAGGGAGGAGGATCGACAGTGAGGTACGAGCGACGGTGAGGGAGGATCGGGAGTGAGGGAGGATCGGCGGTGATGGATGATCGGCGCCGTCGTTGTGTGAAAGAGAAAGAGAGGAAGGCGAAACCCTAGATGGAGAGAGAGACAGAGAGCGAGCAGGAGGAGAGGAGACGGCTTGTTGTGTTTGTGTTGTGTGTGTTCTCAAACAAAACCCTACACACACCCACAAATATGTTATAGTTAATGAATTTTTTATCAAAATAAAAAATTATTAAAATAATTTTTATAGTTGATGAATTCTTTTTTTTCATTTGGTAAAGTTAAAAATTTATTTGTTTTATATTTATTTTAATGAATAAAAAATTATTATTTTTTTTATTTGGTAAAAGTAGGAATAATATTTTCCATTAAAATAAAGTTAATTTTTTGTGGTCAATGAAAAAGAGAGAAGATAGATGAGAGAAAAGATAAATGAATGAGAGACACAGAGAGAGAGTCAAATAGACAGAGAGAGAGAGAAGAGTGATGAATAAGAGAGAGAAGAAGATGAAAAAATGGGTGAAAAGATATAGACAAAGAGAGAGACAGAGAGAGAGAGAGAAAAAAAGAGCGAAAATAGATAAATAAGAGAGAGAGAGAGACAGACAGAAAGAGATGAGCGAGACAGCGAGCGAGAAAAAAATAAGAGAGAGAGAAGAGAGACAGAGAGAGAAGATATATGAAAGAGATAGAGAGAAGAGAGATGGACGAGAGACATAGAGAAAAAGAGAGAGATAGACAGACATAGAGAAAAAGAGAGAGATAGACAGATAGAGAATACGACTTTTCTAAATTTTTGCTGATATTTCTTCACCATACCCTCCATCCTCACCTACCCAAGAGACGACGGGTGTCAGAGGGAAAGTCGGAGGGAGAGAAGAGAGGGTAGTCGAAGTTGAGAGAGGAGAGAGAGAACCAGAGGTTTCGCCATTTGTGAAAGAGACAGGTGGTTCGAATGGCATCAAGAGTGGGGAGAAATGAGAGGATGAGAAGGAGGATGAGGTCCGGGAAGTCGTTTAGGTTAGGAACGGTGGTGGAGAGAGAAAGAGAGAGAAACAAAAGAGTGAGAGACAAACAAACAGACACAGAGAGAGAAAGAAAGAGAGAAAAGTGATAAGTGAGAGAGAGATAAAGAGAGACAGAGAGACAAAGAGAGAAAGAGATAGAGAGAGACATATAGAAAATTAGAGAAAAACAAGAGATGAGAGAGACATATAGAAAGAAAGCGAAAAGAGATGAACGAGAGAGAGAATAGAAAAATAGAGAGATAGAGAGAAGAGAGATGAGCGAGAGAAACAGAGAGAGAAAAAAGAGATGAGCGAGAGAGACAGAGAGAGAAAAGAGATCAGAGATAGAGAGAAGAGAGATGAGCGAGAGAGACATAGAGAGAAGACAAATGAGAGAGATAGAAAGAAGAAAGATGAACGAAAGACACACAGATAGACAGACAAACAGACAGAGAAAGAAGAGTGATGAGTGAAAGAGAGAAAGAGAAGAGTGGTGGTAGTTAAATGGCATTTGCAGTAGTGGTAAATATGGTAGAGAAGATGGGTGGTAAGAAAGAGAGATGAGTGAGAGACGAATAGAGAAAAGAGATAGAGAGACAGAGAAAGAGACAGAATGATGAGCGAGAAAGAGACAAAGTGGTCGCTAAAAATGCATTTTCTTGTAGTGGATCGATAAATCGAAAGGGAGCTCAATAAATAAAGAAGAAAGATAATTCAAAACTCTTTTCAAAACTTAATTCAAATCAATTTTTTAAATATTTTAAAAATATTTTAATTTTGTGAGAGACAGATAAAGAAGAGAGATAGAGAGAGAGAGAGACAGAGATAGAGTGATGAGCGAGAGAGAGAAAGATAGACAAAGTGGTTGCTAAAAGTGTATTTTCTTATAGTGGATCGATAAATCGAGAAAGAGCTCGATAAATAGAGAAGATGAAAGTAAGAGAGTAAACAAGGCGAACATAGTGAGGGAAAAATAGACAAATAGACAAGTAGACAGAGAGAGAGAGTGAGAGAAGAGTGATGAGTGAGAGATAGACAGAAAAAGAGATAGAGAGGGAGAGAGATGGAGAGATAGAAAAAGAGAGAGAAACAAGAGATAAACGAGAGATAGACAAAAAGAAAGAGAAATAGAGCGAAAATAGATGAGCGAGAGAGAGACACAGAAAAAGAGAGAGACAGAAAGAGAAGAGAAATGAGTGAGAGAGATAGAAAGAGATAGAAAGATAAGAGAGAGAGAGAGAAAAAAGAAATGAGAGAGATAGAGAGAAGAGAGATAGGCGAGAGACACAGAGAGGATGAGAGAGAGAAACAGGCAGACATAGAAAGAAGAGTGATAAGTGAAAGAGATAAAGAGAAGAGAGAGAGAGAGATAGAGACAGAGAGACGGGAAGATGAAAAAATGAATGAAAAGAGAAATGGTATATCAAAAGAGTAAGACGACATTGTTTTTTTTAATTTTTTTTGCGACAGAAAAATACCGTTGAATTTATTCAAACCATTTTGTGACTGTATATATATGAAGCTATCTCAAAACCACAATCACTATGCTAGGTTAGAGTTTTCCAAAAACTCTTTTGAGAAAATTAAACTTTCTTGTTTTCCGTGTTATATTGTTTTTACTGAATTTTTTAAATATTTTAAGTATTTTTTAAAATTTTTAGACACACCTAACATAAATACACCTAAAAATTAAAAAAATTGTAAAAAAAATCTTTTAAAAATTCACTAAATACCAAAAATACAATAATTCAATACATTTTTTTGTATTTTTATGTATTTATTAATTTTTAAAAATATTTTTTCATAATTTTTTTATTTTGTAGATACATCTAAGTAAGGTACATCTAAAAAAATATTTAAAATTTTAAAAATATTCACTAAAAAAAACACGAAAGTCACTTTTTGCGACGGCAGAAAATGTCGTCTCAAAAAAGCAGAGTATTTGCGACAGCACCATTTACCGTCTCAAAAAAGCAGAGCATTTGCGACGGCACTATTTGCCGTCTCAAAAAATGAGAGTATTTGCGACGGTATTTAGTGCCGTCGCAAATGCTCTGCTTTTTTGAGATGGCAAATGATGCCGTCGCAAACACTCTGCTTTTTTGAGACGGCATTTTCTGCCATCGCAAAAAGTGACTTTTTGAGACGGCAAGTGTGCCGTCGCAAATAATTCCGTCTCATATACCCAGTTTTCTTGTAGTGAAAGGGACTTAAATTTCTAACACCAAGACTGAAAGACCAACTCAATACCATTTGGCCTACTAATTTAGTGGTACATAGCTTAGAAGCAGGAAACTCCTACGAGAGCCTTGCACTAAGTTCCATATGTTTATTTATGAATTCCAACATTGAACCAATGTCCATCCAGAGAGTATATAAAAATGAGGAGGTTTTCCAATTGTAGGAAAAAAATGTGCATAATACACTATTCTTCCACAAATTCAAATTAGTAAAACACAAGCAAGAATGGGTTCATGTTAAAAGCATGCCAACATATGAATGGTTAATGGAAAAAATTTAAGTGGCTCCGCATCCCAGCACTACTAGACACATTTGACACTTCTAGGCATGTTTAGTCCACACACCCACACCCACACATTATGGCAAACTCGAGCGCGAGTTGTTTTTTTTCAAAGAAATGCTTCTATCGAAGAAGACTACAAAATACACATCGATTATATAATCTTATACATTAACATCTTATCTATCTCTGGTTGCCAAGTTCTAGTGTATATTTTGCATGTGCTCCATGCATCAAAGAAAAAATTACCCTACATGTCAAATTATGTATCAAATAGGTTCCCCTATGAGCATCAAGCTTCGAGGAATTACACATCAAACACCACGACACCAATTATAAGAACCCTCATGCTCTCTCCCTCTCCTATAAGATAAAACCAATAATAAATAATAAATAAAAACAAAGAAAAGAAAAGGCACACTTTTTTCTTTACATGAGTGCCAAAGTTTATAAGGGCAGCAGGAACGGTTTGCCCCGCCTCTCTCAGAACATTAACCAGCTCCCCAGCCAATCCCTGCAGTAAAATCAATTGTTGCTCATCAAAAAATAATATGAATTAACATTGTCCCATTCAGGAAATCAAAAAACAGTAATATTTATAATAATACAAAATTATACCTTGTTTTCCTTCATGAAAAATGTGTGGGCAACACCTTTCTTACCAGCTCGTCCAGTCCTGCCCGTAGTTCTAAATCACGGTATCGGGTAACGTAACGGTATCGATCGCGGAGTATCGGTATCGGTAGTATCGACCGGTACGTAGCGGGTATCGGGCGTCGCGGTTGTGAAATTTCAAAAATCATTAGCAATCCATCTAAAACTCAATTTTATGCATTTTTTGACTCTTTTAGCCTTAATTTATCACATTTCAATCAAAATTTTGATATGTAGAGGCACTTTCTTGACTCATTTTCAACTAAATGATATGTATTTATTTTAGTCTCAACCTTTTTATTTGGCATATATGTTAAACTTTTAAAATAAAATTGATGTGGAAATATTTTTTTACTAATTTTCAACAAGGAAATACTTCCACATGCACAACAAATTAATAAGAGAAAGAGGGACATGAAAATAAATCATTCGTTTCAGTCATAATCGCATACAAACAATCTACTACAAATCAACAACTCTAAAACTTAGTAATAAAAAGAATTACGTGGTGGTACAGAAGAATCTCCATATCTCACATCACTTTGATCATCACTATGACTTGGTTGGCCTATTTCTCCATATTGATATTCATGGTAGTAGTTATTGAAAGTGCATTGATCATAAGTAGTGTTGTTGCTGCCACTGCTACTTGATTGTTGTTGTGTCATTGCAAGCCCCCCTGTACCATAATTGAAACCCTCTATATATGGATATTGATGAGGTTGTTGAGAGTAGTTCCAATTTTCCATATAAGGTGGTTGATAGATGTGTGGTGGTGGTTGACTTGGAGGAGGGTAATAAGGATATGGTACTTGGCATATTGGTTGCCAATGTTGAGTTCCCCTTCCATCTTCTTGTCTAACTCCGAGATGTCCAAATTGATTTCTAAGGTCACGATGACCATAAATATCATCAATATGTCGTGAACGCCCAATTGATGCTTCTACATCAGGAGTAGAAATAGAATGTCGTCGTTGCTGTGTAGAATCCCTGTTCCAATCATGATCAATATGATGAGTACTGCGTCTACAACCATGTGCAGAACCTGCAGACTCCCATTGTCCACCGCTACCACCACCTGTTGGAGGATGACTTCCATCACTATCATCTCCACTACCACTAGGTGGACTCAAACCACGACCCTCACTAGAGCCACTTCCAGTAGACCTTGCTCTTTGATGGTGTTGAGGTACTTGGCTACTAGTTGCATGATCTCCCTCATCATCATCATCATCATCAACAATCAACCAACCTGAGTTATCTTCATCATCCAAGACTGCATGTTCTCTCTCTTGAAACCATGGAGTTAATAGATCATCTTCTTCAAATATGTAGTCAAGATTGATGGGGTTAAAAGATTCCTCTCTATCATCTTGGCTTTTTCGTGTTGCATGTCTAATCTTTAGCCTCATATTGTAATACACATAAACAAGTTTATTTAATTTTTTATACTTCAACCGATTCCTTGTCTTTGTATGTATCATGCTAAATGTACTCCAATTGCGCTCACAATTAGAAGAAGACGTGGTTTGACTCAATACTCTCACAGCCACTTTTTGGAGTGCCGGAGCCGATGTACCATAATGGATCCACCATTCAGCTATATACAAATCAATCAAATATTAGTGATTATGTTATAATTTGATATAGAAGTGTTGACAATGTAACAGTAATATATAATTAAAATAGTTAATAGTTCATTGAGTATATAATAATTACTAGGATTTGTTGCTTTCACTGCTCTTTGTGCTAACACAGCACCAAAAGAATCTTCTTTATTAGAAAATAAAGAGATCTGTAATGAACAAAAGGCAATAAGCAGTTTTACAAACACAATTCACAAGTCAAATAATAAGTTATCAACTTAACTAATATTAAATAATGACTAACTTGGTTTATCGCCTGTATTTGCTCGTTTAAATCTGGTAGAAGTCTCGAAATCACATTTCTAACGCCACTCATCACTTCTCGATGATTAGAAAGGTGCTCCACATACTGGAATATGGGATTTAAAAAATAACCTACGTTCGAATATAAAATAATAATAAAAGTGAGACAAGGAACACATAATTTATAATTTAAATAAATTAAAAATTACTTACCAGCAGCATGCAAGTCTGTGTGTAGTTGGAAAGCCCATCGATTAGCAATAATCTTCCAATAATCTACATAATAGCGACAATTTTGTTTGATGGCCAACTTTGCTCTATCCATGGCTTCATATATAAAACCCATTGTGGGCTTTTCATCCCCATCTACAAGTCTAAGCACCTTTAGAAGTGGTTCTTGAACTTTTAATACATCTGCTACCTTGGTCCAAAAATCTTTACTTTGTATAATTTTTTTCGCTTCTTTTGCATCATCCTTTTTGGACCATTTGCTGTGCTTCCACTCTTGAGAATGAAACATATCCTGTAAAGCAGTCTTATGTTTAACAATGCTTTCCAAAGTAATGAAATTGGTGGCAAAGCGTGTGATGACAGGACGTAACAACTCTCTATCTCCTGTGAATCTCTTCATGAAATCAACGACCCAATTGGAGTTGTAAATAAATCGTGTGATTACTTTTGCACAATCCAACACCTTTGCTACACTTTTTTTCTTCCCAATATCCTCTAACATAAGATCAATACAATGAGCTGCACATCCTGTCCAATACAGATTCTCCCTTTTTTGCATGAGTTTGTAACCAGCAGCCTTTATCGCAGCTTCGTTATCAGTTATGATTTGCACAACATATTCTTCTCCAATTTCATCCACTACCTTGTCCATGAGGCCCAAGTAATAATCAGTTGTCCTACTAGGTACATCAGTTACATCCACAGACTTTTGAAAATTTGTTCCACGATTGCTATACACAAGAAAATTAACAATGTGCTTTCTTGTGGGCCCAGACCATCCATCACACATAATTGTAACACCTCTCTCAGCCCAACTAGATTTATGAGATTTTATCCAATTTTGTAAAGCTTCATACTCCATTGGTAAATACACTTCAGTTACCTGTTTAATAATAAATAACAAACAAAAACTATTAACAAGCATCTTAATAATTTATTTATTTTTAAACATAGATAGAGTTTTTTCAAACTTTAAGTTAGAGGCTTACTTCATAAGAAGTAGGTAGCTTTGTTCCTCTTCCAACCTCTCTTGCAGTATCCAACATTGGTTCTAGCCATTTAGAATTAACAACATTAGTAGGCACTGGAGTGAACAATACAAACTGGCTAACTGCTCTTCCTAATTTTTTCTTTGCTTCTTTCAAAAATCTAAAGGAGAGTTTGGATTGTTTATTGCCTTTGGTCCTATGAAGATCCACATCTATGTCTAATAATTGAACTTCTGGAGAGGATGTATCAATCCATTTCCTACCTGTACTAGTCTCACAAACACTATGACTTCGCCGAGCAAAACCAGGAGGTGGTGCAACCTCAATATCACTAGCCCTATTTTGTCGGGCCATAACCATTTCTAAGTCCTCCTCATCATTTTCATCATCATCACACTGACTGGCTCTAATTTGTTCTGTCAATTCCTCATTCATCTTCCTTTTGTCAAGCTTTTTGCCCTTATAATTATTCAAATGATCCATCATTAGTGTTCGAACTTCACCACTGACATTAGCACAAGGTGCGACTTGACCTTTCATATGGGCCAAATGTTGCTTCAACCTAGTTATACCACCATTTAGCTCTTTTCCACAAAATTTGCACCTAATTTTATGCCTATTATTTTCTAGTGGAATTCCAAATTTCCAACCAATATCATCACTTGGAAGTTTTCCACTAGAACCACCTTCGTGCGCCATTATAACTTTCAATTATCTACAATAACAGTTTTCAATTAACAAATATTGTAATTCGAATTTAGTTAGTAAAAATAATGCATTTAAAATAAAAATAAAAAATCTATAATATTAAACATCTTTAAAAAAATCTGACAGATTAAACCTCTATAAAAATAATCTGATATAAAAAAAATCTGAAATAAAAAGATTTGACAGATTAAAAAATCTAAAATAATAAAAAAAATCTGAAATAAAAAATCTGACAGATTAAATCTCTTTCAATAATATATATAAAAAATATATATATTGAGCATATGTGCATTTAAAATATATATAAAATATATTTTTATATATAAAAAATTATATTCTATGCTGATAATTATATATATATATATATATATATATATATATAATTATGGGAGAACAAACCTGCTCCTGAGTTGTAAAATTATGAGTTCTATTCACCTTCTGAACTTATGAGCATTTAAAATTATGTAAAAATTGCCCCTGAATTCTATTGAACCTCAATAATATATATAAAAAATTATGTGCATTTAAAAAAATAACCACAGGAAAACAAAATTATAGACAAACCCCACCTCCGTGCGCCATTATAACTTTCAATTATCTACAATAACAGTTTTCAATTAACAAATATTGTAATTCTAATTTAGTTAGTAATAATAATGTATTTAAAATAAAAATAAAAAATCTAAAATATTAAACATCTTTACTTAATAATTAAACCTCTTTAAAAAAATCTGATAGATTAAACCTCTATAAAAATAATATGATATAAAAATAATTTGAAATAAAAAGATTTGACAGATTAAAAAATCTAAAATAATAAAAAAAATCTGAAATAAAAAATCTAACAGATTAAATCTCTTTAAATAATATATATAAAAAATATATATATTGAGCATATGTGCATTTAAAATATATATAAAAAATATTTTTCTATATAAAAAATTATATTCTATATAAAACATTATATTCTATGCTGATAATATATATATATATAAAATTATGGGAGAACAAACCTGCTCCTGAATTGTAAAATATGAGTTCTATTCACCTTCTGAACTTATGTGCATTTAAAATTATGTAAAAAATTGCTCCCGAATTCTATTCAACCTCAATAATATATACAAAAAATTATGTGCATTTAAAAAAATAACCACAGAAAAAAAAAAATTATAAACAAACCGAACCAAACACAACTTATAAAGCAAAACTAAGACTTTCTTTCTTGACCCAAAACAAAAAAAAACAGAGCATCATATGGTGAGAGAACAAACAGAGCATGAGTGAGAGACAAACCTTCAACGAAGAAGCTTCAAATCGGTGATGGATTTGGGTTCTATTCGATGCTTCTTCCTGTAGGCCGCAACACTTTACAAGATCGAAGCTCCTGGGAGATAGATTTGGGTTTGATTGAGGAGTTGGGTTTGGTCCGATTGAGTTTTTCTTCAAAGGTTTGTAACACATTTATGGTGTCCGTTCGTGAGTCTGTGTATGTATTATTGTCCGTGAGTTTGTGTATGTATTCCGTGAGTCCGTGAGTCTGAGTTTTTCTTCAGAGGTTTGGTCCTTTTGCTTTATTTTTGCAGGTCCTTTGGTCCATGTTTTTTTCTTTTGCAGGTTCTTTTGCTTTGTTTTTTCTTTTCCTCAAAGTGCTTTGCTTTGCTTTGTTTTTTCTCCAGGTGATTGCTTTGCTTTTCTTAATTGTTTTTGCAGGTAATTGCCGTGCTTTGCTTTGCTCAGTAGCCACACTCATACATACACAAGACATTGTGCTTTGCTCGTTTTTCATCTGTATCGGCATGTATCGGACAACAAATCGCTTACGTATCGGATTCAGCCCGATACGTATCGGGAATCGGCCGCTACGGCCGTGAAATTCAGTCTCGCCGGTATACCGGTGAGTATCCGACTCGGCCCTATCATTTTCCGGTACGAACCGGCCGGTACGGAACGTACCGGCCGATATTTAGAACCTTGGTCCTGCCATAAAGGTGTGGGCAAGTTCTTGTGTGGATACAAATAACAATATGTACAACCATAAAGATAGATATAAAGATCCAAGCTTTATTGATAAACAACACTGATGCCCCAAATTTACAGAATCTACTTTTTAAGATTTTATAATTTGGCTTCCAGAAGCTCTACATATAAAAAATTCAAAATATAGTAGTTTTATTACAAAAGATGTAAGTTTTTATTAACAATGTTAAATCGAACTCAACAACACTTCATCCCTAAATTCAATTGACAAACAACTGTAATGCAATGGTAAAAAACACTATTGAGATTGAGGGACTTAAAACAAGATCATCTATGTTAGAGAAAATCACAATACTAATGTCAAATGCGATAAACTGGTTACTAATCAAGGAACCCATTGAAACATCTAACCATTACCTCTTAAAATCAAAACCCAACTTTTATAATCTTAGAAAAGTAATCCAAAAATTACTTGGTGCATCAAAATTTTAGCAAAAACAGATACAAGTCACAACCCAATAATGTCCCCAAAGTTTTCATACAAACATCACTAGAAATTTAATGAAGTGCTCCAACCAATTCCAAGGGCTGTTATACACTGAAACTAATTAAAAGAAGAACAAAAATCAATTATTTCAAATAATGAACCACAAAAAAACTACTTTAAGAAGAAATTTCCCAGAAGTAATATATGAGTTCATGTACAAGAAAACTTAATGAGTTAAACAACCCAAAATATTCACTTGATGAATAAGAAAACCCAAAAATCAGAAGAAAGATAAATCAAAAATACAAAACCCATAAAGAAAAATCGAAGTTTGATGACTCACGAGCTTGAAGAATTGAAACCCAGAAGCGAAGACCTTTGAGAAACCTAAGATGATAGGTGAAACCAATCAACTATAGCCTCCGTGGATCATAATTAAGGAAGGCATAAATATATGTATATAAAGAAATCATGTATATGTTTATTGCAATTTGAAGAAATTAAACCAAAAACAAGCTAAACAGGAAATTAAACTGAATAAATCATATAAACCCTATAGCAAGAGTGAGAAATAGGGAAATAGAGGAAAATGGGGAGAATGTCATGACCCAAACCCGCCTCTATAGGTTTGGTGTCGTAACTAGCCAATAATCCGAGATTACCAAAGGCCTGCTTAACAGTACTACAATAGTGAGGCTGGCGGAAGCCAATAAATAAGAAAATAAAACGTCTAACGAATTGTGAAGACTTAAATGGGACCACAAGAACTTATATATATATATACACACACATGTACATTAGTCAATTACAAGCTTGCATCTCAAACATACAACATTGGATCTATTAATAGAAGATGCACAAAAATCAAGAAAACTTTCATATCAATAGAGACAATTTCAAAAGGGTAGGTCTCGAACCACCTAGAAGCCACGACACTTGACCGGTAGGAACCTCACGGTGAGGTACAAAAGTTGGCTTGACAAAACGGAGGCTAGGTCGACGCCACTATGTCCTTTCTTGCACTTGATCACCTATATACATATATAAAAGCATAAGCAAGAGCCCAGTGAATAACAACAGTGTAAAGAGGTTATGAATGATATCCTCACTGTAATCCAAATTAGTCAATTATAATCGTAAAGGGAAAATCAGAATCAATGCATAGCAGGTCCATATTTCATACAAAAAACATAGCAGTCATACGTGGTACATCCAATAGCAGAACAGTACAGACGGTCATGAAGACCGAACAGTCAGAATTGATGGACGTTTCATCAATACAGTAAACAGAAGTTCCAAGAATTGGAACTAACAGAGATCTTTGTAACAGTAACAGTAAACAGATGCTAAAGATGCCACGAATACAGTTCAGAAACACAAGTCAATCATTCATTTAACAGAAAGCATCATTTCAGAAACAAAGTATGGTATAAGTCAGAAAATACTTATAATTAAACATATCTTTACCAGGTTATTACTCACAGTTGGCTCCTCGAATTAGGACGCAACATTTGATCTATAGAAGCACATCCAAGTACAATAGTTCAAAATACATCCCATTCATTCAATCAGTTCATAACCTAACCGTTATTTATTCCCTAAACCGTTCATATTCGTTCTTTTATTTCATTTGTGTTCATGAGATGCAAATGCACATGAAAAACACTTAAAAACCATGCAAACGAAGGCCCGAAAGTTCAAAAATCAAAAAAAAAAAACAAAAACAAAACAAAACAAAATCGAGCCTGCCCTGAAACTTTATGTGCGGAAGTGTCACCGCACGTGCAATTAAAGCAGTAAGCTTGACTTCCTGGGCTCTGTTTTCCGCACGTGCAGTTCTTCTTGCCGCACATGTGGTTCTAGGTTTCTAGAATTCAAAATTCTGCTCCACTTCTTGAAGTTGGGTTTTGCAATCCCAACCTCAATTTTATGCAAATCAAAGCCCAAAACTCAACAAAAACATGTTGACTGGCACATTACAAACAAGAGGAGAAGAAGGAAAAGAGTAAAAGAGGGAAATCAATCAAATCTTCACCAATAACCATCTAAGAGCATCTCCAAAGGTATTTGCTATAATACTATTACTATTGTTATAATTTAGCAATGAATAGTAATAATTTGTCAAATTATAGCAATTGTGCTCCAATGGTACACATGCTATTTTGGCAAATCTTAACAAACTTTCCCTCTAAATTTGTAGATATTGTTTGGATATAAATTTTTTAGTTATTTTTTTATTTATTTTTTGTTTTTTGTGACCTTTTTTTAACTATTTGTAAAAAAAATTATATATTTTCATTATACCAGACTAGACAAATATAAAAAACTAAAAAGAAATTGAAAAATTAAAAAAAATTAAATATAATTCATCCTACCAAAAAAAACAAACCATTACAACAACAACAAAAAAAATTACAAGATTTTGCAGTCTGAAAATTTTGGAGCCAAATTCTGTTTATTTGGTTGATGTGGCAAATTTGGCAATTGCCAAAGTTGTTGCCAAATTTGTGTAACAACCCCGATCCGTAATTAGCTACTAATCCGTATCTAACGATGCTAACGAGAGAATTAAAATAACTTATGTGTTTATTTTGTGTTTTCCATGATTTTGGCTTTCTATCTGTTACTTATAGAAATATCTGTTTGGAATTCTACTTTAATATGTAAATTGAAAGCCTTATCAGCGACCGAATCTGAAATCGATTAATGTTTTATGCTAATTAGAATTTATGTGATTTTATGGTATGTTCAATTGAAATTTGATTTGGTATGATTAAATTAGATTAAAAAGTTGTATTACATTAATTTGAGTTATTTACCAAATTGGCATTAGTGGACAATGCTAGGCCATCTATTAGTCTTGATTTATCTAAGCTTGGCATCACTCTTCATTCATCTTCCTAGAGACAAAACCGACTAGAGAGAGAGAGAGAGAGAGAGAGAGTTAGGAGAAAATTGATTTTAACTAGGAATTCTTGCTTGAACTTGGAAGAATTGAAGAGAGGATTGCATAATTGAGCTTCTAGACTTGAAATTGAGGACCCAAGGTAGGATATTTATCCTTTAGTTTATGAATTCAAGTTGGTTCATGCATGGTTCATGGTAATTTAGAGTTTAAAGTCAAGAATGGGTTTAAATGTTGAATTGAGTAGTAAACCATGCATGCATGTACATTTTCTCACAAATTGAGCATGAACTCCAAGAATTCTCTCTTGCATGTTTGAAATTCATCTTTATTTGGGGAAATCATCAAGTTTCAAGTTGTTTTGTGGTGTTTAATCATGTTTTGAGAAGTTTGATACAAGAAAAATTCATGCATGTTGTGTTCATGAACATTCATTATGTTTTAAGTTGAAATTGTGAATTTTTAACAAACTCTTGGGTCATGATTTTATGAAATGATCCTAAATTCTTCATGTTTTACAAGTTTACTATGTTATCTCAAGTTTTGGGGCCCAAGAGATGTGTTTTGAAGGTTGGAAATCGAGTTTTGAGCTTGAAGGTGCAATCTGGAAATTCCAGAATTTGCATCTACGCTCGAGCGTGGGAGTTCACGCTCGAGCGACCACTCTGAGTGCGTGCACTCCGCTCAAACGACCAAAAGTCCGCTCGAGCATGAATTGCAAGCTCCCAGAAGTTTCATGTCTTTTACAGATCGCTCGAGCGAAGGAATGTATGCTCGAGCGACCCTTCACATTTTGCATGTCCGCTCGAGTGAGGAAATCTACGCTCGAGCGTGAACCTTATTTTCACAAAATTTACCAAGTGTTCCAAGGCATGTTTTGGCATCCTCATTGCATCTTAGGCATTCCTAAGCCTTAATTAAGCCATAGTAATGAGGTTATAGATTAGAAACACACTAAGTAAAGAATATGCTAAGTTCCGAGACTGCAAGTGTGTGTATGTTAGGCATTGTGATAAGAAAGAATAAAAACTAATGTAATAAAAGCTAAGCCTTAATGGCCTCTTGAATGTGTAATGATAAGGCATGCTTGTGTTATGTATTTTGTGACTGTAGGTCAAGACTCGAGGGTTGATTGACCATTGCTGGAACCACTGTGAGTAATATTTCTGTAAAGATATGTTGATATGAATTATGTTCTAAATGAAATGTGATAAGCTATGATTTCTGAAATGATATCTGCTTACGTGAACGAACATCCCAAGTTTGAAATCTATTATGGCATCCATAGATAGTCCCAAGTCATAGGGGATGGCATGAAAATGCGAGTCCATGACATACAAGTTTACAAGATCTCGTTAGCCACTTCATTGTGGTGATATGTGTTTAATCGCTATCCGGAACCGATTACTCTAGTCGGAAGACGTTCTGTGATGTGTTCTATGGGATGTACCATTATTATGTTCTGATATGAGAATGATTATGCTATGATCTGTTTTACGCTTATGAGATGTTCGAAATTCGTTCACTAACCCCTTTACCTTAATGTTATTCATTGGGTTTTAGCTCACTCTGTGTATATATATGTATAGGTGAGCATTCTGGAGCCCGAGCCTGAAGGCTTTTGCCTGGATCTGTGTTTTGTTGTCAGCCAACCATTGTGCCTCACGTGGAGGTTCCCGAAGTGTCATGTGTTCAAGTTCTGTTGGTTCTATGTATATGTATGACTTGTTTTAATTCTGTTGGCTGGACTTAAGATACTGTAATGTGTGTGGGTATAATGTATGATTGACTATCGGATATGTATATAAACTTTTAAATATTTTGTTTCATATAAGTCAGCACAACTTATTGCACAACTATATTTATATATTTGCTTCCGCTAGCCCCTTTATTTTTGTTAATCTGTTCAGAGGCCTTCGGTAATTCAAGGATTACTGGCCGGTTACGATGCTAAACCTATAGGGGTGGGTTTGGGTCGTGACAATTTGAGAGATGAAATGGCATTTGCCAAATTTGGCAAGGGTTATAGCAACCCATTGAAGAAACATTTTTTAGAACTCTTGTCAAATTTTGGCAATGGCAGCTCAAATAGCTAGCCATTGGAAATGCTCTAAGGTAATAATTCTGCTCTAATTTCTTGAATCTAAGTTGTATTATCCTTGAAATCATGGAATCTAAGTGGAATGTAGGAATTGGGTGATGTAGATTGAAGTTAAAAACACTACAAAGAACAATGATGAGAAGTAGCATAAGATTATCACTTACATGGCATTTTCTTCATGTTCAACTACTTTTCTTGTAGAAATATGAAAAACATTATGCATATGCTCCATATTAGGAGGTAGGGCTACCCGATACACTACTGGATTAATTTTCTCAATGATCTTATATGGCCCAATGTACCAAGGTGTTAGCTTACCTTTGGCTCCAAACCGAGATTGCCCTTTCATCGATGTTACTTTAATAAAGACATGGTTGCCTATCTCGTATTCCCTATCTCGTCTCCGAACATCAGCATAACTCTTCTATCTGCTTTGTGTAATTTTTAGCTGCTGCTGGATCAACTTCACTTTTTTAGTTGTTTTTTGCACAATTTCTGGCCCCAACAAGGGTCTATCTCTAACATCAGCCCAACAAATCGGTGACCAACATTTTCTGCCATACAAAGCCTCTTATGGAGCTATGCCAATGCTTGAGTGGAAGCTATTGTTGTATGCAAATTCGGCTAAAGGCAAATAAGTCTCCCAATTCCCTTGAAAGTCTAATACATATATATGTAACATATCTTCTAGCGTCTATATCATCCTTTCTGATTGGCCATCTGTCTGTAGATGATATTGTCACGACCCAAACCCGCCCCTATAGGTTTAGCATCGTAACCGGCCAGTAATCCTTGGATTACCGAAGGCCTCTAAACAGATAAGCATATAATAAGGGGCTAGCGGAAGCAAATACATAAATATAGTTGTCCAATGAGCTGTGCTGACTTATATGAAACAGAATATTTAAAAACTTTATATACAATAACCGATAGTCAACCATACATTATACCCACGCACATTACAATATTTTAAATACAACCAACGACATCAAATCAAGTCTTAAATAAACAGAAACCACAGAACTTAAACACATGACACTTCGGGAACCTCCACGTGAGGCACAATGGCTGGCTGACAATAGAACACAGATCCAGACAAAAAGTCTCCAGACTTGAACTCTAGAATGCTCACCTATACATATATATATATATATATATACACAAACAGTGAGTTAAAGCCCAATGAATAACATTAAGGTAAAGAGGTTAGTGAACGAAATCTGAACATATCATAAGTGGAAAACAGATCATAGCATAATCATTCTCATATCAGAACATAATAATGGTACATTCCATAGAACACATCACAGAACGTCTTCCGATTAGAGTAACCAGTTCCGGATACCGATTAAACACATATCACCACAATGAAGTGGGTAACGAGATCTCGTAAACTTGTATGTCATGGACACGCATTTTCATGTCGCCCCCCATGACTTGGGACTATCTATGGATGCCATAATAAATTTCAAACTGGGGATGTTCGTTCACGTAAAACAGATATCATAACAGAAATCATAGCTTATCACATGTCATTTGGAACATAATTTCATATAAACGTATCTTTACGATAACGTTACTCACAGTGGTTCTCGCAAACGGTTAATCAATCTTCAGACGTTGACCTACAATCACAAAAGTACATAACACAACATATCTCATTATTACACGTTCACATGGCCAACACAGCTTAACTTTCATTACGTTGGTTCTTGTTCATACTTAGCACATTGATTAAAACACACACACATTTGCAGTCTCGAAACTTGGTACATTCTTTTCTTAGTGTGTTTTTAATCCAAACCTCATTATCAAAGCTTAATTAAGGCTTAGGAATGCCTAAGATACAATGAGGATGCCAAAACATGAGTTGGAACATTTAGGCAAAATTTTTGAAAATAAGGTCTCCGCTCGAGCGTAGACTTCCTCGCTCGAACGGACATGCAAAATGAGGATGGTCGCTCGAGCGCACATTCCTTCACTTAAGCGATCTGTAAACGACATGAAACTTCTGGGAGCTTGCAATTCATGCTCGAGTAGACTTTTGGTCGCTCGAGCGGAGTGCAAGCACTCAGAGTGGTCGCTCAAGCGTAAACTCCCACGCTCGAGCGTGGATGCAAATTCTGGAATTTCCAAATTTGATCATCAAACTCAAAACTCGAATTCAACCATCCAAAACACATCTCTTAAGCCTCAAAACTTGAGATAACATAGTAAACTTGTAAAACATGAAGAATTTAGGATCATTTCATAAAATCATGGCCCAAGGGTTTGTTAAAAACTCACAATTTCAACTTGAAATTCAAGAAACAAACATGCATGTAAAATCTTTTCTTCAAACTTTATGAAACTAGTAAATTGAGTTCAAAGGCTCCATGCATGAGGGAAATCATTTTCAAAACATGGATTTATGCTTTAAAATATGATGAATTACACATGCACGTGCCAAATAACTCATGATAACAACATAGATGCCCAAAATCAAACTTAACATGTCAAAACTCCATGTATTCATACATGCATGTATAAATGGTAACTCAAATCTTCATCCTAGGCTCAATATACATTTAAACTCACAATCTACATGTTAATAACTTAGATTCATAATTTAGGAGTTGAATTCACACCTATAGTCTTGAATTAGTCTAGCTCTTGCACAAAATTGATGAACTCTAGTAAAATCTTCAACTTCTTCTTTAATCTCTCTGTCCCTCTCTCTAGAATTGCATTCTCTCTCTCAAGATGAAATCTCAGATTTTTTCACTCAAGGGAAACGAAGGGAAATGAGCTCAAAAGAGCTAAATGTAATGCATATATAGTTATGATGATATAATGCATTAATTGGGACATTAGGCTAACCAAACACGACCTAATTAATCGTTCTAAATCAATTTTTAATAAAATTTGCCACAAGGTTCTAAAAATTCCAAATAACATATTGATGTAATCAATTTCGATTTTGGATGTCGATAAGGCTTTCAATTTACATATTAAAATGGAAAATCCAAACAGGTATTTCTACAAGCAACAGATAGAAAGCCAAATATCATGCAAAATACAGAATAAACACATAATTTATTTTAATCCTCTCATTAGCATCATTAATTACGGATTAGTGGCTAATTACGGATCAGGGTTATTACAGATATGCACTGCTTAATCTCAATTCGGTTCCCAATGCCTTTTGTAGACTTTTCCAAAATCTCGAAATGAACTTCGGATCCCTATCAAAAACAATTGAAATAGGCACTCCATGCAATCTCACAATCTTATTAAAATACAATGTAGCCAACTTATCCGTATTATAAATTGCTTTGACATGTAAGAAATGAGCAAATTTTGTCAACCAATCAATAATTACCCAAATTGAATCCATACCTCTATTGAAACAGGGTAGTCCGACGATGAAGTCCATTGTGATATGCTTCCATTTCCACTCCGGTATTGGTAATGGCTGGAGCAATCTTGCAAGTTGTTGATGCTCAGCTTTAACTTGTTGGCATTGTAAGCACTTAGATATAAATTCAGTAATTTCCTATTTCATTCACAGCCACCAAAAATGTAGCTTCAAGTCTTGATACATTTTTGTGTTCCCTGGATGGATAGACAATTGCAAACTATGGGCTTTTGCATGACTCGCTTCTTCAATTCAAAAACATTTGGCACACATAATCTTTCTTGGAATTTCAACACATCCCTGTCAAAAGTAAAGTCCGACCTCAGTTTGGATTCTCGTTCATCAATCATTTTCTTTAGAAACTCATCTTCTTATTGTTTCTCTTTAATTTCTTCAATAATCACTAGCTGAGTAGAAATAACAGTTAATGTCTCGCCTTTTTCTTGTAAAATAATCTTCATTTCAAACCTTTCTAAATCATGACGTAATTCTTTTTTCCCGGTGAGTAAACAAGCCAAGCTTCCAATTGATTTCTGACTAAAGGCATCAGCAACGGTATTAGCTTTCCCCGAATGGTACAAGACTTGTAAATCTTAATCCTTAATTAATTCCAACCATCTACGCTTTCTCATATTCAGCTCTTTTTGGGTGAAAAAGTACTTAAGACTTTTGTGATTCGTATAAACCTCGCATGTTGCCCCATATAGATAGTGGCGTCAAATCTTCAATGCAAAAACTACTGCAGCAAGCTCCAAGTCATAAGTCAGGTAATTCTTTTCATGTGGTCTCACTTGGCGGGAAGCATATGCAATCACTTTTCTATTCTACATCAACACGCACCCTACACATTTATAAGATGCGTCACTGAAAATAGTGAGAATCGGTGCGGTCACAAGTTGAGCCTTCAGTTCTTGAAAAGCTAATTCTCTCTGTTCAATCCATTCAAATGGTACTCCCTTCTATGTTAACTAGGTAAGTGGCAAAGCAATTTTAGAAAAATCTTTTACAAATCTGCGGTAATACCCGGCTAAACCCAAGAAACTACAGACTTCAGTAACATTGGTTGGTCTAGGCCAGTTTACAACTGCCTCTATCTTTTACGGATCAATTGAGATTCCATCTTTAGTTATCACATGCCCCAAAAACATAATACTATCAAGCCAGAACTCACACTTAGACAGTTTGGCATACAGTTTCTTTTCCCTCTAGGTTTGTAAAGTAGGTCTCAAGTGATGTTCATGTTCCTCATTATTTTTGGAATAAATCAGAATATCATTGATAAAAATAACAACAAATTCATCTAGGAATGGCTTGAAAATTCTGTTCATTAGATCCATGAAGCAGCTGGTGCGTTAGTAATCCCAAAAGGCGTAACAAGAAATTCATAGTGATCGTACCTTTTTCGGAAGGTAGTCTTTTCCATATCTTCGACCTTGACTTTCAACTGATGATAGCCAGATCTAAGATCAATTTTAGAAAATACTTGTGCCCCTTGCAATTGGTTAAGTAAATCATCAATGTGTGGCAGCAGATACTTGTTCTTTACTATCGCTTTATTCAATTCACGGTAGTCAATGCAAAGCCTTAGGGAACCATCCTTCTTTTTCACAAATAGGACTGGAGCGCCCCACGGTGAAGTACTAGGCCTGATAAACTTCTTGTCCAACAACTCTTGTAACTGAATTTTCAACTTTTTTAGTTTGGTAGTCAACGTTCGATATGGGGTTTTGGAAATTGGCTGTGCACCCAGTACTATCTTAATAGTAAACTCAATCTCTCTGTCAATCAAATTCCCCAGTAGTTCATCTGGAAAAATATCTGGCAAATCTCTGACTATAAGAATACTATCCACATTAGCTTTATCAACAATTGGCACATTTAATACATAACATAAAAATCCTTACAGCCTTTATTAATCAACTTATTTGCTTTCATGGAGGAAATTAAGTATGGGGGAGGTACAACACCAACTTCATTAAATATAAATTTAGATAATTCAGGTAGGCGGAACACAACTTGTTTAATCAAACAGTCAATAGTAGCACAATATTTCGCTAACCAATCCATCCTCAAGATTATGTCAAAATGAGCAATATTTAAAGGCAACAAATTAACATATAAAATCATATCCCCAACAGTAATCTCACATATAGGATGCATATACGCACAAGTCATAGATATACGCACAAGTTAGTGAAGATACCACTAACAGATAGTTTATTAGTTCCAAAGGTCTAGTTAATTTTGGAACAAAAACATAGGACACAAATGAGTGCGCAGATCCCGAGTCAATCAAAACATAAGCATTCTAGCACAGATAAAAAGTATACCTGACACCACCGTCTCTGTATTCTGTATATCCCCTGGTACAAGCGTGAAAACCCGACCTTGCCTCAATATTTATTTCCCTGTGGTAGTTTTTGAGTTTGGTTTCAGTGTGGAGGCTGATGCTGCCGAACTTACCATGGATCTGTTCGTGCTTTGAGATGCAAGAGGACAATCCCTAACCAAGTGGCCTATTTTTCCGCACAGAAAACATGCTCCAGAAATCTTATAGCAAACACCTTTGTGCCATTGCCCACATTCTGGGCAAAGAGGTGTATTATTCCCTTGACTAGAACTATTTGATACCCCGTGTTCTGTCTCTTGTTCTATGAATTGTTCGAGTTGTTCTGGCCCTTATTAATGTTAAACCCTTTTCTTTTACCTTTCTACTCAATCCCCGGCATCTTGGCTTGCTTTAATGCTGCAATATTTACCTCAGCTATGAGAGTTTTATCAAGGACGTCGATATACTTTGTTAACTTCGGTGCATTTACCCGATCAAAGACTTCAACACTAAGTCCGCCTTCAAATTTGTGAGCTTTCTTATAATTAGTATTGACTATGTGGGCGCATAACAGGCAAGCTCTATAAATTTCGCTTCATACTCCGCTACTGACATAGTACCCTACTTCAACTATTCAAATTCTGTCACTTTGCGGTCACTGACACATTGGGAGAAGTATTTTTCATAGAATACTTCTTTAAATTGAGCCCACACCATGGGGTCATTATTTTCTCGAACAAGCATCCACCACTGTCTTGCTTCCTCTTGCAAAGTAAAGATGGTGAGTAGAACCTTTTGTAGCTCTAAACAAAGGAAAACTTCAAACAACTTTTCTATCTCCAAAACCCAAGCTTCGGCTTTCAAAGAGTTAAGACCTCCCTGGAAGGTTGGCGGCTTCATCTTGTTAAACTTTTGGGTTAGAGCAATGATGTCGTCATTATTGATCAATTCCATTTGAATAGGTGGCAGAGGAGGAGGTGGGAATGGCTGTCTCTGTTGTTGTCTCAGAGACTCTATCAATAACTCTACCATTCTTTCTAATCGATCCATTCTCGCATTCAGATTCATCTATGTGCCTTGTATTCTCCATTGGTCTAAATATAAATGGGGTAATAATAAACATAGGAAACATAGTTTTCACATTTTCATTTTCATCACATAAATGCATAAGAAGTCCACACACACTCACACATGCAATTAAAATGCCCTAATTCTTTTCTAGGACATCCTATAGCTCATTTGGACGTCTGTGTGCGGTATAACTCATGCTCTGATACCACTCTGTCACGACCCAAACCCGCCCCTATAGGTTTAATGTCGTAATCAGCCGGTGATCCAAGATTACCAAAAGCCTGCTTAACAGTACTACGGTAGCGGGGCTGGTAGAAACCGATAAATAAGAAAATAAAACATCCAACGAGCTGTGAAGACTTAAATGGGACCAAAAGAACTTATATATATATATATATACACACACATGTACATTAGTCAATAACAAGCTTGCATCTCAAACATACAACATTGGATTTATTAATAGAGGATGCACAAAAATCAAGAAAACTTTCATATCATTAGAGCCAATCTCAAAAGGATGGGTCCCGAACCACCTAGAAGTTGCGACACTTGACCGTTGGGAACCTCACGGTAAGGTACAAAAGTTGGCTTGACAAAACGGAGGCTAGGTCGACGACACTACGTCTCCTCTTGCACTTGATCACCTATATACATATATAAAAGCATCAACAAGAGCCCAATAAATAACAACAGTGTAAAGAGGTTATGAATGATGTCTTCACTGTAATCCAAATCAGACAATTATAGCCGTAAAGGGAAAATCAGAATCATTGCATAGTAGGTCCATATTTCGTACAAAAAACATAGCAGTCATACATGGCACATCCAATAGCAGAACAGTACAAACGGTCATAAAGACCGAACAGTCAGAATTGATGGACAAGCCATCAATACAGTAAACAAAAGTTCTAAGAATTGGAACTGACAAAGATCTCTATAACAGTAACAGTAAACAGATGCTAAGGATACCACGAATACAATTCAGAAACACAGGATAGTCATTCATTTAAACAGAAAGCATCATTTCAAAAAAAAGTATGGTATAAGTCAAAAAATACTTATAATTGAACATATATTTACAAGGTTGTTACTCACAGTTGGCTCCTTGGATCAGGACGCGTCGTTTAACCTACAAAAGCACATCCAAGTACAATAGTTCAATATACATCCCATTCATTCAATCGGTTTATAACCTAACCGTTACTTATTCCCTAAATTGTTTCTATTTGTTCTTTTATTTCATATGTGTTCATGAGATGCAAATGCACATGAAAAATACTTAAAAACCATGCAAACGGAGGCCTGAAAGTTCGAAAGATGGAAAAAAAACAAAATTGAGCATGCCCTGAAACCGCACGTGCGGAATGCTCTGGCTGCATGTGCGGAAGTGTCACCGCATGTGCGCCCCACACGTGCTATTAAAGCAGCAGGTTGGGCTCTGTTTTTCGCACGTGCAGTTCTGGATTTCCAGAATCTGAAATTCTGCTCCACTTTTTGGAGCTGGGTTTTTGTTACGACCCAAACCCGCCCCTATAGGTTTAGCGTCGTAACCGGCCAGTAGTCCTTGGATTACCAAATGCCTCTTAACAGAATGACAAATAATAACGAGCTGAGGAAGCAATTATACAAAATATACGTAGTTCATTGAGCTGTGCAGACATATATGAGACACATAATCTTAAATGTATAAGCATACATATGACGTCATAAAGGTACAGTAGTTCCACGTCATCCCATGTACATATAAACAGAAATCTTGTTCATAAGCCAAAAGAAACAAAGTCTTAAACATTCACAAAACATGGCAATAAGACTTGACTTAATTTGGAACCTCCTCGGGAGGCGCAAAAGGTGGCTGACAAACACAAAATTCTTCAGGCAACATCTTAAGCCTGGTCACGATCTTGCTCACCTACATACATAATAAATAAATAGTTAGCGAGAATCCAATGAATAATAACAAAGTAAATGGTTAAATGAATGATGTCCCAAAACCAATTCAAAAGCTAGAGTTCATATCGAAGATAGATTCATATTTGTATTCTTGATCAGAGCATATATAGAAATCAGAGTTCATACTTAATTGTCCTTAGTACATCCATTAGCGCTAACAGATCATTTATAAAGCATCATAGATCATACTTATCAGTTCCATAGAGGAACCTCCGGCCGGGTACGGATAACTTATCAGTTCCATAAAGGAACCTTCGGACTGCGAACGAATAACTTGTTAGTTCCATAAAAGAACCTCCAACCGGGTGTAGATAACTTGTCAGTTCCATGAGGAAACCCTCCGGTCCGGGTACAAATAGCATACTTGAATCATAGCATAAATGCCACAAATATTTGTTGAAGTTGGACAATCATTCATAGTATAAAACATGGCATTTCATAGGACAAATCTTATTCCATATACAGAAAATAATTTAATTTGAATATAACTTGACTAAGTTATTACTCACAAATAACAGATGGCTTCAAGTAAACGAACAGAGTAGGCAATCAAATATCTTGTGGCGCGTGACCTACACAGATACAGAACGGATACATACTAAATTACACACCCGAAAAACATTAACTTGGTTATTTCTTATCTTGGTGTGTTTCTAATTTTATCCTCATTATTGTGCCTTAATCTTGGCCTAGGAATGCCTATGATGGAATGACGATGCAAAAATGCAATTGAAAACACTTGGTCAAAAATGCTAGAAACAGGGATCCCGCTCGAGCATAACTTCATTCGTCCGAGCGGACATGAAAACATGTGAGGGGATGCTCGAGCGCAACTTCCCTCACTCGAGCGGTCTATAAACTTTGCAAAAGTGCTGGTTGTGTGAAATCTCCGCTTGATGGCCACTCGACTCTCGCTCGAGCGTGAGACTCATGCCCTCGCTCGAGTGCAACTCCTACCGCTCGAGCGTTTTGAAAAACGTGCAATCTTTTGGAAGCACGCATTTCACGCTCAAGTGAACTTTTGGTCGCTCGAGCGGAAGTACAAGATCATAGAGTGGCCGCTCGAACGCAACTTCTGCCGCTCAAGCGGAAGTGCAGAATCTGGAATTTCCAGATTGCACTCCCAAGCTCCAAACTTAAATTCAAAGCTATTAAACTCAACCTTTGGGCCCCAAAACTTGAGAAAACACGTCTAAACTTGGAAAACATAAAGAAGTAAAGATCATTTCATGAAATCAAGGCCCATAAGAATGTTAATTATATAAACTCAAGCTTGAATTGTGAAAACATAACATGAATATGACATACATGGAGTGATTTAAGCTCCAAGTTTCCAAATCATGAGCAAATGAGATGTTTAGATCAAGAATTTGTTGAATTCCTTAAACAAAACAAAGATATGGGCATGCATGTGGAAATTCTTGAGAATCAAGCTATGATATATGCATGCATATACATGGATTGACTGTAACTTCATTTCTAGCTCACTTCTCAAATGAATTCACCTACCTCACTTGTTTTCATGCATTAATCAACTAAATTACAAAGCTAAAGGTTAAAATCCTTACCTTGAGTGATCAAGCGTACTCTAGGTGTTCAATTCCTTAAGCTAGAAGGCCAATTCCCAATTCTCCTTCTAAATTCTCCCTATCCTTTCTTGTTTGTTAGATTAATGCTCAAGTTTGTTGCTCTTCCTCTCCCCCCACGTTTTTGTTCCCAAGAGTTACCAAATGAGAGTGTTTTGACACTTAGGAGCCTTATATAGGCTTAGTTTGGAGCTAGCTAATCAAGCCTAAATTAATCTAAACAATGGCCATTAATTAATTCGCATTAATTCGTTTTGAATCGAATTTCAATTGAACCTACTAAAATGTTCTAAAAATCCCAAATAATACATAAACCAAGTCAATTTTGTGATTGAATGCCGATAAGGCCTTTAATTCACAAAACAAAACAGAAATCCAAACAGATATTTCTACATTAAACAGATATAAGCACAAAGAATGCAACACACATGCAATTTCCTCAGAATTTCACCTTAATTACTTATTAAGCATAATTAATCATGGTTAGTCGTTAATCACAAGTCGGGGTTGTTACAGTTTTGCAATCCCAACCTCAATTTAATACAAATCAAAGCCTAAAACTCAACAAAACATGTTGACTGGCACATTTCTAACTTTAAATGAACATAGATTATGGCTTAGAATCAAACTCAAATCTTCATATGAAGGCTTAAAAATTTAAACTTAAAGTGGAAAACAAAAATCCATGCATATATAGAGTCCCAAGGTGAAAATCCATGAGATTTCTTCTCAAATTTGAGGAACTATACAAGAACAAGTAATTGAACATGAAGAAAATGCCATGTATGTGATAATCTTAAGTTACTTCTCATCATTATTCTTTGTAGGGTTTTTAACTTCAATCTACATCACCCAATTCCTACATTTCACTTAGATTCCATGATTTCAAGGATAATACAACTTTAGATTCAACAAATTAGAGGAGAATTCTTACCTTAGATGGTTATTGGTGAAGATTTGATTGATTTCCTTCTTTTACTCTTTTCCTTCTTCTCCTCTTGTTTGTTCTCCAGAACTCTCTCTCTCTCTCTCTCTCTCTCTCTCTCTCTCTCTCTCCCCCCAAAGTTTGACTCAACAAATATCTACAAGTCTTTCTCACTCTTTTCTTTCTTTTATTTACCTTAATGTTGAGACCAATATATCATATTGGACTAAATTACACCAATCATGCACTTAATTAAATCATCATAATCTACCTTAAGTCAAACTAACTTCAATTATACTATAGTGGATTAGGCTCTAATTTCCTATCCAAAAATTTAATTCCAACCTTATGGTTTATGTAGCGACCCTAATTTTTCTTAAGTCATTATTTGTTATTATTATTATTACTTTTTTTTATTTTTTTATTTTTTTTGGCTTTATTAATTGTGTGGATACATGAGAATTTGATATGGTATTTAATTATATATAATTAATCCAAATATTTATATATAAAAAAAGGATGTTACACGTATAGATTTTATAAAGCATATTTATATATGTTATAGTTATATAATAAAATATAATATAATGTCAATTAGGTTATAACTATTAGAGGTTGTCACTAAGATTTAAGTAAATAAATAAAATAAATAACTAAAAAGAAAAAGAGGGCTCACTGTGTGTGGCAGCCGAGAGAGAGAGAGAGAGAGAGAGAGAGAGAGATTAATCAAAAATTAGAGAGTGTAGCAGAGAGAAAGAGAGAGAGAGAGAGGGAGAGAGGTATTGAAAAAAGGGTTTGGGTTTATTTTGGTGGCTTCATTAATTCTTCAAGTGATTTTTTGATCTTCAAAAAATAATTGTGAGTGCAAAACCCATTTCCCTTGATTTATGTTTAATTCGTTATTTTTATTTATTTATTTGTATTTATTTGATGTTGGTTTGATTTTGTATTTGCATGTTGATGATAGATTGATTTCAATTATTTTGGTTAGTTGTGTATACAACGTTTAGGGTTTTTATATGTATTTATGTGATGGTTGTAATTACACTCATGGATATATAAAATTAAAATAAACTTAGAATCCATAGATAAATTCTGAATACTCTACCATGACTCTATGGATTATTGTTTTATTTGAGTGTTGGTAAAAAAAATGTATAAAAAAGAATGGTGAGGATTATGAGATTTATTTGAATGCCTTAGGCCTAACATTGTTATGTTTGTTCTCATGTAGATGAGCGATTGTATATATATATTGTTGCCTCATTCTCATGAGTAGACGAGTGCTTTGATTTACGTGCGTACATATATACTAGCCATCCAGGGAGTGTGGGCCAAACTAGAGACGATATTGTCGCGCAAGTTTGGCTTCAGAGCGGTGTTAGGTATATAGGAGGCACATGGGGTATATGTGTAGGCCGGAAGTGAAGGGCCGAAGTGGGGGAGTTAAGGTACAAATAATTAAATATAAGTTTATTGGTATAGTGTGAATTGTATTGATTTGTACATCTTGAAAAATAGTAAACGACCTTGATAAATTATGAAATTTGGGCAGAGGCATGTCTATGTAATTCTAGACAACTTTTGTAGTTTAACTTTGTACTAAAAAGATCGATTAGAACCTGTAATTGGATGATCTTGGTTATAATAGTTTTTATTCATTTTAGCAATGCAGATTTTAGATGTTGTTTTATCCCACGAAACAAGCTCATTTTTGTTGATTTTCTTCATACTGAAGTAAAACATTATTTTGAACACTTTTCGTGTTTTGAACTTTTCTGAAAAAAAATCATCTTAGGGCAGTTCCTTTCGTTTTCAGCTTCAGATTTTTCAGTTGACTTCCGTTTAGATTCTTCTATCAAGTTTTTCTCTCAATTGTTCAGTTTATACTAAATTCTTTCACGTAACCATTTAGGAAATTTGATTCTGTACAACTTTTATTCTTCGAGTTTTGGTCAATTCGAATTATTTAAGCATGAAACGGTGCATTTTTATACTTCTTTAGCAAGTTACTTATGATTAAATTATACTAACTTTATTTTTTGCAGAATGGTGGGTCTTATTAATTTTTTAGGCAGGGTTGATCCACCATATTTTTATTTTTATTTTGTTTATTTTATACTCAATTTTTATTTAGTTGTGTACGGGCAAGAAACTAAATACCACTGTATTTCGGAAAACTGCCCCTTCGTCTCGGTGCTGGTGAAACTACTTCTCTTGTCCCGTAACAAGAATTAAATGTATTTTTATTTGTGTCTGGTGGACACGTAGGTGTCAAATATTTGTACTCATACCAGTATACTTGTATACTAACCCGTTTTGTCTCTTAGCATCTCGAGTGTGCTCTTTTTGAGCACAACTGAGCTTCCTCTACAGGATTAGTTGGGCTACGGTGGTGACGAGAAATAACTATAGTTATTGGACATGTCTCTTGGACTTCTTTTGTTTTCTTGAGTTTAAGGTTGATATTAGTTTATTGTATTGTATTTATTTTTATTTTTTTTATGAGCTTAGCATTGTAACAATTTGACATTGTGGGTTATTTTTCAACTTTACATTATTTAAGTTGTTTTGACTAGTTATTGTTACTTTAATGTTGGAGGTATTGGATAGTTATGAATCTATGATGAATAGTTTGGTTGGCATTTATTATTTTTTTACCCCTTATATTTTTTTTTTTAGCATTGAAATTTACTTAAATCTTATAGGACGAGAACATTTAGATTTTGTTTTACCCCTAGGATTTGGCTGATGGAATATTGATTAGGGTTTAGTCCTAATTTAATATTTAATTGTCTAAATTTTGGGGCGTGACAGTTTTGTATCAGAGCTCTAGATTACCCTAGACTTGTGAGAGTTTATGTGATCCCTGGATTGTGGAAACATGGGTTAGCTAGCTTAGTTTAGTGGTTGAATTTATTCAAAGTATTTATGAATGAATTTTTGTATGTTTAAGTTGAAGGTGATGGCAGGAAGGTGTCTTTAATCTTTTTCAAGAACCTATTGGAGTACTTTTTGATACTGGTGCCTCTCATTCTTTCATACCTAGACAGTTTGTAGAAAGAGAATACCTTGTAACTACCTCCTTGTTTAGACATATTCATGTTGAGACCCCTTTAGGAGAAGCAGTTACTCTTTATGAGATGTGTAAAGATTTTGAGATTGACATTGAGGGCAGAGTCTTGTATGCCGACCTAATTGTGTTAAGGTTTGAGGGGTTTGTAATTATTGTGGGTATGGATTGGCCGCAAAAATACTTTATGACTCTAAATTATGTTGGAAGGACTATAAATATAGATATTCCCGATATGCCACAGCTTACTCACACTTATAACAATGGAGGAGAGTCAGTGATGACGAGTTTTCTGTGCTCGGTAGAAATCCCTAAATAGGATATTAGTGAGGTAGATGTAATACGTGAGTTTGATGATGTATTTCAAGAGATACCTAGACCTCCACCTTGACAGATAGTAGAATTTCACATTAACTTAATGCTAGGAACTGCATCGATTTCTAAGGCGGCGTATAGAATGGTACCTAAGGAGCTTGTGGAGATGAAGAAGCAACTAGAAGAGATGCTTCAGAAAGAGTTCATTCGTTCAAGTAACTCCCCATGGGGAGCACCCATGATTGTTGTCTCCAAGAAAGATGGCACTCTCCGCATGTACATAGATTACAAAAAGTTGAACAGGGTGACTATCAAGAATAAGTATCTACTACCTATAATTAATGACTTGTTTGATCAGTTTAAGGGGACAGCTACGTTCTCTCAATTTGATCTCAGAACGGGTTACCATCAGATGGGTGTGTCAGAGGAAAGTATACCGTTTACTGCTTTTCGGACTCAGTATGGGTTATACGAATTCCTATAATGCCTTTTGGTTTGACAAATGCTCCTGCCTATTTCATAGACTTAATGAACAGAATTTTTCAACCGTATCTAGATAAGTTTGTGATTATCTTCAGAAATGATATCCTGGTGTATTCTAAGAATGAGAAAGAGCACAGAAAACACTTGAAAGTCGTGTTGTAGACTTTGGGGGAGTAGCAGTTATACGCTAAGTTTAGTAAGTGTCACTTTTGGGAGAAAAAAGTTTGCTTTTGGGGACATGTTGTGTCCAATCAAGGGATAGCAGTAGATCTTGAAAAAGTTGTAGTCAAAGAATGGAAACAGCCCACAAATCCTTCAGCGGTGAGAAAAAAGTTTTTTAGGACTAGCCGATTATTACAAGAGATTTATAGAGAAGTTTTCCACTATTACAGCACCCATGACTAAGTTGACCCGCAAGAATGTGAAGTTTTTATGGACAGATGATTATGAGAGAGCTTTCCAAGAGTTAAAGCAGCATTTGACTACAGCTTCAGTGTTAACTATACCAATACGAGGGAAAAAGTTAGTAGCGTTTACTGATGTGAGTGAAACTGGGTTGGGATGTATGTTGATACAGCATCAGAAGGTTGTATCTTATGCTTCTCAACAGTTAAAACCTCATGAGAGACGATACCCTATTCATGACTTAGAGCTGGCAGCAATTGTTTTTTGCGTTGAAAGTGTGGCGACACTACTTGTTTGGGGAGCGCTTTGAGTTATATACAAATTACAAAAGTCTCAAATATTTGGTTTCTCAAAAAGAGTTGAACATGAGGCAACACAGATGGGTTGAATTCATCAACAGTTATGATTTCAAGATCCTTTACCACTCGGGGAAAGGAAATGTGATTGCAGATACCCTTAGTCAACAACCTGGGATTATAGCTTCTTTGATGATTCAAGAATGGAAGTCCTTGGAGTTCATTTCGATGCATGATGTTCAACCAATAAAGAGTGTCGAGAAGGCATACATTGGTAGTTTGACCGTACAGCCAACGTTACTGGGTAAAGTTCGTCAGATGCAATATTTAAATAGGTTCCTTGTTAGCAAGCTCGAAGATGTTG
Source organism: Camellia sinensis (assembly GCF_055761805.1). Lineage (NCBI taxonomy): Eukaryota > Viridiplantae > Streptophyta > Magnoliopsida > Ericales > Theaceae > Camellia > Camellia sinensis. The sequence goes on from NC_138965.1 coordinate 15,961,224, forward strand.
TAATGGATTTGATCGATAATTGTCCTACTGATTGGTCTGTGGACTCAGAGGGGGGAATTTCGATTCAGGGGCAGGTTATGGGTACCTAACATTGTTGAATTGAGGAAAGAGATTATGGAAGATGCCCATAGGTGCCGATATACTATTCACCCTAATGGGACTAAGATGTATCATGACCTTAAGAGGACGTTTTGGTGGAAAAGTATGAAGAATGACGTAGGAGAGTATATTTTTTGATGTTATGTGTGTCAACAAGTTAAGGCGGAACAGCAATGACCGTTTGGACTTTTGCAGCATCTCAAGATCCCTACTTGGAAATGGGAGTACATCACTATAGACTTCGTGGATGGATTACCGCGATCTAAGCGAGGCAATGAATATACTTGGGTGATAGTGGATCGACTCACCAAGTATGCTCATTTTATTTCTATTAGTGTTCACCGAACTGCACATAAACTAGCTAGGCTATACATTCAGGAGGTGGTGCGACTTCATGGCATACCAGTTTCTATAGTTTTAGGATTCAGACAGGTCTATTTCACATACTCACCTATCTGTCACTCAAAACATAATTCAAATAGCACATGGCACATAATTAACACACATATAAGCATATATATCACAGAGAGAGAACCTGTTTGTTTTGTAGCGGTGGCGATGGTGGTGGTGATTTGCAGCTATGGCGGTCACGATGTGCGACGTATGGTAAGCAACGGTAGTAAGCAACGTTGGTAAGGTTCGGTTTAGTGGTGACTGATTCTGTGTGTGTGTGTGTGTGTGTGTGTGTGTGTGTGTGTGAGAGAGAGAGAGAGAGAGAGAAGAACCCCTATTTGTATTTCAAAAATGTGGGCGACAATCTCAATTTGTTTCCTACTAAAATTTTATATACCTTTGGCAACTAAATTTGTTGTTTGTTGCCAAAGGGTAATTTGTAACGACTCATTTATTTAAGTAGCCAAACACTTAACTAACGGCAACCAAAATTTTAGTCGCAAAAGTAATAATTTGCCGACTTATTTTGTTTTCGTCAGAAAAGTTTAGTATAACACGACTTAATCTGTTTTAGTCACCAAAAATGCATATTTGCCGACCAGTTTTTTGGTCGCCAAAGAGTAACAATAAAATTATGGCTGTTATTTGGCGACTAAATTTCTTTTGGTCGGCAAAAATTAGTATATCACAACTAAAACAAATTTTAGTAGCCTAAAAACTAGACTAACGCCGACTATTATTTTGTTTAGTAGCCAATTATCGCAAATTTAGCGACTAATTTTTTTTTAGTCGCTAATAAATAATATACGTCAACTAAAAAAATTTAGTAGTTAAATCCCAAACTGATGCCGACCAATATAATTTTTAGTCGCCAAAAATTACACTTTTAGAGATTAAATTTCTTTTTATCACTAAATTTAGTCGCCAAACATGTAAATTGTTGTAGTGTTTTTTTATTTATTTTTTTCTTTCTTTCCTTTTTTATTTATTTATTCTTTTTTATTGATGCCATATGGGAATACATACTCTATAAGAAGAGCATTAATTAAACAAATCCCAACTCTATAAGGACAATCTTGTCATTGTCATAATGTTACATTCAATTTAGTGGAACACCCTAGTTAGAACTTTGCGTGTTGCTTACACCAAATATTGACACCCCAAGATACAAACCAGGACAAATCTGTCTTTATCTATCAAATTTACAAGCAAAGCAGCCTCTCCTTTCTAAGAGCACAGTGACTTAGTTGAAGTATATAATGGGTTGAAAGTCGAATGAATCCAATTTTTATTTTATGGTTGGGTTTGGCTGAGACTGAGATGGAGACCTAACTCGAATTGTATATACAGTTAATAGGTTAAGGTTAGTTCTTTATCAACATAAATATGAATATGATACAATTCAATAACACAAATATTAAATAAATCAAGTTAGTATCAAACATGTGTAATACAAAGTTTATAACCTGTTTAAGAAAAATTAATTACATATTTTAATATTATTTTTATCAAAGGGTGAAATGATATTTTTTTAATCCCTTAAGTAATTAAAAAATTATGTAAAATAAGATTTTAAATCTAATATAGTTTTTTTTATTTATTGAAGATAGTTAATTTAATATATATATATATATATATATATATGTATATATATATATAATAGGATGTAATTTTTGTAAATTAAAAAAAAAATAGAATTCAATTGCAATAAAATATTTTTATGGATAATTTCATCACGAGAGATTAGTTTCTCTAAATTTAATTTGTAAATATAGGTGAAAGTTTTTGAAATAACACATTAACATAACACGAATAAGACACAGATTAAAAATGACAAGCACGATAATATGAAATAATAAATGAATTTAGCTAATATTAAGATAATTTTCACACAAATCCCAAATTAGACAACACGAACATGCCCAACACGACAACACAACCCTTCCTAGTTTTATGCAGTCAAATGTATAGTTTTATGAGCAATTCTAAGAGTACAAGAAAAATCAAATTAATCATGTACGGGGAGGAAATAATTCTCCTCGTATAATCCTGTTGACCAAGTCCACGCTCCTCCGTACGACGTCGCTTTGTTACCTGAAAACACAAACGTGAGCTAGCCGGCGGGTGTGTGCCGGAAACCTCTCCGATGCCTAAGTCAGAAAACTTAACAAATAGACAAAGCTCTAAGTTCTCAGAAAGATTGTGTTCAATTACCTCCTCCAAGGTGTTGCTTGTGAGCTTTTATAAGTTTCGTATGGCACAATCCTAGTAGGACTTGTACTTCTCCATGCAGAGTCCTCCTAGGATTCATTCTCCTAGGGATAATGCTTATCCTTTTGCACCCTCCCCCACTGCTTAAACCAAGTGGGATGGTTTTTTATATGACCGAACTTCCACATGACCGAAGTAAAATTGGCTATACCGAGCCACAGAGGGCCGAACTATACTTAGCTCGGTCTGCTCCTCCAATTGATTACTTCGGCTGCCCTGTTTGACCTTGATGTGCTTAGTTCAAACTTCCAAGTAGCAAGTTCTGACCGTCCCAACCGCTGTATGTCACGACCGGACTAATTCTGAAACCGGTCTTCCCAGAACATACTGCGGCCGGACTAACTCTGAGACCGGCCTAACTCCGAGTTGTCTCCGGACCGGAGTGGCTTTACTCTTCCTTGGACCGGAGTAATCTCATCTCCTCGGGCCGAAGTAACTTTGTCTCCTTAAGGCCGGAGTAACCTTGCCCCTAGGCCGAAGTAGCCATTACGGCCTTTTTACTTAGTCCTTCGCGTTTTGGGCCTCGAAGCCAAACTCGGAGCTTGGCCCAATTTTTCCCAAAAATTACCCTCTCAAATCATATCTCCTTCTCTATTCGTTTCATATAAGTTTTAGGATGGACTTCCATGACCAAATTTATTATTTAGCCTTTGATAAAACTTTAATCTGATCACGTTGGAAGATGAAAATTAGAAACCTTGTCTGGCTTATTAAAAGCTCGTTTAGGAATTGATTTTTTTTAATAGTTTTTTTAGTTTTAAAAAAAATAAAAAATAAGTACAAAAATAGGAGATAATACTTTAACAATGAGTTATTTACATGGAGGATCCATCAATTATTGAGAAGTCATGTTGACTCCCTAAATTATAAAATAAATAAACTCTTAAATTACTAAGAAATATTATTTTGACCCCCTAAAAATTATAAAAGTATATATATGGACCCTCTAAACTATTAGTGTGTTTCACTTTGACCCCTTATGTTATTGCATTGACAATTTTTAGACAAATATATTCTTCAACACTTTATATATAACACACCCAACAACACTTCTCAATTTTTCTCATTTTTCTCTTTTATTATTATTATTTTAAAATATTCTTTTTACAAAAATATATTTACAAAGGATATTTAAAAAAAATAATAATAATACAATAATAATGGATGAATGCTTATATTTAAAAAAAGAAAACAAAAACAGTAGTGATGAAATTGTAAATATATAGAGTGCTAAAGGGTTTTTTTTGTTTAAAAAAATTTAAATGTTTGGTTTAACTCATGGTGCATTAAAGGAAGGAAAATTCTATTTTCACACATCTAATTATCTCAATACACACATTTAATGAAATATTATTTTAATAACAGTTATATCCTAAATTAAAATGATCGTAATGGACATCCACTAGCACCCATAATATTAAATGAAAATATTCTTTGTACACATTTTTTAAAAATAAAAAAATCTTAATGTTCACCTTTTGAGTATTTTAAAAAAAAAAAAAAAAAAAAAAAAACTAAATCTTAATTTTCCATTGTTGTCACTTTACTTGTTACACACTCTATACTTCTCTATTGCTTGCAAAACAATACTCTCATAACGACTCTTGTATAGCTTTAATCTCCAGATTTATACTACATTAGTGATGAAAATGTTAGTTTTTTTGTGCAAAACCTTTTTTTTTCCTTTCGCGGTTTGCAGTCAGACAACTAGTACCGAATTATTTCATTATATTCGGTAAGGCTGGGCATAGGGTTATCCGAACCGCCCAAACCGCCCTACCTGATCCGAACTGCGCACGTATGGGCGGTTTCGCAAACACATTAGGGTAGGGTGCAGTTTGAATTTTATGTAATTTTCGGGTTGCGGCCAGATTGCGGGTTTAACCCGTACCCGCCCAACCCGCCCGCCTAAAACACCTTCTTTTTTTTTTTTGGTTCAAATCTAATCTAACCGTTTAAAAAAAAAAAACCCCATTTTCTTTTCCTTCAAATCCGACCGTTCAAAAAAGAAAACCCTAATCAATATTATCTATCTCTCACTCTATCTATCTCATTCTGTGTCTCTCATTCTCACGCTCACTCTCACTCTCGCAATTTTCATCTCCACTACCTACACCCACTGATCCACTCTCTCTGTCTTTGCAAGATGGACTAATCGACCGATCAACCGATCGACCTCATCGTACACCTCACAGGTAAGCTCCTCTCTGAATCTCAGTCTCTGTCTATGTCTCTCTCTCCCCGATCTTTGTGTCTCTGATCTATCTCCCTCCCTCACTCTCTCATCTCACAGTCTCTCACTCTTTGGCTTTGCATCTACTGCACCGATCGACTCTCTCTCATCACAAAATCGACCGATTGATTGACTCTATCATCGCACCGATCGCAAGTAAGCCTCTCTCTCTCTGTCTTTCTCTCTCTCACTCTCCCCGATCTTTGATCTGTCTATGTTTGGAGAATCAGTTGATAGATCTATTTTGAATCTGTTCATTAATGTGGTATTGGTTTGAAGAATCAGTTGATAGATAGATTTATTTATGTTATTTGTTGATGGAGGACATTAAATCTGTTTTTGGAATTAATCTGTTTTAAAGCCGTTTAATTTGTGGAATCTATTTAATTTGTATTGAATCTGTATTAAATCTGTATTGAATCTGTTTTGAATCTATTTGTGGAATCTATTTAATTTGTTTTAAATCTGTATTGAATCTGTATTAAATCTGTTTTAAATTTGTTATTTAATTTTTGGAATTAAGTCTATCTGTGTTTGTATAATCTATTTTTTGGAATTAAATCTGTGAAATTGAATCTGTTAACTTGATTCAATCTGTTAACTTGAATATGTGAAAAAAAAAGGTCCAAAATAAAGATTGACAAAATGGGAAAAAAAGAAAAGGTTTAAAAATAAATTTTTGGAAAAAAAATTCAATCCGCAAACCGCCCACAACTGCCCGCACATCCGCAAACCCTATCCGCACAAACCGCAAACCGCATTGCGAGCGGTTGCGGGTTGACTTTTCCCCAAACCGCATAGATGCGGGCGGGTCCAAACCGAACCGCAAACCGTCCCAAACCAAACTGCGGACACCCCTAATATTCGAACATTAATTGCCGAATTATTTCATTATATTCGGACATCAACTGCTAAATTTTATTTTTTTTTAGAACAAATTTATCGAACTAATCACTTTTATTAGGAAGTTAAGTTTCAAATTAAATGTATAATTCGGAAAACCAATGCCGAAATCTCCAAACCGAAAAACATAAAAAAAAAATTAATTAATTAAAAAAATAAAAAAATAAAAAAAAATGAGGGTTTTATGGCAATGGAGTGCACAGATATCTAGAAATAGTAAATGCAATAATAAAATGGAAAGATATCTCATTTTCAACAATATTTTGGAGGGTTTTTAATGGTATTTTTAATGGAAGTTCAAGGTCTTCAATGGAGGTTTTCAATGGAAGCCTGGTCTTTCCTTCACTTCGCTTCACACTATCGTTATGAATGGTCTTCACGTGGATCTACAATGGGTTTACAAATCTAGAAGTAAGGTCACTCAATAAGTGTGTAGAAAAAAGAGTTGAGTGGTGTGTGTACAATGATTATGGCCCTGTTTGGTAGGGTTTATTTCCAACTTATTTCAGCTTTTAGTTTAATTTAAGCTATTTTGATGTGTTTGGTTCAACTTAACAATACAGCTTATAGTTTTTTGTAAGTCAAAAATCAACTTATTCTTTGAGTGGGGAGGAGAAGCTTAATTTATAAGTCAAAAATCAGCTTATGTTCACAACTATAAGCTATAAGCTGTTAGGCTATAAGTTATAATCACTTTCCCACAGCTCTACCAAACGGGGCCTATGAGTGAAAGGTATAATTGTAACTTTCAGTGTGTGGATTTAGAAAATTAATTAATAATCAAATTAATAAGTGTGTGTACTGAGAGAATATGTGCATTAAGGTAATTAAGTGTGTGGAAATAGAATTTCTTGTAAAGGAATGGGCCAATGTAAAATATGTCAATAGTTTAAGGGGTATATTTGTATGCTTTTATAATTTTAGGGATCAGACTAATACTTCTCAATAGTTTAGGATGTCTTTACGTAAATAGCCCTTTAACAATTTCTAGTAAAAAAATGGACAAATTATACTAACAGTTTCTATAGTTTGGGACTTGTGTCACTTTGATCCTTAACTTTTCAATTGTGACTCATTTAATCTTGAATTTTGAATCTTGCTCCAACTAAGGACAATTGAAAATACCATTACTTAATTTCAATGGCAAATTCGTCAATTTGATAAAATATAAACCAATTTGATAAAAATAAATGTCAAAAAAATATTTTTGAATTTTTAAAAATTATTTCTACCCACTAAAGATAAAATTATGTAAAATTGGTAAATCTTTTAAACATTTATTTATTTTTTTTATCAAATTAATTTTTATTATGTGTTTGGATGATGATCATATAATGGGTGATTATTTTTATTTTCATTAAATTAGTTTCTATTTTTTCAAAAGTCAAATATGATGACAACTTTGATATTATTATTAAACCAATTCATTAAATCAAAAAGTTCAAAACTAAAAATATTTTATATATTAAATATATTGATTACACATTAAAATCCTAACAATCATCTATTACATAATTATCATCTAAACACATAATAAAATTAATTTGGTAAAAAATAAATAAATATATAAAAGATTTATTAATTTTACATAATTTTATCTTTGGTGGATAGAAATAATTTTTAAAAATTTAAAAATATTTTTTTGACATTTATTTTTGTCAAATTAGTTTATATTTTATCAAATTGATGATTTTGCCAATGAAATTAAGTAATGATATTTTCAATTGTCCTTATTTGAAACAAGTTTCAAAATTCAATACCAAATATGTTATAATTAAAAAATCAAAAATTAAAAATCAAAGTGATACAAATCACAAACTATAAAGACGGTTAATATAATTCATCCTAAAAAAAATCTGACTTCCCAAACAAATCCCATGTCCTTCCTAGCTACCTAGTAAAGTCTCGTCTCGTGGAGGAAGTCTCTTGGAAATAGTTAAATATTAAAATGTGTATTGCGAGGACCATTTTAATCTACCAATAGAAAAATGGCTACATTTTCATACCAAAATTTGGGGTGTAATTTTGGCACGTAACTCGCGGGCGGCTCGAAATTCGCCCGCAGTCCGAGGTGGCCTGGCCCGTTAAGATCTAAGCCCGAACCCAACCCAGCCCAATGTCTTGGGCTAGGACCTGAGCCATTATTTTGAAGCATCGGCCCGGCCCAGTCTGATATTTTGGCGAAAGCCCGCAAGGCCTGACATGGGATTGGACCGAGCCAAAATTACACCCTTCACCAAAATCCCAAAAGCTATGCATGTATATACATTTTCAAATATAAAACTGAATTAAATCTCATATAAATGAAAAACAGGAGCACAAGAGATTAAAATTTTACATTTAATAACCAAATTACATAAACGCATTTTACATATAATAATAAAAGTAAGAAGTAATTGCAACTGTATGATTATTATTATTTTTTCTTTTTTATAAAAACCACTCTTCATAAACAACATAAATGTCTAATTCAAACAACATGAATGTAATTGTAACTGTGTGATTGTTATTAAGTTTTTTTTTTTAAAGGTTAAGAAGTCAAAAAAAAATTTAAAACTCAAAAAATACTAAAAGAGCAAATCATAACTAGTCATTTACTCTTTTTTTTTTGTTGATACAATTAAATGTCATTTCCATGTATATTAATTTTTTTCCTTTTGCTATAATTGTCAAAAAAAATATTGAAAAAAAAGCCAAAGACACAAGACAGTCACTAATCAAGACTAGCTAAAAGGATGAAAAATATTATTAGAATAAGGCCTAGTTTGGGAAGACTAAATAAGTACACTTTTTGACTTTTTATGAAATATGGGTTGGGTTTGGGTTGAATTTGAAGTGATGTGTTAGAGAGGTGATGTGACTTAAATAAGATGATGTGACTTAAATAAGATAGTGACTTTTTAACTTTTTATATTTTTTCAATGTTGCCAAACTTGACCTAAATTACACTTTTCACTCATAAATATGAATAATTTCTTAAATTTCTCTTGGAATCAGTCCATACCTGCTGATGGATGTTATAAAAATTAATTCTCCATGATTAATTAATTTATTTAGTGAATCGAATATCAAGTTATAAAAAATAAATAAAAAGAGATGAATCGAGGTGCTCTACAGATGAGTAATAAATTCACCGAGTGGGTAATTTGCATTGGAAACAATGAGTCAGAAGAGAACACGTTTTTTCTACAACTTTTCTGCCACTAATGGAGTAACTCTGTCCCTTTAATACCAGTTTGTATCCACTACCAGCACAAAAAAGTGCTTAATTTAAGCAAAACACACCACATTTTCAAACACGAATCATCACCAATTTTCCACATCTTGACTTTCACTTGAAACAAACCCAAGTCTTCTTAGCATGACTTTGTAGTCGGCGAGGGGCCCGGATTCGATTTTAGACAGTTTACGAATTAATTTAAATTCACCCGTATACATGTGATTTAAGAAAAATTTAACTCGTAACTATTTGCAGTACCCATTACAATTTGTGTGAATAGAATTCGTAGATGTGTAAGTTGTTTCTGGTGGTTTGTTCATTAGATTTTTTTTTTTTTTTTAAATTATTTTTGAGCCTTTTTTTTCTATTTTATAAATATTCATTTTGGGTCATTTTTCTTGTATTTTCTAAGATGCTCTACTATTAATAATAATTAATGAATTAAAATTTATAAAATTAAAAACACAACAAAATTAATTCTTAACACAAATAAATCATTCAAAATCTTACATTAGATCATCAATCTCATTCACTATCTATTACTCAACAATACAATTAACGTAAAATCATTTCAAATCCTAAATTTACCTAAAAGTAATTTTTCATTTACTTTTACATTCATTTAAAATGCAATAATAAAATAACAACAGTCTAGATTAAAAAAAAAAAAAGTCTAAGTGCGAGCGGGTTTTTGCTAGTGCAGGTTAAACCTGCAACTCACAATCATATCATATTCTAAACCACATATGTCCGCATTTTGTCTGCGAAATCACTTATTTGTATGCGGATCAGTTCAGTTATGTGGATTGTGCGGTTCGGATAACCCTATGCCTAGTTCTATTTTGTATTATACAAATTTTAAATTCTTTCACCTAATAAATAAATCATAATTAACCTTATTAAGGCCCCATTGGGGTTGACTTACTGACTAAAATAATTAAAAAATTAAAAATCTAATTATATCATTTTTTTATTTTTTTACATATTTTTTATAAAAAAATTAAAAAATTAACTAAAATAATTTTTTCCCAAACAAGTTCTGAGTACTTTCTCAAAGCCTCGCAAATTTGTTTTTAGAGAGGAGTGACATTGTGTACATTGTCTCTCATGATATATTCCAGCAACCTAGGCTACATCGTGATTTGAAAAGAAAATAAAAGAAATATATTTTTCTTAAACTTAGGCCTTGTTTGTCCTCTACTATATAATCCATCTTTTTATCTTTTTATCTTTTTTTCATCACATCACCTCTCTACTTTTTTACACATCTTTTCGTAAAAAGACAAAAAGTACACTTTTTTAGTACACCCCAAACCAACCCTTAATCACTTGTTTAGATTACCAAAGATAATAGAAATACGAAGCAAATGGGATGATAATTGATTTTATATAAGGGCATGGCTTCTGTCGAGTCCTTAATCAAGATGAATTGTGTTGTTAGATTTGTGGGAGTCTATCATGGATCCCGTTTTGATAATCTGAACCGTTGAATATATAGAACTCGTCGAGTACTATATGCCTATAAAAAAATCACGTTAATCGGATATCGATAACTATATGATCAAATCAGTTTTGTATAAAAAAAAATGGACGGTGAATAAATTAACGATTGACAAAAATCTGTTTTGATGACATAGCTATCGATATCCGATCAATGTGATTTTTTATAAGTATATAGTACTCGACGAGTTCTACACATTACACGGTTCAGATTATCAAAATGAGACCCGTAGTGGGCCTCCACGGGCCCAACGACATGGACCAATCCGATTAAAGATTGGACAAAAGCCATTCCCTTTATATTATATCAAAATTGTCAATTTAGGTACTTAAAATAAAAACATAAAAATGTTATTATACTAATACAACCTATAAAAGTTTCTGCCTTAAGTAGTAAGTTGTTTGAATTTAGCTTTAAAATTTGACAAGTTTCAAAATAAACTTAAGTTTAATTTGTTTATACAACGAATCGATATCGGACAATTTTTTAACAAGTTGAACATGAGTTGAACTCAAATAGCTTGATTTTTTTATAATATATGAAAGTTGATCAATTCGAATAGTAGTTTATTTAAGTTTGACTTGAAAATTTAACGAGTTTAAAATTATGTTTAAATTTTGCTAGTTTTGCATAATAAGTTAATCTTGAACGAACTTTTAATGAACAAAACACAAGTCAAATTCAAATAATTTGATTCGTTTAACAATCCTAGAAAGAAATCACATTTTTTTTTTTTAACTTGACCAAACAAGAGGTGGAGAAAACATTTGCTTGGTTTCATTTTTCTAAAAATACTTTTCAAAAAATTCTACTTTCTTATTTTTCATATTTTTTTATTTTTATTGATTTTTTTTAATATTTTAAGTAATTTTTTTACTTTTTACACACACCTAAAATAAATACGCCTAAAAAGTAAAAAAATTATAAATTTTTTTTTTTAAAAATTCACTAAATATCAAAAATATAAAAAAAAAAATACAAAACTTCAATACATTTTTGTATTTTTATGTCTTTATTAAATTTTAAAATATTTTTTCACAATTTTTTGACTTCTTAGATACATTTAAGTAAGGTGAAAAACATAAAATTATGACCTTCCTTTGTACAATTATAGACTATGTTTGTACTTTCATATTTTTGTAAATATTTTTTTTATTTTTCATTTATTTGCAATTACTTTCAAAAAAATTATACATAAATTTTTACTCGAACAATATTTTTTAAAAATAATAAACTATTGTAATAAGTTTTTCATTTAAAATAAATGCAAATAAATGTCATATTATTTAGTATTATTACTCCATAAATAAATTAAAATTGGCAAGATTCCTAACCGATTTTATTGGTTTAAATTATTACCCAATAAGTCCGGGTGAGGTTTTTAATTTGAAAAATAATGATTTTTGTGATTAATAATTATTAAAAAAATGGTGAGTTTGCTGTGAGAATTGATTTTGAATGGAGAATTGTAAACTACCAAGTTAGATTGTGAGAGAAAAATAAAAAATATGACTTTAATTTAAAACAAAATTTGTTAAGTATTAAATCCGGTTCAAAGGACTGCCCCATAAATCTCTCTTTAAAATTTACGAAAAGCAAGTTCACTAAAATTGTTTGCAAGCATGTGCAATTTCAACTACTAAAAATATAGTGAATAAAAATAAAGAAATTTACAAGACATACCCATTTAAAAAACCTAATAACCCACTTGCCGACTCGCTCCAACTCAATCTCGGGATGACTCGGTCAACTTGCAACCCCTTCTTTGCCATCTCCGCCAGAGCTAAAAATCACTACCAACCAGGTGGAGGAAAAAAGAAAAGAAAAAAGAAAAAAAGTAACTCGCCCATATACCGAGTCGGGTCATCCTCAACAAACTGATTCATCACCCAACCCGTGAGGCAACGGTCCAGATTCACCCAAACCATCAAGATTACTCCTACGACCCACGTCGCAACATCGCTGGAAATCGTCGAGATTAACAAACCGACCCGAGTTGGCCGAGTCAGACAGGGACACGACTCGGAGGATCTCTTCGAAGACCGACTCATCGCAAGGTAGAACCAAGGGTCCTTGGTTGGTAAACCCGTACTCTTCCTCGGCTTGAACCAAGAGGTTCTTGAAGGTAGGATGGTTCAGGTACGTCGCGCGCACCACAAACCTCTTGTTACTCCTCCCCACGCAGATCGCCACGTGTCCCGCCGGCACATCGGATCTCGTTGATCCCGCCGCCGCCGCTGCAGCCTTCTTGCGCCACCGCCGGAGCATCTGCCGGATTCTCACAATGTGCCTGATTTGATTGTACTTTCCGATCCCCGGCGACATTTTCCGAAGAAGAGAGAGAGAGAGAGAGAGAGAGAGAGAGAGAGAGAGTATTTATGTATGCATATGTAACGGCCTAGAGAGAGTATCGAGAGAAAAGACGCATCTAGAGAGAGAGAATCCGGAGATGGAGATATATATATATTTTTTTTTTTGGTGATGCGTAGCGGCGCTGGTGGGTTTTTATAGGGTGATTTGTAAGACGAAACGCCCTTCCAATCTGAGATTTTTATAACGCTATTTCTAGCATAAAATTTGGGAAGAGTTAAGGTCATTTATGGTAATGAATAGTGGGTCCAAATTTTTCAATTTTATTTGATGTATCAATCTAAGAAGTAATTGCTGTGGTTTAAGGTACAACCCATTCTCCACAAAAAGGAGAAGGGTTATTGCTGTATCTTAGGGTACAGTGGGTGTTGTTGTCTTTTCAGTAATGTTAAGTATCATAAAAAAAAATTTATCAAAATAATTATAAAAATTTTGTGACCTTTAAATTATACTTAAAAAAAGTACTACACATTAATTAAGGTAATCCAAAGATAAAAAACCTTTCATGATCCCTAACTTTTCTCTTGTCTTTTTGTGGAAGGTTTTTTTTGAGTGTTTTTCGATAATTTAAATCGTTCATATTATAAAATTTGTCAAGAATATTATTCATATAAAAAATTAAATTAATCGAATATTCATAACCTCATGATTAAGTTTTAATTACTTTTGGGAAGTGGTTTTGTAGGCTTTTTTGGTTATTTTAGTCACAACAAACAAAACATCACATCCAACCCATAATCATTACACTATTCTCTCACAAAAAAGTTAAAAAAGTCAAAAAGTCTTTCCTAAACTAAGATTTTTAACTCAGGCTAAAATAACTAAAAAAGTCAAAAAGTCCTTCCCAAACCAAGCTTTTTAGCTCAGGCTAAAATAGCCAAAAAAGTCAAAAAAAACTAAAAAGTCAACTCACTCCCCCAAACCAATCCTTAAAAATTTATGAAAGTTATATTAACCGTTTATTTTTATAGAAACAAATGTACTTTGGTTATAGGATCACAGATATGCAATCAACTTGATTTTTTGTATAAATAATCTACTAATAAATTTTATAATATAAACAGTTTAAATTATTAAAATAACGCTAGAAACAATCTCCGCAAGAAATACAATAATAACTTATGTGCCTAAGTACAATCGTACCCCTTCTCCCCGAAAAGATGATGATAGTTCACTATTTGTACGTAATTGTATCGAAAATGTTATGAATTCATTTTATTAATTTATAATTTATTTCAGATGTATTTGTGGGATGAAAATTAAAGTAATGAAGTGTGAAATTTATACATAAAAAAAATCTTACTCATTAATTTTTTAAAAAAATATTTAAATTTATAAGTCTAAATTTATAAAGTTATTGATATAATATTATGTAAAATGTAATATGGTTAGATTTAATTGTTATATTATTTTTTATGAGATTGAGATACAATAATTGTTGATACGAGTATGAGATATAGGCTTCATTTGGGAAAAAGGATTGGATTGGTTTTGGGGCTATTAGCCACAAAAAGACAAAGAGATATTTTGAAAAGTTAGTAAAAAGTTGATATTTTGGCTTTTTGATTTTTTTAGTGACCTTTTTTTTGGCAAAAAGTTGGATTATTTTGGGAGAAAAAGTTGATTTTTTTTGCTAAAAAAACTGAAAAGTCAAAAAGTTGATTTTTTGGCAACTTCCCAAAAGACCCCAAAATAGTTTTTTTTAACTCAATAAGACAAAATATCACATTTAATCCATAATCATTATGTTTGGTTTGCATTTGGGAAATGAGTTTTAGAAAAAAATTTCTAAAAAATTGTTTGGTTTGAGTTTTTCTCAAAAAAATTTCAAAATCACTTTCTCTCTCTTATGCATCAATCAATCACTTTTTTTCTCTCCTCTCTCCTTCTCAATCACTTTTTCTGTTATACATATCTACTCAAATTCTCTCAAAATATCAAATCATTCCAAACTCCCAAAATATACAACCAAACAAACCAAAAAAATTTCTAAACTTTCTTCCCAATTTTTTTTCAAAAACAACTCTCCCAAAAACAAACCAAACAAGCCCTATATTCTTTTTCTTACAAAAAGTCAAAAAAATTAAAAAGATCCTTCCCAAATAAAACTTTTAATCTCAAAATAAAATAATTAAAAATTTAAAAAGCAAACCTACTTACCAAATCAACCCATAATTAGGCAATTAGATGAAATGAACGACTGAATATATGATTAGATCAGGAAAAAGATTGTAAAGGATAAGTTACACGATGTGGTTAATAAATAGAATAAATGATCGGAAAGAGATAATGATTATTATATTTGATTAGATGAAATAAAATCAATATAATTACTTTTTACTGTTACGTGAGAAAATAATAATTTGAAAATGCCTAATCTCTTTTCTAAGAAAATTTACCTATCAATCATATCTTAAGGAATAGTAATCCAATTAATCCCAAAAAAAAATTATAGACCAATTAGTCCTATTGATTTTGGAAAGGTAGATTTAATATATTATTTAAAAATTAGATTTACACAGTTAGGGTAAACTATCAATAGGTCCTAATAGTTAGACTTAATTTTCATCAAGTCCTATTAAAAATAAGTCTTGGTAAAATTATCGCTAAAAATAATTTTTTTGTGACAATTTTTTACATATGTCGCTAAAACTTGACAATTAGTGACTTTTTTCTTGTCATGATTTTTATAAATTGTAACTAAAACTTACAATTAGTGACTTTTTTATGACAAAATTTCTCATAGGACTTGTTAGATAATAAGTCCACTTATTAAGACCTACACGTAAGTACCCCTTACAGTTATTCCATTATTTATATTATGTTTACTTTTTTTTGTGTGTATGTGTGTTAAAAAAGTAAGATACACAATCAATGAGAATCAAATTTGGGATGAATTTTTATATGAAATTTTTTTTATTTGGAATGACTTGAAATATGAAATTCTTCAAACATTTTTAAAAAATGTGGGATTCTTTGAATATTTCAAAAGGAGTACAAAAACTGCTTAGTAAACTTTGAACAAATGTATAATTTCAATCTATAACACTCCAATATAACAATTAAATGAAACACTCTAATGTAACACTTCAAAAAAATATATTATATTTTTTCCAAACGTAACACTTTAAAAAAATTTATTAGTATAATACTCCAATGTAACACATAAAAAATTCCCTAGTGTACGTTCTATAAACGTAATGTTACAATCTAACACTCCAAAAAAATAATGTAGGATTTTTCAAACCATTCCATGAGGGTGTGGGATTCTTCAAACCATTCAAAAAAGAGTACAAAAATTTCTTAGTAAGATTTGCGTAAGTGTATAACTTCAAACTGTGAATGTTACGTTTAGAAAAAGTACACGAAGTAGTTTTTTAGTATTTTTATGTGTGTTACATTGGAGTGTTACGTTTGAGATTACATTGATTAAAGTGTTATGTTTGGAAAAAATACACTAAGGAGTTTTTTATGTATTACATTGCAGTGTGTTACGTTAGAGTATTAAGTTTGAGAAAAGTTTAGATTGTTATGTTGTTACGTTTGAAAAAAAGAAAAAGTACACTAAAGAGTTTTAGTGTGTTACGTTATTAGTTACGTTATTAGAGTGTTACATTAGAGTGTTACGTTATTATTCGAAAAGTGGAATTTATTTCAAAATGAGAGAAAATCCAAAACCTATATAGTCCGAATTGCCCAAATGTCTACACATTTGGAGAAACCCACTTTTGTCATTTAAAAATTAAACTCAAATGTATAAGTGACTATCTTTTCGTGTAATTTTCACTTTAATGGAACCTTTAGGTTCATAAGAAAAAACAGAGGACTAAACTGTTCACAAAATCACATTTTGAGATTTATTGGTGCTTTACCCATCTTTCTAATACTGCAATACATATTATTTTATATTTTTCTTTATTTAATCATCTATATTGATATTAAACAACAAGTCTAGGTACATAGACACCAAACATAAAATGAGACACATATATCTTATTAGTAATGATAGAGACCATCACAAAACACAACCCCCAAAATGATCTGGACCATTCATGTGTCAGAGATAGAAAAAAGAAATTCAAACACATCAATGGTCAATACATCAGTGAGAGTCCTCCTTTGTGGGAGTTCTAAACATTTTCCTATATCTCATTCGGGATGGGTTTCACATGTAGGTCCCACGCATGTGACACCTCATGTGAAACATATGTGTCCCAGACATTCCTTTTGTGTTCCTAGCATTACTCATTATACATTTATAACTTTTTCATTTTCCATACTTGTACGGGGAGGAAATAATTCTCCTCGTATAATCCTGTTGACCAAGTCCACGCTCCTCCGTACGACGTCGCTTTGTCACCTGAAAACACAAACGTGAGCTAGCCGACGGGTGTGTGCCGGAAACCTCTCCGATGCCTAAGTCAGAAAACTTGACAAATAGACAAAACTTTAAGTTCTCAGGAAGGTTGTGTTCAATTACCTCCTCCAAGGTGGTGCTTGTGGGCTTTTATAAGTTTCCCGTGGCACAATCCTGGTAGGACTTGTATTTCTCCATGCAGAGTCCTCCTAGGATTCATACTCCAAAGGATAATGCTTATCCTTTTACACCCTCCCCCACTGCTTAAACTAAGTGGGATGGTTTTCTCCATGGCTGAACTTTCATGTGACCGAAGTAAAATTGGCTATGCCGAGCCACAGGGGGCCGAACTGTCCTTAGCTCGATCTTCTCCTCTAACTCCTTACCTCGACTGCCCCTGTTCAACCTTGGTGTGTTTAGATCAAACTTCCAAGTAGCAAGTTCTGACCGACCTAACCATAGTATGTCACGACCGGACTAAATGCAAGGTCGGACTTACTTCAAACTGCCACCGGACTAATTCTGAAACCGGCCTAACCAGAACATACTGCGACCGGACTAACTCTGAGACCGGCCTAACTCCAAGTTGCCTCCGGACCGGAGTAGCTTTACTCTTCCTTGGGCCGAAGCAACTATCCCTTCTTGAGCCGGAGTAACTACACTTCTCCTGGGCTGGAGTAACATTGCAGCCTTTTTTACCTAGCCCTTGGCAATTTGGGCCACAAAGCCCATCACATAGCTCGGCCCAATTTTTACCAAAAATTACCCTCTCAATTGCCCCTTAATTCCATCTACTCAGCATGATTGGGATTACCAGTCCTTCAGCCGAGCTGAAGTTATTAAGCCTTTCCAGCCGAGCTAAAAACCCTTCAACTTCTCCAGCCAAGCTGAAGTTATTAAGCCTTTCCAGCCGAGCTAATAACCCTTTAGCTTCTCCAGCCGAGCTAAAAACCCTTTAGCTTCTCCAGCCGAGCTAACTTTACTTCGGGCTTTTCTTTATCCGGTCAAAACGTCTCTTCAATCACGACTGTAACGCTTTCCTTTCCAATGACACGTGGCAGATTCTGGTAGGCTGAGGACGGCTGTCACGCCGTCTTTCGTACTTCGCGAATTTTGAACAATCCCGCCCAAATTTTGGGTTTTTCTAACAAAAACAATCCCTGAGGCTAGGGTCCCTTCACTCTTGCTATTCCTTCATCTTCTCTCTCCGCTCTCTTGCTGTTCGTGTTCTTCTTTTTACTGCAACAGATTTTCAACTTCAGTCCCTTCTTCTTTAATCTGGTAAGCAAATCCACTTTCCCTCCATGTTTCCTTGCTTTCACATTTGTTTTATGCATCTGTATATCTTGTTTCGTATGCTTTTTGCA
Organism: Camellia sinensis; assembly: GCF_055761805.1. Taxonomy (NCBI): domain Eukaryota; kingdom Viridiplantae; phylum Streptophyta; class Magnoliopsida; order Ericales; family Theaceae; genus Camellia; species Camellia sinensis. Next base: position 15,979,938 of record NC_138965.1, read on the forward strand.
AACATTTTTCCCATTTCTGGTTTGCTTCTGTATTTTTATGAAAAAACCATAGAACTTGTACGCGTATGAACTGTTATGTAGAAAAACCAGTCCTAGATCCAAAATCACATAGCAACCGAACTAGGATCCTGTTTGCCCCAAATACGTAGATCTTTGTAGTCAATAACCGAACTAGAGCTTGTAAGTTTCAAAGGGTTACCAGAGCCTGACTCACTTTAGCCGAAATAAGATCACCGAGTTTTGAATATAGCAAACTAGGAACCTCGGTTGTCAACTGAACTAAGCTTTTGGGGGCCAAGCCGGCTTTCTTGGTTCCTAAACCGAACTTAGAAAGCCGCCCCTAGAGGCTTAACCGAAGTAACTCTATTCACACTGCAACCGATTTAGGCCTTGGGGCTAAACCAGCTTTCGTAGTTTTTTAGACCGAACTCAGAAAGCTGCCTCTAGACGTTAAACCGGTCTACCGAGCAAACTGCTCAAACCGAGCTACCCAACCTTTTGATGAACCGAGATAGAACCAGTTTTTTGAGGTCGAAGTAGGGCTTTTATACCTTGCTTTTAAATTGTAGCACGGTCCGTTAATCAGTGCTTTAACCCCCCTCTGTTTTTTTACTTTGCAGACTTAGGTTACCCAGGCACTCCTGTGTGCGCTCAACCGAACTACTGAGCACGATTTTTACACCGATATAACTTATAAGTAAATTATACATCAGATGGGTAAGTATAGGTATCTAGTTGAGACCCCTGGTGGCATGGCCGAATTTAGGAAAGACTACCAAATTCCGGATGACGTCCATCTGACGTTGGCCAAAAAAGATGTTATTCCTTGGGAAAACGAAGGCTTCGTCCCTTTTACCCTTCAATCCATAATAGAAATCGGACTACGGTTTCCTGTACAACCGTTGATCTGCGAATTTCTTAGGCAGACTAGGTTATGCCCCACTCAACTGTCCACCAATACATACCGCATTATTATGGGAATAGCCGCATTAAACCACCAAACCGGACTAAACCTCGGCCTGGCAGAAATTTTCCATCAATACTCCATAGGCTCAAAAGATGCTGGGTGGGTCTATTACCTTAGGATTCGCCGCCGCCGAAAGAAGATAGTTAAACATACACCGGACAAAGATCTTAATGACGATGATTTCTTCTGGGTCTCTGGGAACTTTGAGGATTTTCAAGCCCAAATTCCTGGCCGACCTATAAATTGGAAAAAGGGAGAGCCTGGTAATTTAACTTCGGTCTTCTTTCTTGTATGTTATCTCGGTTTTTTTAGTCTATTGACCGAACTAACACTTCTCTTCTTTCGCAGATTTCGCCCACCTCCACTCCTTGTACAGCTATCCCAACCTTGCCATCTTGCGAGCCGCACTACGGTGTAAAGAAAGGAGCTGGGCTAAACTTCTAAACTTTGAGCCGACCTACCGGTACAGCGGTCGCCGAAAAGCAAGAGTAACTGACTTTCTTCTTGAAGAAGCCCCAAAGCCGGACCCAAACTTGCCGCAAATAAGATTAATTCCTTTAACTGCCGAAGAGAAAATGGCCAAGAAGAGCAGAGTAAGGGCGCTTCTGACCGAAACAAGCAGGGCCGAAGTACCGTCACCAAGCCAAACGCAGCCTGCCGTTGTGGCCCTCCCCTCTCAACAACCGTCTTCATCGCGCCGAACCAAGCGCGCCCGAACCAACGAGTCCGAACCAAGTTTGGTTGATGAAGATGAGACTGTTACTCCACCAATCTTGCCACCGAGCCCCCAACCGGAACCTACCGACCGAACTACCACCACTTGGGTACCAAAATTGACTTTTAAAAACCGAGATGTCGAGGATGCTGATTCGGTTGTCGCCGAAAAAGATCACGAGTTGGCCTTTAATCTGGCTAAGGGAGTGTGCCTCCCCAAGGATATAGAGCACCACAGAAAGCAGCTAAACACCGAATTAAAGTCCATTCGGTCTGCAACGAAGTCCATGATCCTGGTATGCTGCTCTGTCCATTTTTCTGTCTAATTTTGTTAACTTTTATCTCGGCTCATGGGAAGTCCTTGTTTTTTGCCAGGCAATTCAAAAAAACTACAATACTCACAAGAAGGTGCTAGAACTCAGAAAAACTGCAAGGGATGCTGTTGCAGAAGCCGAAGTGAAGTCGGCCGAAGTAGAAGAAATCAAGAAGCAAATGGCCGAGCTTCGAGCCGAGAACAGCAGGCTGACCGGACTAGTTAGTTCGGCTGAGGCAGAAAGGCAGAAGACTGCCATAGCTCTTAAGGACAAATACCTGCGCGAGCTGGTGAAGCTCGAAAGAAAAAAAGATGCCGAAATAAAGGAGAAGGTAAAGGAAGCTGACAAACAAGGCTTCAAGAGGGCAGAGGATGCTTATGCCCAACAATGCAATGCTGCCAAGGAGCTGTTCTTTAAGTGCGGCTGGAGGGGAGCCGTTGAGAAGCTCGGTCATGATCCTCAGACCGAGGTTTTCAACCCTCCAGCCTACTTTATACCGAACTCCCTGATGGAATATGCCAAAGCCATGCAACAGCAGTTCCTTGAGGGCTCAGACGATGAAGACTCTGATGAAGACTCTGCCCCTGAGGATACTTCGGTTGTGAATGCAGATCAGGTAGTTCGGTCGGAGCCCATGGTGGAAGATCTAACTATTGATCAACCAAGTGAAACCGTGGCTCCGGCCGAAACCATTCTTCCTTCTGAAAATGTCCTTGCGCCCGAAACCGGTCTTCAGGTTGACGCCGATGCTGCCTTCGACGCCGAGATCGAAGATCTTTTTTCTTGACTTTGTACTTTTTTTTTCTATTTTTTGTTACCTTGTCTTTGTAACCGGGCTGTGCCCTTCTGTAATGACTTTTTAGTGAATGAAAAATTTGCTTCAACTCTTATTCCGGTTGTGATATGTATGCCTGTGCTTTGTAATGTCTTCTATTACTCCAACTGTTATTTCGGTTTTGGCTGGTTAAAATATGCTTACTAGCCAACCACTCCTTAGCCGATATAATCACTTCGGCTGAGGAGTACAAAGTGTTTAATCTAGCCAATCCAGTTTCATCCATACCCTTACCTAGGCTGAAGGGTAACAAGAGTTGGTTTATTCCAGCCAACCACTCTTCAGCCTTGCACTTACTTTGGCTGAAGAGTAACAAGAGTTGGTTTATTCCGGCCAACCACTCTTCAGCCGAACTCTTCAGCCTTGCACTTACTTCGGCTGAAGAGTAACAAGTGTTGGTTTATTCCAGCCAACCACTCTTCAGCCTTGCACTTACTTCGGCTGAAGAGTAACAAGTGTTGGTTTATTCCAGCCAACCACTCTTCAGCCTAGCACTTACTTCGGCTGAAGAGTAACAAGTGTTGGTTTATTCCAGCCAACCACTCTTCAGCCTCGCACTTACTTCGGCTGAAGAGTAACAAGTGTTGGTTTATTCCCGCCAACCACTCTTCAGCCTTGCACTTACTTCGGCTGAAGAGTAACAGGAGTTGGTTTATTCCAGCCAACCTCTAAGTTAGTTTTTCCAGCTAACTTAGAATAATGTTTGGTTATTCCGACCAAACGTCCTGCAGCCTGGATCCTTATCCTGGGCTTAGGAAGGTGTTGGTTTAATCCAGCCAACCTCTAAGTTAGTTTTTCCTGCCAACTTAGAATAGAAATGCTTGCAATGTACTTAACCTTTACTAAAGCTATCTTTTACAAAGAACAATTTGTGCTGAAAAGAATGGCTTGTTTTATTGAAGAAAGAAAAAATTACATATATTTGAAAAAGCTAAAAGTAAAATAACTTGAGATTGGCCGTGTTCCATGGCCTAGGGATTGCTTTGCCATCCTTGTCTTCTAGGTGGTATGCCCCTTTGCCTGCTAACGCAACCACCTTGTAAGGACCTTCCCAATTTGGGCCTAACTTGCCATCTCCTGGGATTAAGGTGTTTCCCATTACTTTGCGCAGTACCCAATCCCCAATCTTGAATTGTCTTGGATGCACCTTTTTGCTGTATTTTCTGATTAACTCTCGTTGGTATGAGGCGATGTGGACTAGTGTTCTTTCTCTTCTTTCTTCTGCAAGGTCGAGTTCTAAGGCTATGGCTTCTCCATTTAAGTCTGGATCAAAATTTTCGCTTCGAATTGTGGGGAGGCCGACTTCTAGTGGGATCACTGCTTCCATTCCATAGGGCAAGGAGAATGGTGTTTCTCCAGTTGATCGTCGAGGTGTGGTGCGGTGCGGTAAGCCCATAAGACGTGAGGAAGTTCATCTGCCCATTTGCCTTTTGCTTTCTCTAGCCTTTTCTTTAGTCCATCCAAGACGACTTTATTTGATGTTTCAGCTTGCCCATTTGCTTGAGGATATGCCGGTGTAGAATTGTAGAACTCTATTTTGTACTCTTCACAAAAGCTTCTAAAGATTCTTCCGTCGAACTGAGTTCCATTGTCTGAGATCAGTGCTTTTGGTATACCAAACCGAGTGATGATATTCTGCCAAACAAACTTCTTCACGTCTTTTTCTTTGATTGACGCCAATGCTTCTGCTTTCACCCACTTTGTGAAGTAGTCTGTTGCTGCGAGAAAGAATTTTCTGCCCCCGGGCGCTGTTGGAAGTGGTCCTACTATGTCCAAGCCCCACATTGCGAAAGGCCATGGGCTAGTTAATGGTAGGAGTTCTCTTGCTGGTTGATGTATTTGGTGCGCGAATTTTTGGCATTTCTCACACTTCTTCACATATTTCTCTGAGTCTGCTTGCATATATGGCCACCAATATCCTTGCGAAATAGCCCTGTAAGCGAGTGACCTTCCCCCTTGATGACTTCCACACACCCCTTCGTGTATTTCGAACAAGAATGCTTCTACTTTGCTGGGATGAACGCACTTGAGGTAAGGCCCAGAGAATGACTTCTTGTATAATGCCAAAGATGGAGATAGCTAAAATCGCTGCGACTTTGCCCTTATTTTGTTGGCTTCTTTTTTCTCTTCTGGTAGGATGCCGTCTTTTAGGAACAGGATGATGGGATCCATCCAAGAAGGGCCTAATTCTGTGCAACATACTTCTTCCGCTTCGGGGTCTTCTATGCTTGGTCTTGGTAAGAAGTCGATGAGTAATGGATGAGGGATTGATGTATCTGCCATTGAGGCCAGGCCTGCTAGTTCGTCCGCTCGGCAGTTTTCCTCCCTGCCAATTTGTTCTATCCTTACCACATCAAACTTCTTGATCTCTGTTCTGACTAACTCTTGGTACTTGGCCATTCTGTCGTCCTTTGCTTCGTATTCGCCAGAAATTTGGTTTACCACCAGCAGAGAGTCACTGTATACCATTAGTTCGGTTGCTTTCATGAAGTGTGCTGACTTGAGTCCTGCGAGAAGTGCCTCATACTCCGCTTCATTGTTGGATGCTGGGAAGCCAAGGTTGATTGCTTGCTCCACAACCAGGCCGTCTGGTGAGATGAGGACTATGCCAAGCCCTGCGCCATGTCGGTTGGATGCTCCATCCACAAAGAGCTTCCACATCTCTCCAACGAATAATTTCCAGCAAGTGGAAGGATCAGATGATGCCGTGAGGTCTAGAATGGTGTTTTCTTCAAGGTCCATGTTGGCTATCTGTCCTTCGTCCTCTGTTTGAACTGTTGGTGGGCCTTTGTTTGTCTCTTCCTTGTTGTCCTTAGTGTGGTCTGCCTTGGTGCTTGATTGACTACCTTCTTCTAGGGGTTGCGCTATTCCGGCGTCAACTTCCGTCCCTAGTTCGGTTGTGTCAGTTAGGTCGACTGGGCAGATATGATGACTTCCAGGAGTAAACTCTGCGACGAAGTCTGCCAAGGATTGGGCTTTTATTGCGGTCTTGGGTTAGAACTTGATGTCGAATTGTCCCAACTCTACTGCCCACTTCAAAATTCGCCCACTAAAGTTCGCCCTTTCAAACAGAGCTTTTAATGGAAAGGCTGTGAGGACGACTATGGTGTGGGCGTGAAAGTAGTGCGCCAATTTTCTAGATGCCATCATTAACGCTAATGCTAGTTTCTCCAAGGGCAAGTACCTTGTTTCGGCTCCCAACAATGTCTTGCTGACATAAAAGATGGGCAAGTGTTGTATTCCTTCTGCACGAACCAACACAGCGCTGACTGCGTACTGAGAGACTGCCAGGTACAAAAAGAGTTCTTCACCAGGTACTGGAGTAACAAGTAGTGGTGGGGAAGACATGTACTCCTTCAAGCTTTCCAGAGCTCGGTCGCATTCCTCATCCCACTCAAACTTGGCCTTTAAAGCTTGGAAGAATGGTCGTAGTCTGTCTGATGACCTGCTTATGAACCGGTTGAGTGCAGCCGCCATGCCAGTGAGATGCTGTACTTCTTTGACTGAGTTTGGTCTCTCCAACTCCTGGATTGCTTTAATCTGAGAGGGGTCTGCTTCTATACCTCGGTTGGTCACCAGGAAGCCCAAGAATTTGCCAGATCCAACTCCGAATGCGCATTTGGACGCATTGAGGCGCAACTTGTGTTTCTTTAGGATCTGGAACATCTCGCCTAGATCTTTAAGATGGTCATTCTCATCCTTGCTTTTGACCACCATATCGTCGATGTAAGCCTCCATTGTTCTGCCTAACAATGGTTCAAACATCTTAGTGACCATCCTTTGGAATGTCGCCCCTGCGTTCTTTAGGCCAAACGGCATGACCTTGTAGCAATATAACCCCCTTGGAGTTGTGAAGGATGTGACCTCCTGGTCTGGTTCATGCATGGCGATCTGGTGGTAGCCTCTGTACGCATCCAGAAAGCTAAGTCGGTTATGCCCTGCCGTTAGGTCCACCAGTTGATCTATCCTTGGTAGAGGAAAGCTATCTTTTGGGCATGCCTTGTTGACTGTTTTGTAGTCGACGCAGACACGCCATTTACCATTCTTTTTTGGCACTACAACTGTGTTGGAGATCCATCTTGGGTAGTGCACTTCTCTTATTGCTCCTGCCTCCAGCAGGTTGCCTACCTCTTCTGCCACTATTTCGGCGTGGTGGAGTGCCGACCTGCGTGTGCGTTGAATGACTGGTCTGGCGGTTGGGTAGACATTGAGTTGGTGACTGATGAAGTTTGGGTCAATACCTGGCATGTCGTAGGGTGTCCAGGCAAACACTTCGATATTAGAGGTCAAGAATTCCAAGACCTCTAATCTCTCAGTGCTGGACAACGATGAGCCAAGCAAGAAGAACTTATCCGGGTTCTTCTCATCTATTTTTACCTCCACCAAATCCTCCACCGCTTTCTGATCAGCCTCTTTGCCGACGTCTGCGAATAGTTCATTACTTTCTGGTTCTTCCACCGAATGAACGTATCCCTTGGCAGCTCGGCTTCCATTCGCTGTGGCGAAGCATTGTTTTGACATGATCTGATCGCCATAGACTTCTTCAATTATGCCGGTGTCGTTGGGGAACCGCATTACCTGATGGTATGACGATGCTACCGACCGCATGGCATGCAGCCATGTTCTGCCCAAGATGATGTTGTATGTGGAGGGGACCTTCAATACCCAGAACTCCACTTGTTTTGTTACACTCCCTGCTCTGACTGGAAGGATTATTTTGCCGACAGGCCACTCTGGCATGGAGTTGAATCCAATCAGGGGAGAAACTGCAGGCGCCAAGTCTTTGTCTTGCAGCTTCAGTTGCTTGAATGTGTCGTAGTACATGATCTCACATGAACTACCCTGGTCAATCAGAATCCGCTTGACGTCAAAATCCTTGACTCGGAGAGTGACGACCAGCGCATCATTGTGAGGACAGTATATTCGATCCAAGTCCTTATCTGAAAAGGACATGACATTTGTCGCCTCTGTCTTCCCCTTCTTGGTGGCAGGTTGGGTACTTAATACTTCCCTAAAGTGCTCTGCCTTCTTGATTGATCCCCTGAGCTCGCATACACGCTCAGGTTCAAAGACTCCATGTATTACATTGATGATACCTTGTGGAGGGGCGTCGATTGGCATTCTGTTGGGATGATCATTATGATCTTGGGGGGCCGGTTGCGTCCCTCCTTCAATGTATTTGTCCAAGTGGCCTGCTGCCACCAATTCTTCCAAGTGCTGTCTCAGTGGCGTACAATTCTCGGTTCGGTGCCCCTTTTCTTTGTGGAAGGTGCACCGTGATCTGTCGTCGTAATTTTTCTGAGCTTCCCCTAGCTTGGCTGGCCACTTGACAAAAGGCTCATCTTTGATTTCGCTCAGAATTCGATATATTGGTTTTTTGAACACCGTTGTTATGGCAGTGCGGATTCTCAACCATCTTTTGTCTAGGTCTTCTCCGTTATCTCGTCTGCCACGCCCGTTTTTATTCTGCCGATCTACTGTATTGACCTTTGCTGAGGTCTTCTTTTCTGGTAGTGCGGTTGTACTAGATTTTGCCTTGGCACGCGCGCCATCTTCTTCTACCCTGATGTGCTGATGCACTCTTTCCATCAGGGCTTCCATGGTGAGGGGTGGCGTCATGGTAATTGAATCCCTTAGTCTGTTTCCTACTGGTAGGCCTCTTTTATATTGCGCAATGGCTAGATTGGTGGGGCAGTCTCCAATCTGGTTGAATGTCTCCCAGTAGCGACTGTTGTAAGATCTGAGGGTCTCTTTTTCACCCATGTCGATGGAAAGTAACTGGTCTATCTCCACCGGTGTTTTAGTGTTTGTTCGAAACCTTGTTACGAACGCTTCTGCCAATTGGGCCCAGGAGGCTATGCTGCCCTCTAGGAGCTTTTCGAACCAAGTCAAGCCTAGGTCGCCAAGACTTGACGGGAAGAGTATGCACATTAAGGCCTCGTTTCGTCTGTACACAGCCATGACTTGGCGAAAGTGGCTCAAGTGTGAATACGGGTCCGTCTTCCTTTCATATGTGGTGAATTTCGGCTGAAGGAAGCCTGATGGTAGGGGCGCGTTTTCGATTGCTGGGACAAACGGCGAAGTCTGTAATCTTGCCAATGCCTTGTCCGTTGGTTCGTAGGCCGGTTGCGGTATTGGCATTCCAACCTCGACGCTTCCATGCGTCCGAGGAGCCAACCGTTGTAAGGCCGAGACTCGGTGTGGATCCCTTGCCCTGGCATCCTCCTTGCATCGTGCTTTTTCTTCGAGCACGGTTCGTAAGTCGGATGACCTGGGCAATTCTGTTTGTCTAGATCTGGTTTGGTGTGAATGTGAAGGCCAATACGTGCTTCCTTCAGTATATGATCTTTCGGATCTCGTCCTCTCAGACCTGGAGTGACGAGTCCTGGAGGATAAGGAATGAGTGTCGCCTGTCCTGAGGCTTCTGCTCTTTCCTTGGGAGGGTGTAGTATTCCTACTACGATTCTCTGAGTGGCGAGGGGGCGTCTTGTGCTTGCGCCCCTCTCCTGTCGCCACATCTTTAGTCTTCATCTGGCGTTTTAATGCTTCCATGTCCGCCGCCATCTTCCGAATTAGTTCATCTTGTTCCTTCACGCGATCTTCCAGGGCTTGAGGATCAATCCTCCTCCTTTGCCTGTCAGGACTTTGAGAGTGACGAGGGCTGCTATTCCGCCTTCCCCTGCCACTCCTCCTGGAGTTATGTTGTTGGGGCTCCAGATCTGCCATAGGAGGGACAGAGGGTAATCCTTCACGCCTTGCGCCCCCGTCTGGAGTTAGCCCGTCGACGGCGGACTGTGGTAGGTCTTCAATGTGTGCCATTGATTTATGAAAAAGGAGAAGCTTAGTCAAGAGGTTTTTGTTCTTGTCTGTTTTTTCCACAGACGGCGCCAATTGTACGGGGAGGAAATAATTCTCCTCGTATAATCCTGTTGACCAAGTCCACGCTCCTCCGTACGACGTCGCTTTGTCACCTGAAAACACAAACGTGAGCTAGCCGGCGGGTGTGTGCCGGAAACCTCTCCGATGCCTAAGTCAGAAAACTTGACAAATAGACAAAACTTTAAGTTCTCAGGAAGGTTGTGTTCAATTACCTCCTCCAAGGTGGTGCTTGTGGGCTTTTATAAGTTTTCCGTGGCACAATCCTGGTAGGACTTGTATTTCTCCATGCAGAGTCCTCCTAGGATTCATACTCCAAAGGATAATGCTTATCCTTTTACACCCTCCCCCACTGCTTAAACCAAGTGGGATGGTTTTCTCCATGGCCGAACTTTCATGTGACCGAAGTAAAATTGGCTATGCCGAGCCACAGGGGGCCGAACTGTCCTTAGCTCGGTCTTCTCCTCTAACTCCTTACCTCGGCTGCCCCTGTTCAACCTTGGTGTGTTTAGATCAAACTTCCAAGTAGCAAGTTCTGACCGACCTAACCATAGTATGTCACGACCGGACTAAATGCAAGGTCGGACTTACTTCAAACTGCCACCGGACTAATTCTGAAACCGGCCTAACCAGAACATACTGCGACCGGACTAACTCTGAGACCGGCCTAACTCCAAGTTGCCTCCGGACCGGAGTAGCTTTACTCTTCCTTGGGCCGAAGCAACTATCCCTTCTTGAGCCGGAGTAACTACACTTCTCCTGGGCTGGAGTAACATTGCAGCCTTTTTTACCTAGCCCTTGGCAATTTGGGCCACAAAACCCATCACATAGCTCGGCCCAATTTTTACCAAAAATTACCCTCTCAATACTCATTATACATTTAATGCGTTTTTAACAAGTCTCCTTAAGGCACTTGTTAACAAAACTCATGTTTTAAAATAAAATAATATTATATATATTAATTAATAGACTAATTAGTATACTAACGGATGAAGTGACATAATTTTAGAAGTTTTAGATATTTATAATTTATATAATAGATGGAGTCAGTAATAATGGTATAATACTAATTGATACATTAATATATTTATTAATTGGTACATGTAATACTACCGTTTAAATATTTAACATTTTGTATGCATAAAACTAATTATTGATTACGATTTAACAAATCTCAATATGTATTTAAAGGTCTAACGAGTGTCCATAAGACACAAGTAAAGGACAATAATTGAAGAACACAAAACGCTTTTTGTTAAATTCTATGCATTTTTATTGAAATTAATACTTTTTAAATATTTTGAAAATATTTTTTATACACTTCCTAACATTAAACAATGTCAGGAAGACACTTGTTAGCATTGGCCTAACATATATTTTTCTTGATGAGGCCAAACTACAATTTTATACATTTAGGTTAAGTTTGGCATAACACAAAAGAGTTAAAAAGTCACTATTCTATTAAGTCAGATCATCTTATTTAAATCACATCACCTCTCTATCACATTACTTCAAATTCAACTCATATTTTATAAAAATTCAAAAAGTGTCCTTATTTAGATCGTCCCAAACAACCCCTTCGTTCTACTTTATCTTTTAACCTTTTTTTTTTTTCTTTTTTCTTTTCCCACCCGGATATTCTTTCATAAATTAACATTTTAGATAAATATTTAGCAATTTTTAATCATATTTAATTATATTTGCCTCTTAATTAGATAAATATTTAGCAAAAATGCAAAATGTGCTAACTATATTATTTTTAGTCATGTTTAATCTTAGTTGCTTCTTGATAAAGTGATAAAAAAAAAAGGAGACACAGTAAAATGTTAAAGAGTCGTAAGAAAAAATCTATAAGTGAACTCTTTGGATATTTAAATATTATTTATAATTTTCAAATTTCAAATTTTTTATCTGAAATTAATAATTATTGCTTTTATGATGGAAAAAAATGTTTTTTAAAAATACAATATTAATGCATTTTTTTACATATTTAAAAGTAATTTCATACATTTTTACATGTTTATATTAATATTTTAATTTTTAAATATGTAAAAAATACATTAATATTATAATATTATTGGTGTATTTCACCATTTGCTAAATATTTATCTAATGGGAGAGGCTCTCTTCAGTTGGGTATTCCAACTGGAGGGTATTGTTGAGCCTCCATTGGCCCATCACGAAACCTACATCGATAATTCAAATTATCTAATATATAGGGTTCATCGAGTATTTTATCTCTATAAAAAATTACGTTGATCGGAAATCAATATTCACTTGATCGAAACACATTTGTATAAATAATTTATTTTAAAAATCGTACCTATCATTGGCACAAAAGTGATTTAATCAAGTGCTATTGATAAGTAGCTATTGATAACTTATCAATGTGATTTTTTTTTCCATAGATGAAATACTCAATGAGCCCTACACATTGAACAGTTCAAATTATCGATGCGAGTTACATGGCGAGCCCACAGAGGCCCAACAGTACCCTCTAATTTAATTTGAAAAGATAAAATAATAATAATAATAATAATAATAATAATAATAATAAATAAATAAATAAATAAAGATAAAATAGAATGAAATACATAAATGGGTAGTTTGGTCTTATCAGGAAAAACATAGGCTGTGTTTGGTGGAGCTTTGGAAATGTGATTTCACACCTTGGTTTGAGTGCTGTGTTTGGTTAGAATTTCCCAGTCATCTTTTTCGGAACAATGTTTGTTTGTTTTGTTTTTTTTTTTTTTTGAAGGGGGGGCAATTGGCACTTGTTATTTTTATATTTTAGATAAAAAAATATTTCAAAATTTTTAAATTTTTTTTATGAGCTTTGAATAGAATTTTGAGTTGTGTATTTGGTAATGAGTTGTAAGTTTTTGAATCAAACAACTTTCCTAATTTCATATATCACATTAAACATTCAAAACTCATTTCAAACTCATAACCAAACAAATTTTCACTTTTCAAATCATAATTCCAAAACTCACAAACTCAAAATATAACTCTATTCTCTAATCATAATTCTAAAACTCTACCAAATGCTACCATATATTTTTGTGTTATACATTTATAACTTTTCTATAGTAATGGGATTAGTTAATAACATTTATTGCATTCTTAACAAAGCTCATAAAACATTGTATATATGTTCAAACGTCACTCTAATAGTCAAAGAATAAATGCATCTAATTAATTGCACAAATTAAAATAGAAAGTTATTGAAATTAAGGCCAATTATAAATACAACATAATGTTGGGTCTTGTGAACCTTAATAAGCACTATTCGCTGTAGTTTAACAATAATGATAGGTGATCCGAAAATTCATGACTTGAGTGGCTCGAAACACTCAAAATGACGTCGTTTTGACATATTCGAGCCATTTGAGTCACACAAATTTAGGCCGCCAAACATTTTTCTTTTACATAAGGCTTGGGGGCCTCCCTCCAAAAGGGGTACTTTGGCTCAAATTTTTGGATATTTTGATAATTTTATGTTACTTTTGTATTACCCTAATTTTTAGAGAGTTGATCATAGTAAAAGCTACAGTACCTATGGACGTAATCCTATTCCGAAGTGAACCATATAAATTCTGTGTTCTTATGTGTGTGATTTATTTAAGAAAAATGATTATGATTAAGAAAAATGATTTTCTAACACTTAACAAGTACTCTTGAAGCACTCGTTAGCATCAACCTCATACAAAATAAGCAATAGATTAAAATAAGTGTAAGACCATATATTTTTCACTTATAATTCCTTCTTCCTTATATCACAATCAAACACTAAAATACGAGATGATTTAAAAAGTTGGTTAAAAATTAATTTTTTGAGCTTTTTTAATTTTTTTTACTTTTTTATATGAGAAGTGATATGATTCAAAATAAATTAAAAGCTAAAAATTAATTTTTAACTACCTTTCCAAATAATCCCTACAATAAGCACCATATGTTCTCCACATTCAATCCCCCCATCATAATATTATACAAATAAACGTGCCCTAAATGTGGTATGCACGATAAAGCAGACTCGTAAAAGAATAATTAAAATATTTTTGTGAACAATTGATTTACTATTTACAGAACAAAAATGTTAGAGATTTATAAAATTTTATTAAAAGTCTTACCAAATATCTCATATGAGTGTGTAACTCGTGTGAGACCCATAACACTAAGACATTTAGTAGAAATTTTGATAAAATTTTTTAAATCTTTAACAGTACTCTTTACGAAATGTTTACTATTTACTATTTTTCTTTCTCTCCCTTGTTGGGTCTCATAAAAATATTAAATGATTATTTTAAAAGGCATAACTAAAATAACGAATTTTGTTAGAACGTTTTTAAGGGACTCTTTAAATAAAGTTTATTAGTTATTATAACTAACATTATTATATTTTAATCACTTCAATAGATTAACTATTACAATAATTATTTTAACAAACTTCTTTAAGGCTAGTTACATTTGAAGAGGTGTGTGTATAAATAGATAAAATAAAGAGTAGTGTTGGTGTACATAAATAATAAAAACATTAGAAAAAAATTTAAAAAATTACTGTTTTATATTTTAACTAACAAAAAAAGAAAAATATGATTGGAGTTGCTCTTATAATGTATATTAAAAAAAGTGACTAGTTAAAATAATAATTATATGATTTTTGCTAACTATTTTGACTAACATTGCTGGTAATGCTATCAAATTATATGATTAATACTATATAAAGTATCATACCCAACTATTACTATTGAGTTACTTTCAAATTCATACATAAAAAAATAATTTCTTAAACTAAAATAGTTTTCAATTTATTTCTCTAACCAGCATTATTATTTTTAAAATCATGTTTTCAAAAAATAATATCAAATTTTTTATACAATAAATTAATTAAAATAATATTTTCAAAACATGGTTAAGTTTAAAGTCATGTTTTCAAAATATAATTTCACAAAACAATATGGTAGCGTTTGGTAACGTTTACGTTTTTGGTTTATATTTACAAAAATTTTATAAATTAGTTTTTATTTATTTTTAGAAAAACATAAACTACAAACGCGTTTGGTTTAAACAAAATATTTGAAAAATTTTAAAAACATAAACTAAAAAATATGTTTGTTCATGTCTAAAATATTATATTTATTTTTTATTATTTATGACAATGGGATCATACACATTATAATTGAAAGAAAAAAAATTAATGGAAAAAAAAATTAAATGAAAAAAATTTATTTGAAAAAAAAAACTTATCTGAAAAAAAAAAATATTTGAAAAAACAAAATTAATTGAAAAAAAAAAGTGTTTGAAAAAAAATAATTGAAAAAAAAATTGTTAGTCAAATTTTTAAATTTCTGTTTAAAAACCAACGCAAACTCATTTTTTGAGTTTACGTTTTTTCCTCAAATTTATAAACTAAAACAACCATTTATAAATTAAAAAAATTATCAAATAAGTTTTTATGACAGTTTTTAATTTTTTGTAAATATAAGCTGAAAACTGAAAACGAAATGGTTATCAAACAGACCCTATAAATAAATTTATTTCTTGAATTTGGAAAATAAGTTATAAAAGAACACAAATTTGGCATTTTTTATTTTTTATTTTTTTAAAAAAAAAAACTCTGTGATTACCCTAGCAATATTCTGTGTTTTTTATTTTTATTTTTATTTTTTATATTTTCACTCCCATGATCTCTTGTCTCCTAGTAACTTTCCAGCACAGCAATCATCATTAAGTAAATAAATTATGGAAAATGTCTCGTAGCTCAAATTTTGTGGCTCAAAAGTGGCTCAAATGGGCAAAACGACGTCGTTTTGGCCATTTTTATGTTGTTCTGTACTCAAAACGACGTTGTTTTGACCATTTGAGCCACTTTTGAGCCACAAAATTTGAGCTACGTAGCATTGTCGATAAATTATATCGTAAGATTTAAGGAATATATGCTGGGGCCTGCTTAAAAAGTTAATTAAAGTTGAGTAATTTAGATCTAAAAGTGTTTTTGGAAACAGATGTAGGGAGAAGCCATGCCAACATTTTTATTTTTATTTTTATTTTTATTTTTTAATCTTTTTAATTTTAGTGGGCGTGGAACCATGGCAACATTTTTTTTTATTTTTTTATAATTTTTAGTGGACTTGGAATAGTATTCGATTGGAGAATGCCTAACCTTATAGAAATTTTATATAAACAATTCATACACAATAATATATGTTATCAATATTTTTATAATGGATCCAGCTTGTCTAAAGTTGAGATCAAGACTGGAGTCTGGACCCGTTCAGTTCAGCCCGTGGAGCCCATTTTTTGAACCCGTTTTGATAATTCAAACCGTTCAATGTGTAGAACTCGTCGAATACTACATGCCTGTAAAAAATCACGTTGATCGGATATCAATAGTTATGTGATCAAATCAGTTTTGTATTAAAAAAAAATAGACGGTGAAAAAATTAACGGTTGATAAAAAACTGCTTTGTTCACATAGCTATCGATATCTGATCAACGTGATTTTTTACAGGCATATAGTATTCGACAAGTTCTACACATTGAACGGTTCGGATTATCAAAACGGGACTCGTGGTGGGCCCCCAAAGGCCCAACAATACGGTCCAATCCGATCTTAGACTGAACGAAAGCCACTGCCTTTTATAATTATAAATTATAATAATAAGTTTTTTTGTTTTTTTAATCAATATATGTAACTGAGAAGCCTCCTTTTATGAAATTTTGCATCATTTTATGTAAAATTTGTATATATAAATTGTGTTTGACAGTGTTAAGTAGTGTTTGGTTTAATTTTAAAATCATGATTTAAAAATGAAGTTATATTTTTAATTTGTGAATTGTTAAATCATGATTTAAAAAAAAAAACTGTTTAATTATGAATTTTGAAAAGAGTTTTGAATTGATTTTTGAATTTTTAAAATAAATTTTGAAATAAGAAAAATTGTTTAGTTATGAATTTTGAAAATTCAAAACTCAATTCAAAAATTTATCACTCAAAACCAAATGCACAACTAAAAACTCTATTAAAAATTTTATTCAAAACTCATAATTAAATTCTTTTTAAAATTCAATTCAAAAAAATAATTATTGATAAAAATAAATTTTTTATTTAAAAAATTCAAAAAATTCTGAAAGTATATTTTTATTTAAAATATTTAAAAATATATATTATTTTTTGTTAAAAAAAAAATATTTAACTATTGTTTTACAATTACTTTTGATTGTATATTTGATTAGAATTTTTTTTAATTGTTTTGTTTAAAAATATATATTTTTTATTTTTTTAAAATCAATGTGACAAATATATTTTTATTTACATTTTTTTTTAATTTTAAATAAATGACCAAATAATTTATCATTTTGGTCTAAAAAAAATAATTTATATATTTAAAAAATAACAAAAACAAATATAATTTTTTTTTTTTCAAATAACAGGTGACAATTGCAACAAAAAAAAAAAAAAACACTGTTTCGGTCAACTGAGCGAACGACCGGATAGACCCAAAAATTCAAAAACTCTCTAATTACCAAATAAATTTTCAAATGCGTCTTGAAATGTGATTTGGAATCATATTTTGAAAACTTTAATCAAACAGAGGTTTGGAATATAAGGGTGGAATCATGATTCCAAAATTGAACCAAACAGAGCCTTACTCTTTTTGATCATGTTTACATGCATTAAATTTGAATTTGCCAACATTCTAATGAAATTTTGATAAATTCTCTATCATTAGCTCTAATTTTTGCACTTTATTATAAAGTAAAAGTTAATAATCAAAAAGAAAATTAAAAATATATGTTCTCTGTTTTTCTAACAATTATTTTTTATTAAGGGCTGGTTTTAGAAAAAGTCAAAAATTTATCACTACTCATAAAAAAAAATATTAAAAAATTAATATATAAATATTAATACAAATCAAAAAGTTGGCCCAAATGATGGTGCTGAGGTGATGAGTTCAGTCAGTGACAAAGAAAAAAAAAATTATAGTAGAATATTCACTAAATCTTAATAGTGAAGTTGGACCAGTGGGGTCCATCATAGGTCCCGTTTTGATAATCTGAACCGTTAATATATAGAACTCATCTAGTACTATAGGCTTATAAAAAATCATGTCTATCGGATATCGCTAACTATATGATCAAATCAGTTTTGTATAAAAATGGATGGTGTTATAGTTAAAAGTTAACAAAAAAAAAACTAACACGATCAGATAGTTATTGATATCAAATCAACGTGATTTTTTATAAGCATATAGTACTCGATGAGTTCTACACATTGAAACGGTTCCGATTAGAAAAACGGGACTCATGGTGGGCCCCCACGAACCAAACAACACCATCCAATCAAAGCCCGAGAAGGAGACAATATTTTCTCATCTACTCACCCAGCCGACTCCTCTGCCAATCCGTACAGCGTCCTACCCTATCTTCTCCTACACACTTAATTATACAATTTTTTGATACATATTTTTTCATAAAAAGTCAAAAAGCTAACCCAATCATCCATATAAATTATTTTTATATCATAATTTATAACCTAAAATTAAGTCGGATATTCCAATACATGTTTTTAAATTTTAAGAAATATATAAAAATGGGTTTGACTTGGACTGCACCGTGCTGTTGGGCCCGTGGGAGCCTATCATGGATCCCGTTTTGATCATCCGAACCGTGTAATGTGTAAAACTCGTCGAGTACTATGTGCCTGTTAAAAATCACGTTAATCGAATATCGATAGCTATCTGATCAAATCAGTTTTGTATAAAAAATAGACGGTGAACAAATTAACGGTTGACAAAAAGCTATTTTGATCACATAGCTATCGATATCCGATCAACATGATTTTTTATAACTATGTAGTACTTACATATTACACGGTTCGAATTATCAAAACGGGACCCGTGATGAACTTTTACAGGCCTAACAGTATAATTCAGTCCAATCTTAGACTGAACCAAAACCAAACCCATAAAAATAATCTCAATAAACTGTACCAAACAATTCATTGTCGTCCATTTATCAATGCACAGGTGACACCGAAATGTCCTTTTTAATCACAACAAAAAGCAATACTTTGAATACTCCAATCATGCTGTTGTGTTCAAAGTGGTTAATTCCATGTCGGATTAGGCATCTTTTTTTCCATTGGCATGATATCGGATACTGTTATAGATTTATCATTAAAATATTATATATGTATTGAAATTATTTTTTAGTAATAAATAATTTAACAATACATAATACATAACATGAATTACAAATTTATATGTACAAGAGACTTAAAAGTATACTATGTTTGCTAAATAATATAAGTTAAGGTACTTTGGGATGCCATTCTTTATAGGTATGTTGTTCTGATTTGAATCCATGAAACACAAGTTTCTACCATTTTAATATTATAAACTATAAAATTAAAATTAAAAAAATGACTAGTATTGTCCAATATTTACCCTGCATTATGTTTTTTGACCGGTATTGTCCGATATTTGTTGGTGCTATTCAGTATTTTAGGCGGAATGAAATTGGACTATGTAGGTACCATTTTGCCTCTAAAACGGTACGTATCGGCTGCTACGATATAGGACTGATAATATTTGTCGTGCTGGGCCACTTTTGAATTTTTAAAACAATGGAAGCTCACTATAGCAGCATGTCGGATTAAATTAAATACAATTATAATTACAATAAAATTGAGTAATGAAATTGTTAATGTGATTGTATTAAGTTAAAAATAAAAGATAGATTGTATTTGATTTGCGCATTAATTTTATGATATTAATTGGTTGAGATTTGTAATGCTCCCAAAATAATACAACATATATAACTCCAAACATAAATTAATAATTGTACGGATCAGAGTAAATCGTCCTTTCATTACATAGTGTTCATGATACAAAAGAGTTTAACATAAATAAATATCTTTCGGGCTTATACCTTTCTAAGTCTTGGCTTTGTTACAACAAAAGGAGACTAGCTCATATAAATTTAGCCCTGGGTTATACAAAAATTAAAACAAAACAAGAAGCTCTTGCTTCCTAAAAATTCCTCCAACGCTATTGCCTTGGTGGAGGTATGCCATTATTACTTGAAAATATTTTTCCCAAATAGGGTGAGTCACAGCCTAATAGGAACAATCTAACACAATATATGAGGTTTAACAAAGATATATGTGCAATGTGCATATACAAGGCTAAGGATAAAGCATTTACATTTTATATAATCATCAAAATCAAATCCATGTTCCTTTTCATCTTTCTTCAATTCATTTTAAACATGAGTCAACTTCATTAATTTCCAATAACCCAAATGAGACTACAACTCAATGGTTCAATAATTTCACAGTCAACACATAAACACGTCCAATTGCCATTTTACGAATATTTCGTCCGCGGGATCGGCACCCATGTATAATTTTGGACTTTCACCCAGGACACTCCGGACAACTTAATTATAATGGAGTCCATCCCATTTCTACTCCCAAACAATGGAGTTTATCCTCTTTCTCCTCCCAAACAATCATTCATACATATGCAATGTATTTAAACACATAATCAAACAATGGAGTACATCCCCTTTCTACTCCAAAATAATCATACATATACAATGTATATAGACATAGTCATATTCAATGACAACCAATAGGAGATTAGTTTCAATTCACCTAATCCGTATGCAATTTCCACAATAATCATAGCTATCCTCCACCGATAGCCCAATACAGATATATTTAAACAGATATACAGTCAGAATTTCCATGGATATGAAGCATTTCATATTCTATTCCACCATCCATTCCAATACTAGTCCAATTCTATAATTACAACACCAATTTTAACTATTTATACAAAATAGATATGATGGTCATTTTAGGGCAAAAATCCTCCTTTTCAAAATTATTAATCCAAGTACCAAAATCACCCATTTTGACACAATAAGACCTCATTCTCAAACTCCAAGCTCATTTATTTCATTACCACCAAAAACCCCTCTTTTACACCTCACCCAAACCCTAGGTTTGTTTCAAATACTCCCAAAACTCACCATTGTTACACAACCACAAATAACTAAGTTAAAAACCATAACAAAGTGAAAAAAATCCTTACCTCAAAGAGAGAAGATGAGCCAAGCAAGGATGGAACTTTGAAAATGCCGAAACCCAACTTCAATTGGGTCAAAATGAAGATCTTGAAGCACTCTACCTATTTCTCAAAGGCACTAGGGTGAAGAAATCAATAGATCTAGATGAAATTGAAGAAAGAATGTGAATTCTAAAGAGAGAAACTCGAGATTTAGCTCTTTGGAAAGTTTTAGAGAGAGAGAGAGAGAGAGAGAAATGAAAAAGTGAAGCAAAATGACATTTTCACAGACTGTTATACATGCAGTCCGCTCGAGCGTGAAAAGCTACGCTCGACCGTTAGACACAAAGTTCTGCTCGAGCATAGAAAGTAGCACTCGAGCGTAAGATACGTACTTCCAGAAATTTTGCAGACGACGGACCTTGCTCGAGCGTGAGACTAGACGCTCGAGCACCCTATGCACTTTTCCAGTATTTGTAGACCTGCAAAAATATTTAAAGTTGACAAATCCCACTCGAGCGCAAGAATGACTGTTCAAGCGGAGAAGCAAAATTTGTGAAGCCCGCTCAAGTGCAATAATGCCTGCTCGAGCGGAAGAGCCAAAATCTGGGCATCACAGGTTTGGAAAAACAAGCAACTAACATGTTCCAAACACACAACTACAACACGATAACCAAGATAAGAGGAAAACAAGGAAAACAAGACATGAATAGCCGTTCTAAACCATACCAACCTGAGTCCAGAATACATTAAGTGATGGGTCAAAACCGGAATCGCCATAACCTCCCTCCCTAAGGAATTTCGTCCTCGAAATTACAAATCAAGCTCAAAAACATAATTAACCCATTCATAACAATGTTATTCTTACAAGTTCATCACCATGACCCATTCTCCGGTCATCCATCTTCACTAACTTGACACACAAGTCCTATATCAAAAGAAATTTACAAGTTCCAAAACATTTACAATGTTAAATCAAATCCACATTTTCAAAATTTACCTAGCATATGCAATGCCTCCGAAAGTGATTCAACACACAATATTTCATATTCTTAAAACATATGCAATGTTTATATTGAATTTACGTTTCCAAAATACCCATAACATATATAATGTTCTCATAATTTAAAACATATACAATACTTATACTTTTTATTATCATAATCAAAATCTCAATATGTCACACCCCAAACCCGGGTATGATCGACCGTGGCCAACAAGACCTTACCCCAAGGCACACGTAAGCCTAAATACGAATCCATACACGTTGAATAACTATAAAATAGTCCATTAATAAATAACCAAAACTCAATCCAATGCCATGCCACAAGTATAAACGGCAAAACCAACCGTAATCAATACCATCCAAACTTATGGGATATAAACAACCCACATATCAAAATAATCCTAAATGAATCTCAATAAAAATAAATATAAATATGCACAAACTTGACATAACAGTCTAAAACAAAATAAATGAATGTCCTAAAAGTCCATGCAATTGAGTCCTCGCTACGCCATAAGTCTAGTCTAAGTCCTTCTAACACCTGGAAGTGATAAACAACTAAGTCAGCTGATAGCTCAGTGAGTAGCAACATGGATAGTAAATATAGTTTTGAAAATAAGGTTCAATTCCAAAATAAGATATATATCACATAAACTAGATTGGCATACAGTTTTGATAAAGATAATTTGTTTCAAAAAAAAGGTTCCACAGTTCAACAGTTAAAATACTCATGTCTCTCAAGAACATGTTAAATGACATTTTTCACTTAAAACAGATTACAACATGAACACTAATAATTTTCTGGGTACCAAGAAATAACAAGTAACATGCCACACAATTCTCAAGACTATAAGCCCCGTTGGATCCAATGCCGAACTAAGAGTCATCCTCAGAGTGGCAACCCGGGCCTTTTCTCTAAGACGATCCGATTGAAGGTCACCTAGCTTAACCTAGGTCTTTTCCTTATGATCGTTGAACACTAGAGTTATCACGGCCCAACCCGAATCTGTTCCCTAGTGGCCACAGCCACCACACATAGTGGAATAATTTCCCTAAACTAAAATATACAGATGGTCCCAATAATCAATACACATCAATTTCGCAAAACATTGTAGTTCACCATTATAAACATGAGACCAAAACAAATAGTTTACAGTATGCCAAGTTCACACATGTTTCAGAAATAATTTGATTCCATTGATAATATAATAATTTATCAAAACAGTTTAGTCCTAAAACAACAATTAAATTTTCCAACAGTTCAGGGTAGGGGAACATTTATAAAAATATGTAGCATGAAACTACTCACTTGAAAATGAAATAATATAATTCTCAAATAGAGTATGAAAGTCCAACTAGTGCCCTAAACCAAGTATGAAGACTACACGTCACTACTAATTTAAAAATACTAAAGAGAATAATAAACTAAGTATCCCACACTAAAGCGCAGTAACACAGCTCAACCCCACTCACCGTTACTCTTAAATAATACCTAAGTTCATATTCTTCAAGGTCTAAAATCACCCAAGACATGGGTTCAAATGGAAACTTAATTAAAAGTAATTTTAAGATAAAACAAAATTTTAAACTAGTTTTCCCAATCTATTCGCTAATTTTGAAAAGTAAAAACTCATTCCACGTTGTTCAAAAAATTCTAAAACCCTCCAGATATCAACTAATATATTCTAAGTTTCAAACCCAAATGGTTTCATTTGATTTGCTTATCAAAATAATTGTCCACAATTAATTATATCTAAATAGGTTGTTTTCTGCAGCACTTTAAAGAAATTAATGGTTCTCTTAGTATACATGAGAAATCAATGCAAGGACAAAAACTTGCGAAACTAGACTCGTAACTAGTTCTAATGACACTGATTTGATAATTTTTGGATTTATACCAAAAGAGAACAACACTTCCGAACTTACTGTTTAAAACCAGTTTTCTGGACAGATTTGAATGCATCAATTTATATGGATTTTGACTCCCAAAAATTATGAGAAAATTCAGATATACAATTCAATATCTAATTAATCTACTGTAAAAATTTCAGTTCAAAATTCATCCATTTGATATGGTTTATTGATTTTTAAAGTTTGTGATTCTGTACAGAATTTTTAGACTAAGAATTACACCATTCATTATACATATATATATACACAAATTACATACACCTACAACCTCCCCATCAATAAATTAAATCATAAAATAGAATAAGGCGAAAGAACAAATATAAAATAAATAAGAAAGTTAGAACCCTACCACACACCCAAAAGTTCTTTGATTGCAACTTCTTCTTCTTTTGCTTCTCTCAAAGTCTCTCTCATGGCTGTTGTGTTGTTGCCCTATGTGGTGAACAAATAATAGAGTAGGGTTTTTATTTATTTTATTTTATACTAGTGGTTGGATACACCTAAAACATGTGTAGGTCAAATATATAAATAAATATACAAAACATATATATAAGTTATATGCAACTCAAATGGTAAGAGTCTTATATATATATTAACCTTGTGGTCAAGAGTTCAAATCACACCCTCTATTCTATTTTTTTTTTTTTTTAATAATAAACCTGACCTCTAAATTAAACACTTTCACCATAAATTTATTTTAGGTTTAAAATTAATTAAAAGACCCTCCAATAATATTTAATTTGCACTTAAAGATTTACAATAAAATATTTGAGATTTGTAAAATTATTATTATCTAATTATTTATTTTATTTGTATATTCGGGTTCTCACAAATACATGTTCAAACATCAACAAATAAGTCTGGATACTTCTCTCGGACTTCCAATTCACGCTCTCAAGTCGCTTCCTCAACCCCGTGGTGTTTTCATAATACTTTAACCAAGGGAATTGTCTTACCTCGCAAGACTTAGTCATGCCTATCCAAGACTTTCACCGGTCTTTCTTCATACGAGGCATCCTCATCTACCCCCCAAGTCGGTCCAATCTAACACGTGCGACGGATCCAGCTCATACTTCTGAAGTATACTGATATGAAACACGTCATGCACTCCGAAAAGTTATGGCGGCAAGGCCAAACGATAGACAATCTCTCCAATCCGCTCAAGGACTTCAAAATGCCCAATAAATCGAGGGGATAACTTCTCACTCTTCTCAAATATCATCAAACCCCTCCTAGGTGATATTTTCAAAAAGAGGTGATCTCCCACTTTAAAAGACAAGGGTCTCCTCCTATGGTTGGCATAACTTTTCTAGCAACTTTGAGCCGTAACTAACCTCTTACGAATAAGTGCTACCTTTTCCGTCGTTTCCTGAACCAACCCTGGGCCCAATAAAGGTGCATCACCCACCTCGGCCCAACACACAGGAGATCTACACGGTCGGCCATACAAGGCCTCAAACGATGCCATGCCAATACTCGATTGGAAGCTATTGTTATAGGCAAACTCCACTAAGGGCAAGTGCCTCTTCCACGACCCCTTAAAATCAAGAACACAACCTCAAAGCATATCTTTAAGGATCTGAATAGTACGCTCGGACTACCCGTCAATCTGAGGATGGTACGCAGTATTAAAGGTCAATCTAGTGCCCAAGGCAGTCTGCAAACTCTGCCACAACTGGGCTGTGAAACGTAGATCTCTATCCGAAACAATAGTCACATGGACCCCGTGCAATCTCACTATGTCCCTGATATACAAGTCAGTAAGATAGTCTACTGAATCACTCACGCGCATAGGTATGAAATGCACAAAATTGGTTAACCGGTCAACTACCACCCAAATGGCACCACCACCCCGTTGAGTCCTCAGAACGCTCACAACAAAATCCATCATGACATGCTCTCACTTCCACTAGGCTATAAGCAAGGGTTGCAACAAACCCGCCGACCTTTGATACTTGGCCTTCACTTGTTGACAAGTAAGACATTTCGATACAAACACGGCTACATCCTTCTTCATACCTCTCACAAAAGCTGGCGACTCAGGTCATGATACATCTTTGTGCCTCCCGGATGCACCGAAGGCCGTGAATAGTGAAACTCTCGAAGTACTTCCTCTCAGCAAGACTCCGACACGAACAAACGATCACGGTATCTCACACTCTAGTTGGGATACACACTTAAGCCCCTCTCCACTTTCCTACTAGAGATCTTTTCCCTGATGGTTTCAACCTCAAGATCACCCCTCTGCGCTTCCAACACTCGGTTCACAAGTATAGGCTGTGCAACTACAAAAAACAAATCCGCAGATTTGACGGACTCGCCAAGGTGCAAGTCAAACTCTCCAAGAGTACCCAGCATCTCTCATTCCCAAATGGCGATACAAGCCACATTGCTAATTGATTTCCTACACAAGGCGTCGACCACAACATTGGCCTTCTCCGGATGATAATGCAACTTAAAATCATAATCCTCTATGAATTCCATCCATCTCCTCTGCCTCAAATTCAAGTCTTTCTGCGTAAACAGATACATCAGACTCTTGTGATCAAAAAACACCTCAAATTTCTCACCATATAGATAGTGCCTCAAAATCTTCAAGGCAAAAATCACCGCTGCTAACTCTAGATCATGAGTATGGTAGTTCCTCTCGTGTGTTTTCAATTGCCACGAGCCATAGGCTATTACCTTCTCCTCTTGCATCAAAACACAACTCAAACCTTCTCATGAGGCATCACAATATACCGAATAATCCAAACCCATCTCTGGGATAATCAAAACTAGAGTCGTGGTAAGTCTAACCTTAATGTCACGCCCCAAATTTTCATATCCAAATGATGATACATTTACTTCAAATCAAAATAACATAAAACAAATAAATACCCTCATGGGTTTACAAGTTTCCAAGGCTTGAGCCTGGTTACACAAAACGGTTATTCAAACCCATACATACAAAGCCCTTGGCTTACAATCAGAGTCACAGCAAATGAGCACAATATGCTCTCTGCGCACACTTCCACGCCTTCAGTTAGGTAGAAACACCACATCTTTTCCAGCACAAAAATCCCGTAGGGTGAGCATAAAGCACAGTAGAAAATTCTTAACAAAGTATATACATTTTATACAAGTCTCAAGAGATGAAATGCACATGCCATGCTATGCCCTTTTTGAAGATAATTTATATTTTTATCTTTTGAAAACCATCATGCTCAATGATGTCATGCAATTTTAATTGTTCAAAACTTAACAATTTATTTCAAGGGTGGTAAATACGTCTCTGGTAATCCCTAGGCTGGTGTCTGCAAGTAGACTATACGAGTACTTCCAAATTGTTCTTTTTACCGGTATTAACCGGAAGGCTCGACACCTATCCGCATGGATTTTTCGGTCTTTCACCCCGAACCCGCAGGCCAACTTATTCAATATCATCTACACCACCTAACAAGACTTACCAACATATTTATCCCAAAACCATTTCATGAAAACTTGTTTCTCAACAGTCTTTTCTAAATGCAAGGTTTTCAAATCAAATTTCAAAGCTCTTCATTATCAAATGAATTGATATGCCAATGCAATGATTAATAATATAATGCAATATTTCTTCCACTTTCAATATTCCCACACAATATTCTCATTGTGATCAAAATTCTCATTTTAATGCAATTTCACAAGATGAATAAATACTTTTATTTCAATTCATCAAAGGGATAACATAATTTCCACATTTCAAATAATCTTAACAATTTAGTCATCTCAAGACTATATTAATACTTTTAAATAACAATTCCCAAAACTTCAACAATTCCCATATTCCATGAAAACATCATTTATATGTAAATAAATAAACAATTTTCAAACATCATTTATTTTGGCAAACAAAATAAATATAACAACATATTTTAAAAAATTTCAACATCTTTCTTAAAAATCTCCAATTTCTAGGTTTGCTCACCAAAAACCATTCATCTTCGAATATTTGAGAAGATCTCACCAAAAATATCTTTCTTTCATCAACATAGTTCAAAAATATAAATTTCTATTTTTAGAAAGAAAAAGAAAGTAAACCCACTTTCAAAATCATTCACCTTCTTGAATCAACAATCCATTTTTCAAGACAAATCAAAGGATGATTTCTAAAATCATTTAGATCTTGCAAACATATATATAACTCAAAGAAAAATCCCTACCTCAAGTTTGACGAAGAAACACGTAAAAATCTAAATTTTCGATTTTGCCGGATTTTGATCTCCATCGATCAAAATGTTGTTCTATCCACAAAACCCACCTAGAATTCAATTCACCTGCCCAACTTCTCAAACTTCTCTTCTACTGGCACAAGGCCTGCATGCCAACCGTTAACAATGAACAAACATTTCTCTCCATAAGTGCACCCTCCCAATGGAAGCACCAAGGGAGCTTCGCACGCTGTATGACAAAGTAAACTGAACCGGAACTGATTATCACCAAAAGCACCATAAATATCACTGTATGGATTTCTAGGACGGTGGTATGAAGGGTGGTCCACAAAGACCCAATCAACACCTGCCCTATACTCATGGAAGAACGCAACCTCCTGAGCCCCTCCAAAGCAATATAGCTTGATGCCGCAACCAACATCAGATGTACCAGAAAAGTTCTTATCTGATGGGCCACCATGCAAATATCTATGAGAGATTACCATTACACGATGTCCACGTGCAGCAAGTGCTATTGGCAAAGAACCACAAACATCACCTAGGACTCTCACTATATTCCACTTGATCAGACACTTCAATAAACGTAACTGAACTCAAATTCAGATACTTCACAAACAAATTGACAACCTCTCCCAACCCGGAAGTGGGCGAAATCTCGCCAAGAACCGAACCAAAAGGAAATGACTCTCCGAATGATTTGCATACATTTACAGGTACGGGTGAGAAATCGCTATCGATCAACCAAAAGTGTTTCAGGGTATTAACAATGAACTTGGTTTGATCAATGACAGAATTATCATAACTCGAATTGTAATGTAGAAGCGAGCTACGATAAGGTTAGTGTGTATTAACAAAAATTTGCACAAATGCATGAAGATATGAATAAAGAAGGCGTAAATACAAACCACACTCAACTTTCTGCTGTTACAGATGACACACCGGAATCTGGTAAGGAACCAACATGGCTGCATAACGAGCAAGCTCTCATGCTTGCCAGTCCAACAAAACAGGTAGCCATGGATAAGCTGCATCAAGTCTGACAAACCATAGCCTTATTTCTGGTATTTCTGATATTTCCCTTAGATCAAACTCATCTTCTCTCTTGTTATTTATTGTAAATCCAATCGTACGACCCAGATACTCCTTCGGATCAACAGAGAGAGGAGAGGTAATTCCAGTGGCAGCATGAAAAGGGGTTAAATCAAGGCTGTGTTGTGTCCGTGTCCCTCTCCCTCCTCCAGCTGTTGCTGTGTGCATGCCGAGAGAGAAGCATGCTGCCAGAATTTTTTTATCACCCACAAACCAGCTGCTGCCAGTCAGCTGCTCTGCTAGAGTGGGAGAGACGTGCGTTGATCCTTTGTGCATGTGTGTGAGTCTACTCTCTGTTCCATTGTTCCATCTGAGAGAGATGAATTATTTAGCTCCTTGTGTTGTCTTTCATCTCCCCTCATGCACATTACTTCTCTCTCTATATTATCTCCTTATGATGTATCTATAGTGTATATAGTATATTGAGAACAATCAGACCCATCTCTCTCTCTCTAGAACATATTCTTTACACCTCTTGACCCCACTCTAGCACCTTCTCTTTTCTTTTAGTAGACCACACCATCTTTTTCTCTACAACTCTCGTCATTTTCCCACTGAAAGTGAGCAACCCCAGCTGTAATGTAACCACTCTCCTAATATGAGAGAGATATATTAATAATAATAAAATAAAAAAATCCTTCCCACTCAAATTGTTCTTAGCCTCTCTCTTAAATAATTTTCCACCACCACATTTTTTATATTTTTATTTAGGTCTTTACACTTAAGTTCCTGGAACGACTTCTCATAAGTCTCATCCCACACAAATTTGACTCTTTTCCTTGTCAGTCTAGTTAAGAGTGAGGCTATTTTGGAGAAATCCGTCACAAACCTTCGATAATACCTGGCCAACCCCAGAAAACTACGGATCTCAAAGGCATTCTTAGATTGCGTCCAGTCTTGCACTGCTTCTATCTTGGATGAATCTACAGTCACCCTTTCCCCGAACACTACATGACCTAGGAATTTAACCTCTTTCAGCCAGAATTCACACTTCCCAAATTTAGCATACAACTTATGGGCTCTAAGCAATTCAAGTACCACTCGCAAGTGTTCCTCGTGTTCCTCCTCAGAAGGCGAGTAAATCAAAATGTCGTTCACAAAGAAGACCACAAAACAATCTAGAAACTCACAAAAGATCCGATTCATCAAATCCATAAATACAACTAAAGCGTTAGCTAGCCCAAAATGTATCACTAAGAACTTGTAATGGCTATACCGCGTACGGAATGCTGCCTTCGGGATATCTTGCTCCCTTACCCTTAACTGATGGTAACCCGATCTCAGGTCTATTTTAGAAAAACAACAAGACCCCTTCAACTGATTAAATAGATCATCTATACGAGGCATTGGGTACTTATTTTTAACAGTGACCCGGTCCAACTTTCAGTAATCGATACAAAGTCTCAAGGCTCCATCTTTCTTTTTATCAAAGAAGGCTGGTGCTCTCCAAGGTGATGTACTAGGGCATATGAAACCTTATCTAACAACTCCTGGAGTTGAATCTTCAACTCATTTAACTCAACAGGTGCAAACCGACACGGTGCCATAGAAATCGATGTTGTGCCAAGCTCTAAATCAATAGAGAACTCGATCTTCCAATGAGATGGTAAACCAGTAAGGTCCTCGGAAAAGACATCGAGGTATTCACAAATCACCCTTGGAAACTTAACCCGGACTTCATCACACTCACTACTCAAAAAGCTAGCAAGGAGACAACTAAGTTCACTCCACCCACACGAATCATACACCGGTGATAAGACTCTATCCACCTGGTCCCCCAAGAAATAAAAGCAGTCACCGCTCAAGGTACATACAGTAACCCTTTAACAGTAGCAATCTATAATAGCCCGATATGACGATAACCAGTCCATACCCAAAATAACATCACAACTAGTCAAATCAAGCAATACAAATACAAATGCAAATGGAAATCGACGAACGGCAACCTTTGTGTCACAACCCCGGCACCATTGTTTTAACATAACCTCATCACTAATAGGTGACTCTACACAAATAGAGGATGCTAACTGTGCCAACTCCAACCTCAAAATCGATGCAAATGCAGACGAGATGAAAGAATGGGATACACCAGTATCAATCAACATATTAGCAACTGGATTGCAAAACGAAAAGGTACCTCTCACTACCGATGGAGCCGGTACAAGATCTAGCGCGGTAACAGCATACACACGCCCTGTTGGCCTCTGGTCTACCTGCTCACCCCTCGGAGCATAAGCCTGCTGTATGGATTGAACCGAAAAGGCTCCCTGATTGGCCATCGAGGCCTGTGCTAACTATGTTGGCTGGTAGCTCTGTGTCTGCCTCGAACCAGACACACCAGATGTACCACCTAACTTTGGGTAAAACCTTTTCAGGTGCCCTGCTTGACCACACTAGCAGCTGCCCTCTACCTTGACTTTGGCCTTGAGAACGAGACGAAGATGAAGTTGCTCACTGTCCTCCTCCCCTCTGCGAGCAAGCTGGAGATTTGTGGCCCAACAGACCACATTTGAAGCAAGTCACATCCCCCTGACCACCTCACCCAGAACCCGAACTTGGCAGTAAAAAGGTAGACCTCGATTACACTCCCTAAGACTGCTGAGGGTTAGAACCCCTCTGCCTTTACCGTTCCCCTAACTATCCTGACTCCTCCTGGTGTCATGACCGGAACCCGCCCCCGTGGGTTGAGGACATAACCGGTCAGTAATCTTGAGATTACCTACGGCCTCAAACCAAACCAAATGTATGTTAACAGAGTTAATGGGGGCCAAACGGAAGCAGTTTAAAACTTTGTCCATAGAGTTGTGCTTACATGACACATCAAAACAAACCATACATATGCATATTAATGACTCACAACAAAATATGTACTACACAAGGTTCTGTACATGCAGGATCATATAAGTCTAAGTCAACCCAAGAAAACTATATACAACATATTCAAAGACTTCGCCACATGACAAAATAAAACAGAATGACAAAAAGGCGAAGACGGGTCTCGTGCGTGAGACGCAAGGGCTGATTCTTCAAAACCTTTGTTGTTCCTCACAGACTTCACTGGGGCTGGGTTTAGACTTCTCTTGGCTCACCTACAAACACATAAATGAGTGTGAGCGAAAGCCCAGTAAATAATATCAAATAAAGGAGTTATACAAACGGTATGTAGAACAACATGCTTCAAACGACCTTGGGCCCAATTCATATTTTCATTCATGTCAAACTGGCCTTCGGCCCATTCATTTATTCGTATCAAACTGGCCTTTGGCCCATTCATTTATTCATGTCGAAATGGCCTATGGCCCATTCAATCATTCGTGTCAAAATGGCCTTTGGCCCATTCATTCATGTCAAAACAGCCTCTGGCCCATTCATTCATGTCAAAACGACCTCTGGCCCATCCATTCATTCTTGTCAAAATGGCCTCTGGCCCATTTAATCTATCATTCAGATCAAACTGGCCTCTAGCCCATTCATTTGGCATAGCAACATTGTCCACCAATCGAATCAACGAACTTATAAAACTAACATAGAAGTAAGTAATTTGGACAACAACATATTTCAGATATCTTTGTTAAGATATTACTCACAGTGATCGGTTGGTTGGTTTGCCCTGGAACTCGCCCCTACACATTCCATGAACACAAAAGGGTCACAAACAATTCAATCTGTTCTAAATTCGCATTTTCCTCTTTAGGCTTCATTCTTATCTCTTTAACTCAATTACAATGCTCAATGCATGCCTAAGAGTACTTAGAAGTGAAAGAGGACGGAAAACGAAACTCAGAATGCCTTTTCAAAATTTCAGAAAACAGGGTCCCCACTCAAGCGTGGACTTCCCCGCTCGAGCGGACCCATGAGGTCTGCAAAAGTGCTGGATACATCAAAATTATGCTCGAGCGTGAAGTTTGGTGCTCAAGCTGAAGGTCTGTCTACATAGCTCCCCGCTCGAGCGGACATCCAAGTCTGCAAAAATACTGGAAGCACGAAATTCACGCTCGAGCGGCGAGCGGACATCAAATTTTCTGGGTTTTTCAGAACATGTTCTTGAGCTCCAATTCGACATTCAATGGTTCTAGATGCATGCTTTTGGCTCAAACTTCACATAATCATATACTAACATGGTACCAACACCAAATTACAACACAATGGAGCTCAATTTCACAAATTAATCACATGCATGTCCCAATCTACACCAAATTCACTTTCAACATAACAATTTTATGCATTCAAGCTCGTACTTCTTATGAATGGTACATGCATGTGAGATATAACTTCCATTTCAACTCAAATTGTACAAATGGTGGTCACAAGCATGGATTCTAGCCACAATTCTACATGGATCATATTTTTCATGCTCAACTATACAAATTCATGGCTATTATGCACATGCATGCATTCCATGACTTCAAATACAACAAAATCAACTCAATTTCCTTATAATGAATTTTATCCATGTTCTTGACCATTATTTCAATTACCTGCCTAGAGGCTCAATTTCTCCAATCAATAGCAAATTCTTGAGTATAGCTTCAAAGTTATCAAGCTTCAAGGCAAAAATTGCACAATTCTCCCCTCTCTCTCTCTATAGCCGGCCTTCTCACCCTCTTAAATGTATATCTCAGATTTTGAGCTCAAAAAGAAACCATGAGAGTGTATATGGTCCTTTATATAAAGCCCCACTAATTCTAATTTAATAATAATAAGTAATTGGGCACTAATTCATCAATTTAATCTGGTCTGAATCAATTTTTCAATTAAACTTCACCGTAGTCTCTAAAAATTATGCCAATCACAATGGCGCGGCCAATTTTGGTTTCGGTGGCCGATAGGGCCTTCAATTTAGGGTTGGTTTAGGATGTTCTAAAAAAGTGCACTTTTTGACTTATTGACTTATATGGGTTGAGTTTGGATTGGGTTTGATGTGATGTGTTAGAGAGGTGATGTGATTTAAATAAGATGATATGACTTAAATAGGATAGTGACTTTTTGACTTTTTGTATTATTTAGGACATGCTAAACCAAGCCTTAATTTCCAAAGCAGATAATCAAACAGATATTCCTACGGTGAACAGATAGAAATTCAAAACCACATATTTTCACATAATGGCACACAAAATCATATTCATGTTAAGGACCAATTAGCATACTACAGAACAAGGATATTACACCTAGAGCCCCTCATCCCCTCCTCCTTAGCTCGCATGATAATCTCGAGATGGGTCGTTGCCTTCACAAGGTGTCCATAGTCCCTAATCATGGACCCGACCACTCGGAACATGAGACTGGTCCTTAACCTCTTCTCAAACTCCAAACACCGGCGCTCCTCGGTTGCCACCAACTCAGGTGCAAACCTAGACAAGCTAGTGAATGTGGCCTCAAACTCAGCCACTAGCGTATTCAGTTGTACCAACTGGGAAAACGAATCCCTCAAATTCTCCTTAACAGTGGAAGGTAAAAACTTGTCCTGGAAGGCGTTGACAAAGGCCTCCCAAGTCCCTTTAATGTGCCTACACGCATATTTCCGCCACTAACCCGCATTCCCCTTCAGCTAGAAAGATGCCAAGGTCACCCTCAACTGGTCGTCCTCGATGCCAAGCATCTCGAACGTCTTCATTATCTGTTCAAGCCACTCATCTACCTTCAGTGGCTCTTTAGGATCACCCAAAAACTCATCTGAGTTCGAATGGAAAAATTCTCTCTTCAGAAAAGATGGCCCTGCCTCAGCTACCTAGGCCTAGACTTGATTCTCAACCCTGAGAATGTCCATAGATTTTCTCAATGCTTCAGCCATTTTGCGGGCTAAGGCGTCCATGGCGTGTTGACCTACTGGCTCGGCCACGTTAGCCTGACCAACCCCTTCTTCTTGCACCAGAATATTATCTAATATAGTGCCTCCTAGGCCTACAACGCCTACCACCGTGACCACGTCCTGACATCCTAATAAAGGTAACAAAGAGATTAGCACATTTACAAATGTGCTAAAGCTAACTCATTCACGTCCTAATGCGATGGACAACAGTAAATCACTCCATATAAGCACATAATCACAGAAACATCTAAGAATTTCTTCTCCGGATAACTACCGTCCTGCGGCGTTACTAGAGTTCCAATTAGAAATAGCAGTGATCAAGTACCCTTCTAATAGGATTCCTAGAAACTCATAGATCCAATCGACATCCCAGAAATTCAATCTCATACCCAAATACAAGGCTAGGGATAAAGCATTCACATTTTATATAATCATCAAAATCAAATCTATGTTCCTTTTCATCTTTCTTCAATTCATTTTAAACATGAGTCAACTTTATTAATTTCCAATAACCCAAATGAGACTACAACTCAATGGTTCAATAATTTCATAGTCAACACATAAACACATCCAATTGCCATTTTACGGATATTTTGTCTGCAGGATCGGCACCCATGTATAATTTTGGGACTTTCACCCAAGACACTCTGGCTAACTCAATTATAATGGAGTTCATCCCCTTTCTCCTCCTAAATAATCATTCATACATATGCAATGTATTTAAACACATAATCAAAAAATGGAGTACATCCCCTTTCCACTCCCACATAATCATACATATACAATGTATATAAACATAGTCATATTCAATGACAACCAATAGGAGATTAGTTTCAATTCACCTAATCCGCATGCAATTTCTACAACAATCATAGCTATCCTCTACCGATAGCCCAATACAGATATTTCGAAACAGATATACAATCAGAATTTCCATGGATATGAAGCATTTCATATTCTATTCCACCATCCATTCCAATACTAGTCCAATTCCATAATTACAACACCAATTTTAACTATTTATACGAAATAGATATGATGGACATTTTAGGGGAAAAAATCCCCCTTTTCGAAATTATCAATCCAAGTACCAAAATCACCCATTTTGACACAATAAGTCCTCATTCTCAGACCCCAAGCTCATTTATTTCATTACCACCAAAAACCCCTCTCTTATACCTCACCCAAACCTTAGGTTTGTTTCAAATACTTCCAAAACCCACCATTGTTACACAACCACAAATAACTAAGTTAAAACCCATAATAAAGTGTAGAAAATCCCTACCTCAAAGAGAGAAGATGAGTCAAGCAAGGATGGAACTTTGGAAATCCCAAAATCCAACTTCAATCGGGTCAAAATGAAGATCTTGAAGCACTCTATCTTTTTCTCAAAGGCACTAAGGTGAAGAAATCAAAGGATCTAGGTGAAATCGAAGAGAAAATGTGAGTTCTAGAGAGGGAAACTCAAGATTTAATTCTTTGGAAAGTTTTAGAGAGAGAGAGAAATGAAAAAGTGAAGCAAAATGACATTTTCACGGACTGTTATACACATAGTCCGCTCGAGCGTGAAAAGCTACGCTTGACCGTCAGACACAATGTTCCGCTCAAGCGTAGAAAGTGGAGCTCAAGCATAAGATACGCACTTCCAGAAATTTTGCAAACGAAGGATCTCGCTCAAGTGTGAGACTGGATGCTCGAGCATCCTATGCACTCTCCCAATATTTTCAGACTTGCAAAAATACTGAAACTTGACAAATCTTGCTCGAGCGCAAGAATGACTTCTTGAGCGGAGGAGCAAAATTTGTGAAGCCTGCTCGAGCGCAATAATTCTCGCTCGAGCAGAAAAGCGAAAATCTAGATATCACAGGTTTGGAAAAACAAGCAACTAATCTGTTCCAAACACACAACTACAACACAATAACCAAGATAAGGGGAAAACAAGGGAAACAAGACATGAATAGCCGTTCTAAATCATACCAACCCGAGTCCAGAATACATTAAGTGATGGGTCAAAACCAGAATCGTTATAAGATTAAATATATAAAATTAAATACAAATCATTATTATATAAAAGTAACTTGCTTTTGTAAAGTGAGGACAAAATAATCTTTTTAAACTCCTGTCGTTTCTTATGAGAATGATAATCCCACTATGTAGGGGAAATTCATAGTCGCATTTCATTTTTGTCAACAAAACGTTATTTATGTTATAGTTACCAAATCATTAATCCAGTCCCATCACTTATGAAATTAAACAAATATGACCCTATAGATAAGTAATTGAAAAAATGTTAAGCAAGGGTCATTGGTGTAATGAAAAACATCAAACTTTTAATAGTTAGTTGAGTTCAGCATTTGAATTTGAGCCTTGAATGCCTTGCCCTATCCCTTTCTCTAACATATATATATATATTACCATAAATCCTGAATTACCCATCTCAGAACCCAGATCAAACAACTTACCCATCGTATTCACCGCCTCAAATTAGCCAGACCAACCACTAAACGAGCTCAATACATCAATTACCACCAGATCCAAGCCCGCCGAAATTTACTTGCTCATAATTACAACTGTTTACATCATCATTAGAATTATTTAGATCTTCTTTATGGTTGCTAATCATTGTTTCTTGATTAACAGATGTCTCGTCTAATGCCTCCCTCCAAGGCTTTGGTCCCTTTGTTCCCATCTTCTAGTAAACCTAATAAACCTAGGTTATGTTGTATCCTGTTTCTAACTGCTTTGTTTCTTCCACTTAATCAATTCTGTTGTTTATTTGATTAATCTCGTTTTCAGTTCATCTTAATCACCCACGAGATCGGTCTGTGTTTATCCACCTGGTTTAAGTCACCCACTTTCGTTCCCTATCCAGAGTAAGTCCTTAGGATTAGGCAGTGTAGGACATAGGGGTCTTCCGAATAGGGTCTGTACTAAAACCAACTGGTATATGGTAGCATGACAAGAATAGGGTATGTATTAAGATATCTGTAAAACTGATTAATTAAACAAAACAATGAATCGATTATTTAGAAGTAACTCATCAGTCAGTTCTAGGTCAACAACTTTGCCCTCAATACCTCATCAAGGATTAGTAATTGATGAAGAAGATGTTGAAAATCAAAATGATAAAATTGATGTAGGATGGAATATACCTAAACTACCAATTAAAGAAACTTATAAGACTACTTTCATACATAATGTTTTTAAAGTTGCTCTGCATGTTAAAACTATTGAACAAGTTTATGCTTTAAAAAAATCCCGAGAAACCTGCAGATTATTTGATGCTAAATTAATCAAAAGACATTTAAATAATGGTTACAATTTTATGCATATTGGTTTAATTCAAGTTGGTGTTAATCCATTAACCATGATAGGAAAAAATACCTCTGTTTTATTATGCTTAAGAGATGCTCGCTTTCTTAATTACAATGATAGTTTAATGGGTATGATGGAGACTAGTCTTCATAAAGGTCTAGTACATTTTAATTGCTTTCCTGATTTTACACTTAATTTACGTGATCCACATATTTTAGATGCATTAACATTAAACATTCAATTACATGGTTCATTTACTAACATGAAAGAAAAAGTTCATAATATTACTTTAATATATCGTGTTCATTATAAATGCATGCAAACTAATTTAAATGTTCACGCTTTACACAAGAGTCCTAAAGATCAAACTCTATTAATTCAAAGTAATAGTACTCACGAATCAAATATTAATGTTCTTCAAATGATTAAATGGAAAAATATCGACTTACCTTATCAATGGGTTACTGTCAATGAAAATTACAAACATAATCAACAACAATCCTCAATTCAAGATATCCAAGATATTCAACAATACAATGATGGTTCTGTCCGAATCAAATTTAATCATAGTCAATCCTCTCGACATAGTACATCTAGTGTTTCGACTGAAATTGAAACTGAAGATGAAATATTTAATACTCCATTATTTCGAAAAAATAGTCAAATTCATCTTGGTCAAACCACGACTAGTAAATTGAAAGGCATTGATAATACTACTTCCTCTCAAATTAGTAAACCTATTTATTCTACGCACACACATTTACCTGAAGAAGACATTGCTTCTAATAATTCTCCAACTCAAACTGATTTTGACGAATTTATACCTCCAGTCAATCCTCAATTAATGACAATCAAAAAAGTTTTTCAACCTGATTTAGACAAATTACTTACTGAGTTTAAATCTTCTAAAAATAAAACAATCCGACATGCTTACTATGCTAAATATAACTCTGCTCAAATGTCCAAAATTACTAGACAATGGTATGCTTTTATGGTTGAATATGGTTTTGAATTACCTCTATTAGAATATGTTGACAAATATTACAAAAAGATAAATACAATCACCAAACATAAATGGAAAACTTCTGACACTACTTTTGTTAGCTCTAATCATCCTCCTTTAGAGAAAATACTTCTTACTCAACAAGGTTCTGAAATCCCTCCTTCACCTTTCAAATTACCTGGTAATGATAATGAAATTAAAAAAGTTATTGAACAAAATAATTATACTAATCAATGTCTCAACACCATTGGTAAACAATTAGACAAGATAGAAACCAATTTAGAATCTGTTCAAATCACATCTACTAAACAACCTTTAGATCCACATTTACTTAATCTACCCGGTAATCGTTCCAAAAGAACTAGTTTAGTTACCAATGATAATTCTATTGTCAAAGCTATTGAAAAATTATTTACTAAACTAACTACCTCTGATAATGCTTCACCCTCTAAAGATAAAGGTCTTACTGTTCTAAATCAACAACCTAATACTGAAACTATTTCTAACCAATCTGACACTGAAACCACTGATAATGACATAGATCAATTAGCCCAACAATTCCAATCTTCTAATCTTAATAAAATTCATTATACCAAAGTTAATCCTCAAACTACCAAAAATTGGTATTCTCGACCTACTCCTCCTGATCTTCGATTCGAATAAACTAATCTTAATAATCAATTTTCTGATTCTGCTAAAAGATTATACGAATGGAATATTGATGGTTTTAGTGAAGATCAAATTCTCCAAAAATTAAATCATTTATCTATGGTTTCCAATAGTTATCTCTCCAATTATCCCCAATATTCTCAACCTGAAATTGTTACTTTAATTACCTCTGGTTTCACTGGTATGCTCAAATCTTGGTGGAAAAAATATTTAACTGAAGATCAGAGAGAATCCATAATTTATGCTAATCAAACTGATGATAATGGTCTGCCTATCTTTGATGAAAATATTGGATGTTGCCACCCTGATGGTATTAATGCATTAATCTATACGATTGTTCGAGATTTTATTGGTACCCCTACTAATAGTTATTCTCGCATACATGATCAACTTAGTAATCTTACTTGTCCAACCTTAAGTGATTTTAGATGGTATAAAGATGTATTTACCTCATGAGTTATGTTACGCGAAGACTGTACTAAATCATTTTGGAAAGAAAAATTTATTAATGGATTACCTAGTTTATTTGCTCACAAAATTAGAGATGTTCTTAGTCAACCTACTGGTGTTATTGAATATGATAATTTAACCTATGGTGATATAATTAGCACTATTCAAAAAGAAGGATTAAAGATGTGTATTGATCTTAAACTTAGTCAAAAAGCCACTAAAGATAAACATAAAGCTAAATATGAATTAGGAAATTTCTATGAACAATATGGTTTACCTCCAGTAGCTCCCTCTCGTAGGAAATCACATAAATATTCTAAGCATAAATATAAATTCAAATATTCTAATAAATACAAAAAGAATTATTCCCCTTCCAAATCCAATGATAAATTTTATACTAAACCCAAGAAGAAATATTACAAAAAATCACATCTAAAATCTAAATCTAAATCTAACAAAGATATTACATGTTATAACTGTGGTCAAAAAGGTCATTATTCTAATAAATGTAAAGAAAAACAAAAATTAAAAGACAAGGTTAATCAATTACAAATAAATGATGAATCTAAGACTCAATTATTTAAAATCTTTCAATTAAACCAATCTGTTAGTAATTCCTCTTCTGATAATCCAGAATCCTCTTCTGATGATCATTCAACCAGTACTGATTCTGATTCTGATAATAATAATGTCACATCAGGATGTAATGATGTCTGCTGTAAACCAGTTAAGCAAATTACTGTTCTTACAAAACAAAATCAAGAAGAATCTGCTCTAATTGAATTAATTAGCAAGTTAGATGATCCCAATTTAAAACAAAAATACATTGATAAATTAAAATCTTTATTAATTCATTCAGATAAAAAATCTAAGTTTGATAAACCTATCATTAGTTTATCTAAGACTTTAGAAAGATTTAAAAACAAAAATAAAGAAATTACACTTCAAGATTTACAATCTGAAATCAACCAAATTAAACAAACTATCAGAAACTTACAGCAAAAAGATAAAAAATTAGAAGATGAAATCATCACTTTAAAACTTAATCAAAGTTTAGATAATTTCCAACCTAATCCACATACATCACCTCATGAATCTGAACATAATTCTGATCGTGATTCTGATCATACTAATCCTGATAAACTTTTATTTGATAATCGATCTCAATCTAATAACCCTGAAGAAAAAAGATTAAATCTAATCAATAAAATTTACATCCAAAAATGGTATTCACAAATTAAAATCGTTGTCGAAGATTTTGAATTAGAATTAATTGCTTTAATCGATATTGGTGCTGATTTAAATTGCATACAAGAAGAATTACTCCCTACTAAATTTATGAAAAATGTCATGAGAAATTAACTTCCGCTAATGATAGTCAAATGTATATTAAATATAAATTACCTAAAGTTCATGTTTGTCAACATAAGGTATGTTTTAAAACTTCATTTGTTTTGGTTAAAAATATTACTGATAAAATTATTTTAAGTACACCATTTATCTATTTACTATATCCATTTACTACATCTCGTGAAGGTATCACTACTCATGTTTTAGGCCAACCTGTTACATTTAAATTTTTATCTCCACCTGAAATGCTAGAATTAAATCAATTAAAAGATTGTTTTATTTCTCATACTATTAACAGACTTACCCGACATTTAAACTTTCTTAAAGAAAAAATTAATTATAGACGCATTGACCAACAATTAACTGATCCCGTTATTATTTCTCAAATTAATGATTTTAAATTAAAATTAGAATCAACTGTTTGTTCAACTTTACCTATTGCATTTTGGCATAGGAAAAAGCATGTGGTTACTTTGCCTTATATTAAAAATTTTAATGAAAGACAAATTCCTACTAAATCTAGACCTATTCAAATGAATCATGATTTACTTGAAATGTGTAAAAAAGAAATAAATGAATTATTAAAAAATCGAATAATTAGTCCCAGTAAATCACCATAGTCTTGTCCTGCTTTTTATGTCAATAAAAATGCTGAATTAGAACGAGGTGTCCCTCGCTTAGTTATTAATTACAAACCATTAAATGCTGCTTTAGAATAGATTCGATATCCTATTCCTAATAAAAAAGATTTAATTAAAAGACTTAGTCAAGCTGTTATTTTTAGTAAATTTGATTTAAAAAGTGGTTTTTGGCAAATTCAAATTTATTCTAAAGATCGATATAAAACTGCTTTTAATACACCCTTTGGGCAATATGAATGGAATGTCTTGCCCTTTGGATTAAAAAATACTCCTAGTGAATTTCAAAATATCATGAATGACATATTCAACCCATTTAGTCATTTTTCTATTGTTTATATTGATGACATCCTGATTTTTTCCAAATCAATTCATGACCATTAGAAACATTTAACTGCATTCTTTTATACAATTAAAAGTCATGGTTTAGTCATATTTGCTCCTAAGATTAAATTGTTTCAAACTAAAGTTAGATTTTTAGGTTATGATATTCATCACAATACTATTCTCCCTATTAGTCGCTCTATTGAGTTTGCGTCTAAATTTCCTGATGAGATTCTTGATAAAACCCAATTACAAAGGTTTTTAGGATCACTCAATTACATTGCTGAGTTCTATAAAGACCTTAGGAAAGTCTGTCAATCTCTGTTTGATAGGTTAAAGGATAATCCTCCTCCTTAGTCTCCTGTTCATACTGCTATTGTTAAACAAGTCAAACAATATGTTAAGTTTCTTCCTTGTCTCGGTATTCCTACTGAGAATTCCTTCAAAATTATTCAAACTGATGCTTCTGATATTGGTTATGGTGGCATTCTTCTTCAGAAAGTCACTCCTCAATCATCTGAACAAATTGTTCGTTATCATTCTGGTGTCTAGAATAAAGCATAATTAAATTATAGTACTATTAAAAAAGAGATTTTGTCTACTGTTTTATGTATTCAAAAATTTCAAGATGATATTTTAAATCAAAAATTTTTACTTCGTGTTGATTGCAAATCTACTAAATATGTTTTAGAAAAAAATGTTCAAAATCTTGCTAGTAAGCAAAATTTTGCCCGTTGGCAATCTATTTTAAGTATTTTTGATTTTGATATCACTTATATACCTGGTTGTCAAAATTCCCTTCCTAATTTTCTTACCCGGGAATTTTTACAGGGAGGTAAGGGATAGTGATGACTGCTTATGCTACCCCATTTATTTCTTACCATAAATCCCGAATTACCCATTTCAGAACCCAGATGAAACA
This sequence comes from Camellia sinensis, assembly GCF_055761805.1. Lineage (NCBI taxonomy): Eukaryota > Viridiplantae > Streptophyta > Magnoliopsida > Ericales > Theaceae > Camellia > Camellia sinensis. Next base: position 16,023,398 of record NC_138965.1, read on the forward strand.
ACTTACTCATCGTATTCACCGCCTCAAATTAGCCAGACCAACCACTAAACGAGCTCAATACATCAATTACCACCAGATCCAAGCCCGTCGAAATTTACTTGCTCATAATTACAACTGTTTACATCATCATTAGAATTATTTAGATCTTCTTTATGGTTGCTAATCATTGTTTCTTGATTAACAGATGTCTCGTCCAAGGCCTCCCTCCAAGGCTTTGGTTCCTTTGGTCTCATCTTCTAGTAAACCTAATCAACTTCTTGTTCCTCCTCTTTCGGAGTCAATAACCCAATCTCACTCTCTTGAAATGGTTAACCGTTACCAAGTCCTTGGTAACATTTATCGACCCAATTACTCATCTGCTTTGGCCTCAGACCCTTTTGCTTCTTCCAGCCAAGCAGTCTCAGTTACTCCATTCCCTGCTAACCTAGTCAGGTCATCTCGATCTGAGTATACCAAATCACACACCACTAATCTGTTCTACAAAGAACCTAGTCACCCCAAAGGCCAAGTTATCCATGAAATTGCTAAATCCTATTTTGGCTCTGGATGCCATTTCATTCTCTCACATCTAGAGAAAACACTCACCTGTTACAAGGATATTTTGATCCATCACCAATCAGTTTTGATCAAACCCATTTATGATCGAACTTATGCTAGCAAGGTTCTGTATCATTCCATTTACATTCATAACATTGTTTCCTTAGCTGAATGGGGTCCTCCTTATCAGCTTCGTAATCTACCTGGTCACTTTATTCAATACAATTACCATGATTACATTGATGCCTGGTTCAAGATCTTCTTGTACCAAAATGAAACTTTCAGTCACTCCTGGTTCATTTCTTTTGATCAAAAATTCAAGTCTGAATTACCCTCTTGGTTTCTGAGATGGTGGACTCATTATGGCTCCATTTCAGATATCCTCCCTGGTAATCTTATTGAACTAATTAATTATTTTGCTTCTGTTTACCCATTCACTGCTCATCAGAGAACATTTCCATTTTTGTTAATTTTTATATCCAAATATAAAATCCCTTGGATATTTAAATGGCATTATGGAATTGATGATAATATAATCACCCGTCAACACTCAGTCAAATGGTGGGCTAAATTCAATTTGCCCCGCATAATTGAAATTGTTCAAGAAGAATTCCCCATTGATCAATGTGCTCCTACTCCTGCCATTGCTCAAGCCCAGCAGAACCCAACTGTTGCAATCAGCCAAGGAAGTCAGCCCAGTCTTCCTCCAATCAACCTTGGAAGCCCCTCATCTAGTGGTTCCAAGCCCAATTCATCCAAGTCCAAGATTCAGCCCACAACTGATAAAACAAAGTCGAAGGCTAAGCCCAAAGCTCCTGCAGTACCGGCTCAACCCAAGACTCAATCAAAGCACCAATCAAAATCCAAATCCAAATCCAAGGCTCAATCAAAGCCCATTTCACCTCCTGCTCAGCCCAAAGTCAAATCCAAAAGCAAATCCAAATTATCCAAAGACGAAGTGCTCCAGTTGGTCCGCCAAATTATGGATCAAGGTGAAGCCCAGTCAACCAGTTCAGAAAATTCAAAAATCAGTTCAGACCAGTCACAATCTTCTGAAGGTTAAACTACTCAACCCATCTCATATGGAAGATCTGAGTTCCAAGATGCTCAGGACCCATATGCCTGATCAACATAGGATTCTCTATAAATACGAATTAGCTTCAATCAATACTCTTTTGAGAAAAGCTGTCAATTTGTATTTATATTGATTCCTTTATTCACATGTTCCACCGAAAGTGATGAATAGTAAAAATTACTGTTCACTTTTACTGTTCACCGTCACTATTCACTCAATCAACTTTTGATAAAGCTGCTCATCTGTGCTATCACTCCACCGAAAACAACCGACAGCATCTACTTTTCCTCATGCGCTGCCAGCTGCCTTCATCAGTCACATGCTGTTTTTCTATATAATGTAATCAAATTGTTCTCACTCGGTACTTCTCAATTTTCTTGTATTATTCAGTTCTTGAGAAAAACAGAGAGCTCTGAGTGACAATTACCTCTTCCCGTTTGTAACCCAATTAAGATCCTTGCAGTTGCTACAATTGTAATTGTAAGTTATTTTCTGTATTTTAATTACAATGTTTTATATTAAATAATTTTGATTAATTAGTGCATTCCAATTCTCGTGTTGTTCAATTTGAATCATATTTGATTTCATAATCCATTTTCTTCATTTATATATTAAAGAGTAATGATATACAAATAGAAAACGCATATAAAAATATATATAGAGTAATGTGATAGAATTATAGGTCTATCACTTTAAGGCTTCATTAAGCAGAGGCGTAAAAGTTAATTTATTAGTTAAAAAAATAATTTTGCTATATATATGATAAATAAATAAAAACATAACTCATTTTTTTGTTAAAAAAAACTCACTTAACATCTCTAAAAATGATTAGAATGGCTAAAAAAATTAGTAACGGGCCAAATAAACTAACTATTTTAGATGCTCTTAATATAAAAAATGTCATTCATCCATCACTTTGATGAATGATTCTGCATAAAAATTCTGAAATAATAAGATTTTTCAAAAACAAAAATGCTTTGGCATAGCCACATTTCCAATCCACTAGACAAAGAATTTCACCAGCAACATGAAATGTGGATATAGCAATGTGATTCTAATCTTGGAAACTTGGGTCAAAAATTGGACCAGCTATGGGCTTAAGAAGTATCCAAGCCCAGCTGAGAGGTTCAAGTCCTATTGTCTTGCATCTTCAACCACATACAAAATTATAGATTGGCCTACCACCTCATTTGGGCCCAATCATTAATAACTTCATATTGGGCTCCCATAATTATCTGTCCACCCAAGTCATGTTATTGGTTAGGGCCCACACCCAGTTGGGTCCTTGAAACAAATACTAACTGAAGCCCAAAAAAAACCCAACAAATATTGGGAGTTGGCTTAAAAGTCGATTTTTTATTTTAAAAAAATTTATGGGCATTTATTCATAAATTCCTTTTTATTTACTTATATTTCACTTAATTTAAATTATTTTTTTATGTTCCAAGAAGTTTTACAGGTGACATAATTACTAAAATATCTCTAATAATAATTGAGTGAAGTGCACATTGATGTTTATATTGACAGTGTAAATGTTCCAAGATGTGAACATTTACACTGTTAAATTTATTTAATGTAAATGCCTACATTATGGAACATTCAAAATAGTCCAAAATAGTGCACCTCAAGTTGATAAGAGTTTAAAAAATATTTGTAAGGGTAAAATTGTTCATAAAATATCTTAAATATCAAAATTATGATTTGATGGATCAATTGTCTAAAATAATGGGACTTAGTGGAAAACAATAATATTTGACGAACTAATTAAGATACAAGTATTTGAAAGAAGATTTTCTAACAAATTTCCTAATAGTATTTTTTTTGTTGAACATTTATTTATAACTATCTTGTCTACCAACACTGAATTTTTTATTAAAAAATTATTTATGTGTTTTTTTTTTAATTTAGATTTTTGTGAGTAGTTATAAAGTGCCATCCTCACAATTAAGGATAGTCATTTTAGCCCGACTCGTGAGAGTCCATTCATACCCAATTCGAACAAGATAGATATTACCCAACCCGACACTTGTATGAGGTGGGATGAATTACATTTTGATATTACATTTTGATCCCCTACAACAGGGGCGGGGATCACCTCTCCCGATTCAAACCAGACCCAATATAATTAATAATATATAACTAGACATAAGAAAATCCTAAAAATAGAGAAATCTAAAAGTGGCGTATGATTTTGTACATATTCTTGTTTGGAGTATGGAATATGTTGCAATTTGAAATGTGATATGTTTGAATTTTTTTTTTTTTTTTCCCCTTGTTGCGCCCATTTTTTTTGACAATTAAAAATGTGATCAGGTATCCGCGAGGACATGATAGGGTTGACAAATTCTAACCCATAGCGGGGTAAGGAAAGACAAATCCACTCCAAACCGTCCTATGCCATCCCTAGACACAATAGATTTTTGTGAGCTTAACCAAACCTAAAAATTTGGCCCAATAAAGGCAATCAAAAAATAAAGGGTAGTTACGGGCCGATCCTATGGACCGGTCTTATTACCAAGCAAGTCCTACCAAAAAAAATTAAACTGTGTTTTTCATTTTTACCCCTAGACTCAACACTACAAATTTATCACTGGATTAAACAAATTTATCACTAATTTAAACAAATTTTATCACTGATTTATCACTAGTTTAAACAATTTATCACTGGTTTAAACAATTTATCACTGGTTTATCACTGATTTAAACAAATTTATCACTGGTTTAAACAAATTTATCACTAGTTTAAACAAATTTATCACTGGTTTAAACAGATTTATCACATTCTTGTCCACAGATTCGTAACTTTTGTTATTTTTCTCGAATCTCGTCGAAGTCTCAACAATGGCGATGGTAGGTTTATAGAGACTCACATCCCAATTGTATTGAAACCCTTCACTCTCTCTCTTCTCCAAAGCCATAATCACCTAATCATCTTCTTTATCATCCTCACCATCCTCCTCCTCCTTATCATCATCATCATCATCCAAGAAAGTCTTTGATCGAATCATGAAGCTCTTCGCGATCGATCTCAGCGGCAATAAAATGGTGGCGGATTCTCTCTCTTCCCCGCCAACCATCCATGGCGTAGATATGCTCTCTCTCTCTCTCTTCTCTGCCGACCATCCACGGCGAATTCTCTCTCTTTCTAGATCTGGATTTGTAAATCTGGAGAGAGTTTTTTTTTTTTATATCTGAATATAACATCATGAGGGTAAAAATGGAATAAATAAAAATGTTCAGGACTTATAGGTAAAAAAGCTTCTATTAAGTACCTGTTAGGTAATAACCCTTAAAAATAGATCTGGCTCGTAAAAATTTTATAAATAAATAAATAAATAGATAAATAAAAATTGGCCCAATGAAAAAAAAGAAGAAGCCCAATTACAATAACGAAAAGATTTGGGAAATGTATTTACAAAAATGCCATTAGAGGGGGAAAAAATATGTTCTGAAGCAGCAGCAGCATCATCATCCTCTGTCTCTATGTGCAATCTTCATATCCCCTACAGTAGAACAATAACCTCAAATCTCCCATATAATTATTATTTTTTATTTTTTTAAATCAAGTAATTTTTATTTCAAAAAATTATCAATACCAGGAGGAGAAAAGATTCTGTAATGCCGCACCTTCTACTTCATCAGCCACACTTGCATCAGACACCGTTAATAGTCAATCACCGCCGCCCTCAACCACCTCCGGCCACCGCTTTCTTCCTAAGATGCTCTGTCGCCGCCGTGAAGCCGACGGCGGCGATAGGCGTCTCGTGGCGGATTAGAACAGGAACGATGAGGTGTATGGCGAATCCGAGGAGAGTGAAGATGGTGGCGAAGCAGATAAGGAGAGAGCTCTCCGACATGCTCTTGACCGACAAGGTCCTCCAGTTCGCCGTCCTCCCTGAGGCGGCTCTCGGCGCTGATCGATACCTCTCTTCTCTCACCACCATCAGTGATGTCGAAGTCTCCTCCGATTTGCAGGTACAATTATTGTTAACCTAATTCCTAATTCATTTTGTTTTGTTGAAAAAATATGTATTTGTTTGTTTGTTTATGGTTGTGTGTGCTTGAATTTGTACATTTGGAATTAATGGATTTTGGTGTAATTGTCTAGGAGAGTATTTCAAATTTAGAAATGAATGGGGTGTAACAGAGTATATGGAATATAGTACAGTTACAATGGAAGTAGAATAGAAGCGAAAGATTGCGAATTAAGAAATATCTAAGGTAAACATTTTCGGTATTTAGGATCGAGCGGATGTTGTTTATAGAATAAAGGTAGAGTGACTTAAATAGAGGAGTGCGTCTGGAGTGTGCGATAAATGGGTACCTATTAGACTGAAAATGAAGTTCTATAGAATGGCTATTAGACCTGTGATGTCATATGGGATGGAATGTTAGGCAACTAAAAGATAACGTGTAGATAAGATGAGTATTACTGAGATGAAGATGCTAAGATAGATGTGTAGCAAGAGTAGAAAAGATAGAGTTAAAAATGAGTATATTTGAGAATGGGTAGGAATAGTATCGATAGAAGATAAGTTGAGAGAGAATAGATTGAGATGGTTTGGTCATATATAACGGAGACCAACAGAAACAGTAGTGAAGAGATGCGATACAGTAACGGTAAATGGTAGTGTTAAGGAAAGGGGTAGACCTAGAGTGACGTGGACTAGTGTAGTGAATATAGATATGAATCTCCTTAATTTGACTAATGAAATAACCTTAAATAGAGTCGAGTGGAGAAGAAGGATTCATACAGCCGACCCCATTTGATGGGACTTAAGGCTTGATTTGGTTTGGTTAAATGAATGGATTGGGATTAATGTGAATAACTCAAATTTGTATTTGATAGTTTAGGTATAGAGTTCAAGATTGAATTTGTGTTAGGTACTTTTGGGGTAATTCTATTTAAACTCCATGTTTTATATCAGTACAAACTATTTGTACTGTTCTGATGTCAACTTCTGAACAAAAATAAAATGTTTAAATAACAACTTTTGAATAAAAATCAATTGTTTGAACAAAAATTCAGTTTAGTAGTTGATATCCAAACATTTGTATTTTATTCGGAAGTTGATCCGAACAACACAAATGGCATGTATGTGTGTGTGGTGCGCAAATAGAATCACCCATACTTTTGGGAGTGAACACTAGAAATGGGAATTGATTCTTTTAGAGTGGCAAAAGCAGTATCGCGCAAAGTTCTTTGAGACCTTAAGCTAAACATAAAAATGAGGCCTTATCTTACTGGATTTTTGAAAAATTCAGGCCTTCAACGATGACGATTTTGTAAAATTTCTTAGAAGCCTGGGCTATGAACTAAGTGACCTAGTTGAGCCACCTCTGGGCAAAAGAACAACTTTTATAACTGTTTTTCTTTCTACAGTTCATAATTTATTTATTTTTATATGTGGCTGCAATCTGTTTAGTGTAATGGGTCTATATCAACACTAACAGATATTCTAATTGGTGCTAATACAGCATGTTTACGGTGGCCAGCTTTGCCATGGTGGATGTCTATATGCCACATTCAGATCCCCTGACTCTAGTTGTAGTGACAGTGTTGAATCCCTTGATTATGTCTGTGGAAGTAAAATCAAGGGATTCTCCAGTTATTTTCAGGCTAACATGTGATCGGTGTGAAAGCCTCTTTATTTTATCTGTTTTGTTTCTTCTGCTTGTGTAGTTTTACTCTTTCATTATGTAAGGGAATGTGTTTCTGGATGCTTAACTCTGTTGTTGTTTGTGAATGTGAAAGACTTATAACAAGCAACTGCTGACATAGTGAACTCATTTATTTTCAATGTAATGAATTTACTTAGTCATTAAAACATATATAATTCCTGATTCTGTTAATATTCAGATTAGTGATTAGATGCACTTTTTCCATGTGTTCATAGTTGTAATTGTCTTCTCTTTTATTTCACACGATTTTAGTCATCTGACCTGAGTTGTTGTTGTAAATTTGTAACTATGTTCTTTTTTTTTTGGTTTCACTAATTTTGATGCAATACTACAATAATACTATCACGTCATAACACGTTTCTTGAAGGCTGCAATATCAAACACGCAAAAGGTTAAATGTTTTTGCATTTCTTAGTTCACTCGGAGGAAACTTTATATGCAAAAGTATACACTCTAGTGATTGTTATAGCCATTCATTTTGGACCCTTTTGTAAGATTTCTGAATGAATTTGTATATTCAAATTGTCAATAATACAAAGAATACAACCAAGTTATATAGACCTAATCTGAAAAGAAAATAAGAATAAACATATATTCTACAATCAATCTAATATTCACACAATCAATCTAATATATTTACATAATATTCTCACACCCCCGCTCAAACTCAAGGTGTTTTAGCAATAAACACTGAGAGTTTGCTAAAAAGAAACTGAAAACAAGCGGTGGTGTGAGTCTTGGTAAAGAAGTCAACAAGTTGAAGTACAAAAGAAACGAAAGGAAGCTAGATGGAGTCCGACTGCAAATGCTGATGAACAAAATGACAATCAATCTCAATATGCTTTGTTTGCTCATGAAAGACAGTGTTATAGGCAATCTGAATAGCACTGCGATTGTCACAATAAAAAGAGGTCAGAGAAGACTGAGATACACCCAAATCAGACAACGAAGTTAAACAATTTCAGTAGTGGCATGAGCCATAGCATGGTACTTAGCCTCGACAGTGCAACATGCAACAATGGTCTGTTTCTTGCTCTTTTAAGAAATCAAGGAATCATTAAGAAACATGCAGAAACCAGAAGTAGACTTGCGATCAGTAACATCACCAGCCCAATTAGAATCAGCATAGGTTACCAAGTCCAAAGAGGAAGTGGAGAACAACAGTAAGCCCTGAAATATAGTACTTCGGAGAGAGTGAAGAATACGAACCAAAGTAGCCCAATGTGTAGAACAAGGAGCATAAATGAATTGGCTAACCACATAAACAACATAGGCAAGATCAGGGTGAGTGACAGTCAGATAGACTAAGCAACCAATAAACTCTCGATATAAAGTGAGATCATTTAGAAGAACACCATTTGTAGTGTTAAACTTCACATTAAGCTCATTAAGCTCAATGGAGGTATCAGAAATCTTAGTGTCGATAAGACCAGCACAGTGAATAACCTCATATGCATACTTGGGCTAAGACAGAAAGTAGCTTTGGGAGAAGAAACTACCTCAATACCAAGAAAATACCGGAATGGGCCCAAATATTTCATTTCGAAAGTGCAAAAGAGATGTTACTTGACCTCAAAGATAGCAGAAAAGTCAGAGTCAGTAATGATCATATCATCCACATACATAATAAGGCAACAAAGCCAGTAGAGGTGTGAAGGAGAAACAAAGCAGAATCCTAGGCACAAGAAAAAAACCCAAGTTGAGTGACATTGGCCTAAAAGCGATCATACCAAGTACGAGGGGATTGCTTCAAATCATATAGAGTACGCCGAAGAGGACTAACCTGTCCAGAGAAATGAGGAAGGATAGGGAGAGGACGCATGTACACCTCTTCAGTGAGATGACCATTAAAAAAAGCATTCTTAACATCCATTTGATAGAGAGACCAATGACAAACAACAGCAATAGAAATCAAAGTACAGATAGTAGTCATCTTGGCAACAGGGGTAAAGATCTCCTCATAATCAATACCATACTCCTATGAGAAACCTTTGGCAACCAGGTGAGTTTTGTAAGGCTCAAGAGAACTATCAAAGTGAGTCTTGACGTTATAGACTCATTTGCAACCAACTAAATTTTTGCCAACAGGCAACGGAACCAGCTCCTAAGTAGTAGTCTTCTGCAAAGCAAACAGCTCATCCTCCATGGCTCGAACCCAATTAGAATCCTAACAGGCCTCCTTATAAGACTGGAGTTCTAAAAAAGAGTGAATAGCAGATAAAAAGGTGTAATATGAAGGAGAAAAACATGTTTTAGCAAAACTAAGTTTATGTTGGAATGTGTCCCACATCGCCTAGAATTGCCGCATCTGTACTAGTTATAAAACTCTAGTTTTTCTCTCCTTAATACCTGAGTTTTAAGGAGAAGTGTGGGCTGGACTTTTCAATTTGGTATCAGAGCTTGGTTAGGCCTGTGACTTGTGGGCCGTTTGTCCGACTATTGTATGTCCTGGTTCAGTAGAGTGTGTTGGAATGTGTCCCACATTGCCGGAAGTTACCTTATCTATACTGGTTATAAGACTCCAGTTTTTCTCTCCTTAATACTTAGGTTTTAAAGAGAAGTGTGGGTTGGGCTTTTCAATTGTTTGACTACCTGTTTTCGGATACAAAAGGGATACTTACAATTGGCAAGATCAGAGTTGTCAGAGGCAGAAGGATCGGCAGCAAGGGCAGAGACAACTGGTAAGGGAGAGCCTTGCGACTAGAATAGACTAACAATAGAGGAGGAGACGGCGATGGAGCCGGATTGGAGAAAAATGAGGAGGAGACGAGGGAACAGACTCATGGGGGTCAGTTGAGAAGGACTCAGCAGGAGGGGTGGTAAAGAGAACAAGCTCGTGGGAAACAGTAGAGATGTACTTATCCGGAGGGACCTCAGAAGGAAATGGATCAATGTGAACTAAATCCTTTTTAGAAACCAAGACAGTAATAGAAGGAAGTTGAAAGTAAGACAGACATTTGAGAAAGGCAACATGGTGACAAGAAACAGAGCCGTAACAATAATAGCCTTTCTGGGTAAGACTGTAAGAACATCAGCCTCAGAGTCGCTACAACAACTTTGACGCTATTGTAGAGAGCCAAACTATAAATATGTTAATGCATCAGAGTCGCTAGGGGCTTCATTCATTTTGACAAAGCCACAGTTCCTCCTTTATCAGAGGAGGAACTGTTCACAGGGTAATCAATTTTTTATTATATTTTCTTTCCCGCGCTTCTTTCTCCCGCCAACAAGAACACTATCTCTCATACCACCATTACTGTCAACACTTACCAGAGCCATCACACAAATTTCATTCTCACCATCTTGGAAGTTCATTAGGTTCTCTCTCTCTTCTCTCTCTGAACTGGAGCAAAGCTGGGGTCGTCTCCTAGGATTTCCCCCAGGATGTCCCATCAGAAGAAGAAAAATATTGAAATTTTGTTTAACCGGTCGATCGCCCGGTCGACCACCCTGGCTCCTGTGTTGCTGCTGTTCTGTTGTTGCCCTGGTGCTCTCTTGGGTCTTATTTTATACCTGTTTTAATATATTTAAATTAAAAAAGACAAAAGAATAAAAAATAATATTTTAATGAAATAGAATTTTAAAATAGAGAGTTTGATGGAGTGTGTATATAAAAAAGAGGCTAGCTAAAATACAAAAGTGGATTTTGGGTTATAATTTGACTCAAAATGTGCTGAGGCTGATATGGATGCTCTAACCCAAAAAGATATACAGAGCAAATCAGGCACTAAGTTTGGTCCTATCTTTATGGTGAAGAAGGGTAAAACAAGCAGACTCAAAAACACGCAGGATGGATTAATTGGAAAGTTGGGTTCATAAAGAGAACGACCAAAGAGAAGGGAAGTAGGCATACGGTTTAGAAAAAAAAACAGCAGTAAGAACTGTTTCACCCCAAAAAGGGGTCGGAACAGAGGCAAAGAGAAGGAGAGACTTAATTGTCTCAAAGAGATGACAATGTTTACGCTCTGCTCGACTATTTTGGGCAGGTGTATCAGTACAAGAAGTCTGGTGAATGATACCCAAATTGGCCAAATACTCATAGAACTCAATTTTAAAATATTCCCCACCCAAGTCAGACAATAACAATTTAATAGTAGACCCAAACTGTGTAGTGGCCATAAACTGAAAAGTATGGTATATCTAGTACAAGTCAGACTTATGAGTTATAAGATAAACTCAAGTATAACAAATGCAGTCATCAATAAATGACACATAGTATGCAGAACCCCCTTTAGTGAGAACAAGAGAATGACCCCAGACATCAGTATGAACTAAAGAAAATGGTGTATCAGATATAAAAGTACTTTTACATAAAGGTAAGGATGTCATTTTGGCAAGTTTACACCCCCGACACTCATTAAGTTGACCAGGAGAAATTTTACCCAGTATACCTAACTGAGTTAAAGACCATAGGCGGTCAGCAAACAAATGACCTACCCTGGAATGCCACAAATAGAAAAGATTTGACGGAGAATCTAACTGAAAAGAGAAAAAGGCAATCGGAGAGGTAGTCATAGATAGATGCAAGCTCTTTATCACATGGAGGTTTCAAACTCTACGGCCAGCCTCAATCTGTTGCTTGGACATCTGATCCTGCATAGAACAGATAGAAGAAAAGAGAACATTAAAACCAGAGGCATCAAGCTAACTTATAGATAATAAATTGACAAATAATTGAGGAACATATAAGACAGATGGAATAGAGATAGCAAACATAGTAGACGGTAGGACAAACCCAACAGATATAATAGACATACCAGACTCATTAGCAGTATTGACAGTAATAGAAAAGGGAGGAGGAGTACAATTTTGATGTAAAGAGAGATGATGAGTCATATGATGAGAGGCACCTAAGTTAAAAAGCCAGACAAATGAAGAAATATCTAAAGAAGACACAAGCAAACTTGAATGAAGAGAGAAAACAACGGAGGCAGACGGGGATGACTAGGAAGTAGACAGTCTATGTTGAAGCTAACTAATCTGAGCACTCAATGAAGCCAAGTTAGGATTAGAAGCCGGAGCAAATGCAATAGAATTGGGGAGAGGCTGAAAAGTGCTCAGAGAAAGAGCTCGGAACTGGGTCTGAGACTGTTAAGTAGATGAGGCAGTCAAACGTCCCTTCTAGGGACAGTGATACTTCCAATGACCTCTCTAAGAAGTAGAATCAGAGAACCAACCATGTAACAAATAACCAGCGATAGTAGACCTCACGATGAGGCCCAAACGAGAGAGATCAGTGAACCTCGCAAGTGAGAAAGAATCAAACCAGAGTAAGAGATCGACGGACGAAGACAAGAGACTCTTCGCAATCGCGATCAGACCAAGACAGGAATGTCGCGACTTCAGACCACTAGTTAGAGAACCTTCACAACTTCAGACCAGAGAGCCAAAGAGGGTACAGCACAGCAAGGACTAGCCACGAACCAGCACTACGAATCAGATGACCAGATGGGTCGATCATAATAGATGAGTCAACTCAAACAGATGACCAGACATGCCAAACCCAGAGAACCACAATTGGTGGATTACGATTCGAACTTAGATAGGTCGCATGAATCCAGAAAGTTGAACCAGAGAAGATTTGACAATGGTTGTAAGATTTCGAATCTAGCTCGAATACCATGTAAGATTTCTGAATGAATTCATATGTTCAAATTCTCAATAATACAAAGAGTACAACCAAGTTATATAGACCTAATCTAAAAGAGGAAATAAGAATAAACCTATATTCTACAATCAATCTAATATTCACACAATCAATCTAATATATTTACATAATATTCTCACACCTTTCTCCCAAAAAATTCTTGATATTTGTTTGTTCAACTACCCCAGCACTGAATGATTAACTAGATTGATAGCATAATTTGTCCATGGTTTTTGAGGGAGTTTAAGACTTTTCTAAGGTGTCAAAGAAGTCACGAGTATGACAACCAGCATATGTGCCATTTTCTAATACAAACAAGGAATGTTATTTGATCTCATCCTGAACTTCTTGTTTTCTATGGTATATATGAGTGTCTGGTAAGGTGCTGGTCCACTATGGGATGATGATATTTGGTTTGATGATATATGGTTTGTGTTCTGTGGCACTGTTTTTCTCCATTTCTATAGGTGGTTAAAGTATATGTATCTGTCTTCGGTGATGAAAGAGGTAGGGAGGTAGCCATATCTGGGCTGAAGTCAAAGTCAAAATATGTTCGCAGCGAGTTGGGGAAGCGTATGAAGTTGCGGTTGACTCCTGAAATACGATTCATAGAAGACGACTCCATAGAGCGAGGAAACAGGGTAAAACTTTTGTTTTTCTTATATGTATATTCATCTATTTATTATTTGATGTTTTAATCGCGATTTCACAAGTTATAACTCAATTCTCTCATAGCTTTTCTCTCGTTTTCCCCGTTAAATGTTGCAAAGGATGGCTGTGATTGTGGACTTATCAGCTATTAATTTAGGAGATCTCATTGGTGAGGAAAAATAGTGTACCCTGCAAGCAAGTTGTACACCATGTTGGTATAGTCCTTGTACATGGTCCTTGAGAGGAGCCTTCTAATCATCCATTATGTAATCTTACTGAGATTATTAGAAATGTGCTTGCTCCATTCACATGCCTCAGCAAATTTGGGAATTTATGATGGATGTTGGGATATTGATTGTAATTTTTGTTCAAACAAGGTCCTTTATGATCTGTGTTAAAAGATAATAATCTCTACCTACAAAATGCCAACTGATCAGAGAATTAGGAATGTCTCAATTGATTGAGGTCGAAGCTGAAATAAAATGTTCCCAGTTGTGATTATAGGATGCACCCCCCGGTGATTGCTGATTATAGGAAAATCATTACCTTCTCTTGTTTTTCATGCATGTGTTGCAATTTTTTGTTGTTTTCATGAAGGTTTGGAAGTACTTATGCCCATGGATTATGCATTTATTTAGTTTTATTCTTGTTGATATTATTGCTATTCACAAAAATGAAGGGAAGAAAGAGATATTTCTATGCATGTACAGTGTACACATTTTAATTCTTTGCCTTAAAACTACTAGCAACTTTCATGAACTTAAAAGAGTCCTGGTTGATGAAACAATCATAGTCTTTGTTGTATGAACTAATTCTGACCATGATGTCAATTTCTTAATCTCATGTGAGCATAAACTTGTAGATTAACTGCACGTGCATCCTTCTTGCATTCTCAGCCAATGTTAATATGTTGAATTTGAATAACCCTTTCAGGTGATTGCAATATTGGATAGGATAAAAAATGAGAAAAAGATTCCAGGAAGTCCAGGTGATGACCAAATTGAGTCATCTGAACTACCCCAGGAAGACAGGGATTGGGACGGTGATGACCCTGATGATGAAGGCATTATTTATGTGAAGTAGTTGCTCCCCCTATTTGCTCGGCATTGGTTGCTTCCTATTTTGGCAAAAGGTTTTGCTTCTTCACAGGTTAGTTTCGTCCTCAGTGGATGTAGCTTCATTATAGAGCAAGCTAAAACTCCTGCTTATTACATTTTGAACAGGAAATGTGTATCCTCTATTTTTGGTTTTTATGTAACAATAGTTGAGTCACTAGTATCTGCATCCTAGTGAGTTTGCAGCTGACATAATCACTTATGGCTTCACAAAAATGACCCATAAATTGTCACTAGTTTATAGACATAATCACACTGGCTATCCAAATTGAACCCACAGCCCCTTGTTTTAAGGATAGTTTTGATAATTAATACCCAATCAGTTGGTTGTGAGCACATTAAACTCTCCAGGGTTGGATTTTCAATGGTGGACAAAAAAATATGCAGTAATGCTAAGTGCACAAATTAGGACATAGAAAGAGCACATAAAATGCATTGCATGGTTGACATTCATCTTAAATGTGATGTGGGCCACACTTGAAATAATATCTCTCAACCACACAATACATTTTCTGTGTTCTTTCTATGTTCCAATTATGTGCACTTACCATTACATTACTGAAAAATATGGGATGATGGGAGTACCTATATTTAGAACCATGTTGAGAGGTTGGCACCGTAGCTCAATTGAATGGAGGAATTTTCTTATAGAAATAATGAATCACCAGATAGTTTTCCTGCTTGTCATTTCCCGATGATAATTAATGTCTAAACAGCCTTCAATATTTTCGTGACAAATATATTATTTGCTTTGGTCACCTTCACTAGTCGCAGGATTTATTTATAACACACACATATATAGACCGATTTTGGGTTACAAACTTGAGTATTTAGAGACTGTCACAGTGCTTCGTTTTTACAGGGCACAGGCCTCAATCTTGGACATGGATTGAGGTACGTTATCCAACTTGCCACTGTCATCTGACTCATTAACGTTTTAATCGTGTTTGGAAACTACCAAAAATTGTTTTGTTTCTCTTATCCTCCATTGTAATTTTCATGTTCTTTCAAAAAACTGGTGTGGAGCAGAAAATGAAATGTTGACATTTCTGAGAAAGTGAATGGAATCTATGCAAATAAACTTTGTTCCCGAAAATTTTCTTGTACTAAATTGTATATCAAATCTTGAACAATCTATATGTGAAACATGATCGCACCAGCTCTTCAACTTAGCAATCAAGTCTCACTGGAATTGTTGTATGCTTTGCTCCCATTCTTGTGGGAATGATGCATTCACTATGAATTCTCTTGATGGTTAGACAACTACAGTCACACGTGGGTTAATGGAATTTTTTTTTCTTTCTTTTGATATTTGTATTGTATGTAATAACACACATGCAAAACGTGTCTAATAACTCACATTTTTCTTTCTTTTGATATTTGGGTTTCTTTTTTCTTTTTCTTTTTTTTGGGGGGGATATTGGTCTATGGAGAATGTCTGTGAGGTGGAAGAGATGTTGGATCTTCTTGCGCAACGTTATTGTATTCCTTGTATAGGTGAGGAGGATGTCTTGTGTTGCATGAGATTGAAGATTTGAAGTGAAATCCTATTAGGGTACTTTTGACGGGTCAGAGAAGGACCAGTTTTCCTTGGAACGGAGTGTGGGGAACAAAGGCTCCTGCGATGATTTTTGTCTGGATTGCAGCACATCACAAGATTCTTACTATTAATAATTTTACTAGGAGAAGGTAAAATCATGTTAATTAGTGTTGCATGTCCAAGCATGGAGAATTTGTGACTCGTCTTCTTATTCATGTGAGATGGGTCAAGGATTTGTGTTACCACGTGTGGACTGGAATGGGTGTCCCTCCAGAAGTGAATGGAATGGATCTTCTTGATCCTGGAGGGATGCGGGAGTGGGAAGGAGAAAAAGAAGGGGTGAGCTTTGGTCCCTTTGGCTTTGATGCAGATTATTTGGAACGGTCAGGTAGAAGAACCTTCGATGGGAAAAAAGAGCCGATTATTTGGAACGGTCAGGTAGAAGAACCTTTGATGGGAAAAAAGAGCCGTTTTTTGAAAAACAATAAAAAAATTATATATATATATATATATATGTATATATATAATTGGAGAGTATAATCCATTCATTTTTATATAGTTGATTCTTGGGTATGATTGATCTGTGAAATTTTGAACTTTGTGAGAATTTCAACAAAATTTTTGATAAATAAATGAGATATTTTTCTAATATTTTGCGCAAAAGTTTCACTGCTTGAATCATATTTTGAATTTCGTAAAAAATTTAGGGGTTGTTTAGAATATCTTAAATAAGTGTACTTTTTATCTTTTTAGACTAAAAAGTTGAGGTTGAAAATATGAATGTTTAGGTTAACTTTTTGACTTTTTATGAAAAAATGTGTATTAAAAAATTGTATAAATTAATGTGTAGGACAAAATTAGTATTGAAAGTTATGCAGCCGTAATTGTTGACTTTTGATAAATAGTGATAACTTTTTAACTTTTTGAATAACTTTTTAACTTTTTTGAGACTTCTCAAACTTGGCCATAGATTAAAATTTTGATGAATAAATGACATAAGTTTTTGTCTATATTTTGTACACAGGTTTCGACAACCTGTTTTGCTTCTTTTATAATACATTTTATTATCAACAAAAACAATATGGGTTGTGAATTCAAGTTGGAATAACCTATTTCTCAACCGTACAATGTGACTGATTACTCCAAAAAAATTC
The DNA here is from genome assembly GCF_055761805.1 of Camellia sinensis. Classification (NCBI taxonomy): domain Eukaryota; kingdom Viridiplantae; phylum Streptophyta; class Magnoliopsida; order Ericales; family Theaceae; genus Camellia; species Camellia sinensis. The sequence goes on from NC_138965.1 coordinate 16,040,799, forward strand.
TATGGTCAGTTAAATCAAACATCTAAAGGAAAAACAAAAAGGAGAGAGAACGAAGCAGATTAACGATTTTGCAAGCATTTCAACACTTAGCAGTAATATTATAATCTCATCCAATCAAAAGTAGTACTAACTGAATTCCAACATGCACAGATCAAGAAGACAACCAAATGGCAAAACAAGTATTGGCAGGATGTAATGAAGTGACAAAATTATTGTCAGATCGCATAACAGAATGAAGCTAAACAATCTAATGGAGAGATGTAATCATCCCAATTCGCCAATTGGTTCACAAAACTACAACTCAAGAGCCATTGTAGTGGTGACAGTCAAATTCTCAAAAAATAGCAGAGCTACAAGTAAAGAAGCATGGTCCACAAACAGTTTAGGCCAAGATGAAACAATGGCAAAGTTCTATCATCATCCATTATTTTTATGAAAAAACCCAAAAATAAAAAAACAAAAAACTCCCTTCAGTGATGTGCCTTGGCCTCGGCTTTCTTATGAGACTTGGCCTTCGCCTGTGCCAAGAAAACAGAACCACCATAAGTATTTGCAGATGTTCATATTGTGTGCATGTATATGTAAATATTTGAGTGCCAATATGCATTAAAAAAAAATGTGAAAAAGAAATGTAGTGTAGTAAAAAATTCACAAAACTATTATAGATGGTGAATAAAAGCAATCTAAATACCAAGCACAATAAGAAACCTTTGATCAGTAGTAACATAGTGACAGATTGGTTTAAGAAATAAATGTCAAATTATGATATTTGATGTGCAACACACCAAATTTTGATGGATTCAAAAGCAAATTGATAAGCATTATGTAGTTCCTATGAAGGATTTTATTATAAGTAAAATTTTATTAGAAAAGTAATCGCCACAAAATGGGATGCAACCTTGTACACGGTGTATGATCAACTCCCCCAAAAACCAATAAGATCAAATAAAGCGAGGGAAAATCTTGCTAAGCCAAAAATAGAGACAAGCTGTCTTTCAAACCCAAAATCGAATTCTCTACATATTCAAAAGATGTCCTATTCCTCTCACTGCACAAACACCACATTACAGCAAAGTAAAAAGGCCTCCCATGCCCTCTGAAAACTTCACCTAGAGCAACCGCTTCTAGAAGTAAACACTCACGTAACTATTCCAACAAAAAAAAAAAACCATAGTTAACATCCCTTGATGATGAGTAGAGGTAGCAAATTCAACCCGAGCCGATAAACCCATTTGAAACCTGTCCAAAATTATAAATGGATTGAATCTTGCAAACCCAATCAAAATTCCGGTTTAAATGAGTGCTCATTTAAACGATTAGCACCTATGACGCATAGATAAGCAAATTTTCAAAAAACCGGACACGCTCAATATATATAATTGCATTTATTTATTATGTCTAAAAAAAATTTTAAAAAAATTTGGAAGGGAATTAAAAATGCAAAATAACACTAACAAAAATTAAAAAACATACATATCATTGCTTTAACATCAAATATCATTCACAAATGACATTACAATTACATTCTATCAATACATCACATGTCATTCCAATAATGTACCAACCATAATCAGTTACAAAATGCATGAAAACTACAAACTGTAAACCTATCCAATGTATATGACAAAATCCATGAAAATCACAAAAATGTAAGCCTATCCAATCTTTAACTAGAGGCAACTTCTACGATATTTTCACCATCACCTACATCTTCTCCATCATCTATAAACAGGAACGCCTCCATAGCCGGTTCATCAAATGAGAGGTTGGCTATCCCAAGCATTGCAATATCATCAAGTGAGTCAAAATTATCTTCCACAATGTCTCACATTTTTGTTTCTCCTTGCAAGTATTGGGAGCTCCTCCTTGATAGAAGACGAAAATTACTATTAATAAACACCAAGTCCTCCGCTCGTTGAGGAAGCATTTTGTTCCTTTTTACTTGAGTAAATAAAAGAGTAAGTACTCCAATTTCTCTCGCAACATGATGATAAAGCAAGTTTCACAAGTAATCTCAAAGCTAGTTTTTGAATTGTTAATGCATATACACCATATACACACCACCAAGTGTAAGGATCCATGTGCCACCTATTATGAATGGAATCATATCCGGAGAATGGCTCAACATAACCCAATTTTTTTTCCATATTGCATTACCACCAAGTTTTTCCATATTGCGTTACCACCAAGTGTAAAGATCCATGTGCCACCTATTTTACACTTGGTGGTATTATGTTGAGACATCCTCCGAATATGATTCCATTCATAATGGTGTGCATATGGTATGCAACAACACTTCAAAAATTAACTTTGAGACTACTTGTGCAACAAACCTCATCATCTTGTTATGAGAGAAATTTGAGTACTTTCTCTTTTATTCACTCGGTGAAAAAAAACAAAATGCTCCCTCAACGAGGGGAGGACTTAGTGTTTATTCATAGCAATCTTCGTCTTCTATCAAAGGAAGAGCTCTCAATACCTGCAAAGAGAGACAAAAATGTGGGACATTGCGGGAGATAACTTTGACTCACTTGATCATATTGGAATGCTTGGGATAGCTAACCTCTCAGTTATTGAACCAGACCAGCTATGGAGGCAATCCTATTTACAAAAGATGGAGAAGATGTATGCAATATTGAAGATTTCGTAAAAGTTGCCTCTGGTTAAGGATTGGACATGTTAACATTTTGTGATTTTCATGGATTTTGTAATAGATGATGGTTAATACATTGGATATTTTGTGGTTTTCATGGATTTCGTAACCAATGATGGTTGGTACATTGGATGGTATATGTGATGTGTTGATGAAATGCAATTGTTATGCATTTGCGAATGATATTTGATGTTGAAGCAGTGAAACGTTTTTTTTTTTTTTTTTTTTGTTAGTGTTATTTTGTATTTTTAATTACCTTCCAATGATTTTTTTTTTAAATTTGGACATATAATCATATATATATTATTGAGCGTGTCCCCAGTGTGTCGTATCCCCCATTTTTTGAAAATTTGTTGTTCGTGTCTTGTCCCGCGTCCGTGCGCCATGAGATATATATATGTGTGTGTTTTTTTTAATTTTGGATGACTGATTATTTTTAGTTGTTTTTATCAGGTTATTCTTATATTATATACTAAAATTTGAAAAAAAAATCTTCTTGCATTGAAATGATGTGGTGATTATTTTTCAAACGGGTTAGTTGGGTTGATTTGCATAACCCGTAACCCATTTAAGCCCGTATAATATATAGGCGGGTAATGGTTAAGTTATTTTTAATGCACAACCCGTTTTCACATGCTCAAACCAGCTCATTTGCCACCTCTACTAATGAGCAATGTAATAAAAGGTGGTTCACTGAAGGATTATAATAAAAAACCAAACACTTCATGTTGGAATTCTTTCCTCCATCAAGTGCGCCAAACCAACTAATGTGGTTTAAAAGATAGTAATACTAGACCTAGAATTTTATCCAGAAATATCAACATGTTGTCCAAATTCATTCTATTTATGAACTCATGATACACCAATTCAATCTCATGCACACATTTTCATGTTTGGTTTGGTTTTTAGAAACTTGTTTTAGAAAAATTTTCTAAAAAACAAAATATTAATTTGGTGAAAGAAATAAAAAAAATCAAAAGCACTTCTCATTTTTACATTATTTTATCTTTTGGGAGGCAAGAAATGATTTTTAAAAAATTTTAAAATATTTTTTGATATTTATTTTTATCAAATTAGTTTTCAATTTTTCAAAAAATATTCTCAAAATATTTTCTGAAAAACAAACCAAACAAGGCCTCATTCTAGGCAAAATTCTAGACCTATTTTCTAAGTAACTAGATTTTCCCTTTTAAAAAGCCCACTAAAAACACTTCTAAATACGAAACTGCCACAAAAAAAGTCTACTTATTACTCCAACACCCAACAATGATCTTGGAGGAAGTTCAACATAAGCTTCTACAAAGCATTTCTAGAGTTTAAGATCTCTTGTGCGATGTGCTAGAATTGGCATGAAAGAAACAGTAAGTTCCACTTAAAATATTATTAGACGCAGCATTAAGCAGTTTCAATTGGTCACTTCCTTCCTATACGAAGCGCGAACACTTCTAGAAGGGAATAGTACCCACGTCTTATCGTGTTAGATACTAATATTCATATACTCACAAAATAGTATCCGATACTTCCTAAATGCATCTATTATTTGAAACTAATATTCTTTAATTTTGAAAAAGTATTGAATAATTTTTAAATACTCTAGGTCATGTATCTAACAACCTACCTACAAATTGAGATGTGGCCTTTCAAGTATACCATTAAAGTATAATTGTTTGGAGGAGGGTAGTTCCCGCTACTTTGTATACTCGCTATACACCCAATACTTTGCATAGAAAATGATGAGATTAAAGCACACAAAATTTGGTCCAAGAACATGTATGAATCATAAAACCTTTATTTATTTTATTTTATTTTATATGAATAAGTAACAAACTTGAAATTGAGAATATCCGGTAGGTAAATAAAGACACAGTTTGTTATTAATATGTTATGACAAAATTGTTTTCAACTTATACCCATATTTGTATCCCGCTTATTAAAAAATGTGTCATCATGTATCCATATCATATTTATCAACAAAAAAAAAAAGAAATCATGTGGTATCCCTGTATCCACACTTCATCCACACTTCATACGTCACTTCCCATAAAACAACTCCCAATTCTAGGAAGCTACACCAAAGAAAGCCTATCTGCCAACACCCTCCCTACCTTGTCCCCTTGTTTTACGCACGATATATATGCATTGTCAAAACTTGAAAGCATTGTAGAAATAACTAAAACAACTAGGGATAACTGAAAAGTAATTCCATCCTTTCGTGAGACATCCTTACAAGGTAAATGCAAAATAGTAAACAAGATCAAATAAAATTAGGTGCCCAGCAGGAGACTAAAGAGGAAAAATGAATTACTACCACCCATTGAATTGACCACCTTCAGTTACTTACGCTATGTTTGGTTGAGAGATTTGGGGAGGGATTTGGAAAGGGAAAGGGAAAAGGTGTGTGAAACTATGTGAAATGTAGGCATATTTTTTTCACATTTCACCTACCTTTTCCATTTCTCTTTCCAAATCCCTCCTCCAATCCCTCAACCAAACACAGCATTAGGGTCATCAAAGTTTCCTCCATTTTCCCCTTCACAACTAAACTTTTAGGTTTGGTGCTTAAGAGTTCAGAATCCTTAATTTTCTTAGAACTTCTTGGCCATGATTATAGAAATTATCCATAATATTATGTCATTGGGTAAACATTGAATTCAACAGAATAATGAAAAAGAGTTCAATATCTAGAAAACATTAATATAAGGTAATACCGGTTTGAATTGTGACAGTCAATAGTGGTCACCACTACTGAAACATGCACATTTCAAAAATAAAAAAATAAAATTCCACAATTAACCATAAATGGCATAATAACTTGGACCTCCTACAATGCTATACTACGTAGCAACCAACACAGAAACATAAATTACATTTGATAAATAAAATAAATAGCTAAGCAAATTTTAATTCGGAACAAGAATTGACCCAACTTATCCATTATCGCATTCCATTGCCACAATGACATAACAACCATAATAGAAGGCAGACCAGAACCAACACAGAAAAACAGATGTCTAAATTTAATTTAAGTCTGACATCAATGAAGCTAGTGGTGGGGCCAAGGGAGGCCATGCTCCCCCTAAGTTTTCCAAATTTTTTGTAGGAAAATGATATAGAAGTACACTTTTTAAATCCACTTTCAAGACCCTGTAATGTGTAAAAGATATGATTAGTTGATGATTAGAGAAGACATGAGAGATAGAGAGTTGCCTTAGATATTCTAACAGACTGCCACATGATTGGGTTTGAAAAGTGAGTCTAACTTTGGGCTAGAGTAGCACTACTCTTTTTTCTATTACCTCTCCTATTTTATGAGTAACTCTACAATGTGCATAGAATGGCCACCAAAGTTTTTTAAAATTCTTTTATCGATATTCCTTCATAACAACATTAATTCTATAAATTTGATATGCACATGTCATTGTGTCTTCAATTATAAAAATCATAGAGGTAGATTTTTATTTGTATACATTACATACTTAAAATGAAAATCTAATAATTACACACTAATAATCGTAATTATATAGCCTTCTTTTCTTTTCTTTTTTTTTTTTTTGAAAACTGGACATTCGTGTTAAGAAATGACTGCATAGATATTTTGATTTTTCTTATTAATCTTTCAACCCAAATAAAAAATTAAAAAAATTACACTAAGAAATGAAAGCTCAGACATGAGAGAAAATTATTAAAAATCCAAATAACAAGGGTAAGGAATGGGAAGAGTACCTGGAGATACTTGAGCTTCATGCTTCCATAAACGAGTCCTACAGAGAATGCAGAAACACGAGCCACCTACATCCAAATACATCAAAATCAGAATATATGTATATATATATATATATATACATAGAGAGAGAGAGAGAGAGAGAGAGAGAGAGAGAGAGAGAGAGATACCAAAGCAAGAGTACTGGTTCCGGAATAAGGACCAGGAGGTGGCGCCATTAGGAAATCTCTGTTCTCCGATTGAGCTTCGTGTGGTTCTGTGTGGGTGTGTTGTAGAAGAAGAAGAAGAAGAAGAAGAAGAAGAGAGAGAGAGAGAGAGGAGTCTCCGAAACCCTTCACCTTCAGATCTGTATTTAGCCCTACAAATGGACTCTGTATTGTTTCGTTATAAAAGAGTGGGGTGTGATTGTGTATGCTCTAGCCTATGGAAATTATTCAGAGACTTTGGACATGTTTGGTATCCTTTTAATTTTATGGTTTCGATTAGGGGTATACGCGGTGCGGATCGGATGGTTTGAGAGTAAAATTACAAATCAAATGACGGGTTAATGGATTAGCGGATTGAAAATTTGCGGTTTAGGCAGTTTTTAACGGATTGGCAGATTGAAGAATATTCTAACGAATTATCATACATTTGCATAAGCTATAATACTAATTTGTATAATATTTTTTAGATATGTAACACAAATTATTTTTACATAATATGTTTTATATATATAACCACTAATTTGTAATAAATTTCATATTTTAAATTTTTCTCACACTCATTTTTATATTGATATTCTATTGAAAGTTAATATATATATATATATATATATATATGTATGTATACTATAGGGGAACGAAGCAGTTCGGTTAGCGGATTATAAATTTTAAAGTTTAAACTGCGGTAAACTATTAGAGTGGTGCGAATTGATGTAAATTGGTTCAGTTTTAGAGGATTGTGCGATATTTTATACAGCCCTAGTTTCGATTATTTTTTGGACAAATAATTTCAAAAAGTTGGAGAATATAAAATATTCATAAGGGTTAAGGATTGAGTTTTTTTTTTTTTCAATTTAAATTTGAATAGAAAAAAGATTCATTGCTCGAATCCCTTGTGACTCGATGTCTCGAAATTCAAATTTTCAGATTTTCTCTCTCCTCGTAATAAGTCAAATATAATATAATATAATATATCAATAATATATGAATATTTTCTCTCTCCTCATATGCTGTTTTTTGTCTCTATTTGAAGCCAAAAACTATTGAAACAAAAGCTCTCAGCAGATCTCTCTCATTGAAGAGCACTCTCACCCTTGCCTTACAGATCTCTCATCCCAATTTTATACCACCTGAAATTTATACCAACACTGTTGAATAGTTTTTGATCTTTGTCTGATTGTAATTGGGTGGTGCCTTTATTTGTCCATAGATACATATATATATATATATATATATATGTACCATATAGAAAGCAAGTTTGAAACCATGATATAGTTAACAATATTTAGGCAAACATTTGATGAAAAGGAGAAAAAATCATTAGTTCTTGAAAAATAAATTCCAATGCAAATTAAAAATAGATATCAACCTTGGAAGATACTCAGTCAGTATAGAAAGATTTGGAGGATTCCTCCGTTTCTTCCACCATGGACAGAGCACAATGTTAATGTCCATACACAGCAGCAGAGGCGACGATACACACACAGATCGATGCTTAGCGGCGACACTGTTCCACTTCTCTCACTGTTCCGATCGGTGCTCAGCGGCTTCACTGTTGCTAGGTTACGAAGGAGTCTTCACTCTGTTTTTTTTTTTATAATTGAAATGGGAGTTGAGTTGAGCACATGCACACGCACACACCAGATAGAAACTCAAAATCGGGCAGCTCGAGCCACAAGGTGTTCGAGCTACGTAGGGGAGCTGATTTGAATATTAGAGAGCTTGAGGGCCCATGAGCCCATCATGGATCACATTTCAATGATTTAAATATTTTATTTTATAAAACTCTCTATGCCTATTATTTATATAAAAAATTAAGTCAATTCGATAACCGTAATTTTTTTTATTTTATCATATTTATATCTAAAAATAGATGGTTCATTTAAGAAAAAATTAGCCTAAGGTCCCTCCCCCAATTTTAGTAATGGAAGAGATCCACAATATTATTTTATGATGTCTAAGGTCCCTCAATCCCACACCCCATGTATTACAGAGAAATTTGGTATAAGCTTGAAACCTTCACCTCTCTCTCTCTTCTCTCTCTCAGACTTACGCCTCACCTTTTATCTCTCATCGCTGCTTTGCTCTCTCTTTCGTCACCAGAACTTGAACTGAAGTCTTCAGTGGGTCACAGAGAAGTCACTGATTTGTCGGCACCACGGCAGTCGCGGAGGGGTTACCACAATCCATCGCCAGAATCTGACGCAAAAGCATTACATCCTTCTGGCCCTGATCATAAACATCTGAAGTCCAGCGACCAAAATCCTGATATTTCTCCTCCTCGTAAGCGGAGGCCTAGGTATGACACACCTTCACCAGAACCCAATCTCAGACCATTAGAGTCTAGCAGAGAGGTTGCTGATTTGTCACGGCTACATAAGCAACAACATCGTCATTATACTCCATCACCAGAACCTGAAACAAAGAAATTACTTTCTTCTGGTCCAGATCCTGATTTTTCCCCTCATCGCCGGCACCGTCCTCAAAAGGCAGCATATGAAGGACAAAACTCAGAGATATTTGACTTGCCTGACATTTCCCCACCACGACGAGTTCGACGCAATTCTCTATATCAAGATGATTCACATGCCTCTCCAGGGATAGATCTTTCACCTCCAAGGAAAAGCAGGATGGGTAGGCCCTAGAGAAATTCCCTTTATCCCATGTAAGCTCAATCTCATTGTTTATGATTTCTATGAGCATTTGAGAATCCAATAAGATTTGAGCTTGAACAGTTTTTTTATATTTGAATCAAAGAAAATTTTTCTCTAGTTTGGTCTAGAGAAAATTCAGTCGAAACCAGAGATGGACCAACCTAATTTTCTCTGAAGTAGAGCACTAGAAACCAGAGAATTTCTCTGGATTTACCCAATTTTCTCTGCAGAGCACTAGTTCAACCCAGAGAGTTTCTCTAGACCAACCCAATTTTCTCTGAAGCAGAGCACTAGTTCAACCTAGAGAAAATTCAGTCCAAATTAGAGAATTTCTCTGGATCAACCCAATTTTCTGAGAAACAGAGCACTAGTCCTTATTGTTGTCCAGAGAAATTTGGAGTTTTCTCTGTGATATGTCTAGAGAAATTCTCTGAATCGAATTTTCTCTGGATTGATGTTGAGGGACCTTAGACATCATGAAAATATTGAGTGTCCTTTATACTATAAAATCTTAATACCAGGGACCTTAAAAAAAATCTCCCTTCATTTAAAAAAATATATTTGTTATCTATTTTTTCAAAAATAAATATGATAAAATAAAAAATTACGAAGATGGAATCAACTTAATTTTTTTCATAAATAAAATAATAATCTTACAAAATAAATTATTCAGAGCATTGAAACAAGATATGTAAGTAGAATAATTTACACAAAAAATAATAATAAAATAAGATAAAATAAAATCTCCTTTAATGCCCTTGTTCTCCCAAATTCATCTTGTTAAACTTGATAGGAACTCAATCCTATAAAAAAAAAAATTTTAAATCCATCACTACAATGACCAAACTATCTCTTTTACTTGAGTAAGGATCTTTTAGAGTGATTTTTCATGAAGTGATTTTAAATTAATTTTTTAAATAATTGAAATTTAATTTTATTAAAATTGTGGATATAATAATTATTTTACTTTCAACTCTTAAAACCAAACATTTTCACTTGAAAAATTACTTTAGAGAATCCTAACTCCTTTTACTTTGCCTTTCAACCCCTTCCCTCCCCGCCCCACTCGACAATCATGCCCTCCCTCACCCAACCCATAACTAGCCCCATTGTCCTACCCGTTATTGCGCCCCTCCTATCTCACCACACCAACACCCCAATTACAACCATGACCAACTCTCCTCTCTCAATCTCTCCAATTAAATCTACACAATAAACATTACATAATTTTATTATAAAAACTTATCTCATCAAGTTTGTTTTTTAAAAATAATATATTTAAGTTATGCCACATCATGTTATATTTAATTTTCCTGAATTTGTAGTTTGTTATACCATTTCTAACCGTTACTCATTTTTTATGAAAGATTGGATAAGAAGATTGATTTGATATGGATCATTCTAATCTTCATTTTTTTCATGAAATAAAATGGAGTGCAGTAGCTCCTTTATAGGCTTTTATGTTTTTTTTTTTTTTTTTTAAAAAAAATTATTCTAATACAAGTTTTTGGGTGAGCGTTATGGGCCAGGTTTTGCATAGCTCGTAGTGTCAGGCTGCAGATCTTACCCTTCGGCCAAAATGGTTTTGAAAAATCCTTATTTTTTATTAATTTTGAGCATTAATTAAGGTGAGACTCGCGCGTTATTTTTAACATTTTTTATTGGATTCATGTTTAATGCTGCGTAGTGAATAAAACCGTGTATTTGGTTGCTCAAAACCATTTCCGGATGAATGAGAATTCAATGTGCATTTTCGGATTCGTGGAAATGTATTTTGGTGGGTTTACTACACATTTGAGAAATGTGCTTGTCCCACATTGGAAAGGTTTGAGGATTTAAATGGGTTTATATACCTTAGCGTGGGATACTTGGGATAAGCCTTAAGGGGGTACCCAAGTTTTGTGGAAGGGTAAGGTTATGGGTGAAGTGGGCTAAACCCATTGGACCCAAAATAAAAACCACTCGTCTGGCTGGTGCGCGTAGTCTTGGGCACGGGCGTGGGTGCATGGTTAGGTTGGGCTTGTCCGGTCCAATACTTAAACATTTGCATTTTATTTATTTAATTTTGAATTTCAATTTCAAAATTCAAATTAAATCTGTCCGTTTGTTTTTTCTCACCCAAACAGAGCCCTCTATCCGAACAGGTTTTCTACCTGTTGAAATTCAAAACCGAACCCGTTCAATCTATACGAATAGATTTATATCTATTTGGTACCTATTTGAACAGCCACCAATCTATCTATTTAAAGTTTGCTCTAGCAATTTATTTTGCATCTAAAAATTTTCAGACTTCTTCCCTTTCTTCTTCTGTTCATCCTTTGTTACTCTTGTATCTGTTTCTGCATTTATTTTTAGGAAAAGAAAAAGAAAGAGTTATAGCATTGTTTGGTTCGCCAGACTTGATTTTATTGTGCTGTAAAATCAGGCGTCAGTCGTTGTATCCTGGGAAGTAAACACCGATTAAAAATCAAAGCACCGGAACGAGGGCGAAATCTACTTTAAGGAGATTGTGTCCAACACAAGCCTTAACATTATTTTCTGTAAGCATTTAATTCGGGAAATAATTTATATAATTATTTTCTGAATTATTTTATTTTATTGTTTATTAAATTTATACATTTAATTTACATACACACACACCACTGTGGGTATAATAATCTTAAAGTGGATTTTTTTTTTTTATTTCTGCGATAGACAGACAAATATTTTGTTTCGGGAAATTAAATAGTAGTAATATACTGTTTAATTTCTTAAATAATAGTGATATGTTGTTTAATGATTTCTTTGATAATATAGTAGTAATATACCGTTTATCATTTGAATTTTGTTACAAAATATTATTCTATTTATTTTGTGTGTAAATTCTTTTTTGTATAAATTTGTGATTGGCATATTATTTTTATTTTGTCAGAATTATGACATCTGAAATTAACAGTACTGAGACTGTTATTACTCAAACCCTTACACTTGTTGTGCCAGTGATGACTCCGACAGTACCGGTAAATCATGGGGAGAAGCAAAAAATTCAATAGAAATGATTTTAAAAGATGGAAACAAAAAATGATGTTTTATCTTACAACATTGAATTTGGCTCACTTCACTCATGAAAAAGCCCCACCACTGAACGAGGGAAAGACTAACTGGCGAGTGGTTGCCACAGTCGATGCATGGAAACATGGTGATTTTCTGTGTCGGAATTATATCCTCAATGGGTTGGACAATACACTGTACAATGTGTATAGTGTCAAAAGCACTGCTAAAGAACTGTGGAAATCACTAGGTCATAAATATAAGACAGAGGACGCCGGTACAAAAAAATTTGTTGTCGGCCATTTTCTGGATTTTAAAATGATGGATTCCAAGACATACATGCAGAAGGGATGTTTCTCAGTGAATCTTTCCAAGTAGCGGCAATCATTGAAAAATTGCCACCATCTTGGAAAGAATTCAAGAATTATCTAAAGCATAAGCGAAAGGAGATGAAATTGGAGGAACTAATTATGCGACTCAGAATTGAGGAGGACAACTGTGGTTCTAACAAGAAGTTAGGAAATCATGTCATGTAGGCTAAAGCAAATGTTGTGGAACATGAACATTGGTCAAAGTTCAACAACAAGAAACGGAAGCATGATGGCAATGGTCCCAAACAAAGATCCACTAGTAAGATCAAATGGATCAACAACGGGTTCAAAGGCAAGTGCTTGGTGTGCGGCAAAGATGGACATCGTGCTAAGGATTGTTATGTTCGCAAGGACGAAGGGAGTTTAAGTAAAAAGCCAACACAAGCCAATATAGCCGAGGATTTTTATCTTTCCGATGGAGTGGTAGGCATCAATCTTGCTGCAGTAGTTGTCACGACCTGCTCCCCGTACCCAAGGGTTAAATATCGTGATGGCCAGTAATTGAAGTTACCTCCAGCCAATTCTTGAACAAATTAATAAACGCGAACGGAAATAATATTTAAATGAGGGTACCAAAATAATCATCAGAACTTCTATTTTTATTACAAAATTTATTGACCAAAAAGGCCAAAATTTACATAGAAAAATATCATAAAAATGCTGTGTGTGTCTATTCCGCTGCCCCACGTCTAAGATTTTTCCAAAACTATTTCTGAATTGTATTGTTTCTTGAAAATTGGTAAACAGCTATACGCACATGACAGAGTGAGAAATATTATACTAAAAGTATAAGGGCATAAAATTCACCATGGATAATTATTAGCTAAACAGAGCTTGATATTAAAATACATAATATATAATACGGAAATTATTTAATATATAATACAAAATAATCATAACCACGGTACAGAACGGAACATAACCGATGTATGGACTCAAGAGGTGGCTCGTACGAACTCTAAAGGTGGCTTCCACAATAGTGTAGCACTTAGTTTCGTACAGCATTTTGTTCCACATCAGAAATTAGAGTGTCAATGGATCCATGACAGACAAAGGGCCACAAAGTGACCAAATAGAAGCCGATGGTTATTTAAGTGCCCCAAGACATGGGACCTCCGTGGTGGTACTTATAAAATAATTACTCAAAACACATTTTAATAAACAGTTATATCTATGAGTTTTCCTTATTATATAAAATAAGGTTCATAGACTAGAAATGTTAATATAATTTATAAAATACAATTTACATAAAATAAACTATGATAACTCAAAACATACGTAAAACATATAATGGTAACTCAGGTTTTTCTTATTGATAATTAAATAATACTAAAATAAAATTTAAGGAACAACTTAAATTTTTGGGTTGTTACAATCTTCTCTCCTTTTAAAAATTTCGTTCTCGAAATTTGTCATATGTATAAGCTATCCGCTGCGCACTCTGATAAATATATATATATATATATTAAGAATAAATTTGATGATTAATCTAATAGAAAATATTGCTAAATCATCACCTCAAAAAAAAATATCAGAAATTACTCACTGTTTATTTGTCAAAAACTGTGTTGGGTCAAAATGAGAAATAACGAGTGACTTTAAAAAACTTTTTCATTGGTTTTGTTTCTGAAAAGAAAAAAAATAAATAAATAAAATGAGACACAAGTAAACAAGAGACTAAAAAATGAAATGACAGAATCATATGCAGGAGTTGAAGGAATTTGAGATGAACTCCCATTTCTTTTATCCGCGAACTTTCTACTGATGGAAAATAGTTTCAAAATTAGTATTTTTATAATTTGAACCCACTTTTAAAAAGTCGAAATGAATTTTTTTTTTTTTTCTGAATACTGAACTGAAAATTATATGTATTTAATTATATTATAATTTTGGTCGGTGCTTGAACCCGACACCCTCTGCTTCTTTTCCTTCTTTGTCATAACAAATATAAATTATATCTAATATCCTTCACAAATTATGCACCAAAAAAATTAATTAATTAATTTATATATATAATCATATAAAATTATAATATAATTAAATCGACTAACAAAATATAATATTTAGGTACTAATTACCCGCTATCCTACTTCCTAAATGTGCATGTGTCCTATGCTCCAATGACGATTTATTTATTTATTTTTATAAACCATTGCTCTGATACCACTTGTCACGACCTACTCCTCATACCCAAGGGTTAAGCATCGTGATGGCCAGTAATTGAAGTTACCTCCGGCCAATTCTTGAACAAATTAATAAACGCGAGCAGAAATAATATTTAAGTGAGGGTACCAAAATAATAATCAGAGCTTCTATTTTTATTACAAAATTTATTGACCAAAAAGGCCGAAATTTACATAGAAAAATATCATAAAAGTATTGTGTATGTCTATTCTGCAGCCCCACGTCTAAGATTTTCCCAAAACTATTTCTGAATTGAATTGTTTCTTGAAAATTGGTAAACAGCTATACGCACATGGCAGAGTGAGAAATATTATACTAAAAGTATAATGGCATAAAATTCACCATGGATAATTATTGGCTAAACAGAGCTTGATATTAAAATACATAATATATAATACGGAAGTCATTTAACATATAATACAAAATAATCATAAGCGCGGTACAGAACGGAACAGAACAGATGCATGGACTCAAGAGGTGGCTCGTACGAACTCTAGAGGTGGCTCCCACAATAGTGTAGCACTTAGCTCCGTACAGCACTTTGCTCCACATCAGAAATTAGAGTGTCAGTGGATTCATGACAGACAAAGGGCCACAAAGTGACCAAACAGAAGCCGATAGTTATTTAAGTCCCCCAAGGCATGGGACCTCTGTGGTGGTACTTATAAAATAATTACTCAAAACACATTTTAATAAACAGTTATATCTGTGGGTTTTCCTTATTATATAAAATAAGGTTCATAGACTAGAAATGTTAATATAATTTATAAAATACAATTTACATAAAATAAACTATGATAACTCAAAACATACGTAAAACATCTAATAGTAACTCAAGGTATAATATAACTCATCTTAAAATTAACACCTCACTCTTTCTTCTTTGCTTTTAGTATTTCTTCCCCTTTCATTATTTCTGTTTTCCTTCTTTTTTTCCTTCACCCCAACAAATCCTCCATTTTATAAAGAGATAGTCGTGGCCACCAAGCCACCAGGTTGCCACGCGTCATTTTTTGCACCAAGCCACAAGGCTATGTGTCCCAAACCATTAATTCATACTTATCTAACGTATTTAACTTTAGGTTTAATTCTACTTTGTCCAAATCTTAAATTAATTATATGTCCCTTTTTTTCCGATAATATATAATCCCTAATTTAATTACACTTTATCTCATTTACCCATAACATTTAATATTTTACTCTTACGAAATATTTAATTAAACATTTAGGGTTTTTCTCATTTATAATTAAATAATACTAAAATAAAATTTAAGGAACAACTTAAATTTTCGGGTTGTTACAGTAGTCTTTAAAGCAAATTTGGTGGGCAATCCCAAGGAATGGTGGGTGGATACTGTAGCAACCTGCCATATCTGTGTAGATAAAAAGATGTTCACAACCTACAAAGTAGTGGAAAGTGGAGAACACTTTTTTATGGCAAACTCCTCTACATCAACTGTAGAAGGATACAGAAAGATCGTACTGAAAATGGCCTCAAGAAGAGAACTCACTCTTAACAATGTACTCCATGTGCCAGAGATTCGCAAGAATTTGATTTCTGGGTCATTGTTGATCAAGAATGGGTTTAAATTAGTCTTTGAATCTGATAAAGTTATACTCTCCAAGAGTGGAATGTATGTGGGGCGAGGTTACACGAGTGATGGGCTTTTTAAGCTCATGTAAATACTGTTGTACCTAATTTGGCTTTTAATAATAAGAACACATTTGTTTTTTTATATTGCTGAGTCTTCTTTTTTATGACATGGTAGATTAGGACATGCTAATTTTAATTCTTTGCGTAGACTTGTTGCTTTAGAATGTTTACCAAACTTAGAATTTGATCCTAATCATAAATGTGAGATTTGTGTTGAGGCAAAACTCACTAAGACATCACTTAATAAAGTTGAAAGAAGTACTGAACCTTTAAGTTTCAATCACATAGATATCTGTGATTTAAAATTTGTTCAAACTAGAGGAGATAAGAAGTACTTTATCACTTTTATTGATGATTGCACTCAATATTGCTATGTTTACTTATTGAGAAGTAAAGATTAAGCCGAAGAAGCTTTCAGGCAATATAAACTTGAGGTTGAAAATCAACTTGGCAAAACTATTAAGATAGTGAGGAGTGACAGAGGTGGTGAGTATGATGCACCATTTGAAGAATTTTGTTCTGAACATGGTATCATTCACCAAACCACTACACCATATTCTCCCCAGCCAAATGGAGTTGCTGAAAAAAAGAATCAAACTCTTAAAGAGATGATGAATGCCATGTTGATTAGTTCAGGATTACCTCAGAACTTCTTGGGGGGGAGGGGAGGCGATTTTGTCTGCTAACTTTATCCTTAAAGGGTACCCCACAAAAAACTCAATCAAACACCTTATGAATTATGGAAAGGTCGACGACCTACCTACAATTACCTCAAAGTGTGGAGGTGTTTGGCCAAGATGACAGTCCCTAATCCCAAAACGACTAAGATAGGACCAAAGACCGTTGATGTGTGTGTTTATTGGTTATGCCAATAATAGTAGTGCATATAGATTTTTAGTTCATAGATTTAAAAATCCTGATATGCATGTAAACACTATTATTGAGTCAAGGAATGCATAACGCATTTTTCCTTGCAAAGAAACTGAAGAGATAAGTTCAAATAAAAAAACTTTTGATACTGCTATAGGTAGCAGTAAAGACCATAATGATAATGAATCAGATGAACCTAGACGTAGCAAGAGGGCTAGGATCTCTAAATCATTTGGTCTAGATTTTCTGACATACCTGTTAGAAAATGAGCCTCAAAACTTCAAGAAAACAATGTTAACACCTGAAGCTCCATTGTGGAGAGAGGCTGTGAATAGTAAAATTGAATCAATACTGCAAAATCATACTTGGAAACTAGTGGATCTTCCACCAAGGTGCAAACCTCTTGGATATAAGTGGATATTCAAGAGAAAAATGAAAGCAGATGGTTCGATAGATAAATATAAGGCTAGGCTTGTTATTAAGGGATATATGTAGAATGAAGGCCTTGATTATTTTGACACATATTCACCAATAACAAGAATAACATCAGTTCGCATGTTGATTGTGATTGCAGCTTTGTATAATCTGAAAATACATCAAATGGATGTAAAAACATCTTTTTTGAATGGCGAGTTAGATGAGGAAATCTATATGGAACAATAAGAAGGGTTTCAAGTTCCCGGCCAAAAGAAAAAGGTTTGTAAACTTGTTAAATCCCTTTATGGATTAAAACAAGTTCAGAAACAGTGGCACGAAAAATTTGATCAAGCTATGCTTTCGGATGATTTTAAAATAAACGAATGTGACAAATACGTCTATGTTAAAAGCACAGATAAAGGCTATGTCATAGTTTGTCTTTATGTGGATGACATGCTCATTATTGGAAGCAATAATGACATGATTAAATCCACAAAGAAAATGTTGAACAAAAATTTGACATGAAAGATTTGGGAGTAGCAGATGTAATTTTAGGAATAAAAATTACTAGAATATCTGAATGATATGCTTTATCTTAGTCTTACTATATTGAGAAGATTCTGGAGAAATTTGAAAAGTATAACGACCGTCCTGCTAAAACACCTATTGACATTAGTCTTCATTTGTCAAAAAATACAGGTGCAAGCATATAACAATTAGAGTATTCTCGGATAATCGGAAGCTTGATGTACTTAATGAATTACACTAGGCCAGATTTAGCCTATGCTGTAAACAATGAGTAGGTACACAAGTAATCTAGAGTCCGATCATTGGAAAGCGATAATTAGGGTACTTAGGTATCTAAGACATATCCATAATTATGGCTTACATTATATCAAATATCCAGCAGTACTCGAGGGGTACAATGATGCAAATTGGATATCAGATACTAAAGACTCAAAATCCACTAGTGGATACGTCTTTACCCTGGGAGGTGCTGCAGTCTTTTGAAAATCTTCCAAGAAAACATGCATAGCTAGGTTGACAATGGAATCTGAGTTTATCGCATTAGATAAAACATGAGAAGAAGCAGAATGGCTTTGTAATTTCTTAGAAGACATTCCAATGTAGCCTAAACCTGTGCCAGCTATATGCATTCACTGTGATAGTGAAACAGCAATAGAACGGGCACATAATCATATGTATAATGGTAAGTCTCGACACATTTGTCGAAGACATAATACCGTTAGGCATTTGCTCTCACATGGAATAATTTCCATGGAATATGTAAAGTCAAAGGAGAATATTGCAGATCTATTGACTAAAGGGCTAGCTAGAGAGCAAGTGTACCGTTTATCGAAGGGAATAAAATTAAAGCCTATTACTTAAAAGTCGCCATAATGGCAACCCAACCTAGTTAACTGGAGATCCCAAGATCTAGGGTCAAAAGAACAACTGAATTATAGATGACTTCACGTATCATTGAGGAGGTTTACTCCTACCCATTTCTATGATAAGAAGAGTGATATCTGCAGCGTTAGTAGGATAAACTTTGCTTTTAATAATTCTTATAACTTGGACATCCAAGTGGGGTATAGCAGGATATTCTTAATAAGAAATCACCTATATGAGTGTGAACTGGGCCGGTTTTGTGAGAATTGAGAAAGCTAAATTCTCTAGAGTACTCATGAATTACCAGGCGTTGTTTAGGGCCAAAATAAACACAACCATAAGAACCAAACTGTGTCTGCGGATACACTATGTGTAGTCTATTGTCTTGGCTTACACAAACAACTGAACAGTTCAAGGCATCGTGTCCATTGGTTAGCTAATAAGTCCGATAGGCTTTCACTAGAGGAGGTTCAAAGCCAAAAGCTACTTATCTCAATGTGGTGTATCTTCTTAATGTACTCTTTATGTGTCTGCATCTTGTTGCATGTCCGTTACCGTGAATTCCATTTATGTGGGGGATTGTTGGAAAATGGCTTTGAAAAATCCTTATTTTTTGCTAACTTTGAGCATTAATTAAGGTGGGACCCGAGTGTTATTTTTAACATTTTTTATTGGATTCATGTTTAATGTCTCGTAGTGAATAAAACCGTGTATTTAGTTGCTCAAAACCATTTCTCGATGAATGATAATTCAACGCGCATTTTCGGGTTCGTGAAAATGTATTTTGGTGGGTTTACTACACATTTCAGAAATGTGCTTGTCCTACATTGGAAAGGCTTGAGATTTTGAATGAGTTTATATACCTTAGCTTGAGATACTTGAGATGGGTCCCAAGGGTTACCCAAGTTCGTCGAAGGGTGAGGTTATGAGTGAAGTGGACTAGACCCATTGGACCTAAAATAAAAACCACACGCGCACCGCCACCGCCGCCGCCGTCCGTCCGGCCGGGCGGGCTAGGCCTGGACTTGGGCGCGGGTGTGAAGTGTAAGGTTGGGTTGGGCTTGTTCGATCCAATACTTATCTTTTTGGGCAAAAAAACGTTTGCATTTTATTTATTTAATTTTGAATTTCAGTTTTAAAATTCAAAGTAAATTTGCCCGTTTGTTTTTCTCACCCAAACAGAGCCCTCCATCCGAACAGGTTTTCTACCTGTTGAAATTCAAAACCGAACTTGTTAAATCTGTACGAACAGATTTATATCTATTTGGTACCTGTTCGAACAGCCACCAATCTGTCTACATAAAGTTTGCTCCAGCAATTCATTTTGCATTCGAAAATTTTCAGACTTCTTCATTTTCTTCTTCTGTTCCTCCTTTGTTGCTCCTACATCTGTTTCTGCATTTATTTTTAAGAAAAGAAAGAGAAAGAGTTACAGCATTGTTTAGTTCGCCAGACTTGATTTTATTGTGCTGTAAAATCAAGTGTCAGTTGTTACATCCTGGGAAGTAGACGCCGATTAAAACTCGAAGCATCGGAGCGAAGGCGAAATCTACTTTAAGGAGATTGTGTCCAACACAAGCCTCGACATTATTTTCTGTAAGCATTTAATTCAGAAAATAATTTATATAATTATTTTCTGAATTATTTTATTTTATTATTTATTAAATTTATACTTTTAATTTACATACACATACCACTGTGAGTATAACAAGCCCAACTCATATATTTTCAAATCGGGTCAAATCCGGTCAACCCGAGACTAGACAGACAGTGGCCTCTGGATGTGTTTTTGAGGAGGCTTATGTGACGACACGGTGGATAGTAGGATGGAATTATGAAAAGACTGGGGGAGTTATTTGATATAGTCTTTTATTTTTGTGAAAAATTTTATTTGATATTAGGGCAGAGCAAAGAATCCGTGAAATCCGTAATCCGATCCAGTCCAGTCCAATCCGGTAGGTTTGGATTGGTTTTTTGAATCCGTGGTTTGGTTCCGGATTGAAGAATTAAAAATCCATAGTCTACAAATTGGTTCTGGACTGGAACCGATCCGGACCGTATACAAACAGTCTATATTTTTATTATACATTCTCTCCCATAGTATCTTCTAGGGCTGTTCAAAAATCCGTTTAAACCGGTAATCCGGACCGAACCAGACCGAATTATACGGTTTGGTTCGGTTCTATTAAGAATTGGTTCGGTTACGGATTAAGAAATATAAGAACCGTAAAAACGGTTCGGTTAATGGATTTTATGAAAAAACCGCGGTTCGAACCGAACCGAACCGAATTTAAAAAAATAAAATGAAATATATATATATAATATCAAGTTTTATTTTTATTAATTGATTTTTTATAATTTTAATGATATTAGGATGGTATATATATGTAATATTAAGTAATGCCTTAATATTATTAGTTTTTATCATGAGTTAAATGTAATTAGTTTGAATAATTATTTTGCTAATATTAATAAATTATTCTTGTAAATAGAAATTTTTGGAACCGTAAACCAAACCGAAACCGAACCGTTTTTTCGGTTTGGTTCTGGTCCGGTTTTACAAGTGTAACGGTCTGGTCTGGTTCTCAAAATCACAGAACCGTTAGGATTGGTTCGGTTCTTGGATTTTCTTAGAACCGAACCAATCCGGACCGTGTACACCCCTAGTATCTTCTCTTATTCCATATAAAACCTAAACTCAAACTTAAACCCGCATAATATCTTCTTTTATTACTTTTGTTTGTTAGTTTTTAGTTTTAATTTGTTATGGTCCAAATACTTATGGTGAAACCAGTTTTCTTATGGTTGTTTAAATTTTAATACAGTATGTCGCTATTATAGAAAGATATGTTGCTATTGCGGAAAAAATATAGCGCTATGTTTATGTTTTTATGAAATTAAAGTGTTCTATATATATATTTTTGTTATTTAATTATGTGAATCTGTGGTCCTAAACAGATCCAATCCGTGTTTAAATGGATTGGTTCGGATTGGTTCCATGATTTAAACGGATTGGATTGGTTCCAATTTTTCAGAAACCGTAGATAGCGGATTGGTCCTGGTTTTATCCTAATCCGAACCATGCTCACCCATATTTGATATAGTACTTTTAAAAATATACTTTTTATCTTATAAATAAAATGATTTTTTAATATAAAATATATATATTTTATTCTTTTTCTTATCTTGCATTCTCTTTTATTTTTTATCAAAAAAAATTATTATTTTATTAGAAATTACTTTTATATGTATATATAATTTATATATAGTATTATATATATATATATATATATATGTGTGTGTGTGTATTTGTATATATATATTGTTGGAACAATCTTCTGTGTAAATAAAATAAATTGAAACTATTCAAACAAAATAAATAAATAACGTACCGAATTTATTTATCGAACCGAATTAAAAATAAAAGACCAAGTCGAGTGTGTGACACTCTGTCTTTAAGACAGATTCGCTCCACTACGGTTATATGGCGTCTATCTCTCAAGATACAATGATCTTAACCAATTTGTAGTAACACTCCAAAACAAATTGTTCGGCGAACCAAACCTGTGTTCTAACTCTCAAACCTGTGTTCTAACTCTCTGAATATTTATTCTAAAACTAATATGAAGAATAAATGCACTAGATGAGAGTTGGACAGCAAAAGACAATTTCCAGATTGTTTTTCCGGATACCAAGACTGCTGGAAATGTGGTAGGTATTTATAGCCCAGTTGGTGACCTTTCAAACTTACCCAAACAGGTATTATTTGAAAAGAATAGGTGCACCACTATTCAAACATGGTTTGACTGTTGCAAAATTTCAAACAAATTTTCAACCAAATGAAAGTGATCCGTTGGATTTAAAGTAACTGTTGGACCTCTATTCTTTAAACAATTTGAAATATATATATATATATATATTAAATTATTTTGAATAGTTTAATAAATAAAGAAAGAGGTACAAACTTTAGGAAACCACTTAGGAATCCAAAATTTGAATTTAGAATTAAATTAAATTCCTACAATTACAAATTTTAGGAAACCACTTAGGAACCCAAAATTTGAATTTAGAATTAAATTAAATTCCCACAATAATTTTTATTGAAAAAATTCAAATGAATTTTATCTAAAAACTTAATGTTAAACTCGAAAACGACGTCAACTTTTCATTCACTCATAAATGGTTTTGACATTCCGTCTTCACCGTGTGACTTGCCACGCAGCAAGGAACACGTCACCTCTTCGGACCCATCGCAAAAGACGATTGGGGCCACTCAATTTTGGCCTCAAAGTTTGCTCAAAATAAGCCATAATAAACCAATTTTTTCAACATATATATAATGAAAAAATATTATATATCTTCTGACTCTATTCGATAATGAAATTTTAATTCCATCCTGATAACGGCATTCACACAATCATAACGGCATTCACACAATCATAACTGACTATCTTTGAAGGGAAATTATACTTACCATGGGCTCCTTTGACAACTTGTCTATTTTAATTAGTTTTTTTTTATTTTTTAATTTAGTTAAAAAGAATTTGTTTGGAATGATAGTTAACTTTTTTTTCTTTTTTCTTTTTTTTTATGATTGTATGAGAAAAAATTTAAATGTAATATTTTATCTTATTAAATTTTTTGTCTTTATTAGTTATTTTAGCTCCAAACTTGCATCCTAAATTATGTCTTTTGTAACATTTGGTTATTATTTAGTTGTGATTCATTATGATATTGATTATGATATGTTGTGGTTATGATCAATTATGGTATTGGTTATGACTTAATTATGACTTATTGTGACTGTTATTTTAGTTACGATTGAAAATGTCCAGGGCCGGCCCTGCCCTAAAACAGGTAAGGCTTGTGCCTTAGGCCCCATATTTTGGCCCAAAAATAGGGCTCCCAAATTTAAAAAAATTGTTATAGGTTTAACTTCTTTTTTTTTTATTTTAAGATCAATTTAAAGGGGCCCAAATGTTTTATTGGGCCCATGTATAATTTAGCCCATATTTATTTATAAATGTGTTTGGCCCATATTTATTAAAATGAAAATATATAAATAAATAAATAAAAAACAATAGGGCCCCTAAATTTGATAAAACATATAAACATATATAACATAGGGCCCCTAAATTTGGCCCAAAAATAGGGCCCCTAAATTTGGTAAAATATTATAGGCTCAATGTTTTTTTTTTTTTTGTTTTAGGATCAATTTAAAGGGCCCCAAAATATTTTTTTGGGTCCATGTATGATTTACTCCATATTTATTTATAAGTGTAGTTTGGTCCATATTTATTAAAATGAAAATATATATTAAAAAAAAGTGTTTGGGCTCAAGAAAAATAATACATACAATACATGGGCCCTATTTTTTTTATTTTTTATTTTTACCTTCTTTATCTATTAGATTTTAGTGGAATAAATAATTTTGCTCAAATTTTTTTACCTAGGTCTTTATCAATTTTAATTGAATAATTTTTTCCTAATTTTTTTGTTATAATTTTGTTTTATTAAATTGTTTTATTTATAATTTTAATGATTATATGTGTAAGTAAATTTTTTTATTTGTTTTTACAAACAAATAAAAAAATTGTAACTTATCGTTTTATTCATGAATTTTTTTTCAATATAAAAGGGCCTCCATTTCCAAAATTCACCTTAGGCCCCAACGAACTCAGGACCGGCCCTGAAAATGTCTTTGGCTATGCTTTAAGTGAGTTTAGTTATGACTTTTGATTATGATCTATTGTACTACTAGTTATGATCTATTATTATTATAATTTTAATTATGATCAAATAGACTTTTCATTATATCTCGAAGTGTTTAATTATAATCTATTAAGTTATAACAAATAGTTAGTTACCACAAATTATCATAACTTGTATATGTGGTATACTAGGTGTATTGTAACATTACCCATTTTTAAAATCACTAAAGTATTCTTTCAAACTTGGACTAGCAGACATTTAAAACTAATCTATATATATTTTTGAGAAACTAAATGCCTGGTTTGGTATAGACTATATAATCCATCTTTTTATCTTTTTTTCATCACATCACCTCTCTACTTTTCTGCACATCTTTTTGTAAAAAGACAAAAAATACACTTTTTTAGGACACGCCAAACCAAAGTGTTCAACAGCCATATAATTAAGGGAAGTAGTGTGGATATTATATACCAGTTATGTTATTTGTGAGTTTAAGTGCTCGTTTGGTTCTCTCTCTTGGGCTAAAAAAATCATAAAATGACAAAAAAAAAAAAGTCAAAAAATCATAAAAAGACAAAAAATACAAAAAGAAAAAAAAAATACCATTCCAAAGTCAAAAAGCCAAAAAATCCAAACAAAAAAACTAAGCAACCAAAAAAGTCACAGGTTAAAATAGTCAAAAAAGACAAAAAATCAACTAAAAAAATCATTGCCAAACGACCCCTAAATATCATAGATGGCATAACTCAATAGTATGAGAGTTGTAACTTTAAAAAAAAAAAATTAAGTTATAACGAAATATCATATAAGGTATAACTAAACAACCCTTAAATTATAATTAAAATTTTATCATAAAATTAATATTATAATGTGTTATAACTAACAACACAGTACGTCATAATCATTAACTCAAAAATTGTAAACGAAAGTGCATAGAATTTTCAATGTGTCTGGAATATTGCTTCAAGGCTTTGCATTCGGATTCTCTAGAATACTCTTTCCTAAATTATTCTTAAAGTAGTCTCAAAATGAAGTCATTTTGGTTAGTAGATATTTTTTTTTTTTTAAAAAAAAAAAAACAAGATGTACGCATGAAGAGAACATCAATGAAAATTAGAAAATGCACTGCAAAGAAAGAGATAAACAGAGCGTCAAACACATTTTAAAATTGTTTAAATTCTATATTAAATTTAAATAATTTAATATTCAATTCGACTCTGCTCATTTATGCTTTAAAGTTGGTTCTCTCCCATGAGTCTATCCACACTGTTTGTCTTGAATTTTTGATTTGTTGAGGAACACAAATTTTGTGGCGTTGGAGGTAGAAGTACTAGTAACATGAAAAGATATTAGAAAGTTGCATATATAAGGACAAGAAGGCCATTGTTGTCTGAAACTTGTCTGGTTGTACAAAAACTACGAAATACAACCTTTGCTATCCATACATTTATTAGCCTTATTTCTCTTGGTGTAAGACACTTGAGAGCTCTCCTTCAAAGCCCACCAATGCAAAGTGTCAAGAGTGTGATTTATGGAATCTATCTCCAACTCAATAATTCTCTCATCTCTTTAGATTTTATGGTATCCACTGCTATTTATATTATTTCAAAAATTATTTTATGTCACATTAATGTCCCAAATTTATCTTAACTATCGATTTGTATATTGTATAGGACTCATACACATCAATAGCCGTTGATAATAGATATGTTTGGATTATGTACTTAGGGTGAGTTTGGAATTCGAATGAAAAAGTCATATTTTTTTCTCTTCTTTTATGTATTTTTTTTTTTATTTTTTTATATAAAATTTGTGCTAATTTTTTTTGTTTTTGTTTTTCATTCAACTGTCTTGGAAGGCTTAGGTGGTATTATTTATGTGAGGTTTCAAATCAATCAGTGCCCAAAAAATCTCATCGGTGGAACATGATGACTTTTTGTTAGGTAGTTGAAAGATAAATAATAATTTGTTTAATCACATAAATAATGTTACACAATGCTCTAAAAGTAGAGTTCGGATTTGTTAAAGTTAAAGATCTCAACTTCATGGTAAAATGGATTTATTATCGAATAAATTTGGACTCAATTTTGTGATCTAAACTGTTCATCTTATATAACTAACTAAAAAAACTACCCATATAAAAAATCAAATTAATTCAACATCAATTATCATATTATTAGATAATTTTTATCTATAAGGCTTACTTGTTTTTAATAATAGGCCATTCATATATTATATAATATATATGTGATTTGATCATGTAATTACTTATGTTTGATCAACTTAATTTTTTACATGCAAATTTTTCTTAACTTGTCATATGAAATGAACGATTTATATCATTAAAATGGGTACAAATTAATCCCATAATAGGCTAACTTCACCAGTGAGTTGAAATCATTAACTTTAACAAATCCAAACTCCTAAAAGTAAATAATTTGTGATGATGAGAGTTTAACTCTACCAGCATTTATCCTTAAAATGGCAATGTTAAAATGTTTATGATGTAAATGCCATTTTTTTATGACAAAGTAGGTTTAGGGTTGTTTTAGAAATTGACATTTTCAGTGATTGTTTGACTTTTGTTTTCATAAAAAAATTCAAAATTAAAACAAAAACAAAAAACAAAAAACAAAAACAAAGAGGATAGTTAACTTTTTTATAATAAATTTTTGAATTTTTGACTGAAAAATTAACTTTCCAAAATAGCTTGGCTCCGTTTGGCAAGTTGGGTTGGAGGCTTTTTTGGCTATTTTAGCCACAAAAGACAAAATAGGTTATTTTAGCCACAAAAAACAAAACATCACATCTAACCCATAATCATTACACTCTTCTCTCACAAAAAAAGTCAAAAAAGTCAAAAAACCAAAAAGCCCTTTCCAAACCAAGCTTTTTAGCCCAAGCTAAAAAAGCCAAAAAAGCCAAAAAGCCAAAAAATCAACCCACTTCCCAAACCAAGCCTTAGATTGATAGGGTGTGTTTTATTGTGATATTAGGCATGAGATGGTAAAATCGTGGAGGAGAATGAGAGGACAAAATTGAAAATTGTTAAACTTTGTTTAATAATATTTTAATGAGTTTGGCCTCGTTTATGCTGGGGATCCAACTTGAGAGAATATTTTGGGCTTAGTGGGTCTATTGTAAATTCATTCTCGATGATTTAAATTGCTAATTTTTTAGAATTTATTGAAAAGAATATTTATGTGAAAAATCAAGATGATTGGATTTCAATAACTATATGTTTAAATCATATTTGTCTTCAAAAGACGGACAGTTATTCTTAAAATTATACTTGTTTTCTATTTTTTTAAGATAAATATGATTCAAATATATAATTATCGAAATCTAATCATCTTAATTTTTTATATGAATATTTTTTTCAGCGACTATTAAAAAGTGAACCATTTTGATAATTGAGATTGGACTAACAATGAGCCTACTAAATTCAAATGCTCTTTCAAATTAAATGGTAAATATAAGAGAAGGCATACCCATTTGTAATTTAAGTTAGAGAGTTTTTTGTTTTATTTAGGAGGAGGGTGTTTTTGATTTGTTTTGGTTTTTTGACAAGTTATGTATTTGGGCAATGACATGTTACAGTGTTGCTAGAATGAAGGCTTGGTTTAGCAATATCATAAATAAATTATTTATTGATTTATTTAGATTATATTACTTTTTTATTTTTTTAAATGTGTTTTCATAATAAATAAAAAAATTAATTTATAAAAAGATCAAGTGCTTGTGTCTCATGATCTTCCCTTAAGAAAGTTCTTAATTTAACTTCTTCTAAGAGAGAATTGAACGTATGACCTCCTCTTTAAAACTAAATCTTTAAGAGAATCATGATGACTAATTAAACTTGGTTAACGAAGTCTCTTTTATTAAGAGAGGGTTATTACAAACTATCCTTACACTGCTATGAACATATCACACAAATAATTAAAAATAATATTAATATTAAATAGTAAATAAAAATACTTTATAATGTAGAGATAAAAGAGATTTAAAATCAAAATAAATTTAAATTATTTTCATAATATTTACAAGGGCGAATTACACTAGTAGTCTTTATAGTTTAAAACTCGTGTCACTTTGATCACTGACTTTTCAATTATGACACATTTGATCCTAAATTTTGAATTTGTTTCAAATAAGGATAATTGAAGATATTATTACTCAATTTCAAAGGCAAAGTCATCAATTTGGTAAAATATAAACTAATTTGACAAAAATAAATATCAAAAAATTATTTTTGAATTTTAAAAAATTATTTATACCCACCAAAAATAAAATTATGTAAAATTAATCAATCTTTTACATATTTATAAATTTATTTATTTTACCAAATTAATTTTTATTATATGTTTAGATAATGATCATGTAATGTGTGGTTGTCAGACTTTTAATGTGTAATCAATATATTTAATACATGAAATATTTTTAGTTTTAGATTTTTTGATTTAATGATTGATTTAATTATGATATAAAAGTTATCATCACATTTGAGTTTTGGAAAAATAGAAACTTATTTAATGAAAATAAAAACAACCATCTATTACATGATTATCATCCAAACACATAATAAAAATTAATTTGGTAAAAAAAATAAATGTTTAAAAGATTTATCAATTTTATATAATTTTATCTTTGATGGATAGAAACAATTTTTAAAAATTAAAAAATATTTTTTTGGCATTTATTTTTGTCAAATTAGTTTATATTTTATCAAATTGACGATTTTGTCATTAAAATTGAGTAATGGTATCTTCAATTATTCTTATTTGGAATAAGATTCAAAATTCAGGGTCAAATATGTCACAATTGAAAAGTCAAGGACCAAAGTGACACAAACTCCAAACTATAGGGATCGTTAGTATAATTTGCCCTATTTGCAATTATTGTTATTTTAGTTTTGTGTCATCAATGATGTGTTCTACCTATTAAAAACAAAAAATGTGTCATAATATAAATAGTAAGACATAAAGGTAAAAAATATAACAAATTATAAAAATTGCACTTACGGTAAAACATAAATAAATTATGTCATGAAATTTTGTAATTGTAACTTATCTTATGTTCATCCAATAATATAGCACATCAAATGTGTCAATTAAAGTTTTACCTTTTTGTCTTCTTTATAAAACTCAATAAAAATAGTTAACATTCAAACTAATTTATAGAATAAAATAGCAAAGAGAACAAAAGGAATAGTCCCTTTCTCACTTACTCCTCAAATTAATTTCCATCTTGTCAAGTATAATCACAAAATTTCTCCTCAAATAGATCAATTATAATGTTCAAAAAAAAAAAAAAAAAAAAGATCAATTATAATTAAATCAAACATTAAAAATAAAAATAAAAATTAAAGTTCAAACTTGAGTTAGTTTAGTCAAGCACTGAGCCCACCCCCAAAGTCATCCTCTTGGTCTGACTCTACTATTAAGAATAATATTTTTTTAATTTTAAAATTAATATATATATATATATATATATATAGATATGTATATTTAGTTTTCATATTATAAAAAATTATTTATACTAATACCTCTTCAACTATTTACGAATCAACTTATCCTGTAAAATAATTTTTCTTAGTGAAAACAATTCTCATTATTTGAATTATATGCCACTTTTAAAATTAATCTATTAAATAAATAAATATAACATACTTTCACACAAAATAATGTAAATGAGTTAACTCACAAATTTGGGTTGTGCTTGATTTAGTTTTAAAATTGTAATTTTCTTTTTAGAGTTGTGATTTGAGTGTGGAATTGTGAGTTCAGTTTTGAAAAAAGAAAATTTGTTTAGTTATGAGTTTTGAAAAAAAAAATTTGAATTTTGAATTTTGAAAAGGGTTTTGAGTTCTAAAAAGAGTTTTGAATTGTATTTTGAGTTATATTTTGAATTTTTTGGATTTATTTTTTTAAAATATTAGAAAATGTTTTAGAAAATTTTATTTTTTATTTTAAAAATATATTTTTTATTTTAAATATTTTATTTTATTTTTTAAATATTTTTATTTTTAATTTTAATAGTTTAAACTTAAAACACAATTCCACGCTCAAATTGTAATCAAACACATAACTCAAAATTCAATTCAAAAATTATTTTCAAAACTCATAACTAAACACTTGAAACTCCATACCAATTTTAAAACTCTACACTCAAATCATAATCAACGCATAACAAAAAAAATTAAAATATTTAAAATATATTTAAAAAATAAAATAAAATATCTAAAATAAAAATTTAATAAAATATATTTAATAAAAATTTAAAATAAATAAAAAGTAATTACTATGTTTAGTTATTCTTTAACAGTATTATTAAAAATTCGGACTCCTCTACTATGCGGCGCTAAATGAAAACATATTTTTAATAAAAAAATAAAAAATTATTTTAATCTTTTTGATTTTATTTTCATAATATATATATATATAATTTTTAATATAAAATTTTTATTTTTATAAAATTAATATCATTGAAAATATTTTTTTAAAATAAGACTAATATTGAACATATTTAATAAAAATTTAAAATAAATAAAAAGTAATTAATAATTTTAGTTATGCGTTTAAATTATTATTTTTAAAATTTTCATATATGAAAATAATGACTTATTTAATGAAAATATACTTTTAAAATAAGACTAATATTAAATTTTCAGAAAAAAATGAAAATAATGACGTTAAATTTAATTTTATTAACCAAACGAGTTTAATTTTCATATATTTTTTAAATAATTTTAAAAATAATGACTGCATAAATTTTTTTTGGAATGAAGATTATTTTTGAGAATTTAAAAAATATATGATTTTTGTGTGTTTTATTTCATTAAGATAATTTTTATATTTTAAAAATAATACTTTGAAAGTATAATTAAACATAGTAATTACTTTTTATTTATTTTAAATTTGTATTAAATATATTTAATATTAATCTTATTTTAAAAGAGTATTTTCAATGATATTAATTTTATAAAAATTAAAATTTAATATTAAAAATTATATATACATATTATGAAAATAAAATCAAAAAGATTAAAATAGTTTTTTATTTTTTATTAAAAACGTGATAGAGAATGTGTGATTTTAATTTTTTTTGTTAGAAATGTGAGAGAGAGAGAGAGAGAGAATGTGAGTGTGCTATGATGTGTCAGTGAGAAAGGATGGAGAGAGAGAAAGGGACAGATTGAGAGTGTGTGTAGTGACTGTGTGTGTTAGTGAGAGTATGTATTTTATTTTATTTTTTAAAGTAATCAAATTGAATCGTTTATTTATTTGTAGTTGACGTGACTCTATCTAAGCTGTTGACACGAGGATGAGCAGGAGAGAGAAGCTGGATAGGATCTGGACAGATCACCAAACATATTCGTTATGACATATTCAAATTATTTAAGTCATAAAAATGCTATAAAAAATTCAGATTATCAAACATTTTTCATAAATATTAAATTTTAGTATACATAGGGTTGTTTTGGGAAGTTGATAAAAAGTTAGCTTTTGGCTTTTTATCAAGTTTTTTGGCTTTTTTGAAAGTGATTTGGGAAGTTGGTAAAAAGCTGACTTTTTGCTTTTTAATTTAATATTTATTTATGGTGTCAAATCAAACTAAAATGACCAAAATACCCTTACCCAACATAAGAGAGTTATTTTTTTATTTATTTTTCATAGGCCCTAATTTGTAATTTTAGGGCTGCGTTTTTAGCACTTGCCAAATGACTTTTTTGACTTTTTTGGCAGCCACGTTTTTGGACATTTTGTCGAAAAACGTGACTTTTTACCATGTTCCCAAAATGGCACATAATAGTGATGCCAATGAGTCAATTTTTTTTTTAATTTTACATCTGGATTTTTAATTTTTAATTATTTTAATGATATCATTTTATATTTTTACCTGTCTCATAATTTTGACTTGTTTGGAATTTTGTCCTTTTGGACTAAAAAATTGAAAAAGAAAATATATAAATGTTTGAGTTAATTTTTTGATTTTTTATAAAAAAATGTATATTAAAATATTGTATAAATAAATGTGTTAGGGGTAATTAATGAATCGGTACGGCTCGGCAGTGTGTTGGTTGAAAAGCATATGGAAAAAGATTGTCTACTTTTCTGTTTTTGATTAGACGGTGTTATTCGGCCTGTCGGGGCCACTATGGGTCCCTTTTTTCTAATCGGAACCGTTCAATGTGTAGAACTCATCGAGTACTATAATCTTGTAAAAAATCATGTTCATTGGATATAGATAACTATCTGATTGTATTAGTTTTTTTTGTCACATGCTAACTATAATACCGTCTATTTTTTATACAAAACTGATTTGATCATATAGTTAGTGATATCCGATAGGCGTAATTTTTTATAGACATATAGTACTCGACGAGTTTTATACATTGAACGGTTTCGATTAAAAAAAAGGAACCCATAGTAAGCCCTCACAGGCCCAACTTTACCATCCAATATACACATGTAATATTTTTTATTTTTCCTTTCAGTCCTATGCGACAAGTTCTGTACATAGGCTGCTGTAGACGTAATTGGTATTTAATATTATGTTTATTAATTTTTTTAGTGAATAGTGATAATTTTGTAATTTTTTTTTATAATTTTTTTTTTGAATTGTTAAACTTGGCCTAATTTTATAAAAATTAAAATTTTATATTAAAAATTATATATATATATATATTATGATGAAAATAAAATTAAAAAGATTAAAATAATTTTTTTATTTTTTATTAAAAACGTGATACAGAATGAAAGTGTGATTTTAATTTTTTTTTGGTTAGAAATGTGACAGAGAGAAAGAGAGAGCGTGATATGTCAGCAGAAAGCACGGAGAGAGAGAAAGGGACAGATTGAGAGTGTGTGTGTGCAGTGAGTGTGTGTGTCAGTGAGAGTATGTATTTTGATTTATTTTTTAAAATAATCAATCTGAGCCGTTTGTTTATTTGTAGTTGACGTGGCTCTATCTGAGCCGTTGACCGGAGGATGAGCCGGAGAGAGAAGCTGGAGAGGATTCGGACTCCTCTCTCTCTCCCTCTGTCTCTCTCTCTGATTCTGCTTCTGCTTCTGCTTCTGCTTCTGCTTCAGAGCTCAGCCATGGCTGCCACCAACACAACCAATCTCTCTCCTCTCTCATCCTCCCTCAACAAACCCTACTCTCTCTCCAAACCAAAACCCTCCTCTCTCTTCCCCAAACCCCTCCCCCACCCCTCCCACTCCAAAACCCACAAAACCCTCTTCTCAACCTCTTCTAAAAACCCCATCTCTGATCTTATCTCCACTCACAAACCAAACGCAGATCCCCATTCACTCACATTCGACGACGATGACAAGCCCCGCGAAGAATGCGGTGTTGTGGGCATCTACGGCGACCCAGAAGCCTCTCGCCTCTGCTACCTCTCTCTCCACGCCCTCCAACACCGCGGCCAAGAAGGCGCCGGAATCGTCTCCGTCCACCAAAACATTCTCAAATCCATCACCGGCGTCGGACTCGTCTCCGAAGTCTTCACTCAATCCAAACTCGATCAACTTCCCGGCGATTCAGCCATTGGTCACGTTCGCTACTCCACTGCTGGCTCTTCTATGCTAAAAAATGTCCAACCCTTCGTCGCCGGCTATCGATTCGGCTCTGTTGGGGTTGCCCACAATGGGAATTTAGTGAATTACCAAACCCTTAGAGCCAATCTTGAAGATAATGGGTCAATTTTCAATAGTAGTTCTGATACAGAGGTGGTTCTTCACCTCATCGCGATATCCAAAGCCAGAGCCTTTTTTTTGAGGATTGTTGAGGCTTGTGAGCAGCTTGAAGGGGCTTATTCCATGGTTTTTTTGACTGAAGATAAATTGGTTGCGGTTCGAGACCCCTATGGGTTTCGACCATTGGTGATGGGTAGGAGAAGAAATGGGGCTGTTGTGTTTGCCTCTGAGACTTGTGCTTTGGATTTAATTGAGGCTACTTATGAGAGAGAGGTTTATCCTGGTGAAGTATTGGTGGTGGATAAAGATGGTGTTCAATCACTCTGTTTAATGCCTCACCCTGAACCCAAAGCTTGTGTCTTTGAACATATATACTTTGCTTTGCCTAATTCTGTTGTTTTTGGGAGGTCTGTGTATGAATCGCGCCGGGCATTTGGCGAAATACTTGCTACTGAAGCACCCGTTGATTGTGATGTTGTGATTGCTGTCCCTGATTCTGGGGTTGTTGCTGCTCTTGGCTATGCTGCCAAAGCAGGGGTGCCCTTTCAACAAGGGTTGATAAGGTCACACTATGTGGGTAGGACTTTTATTGAGCCATCTCAGAAGATTAGGGACTTTGGTGTGAAGCTCAAGCTCTCACCGGTCCGGGCTGTGTTGGAAGGGAAAAGGGTTGTGGTTGTGGATGATTCGATTGTGCGAGGAACCACCTCGTCAAAGATTGTTAGGTTGATAAAGGAGGCAGGGGCTAAGGAAGTTCACTTGAGGATTGCTAGTCCTCCAATTATAGGGTCTTGTTACTATGGAGTGGACACTCCTAGTTCTGAGGAGTTGATTTCGAATAGGATGAATGTGGAGGAGATTAGGGAGTTTATAGGGTCGGATTCGCTTGCTTTTTTGTCAGTTGATAGCTTGAAGAAGATGTTGGGAAGTGATTCTCCTAACTTCTGTTATGCTTGCTTTTCTGGGAACTACCCGGTTTTGCCAACGGGGAAAGTGAAACGGGTTGGCGATTTTGTGGATGATGGGTTGAATGGAAGTATAGAATCAATTGATGGGGGTTGGATTCGAGGAACTAAAATTCAGAATGAGGGGGAGAGAGATTCAAACCAGAAACTTCAGGAGGAAACAATTCCTCTATAGTGGTCATATTGCTCAGGGTATTCCCAATTTACTATATTAATTGCCTTTTTTGTGACGACAACAGAAAAATTTGGGGACTCAACGATTTTAGTACAATTTTTGTTGTGTTTCTTTGGATAAATTGCAGGAGGGGAAGCTAAAATCCGTATTCTGATATTGAATTGGTCTAATTTCTCATTATCACAGATAGCTGTGGATTGTTCTTGAGCTTGAGCATTTGAATGCATAACTTTTCTGGAATGCAAGGCATTGTGTTTTCAGACAATGGAAGAGGCATTCTGATATCTTGATTCTTATCCAAGGATGAAATCTTACATAAGTTGTGGTAAGATTTGGTTGGTGACTTTGAATCTTACGCAAGTTATGGGGTGCATGATTTTTTGCGTCTTTATGATTAGAAAGGAATGCCTGGATTTTTTAGGAGAAATTTGAAGACTTTGAAAGTATTTGGGAGAAAGAAGATTTGTTTCTTGGCGCCATTTCGGGTTTCAGTGGCTCCTTTTGCAGTTAATATTTTTTCTATTTTGATTTATTATATGTTTGTTGCTGATCAAATAAAAAACAAAGCCCGTGTTTGGTTGTGGTTTGTAAACGTGATTTGAGAGTATGAGTTGTATTTTGAGTTTGTGGGTTGTAGAATTATGAGTTGAGTGTAGAAAATTTGTTTGGTTATGGTTTTTAAATAGAGTGTTGAATTGTGTTTTGAAGATGTATTTTGAATTAAGTTTTGAAAGTTTAATGTGACATCTGAAACGTGAAAATTTGTTTGGTGATGTGTTTTAAAAATAGTTTTCAAAACTTAATTCAACTAATAATGTATCATCAAACACATAACTCATATATCGATATTCATATTTTTTATCAACAATAATAACCAAACTATTTTTAAAATACTGAAATTAAAAATTGATTTTTTTTGTCAATTAATTTTTTATTTTGTAATTTTTTTGAATAATTGTTTTTTCGAAATAATTTTTTCATTTTAAAATAAAACTATGTCAATTATTTTCTGCCAATTAATTTTTTTATCAATTCATTTGTAAAATGTTTTTAATTTTTTTCTAACATTTTGTTAAAGTTAACAACTTTTTAAAATACATATTAATAAAGAAGGAATAAATACACAAGTGGCGTCGTTTGGCATAACCTATATAATCCATCTTTTTATCTTTTTTTCATCACATCACTTCTCTACTTTTCTGCATATTTTTTCGCAAAAAGACAAAAAGTGCACTTTTTTAGGACACCCCAAACCAACGCTTAATATTTTAAAACACAAATCATAACGTAAATCTTACAAAACATTATCAAATTTTTTTTTCCATTTATTACATGTTATGAATTTCGTCCATATGTGGCAACAGAAATGCAATGCATTATTGTACCCGTTGAGCTCATATAATTGTGGGATTGACATACAAAATGACTATTATACCCCTCTTGACTTAAATGAAAAGTGATTACATAGAACAAAATATAAAGGGTAAGATAGTAATTTCACTTACTTATTACCTACCCCCTATTGTTTCATAACTATGTGTTCAACACTGAGGTAAAGAAAAAGGAGAGGCTGTTGTTGTGTACTCAGTATACGGATGTGATATATATATAAAAAGTAATAATATTAAAATCAAATAATATTTAACAATTAAAAAGTGAATAAAAAAAAATTCCAAACTGAACCTTTTGAACCTCACTCTTTTTATTAAATTTGAATCTCATTCCGTTTACCACACCAACTTCACCATCTCAGAAACACCTTCTCCAGTTACATCAGACAACAAAAATTAGAGAAATAGAAGCATATCCACCATCTCATTAGGTCCTCCTTCTCCACTTCCATAATTTACAGGTTAGTTTTGATGCCAGTTCATCTTCATATTAGCTTCAGACATTAGCTTTAGTTCATCTTCATATTAGCTTCAGACATTAGCTTCAGAGGGAGTGAGGGAGGGAAGAGGAGGACAACCGGCCGGTCATCCCATGGGACATCCAGCCGGTCATCCCGGCCCAGTCACCATTCCACCTCCGTATCTGTTCGCTTTGTTTCATATCTATTCCATTTTCATCTGTTATATTTTCTGATTTCTGTTCTAATTTTGTCACACTATCATTTATTTTTCTGATTATCAGTTTCTAAGTTATAATAAACTAAATGAAACAAGCCCAATATAAATGAGAAATATCATTCCCTATGGTTTTTTTATTATTTATTTATAAAAATCTGTTTCTATGGCATCTGCCTAATTAAATTTTGTCACCAAATTTTTTCATATTTATTTTTTACATAAAAATAAGTTTATATGCACAAAAATGTACTAATGGTTGATATATTTTTCATACATATTTTTTACCTCTCATATGTTTTAATATACAATTTTCTTTCACTTTTACAGTTATCATGCCAAGAACAATTATACCAAGAACAAAACGAACTAGGCCCGAGCTTGGTGAATCCTCAAACACTGTACCACCACCACAGCAACAACATGATGCCTATCTAATTAATGATTTTGCAACATATCATTATTAACAAGCCCATGAACATTTCATTACTCGACCAATTATTACGGGGAGAAACGTAAAACTACCTTCTAAATATGATTCACTCTTACTTGGCAAATTAGATATAATGGGATGGTTACCATTAAATAATTTGCCAAATAAGATCTATCCCCGTCTTCTACGATTATTTTATGTTCACTTAACACTAGGTGACCAACAAAATGAACCGTTCAGTCTTATCTCTTATGTTAAGGGGAAAAGAATCACACTCTCTCTCCGTCGTTTTGCACAAATTATTAGAGTCGAAGCAGGAGATTTATAATATTTTTTTCAAAATGAGGCCGCATTACAAAAAATTGTTGATGATGTCACTCAGATTTATACCACAATTTGTGACAACCGATTTAGCAGCACTAATTTACAAGTCAGCCATTTAAAACCTCACATTTGTATTCTCCATTGATGGATAGTTGAAAATATCACTCCCAAAAAAGGACATTATAATAGTGTTTCATGTTTTCAAGTTTCCTTGTTATATTGTTTTGAAATTGGGCAAAAATTAGATTTATGCTTTATATTACTAAAAGAAATGATGCTTGCAAAATTGGATACTCTGAGTGGCCGGTCACTACCTTTTGGAGCTTTGTTAACCATAATTTTCAAAGCCCATGATGCGAACCTTGAAGGTGAAGGATGGATCAGAATCACTTCACCAATTTCTGAGTATACACTGACCCGAGCTGGTGGTGCTGACACCTTGATGGACTCTATTAATCTTGAAAATCAACCAATACCTGATGAGGAAGAACCCAATGACAATGCCATGCCACCAAATGAACAACCCCATTAATGGACTGATTATTTAGCCTTGGAACAAGAACAGTACAATCAGCGCCTACAATGGGAACAACAAATGGCTAATCAGCTCAATACATTGGGTACTCGGTTCGATGAATTTGGTACTTGGTTCGATGAAATTGCCACCGCTCAGAACTCACTAATTCATCAATTTGGTGAGTTTCGTGCGGACTCAGAGAGACGCGCTGAACTGACAAGGAACCGCATTGATCTGATTGACCATCGAGTCACTCAGCTGTACTATCAGCATTTCCCTCCATCTCCAACACCACCTGACAAGGATGCTTAACTTGTTTAAAAATCAAGTAAAATGGTTCACAGATATGGTGGTTATATTTTTATCTCTTTTTTTGTTTTGGTTATTTATTTGGTGAGTTTTGTTGTGATTGTTTTACTTTTGTTATTTTGTTATAAACTTTTCTATTCATGTAATGAATAACAACGACGGGTTTTTTTTGGAATCATTTAATTACATAGTTATAATGTTATAACAATTTGTGCAAAAAGATTATGCATTGAAAAAATTATTTGTACAAAAATTAATAAATAGTAATTCATAAATGTCTACGAAATCCTTCATTTGAATAAAATGAATAAAAATTACACAATTATTAAATAATTTTTTTGCATCAATTATAATATAAAATTAAATTAATGTTTTGAAATTAAATAAAACAAGTTACAATTTAATAATATTTAATAATAAACATTCTTTATTTTAATGAAAAGGAAAAAAAAAATTAATATAAACTTCTGTACAGAAAATTAAAAAGAATACCCCAACGTTTACAAGAATAACAGCGTGAAAATGGTTCAAAGGAGAACACAAGAAAAAGAACAAATGATTTTATTTTGAGGAAAAAAATACGTAGTAGATTAATTGAATTTAAATAGCAGAAATATAATCAAAAATAAAAAAAAAATCAATTAACATTGTGTTTATATAGGAGGAAACAAATCAGTAATATATAACCACAAATAAAAAAAAAATATCAGTTAACATTGTGTTTAAATAGGAGGAAACAAATCAGTAAAAGAAAAATTAAGGAAAAAAAATCAGTAAAAAAGCCTGGTAGGTTCAAACAGATCGGTAAGTTTTAACGAAGAAATGGAAAATCGGACGAAGAAATGGAAAATCGGAAGACGAAATTGGAAGAGATGGGAGGACCGGGTGGCTGACCGGCCGGATGACCCGGGGGACGACCGGCCGGGTGTCCCAGGCACTGCCGCTTCAAACAGTTCAAACCATTAACTGATTAATAAAAGGTTCAAACAGTTCAAACCATTAACGAAGAAATGGAAAACCGGAAGACATGGTGGGAGGACCGCGTGGTTGACCGGCCGGATGACCAGGGGGACGACGGGCCGGGTGTTCCAAGCACTGCCACTTCAGGTTCAAAGGTTCAAACAGTTCATAATTTAAAAGAACAACCGATCTGAAATGGAAAATACGCCGCTACAAATTCTCATAAACCATTTAGTAACTGATTTCAACTTCTCCGAAATCATTTACATATAACAGATGAAGATTGATTTATTGACTATTCTTGAAGAACAAAAAAGTTGAAACAGTTCAGGATGAAGAATGAAGAATGAAATCATTTATCGACTAACAGATAAAATCATTTTCAGATAACAGATGAAGGATGAATTTGAAGTATGGATGTTTGATATAGAGAAGCCACCCGTGATGAATCAGAAGGACTGATGTAGATGAGCTTCACGTGAAAGTTGCAGAGACGATGAAGAAGGCAGAAACATTGAAAAAGAGATACAAGCTGCCAAACAGATTTTCAAAATGTAATTTGAATTAACACGCGGAATCAATTTTTGAACGTCGTATCCAAACGTCATGCACGAGCTCACGTGTTGAAAATTGATTTGAATTAACAACCAAACAGAAGATTTGGGT
The DNA here is from genome assembly GCF_055761805.1 of Camellia sinensis. NCBI lineage: Eukaryota > Viridiplantae > Streptophyta > Magnoliopsida > Ericales > Theaceae > Camellia > Camellia sinensis. The sequence goes on from NC_138965.1 coordinate 16,081,776, forward strand.
TACTACTGTTTTCGATCATTGCTTTTTAGGAATTCAATTGTAGTCATTTTGATAGTTATGTTGCTAATTAAAGGTTGGTTTGGGATATGGATTGACTTTTTGGTTATTTTAGTTTAAGGTTAAAAAGTCTCGTTTAAAATAGGTTTTTTGATCTTTGTGAGAGAAAAAATGAAATGATTATAGTTTGGATGTGATATTATCTTGTTAAGTTAAAAACTCTATTTTGTCCTTTTGTGACTATTTGAATCAAAAAGTTTCATTTTAGTTTATGCCAAACGAAGGTTAAGGTCTTGTTTGGTTTGTTTTTGAGAAACAAATTTTGGAGAATTTTTTTTAAAATTTTGTTTGGTTTAGTGATTTTGGAAAAAAAAAATCAAAATCACTTTCTATCTCTTACACATCAATCAATTACTTTTTTTCTCTCATCTCTCATTTTCAATCACTTTTTCTTTCTCATATACATCTACTTAATTATAATAAAATATCAAATCATCTCAAACTCTCACACTCTAAAATTATTTTCAAAATATACAACCAAACAAATTAAAAAAAATTCTAAATTTTTTCTCCAAGATTTTTTTAAAAAAATTATCTCCCAAAATCAAACCAAACACACCCTAATGTTATGTTTGGTGAGGGGATTTGATGATGGATTTAGAACGGGAAAGGGAAAAGGTGGGTGAAATTATGTGAAATTTAAATATATTTTATTCACATTTTACCTACTGTTTTTATTTCCCTTTCAAAATCCCTTCTTAAATTTCCCAACCAAACACAGCGTGAGTGTTTGATCAGTGAGAAGCTAAAGATGGTGGTATCGAATGGAGGAAAAAACGAGGGAAAATCACTAAAGAAAGTTTGATTTTGTTCAACGAAGACCGATGAATATGTTTGGCACGGGTAAGCCCACAAAGGATATAGCCCTCCACTGAGGGCCCAATACATAATTCAAATACTAAAGTCCAACATGCTAGAGCTCAACATGGCATTAAGGACCAATGACATCTAAACACGTGGCAAGAGAAGGACAAGCCACATAAGTAGACAAAGATCCTGCAAAGTTATTGCACTGCACATCAGCTATTAATGAAGTCCCTTACAACATTTATTGCGATAACCCCTCCCCGTCAAGACAGAACGACCTTACCATGAACAAGGCAAGCTAGAGCATAGACTTTCGGCAAAGATGACAGGTCGGAAGGGACAACGAAATGATTACTAGAGGATATAAGCAGATGTCGAAGACAAGAAGAAGGTTAAGCTTTCTATCACTAATCTATCTCTACATTCCATCTCTCTTTCTAACTTGTTCGTCGGAGGGTTCGCTGGGGGACTCCCAGTTCCCCGTTGAACTCTTGTGTAGGTCTCTCCGTGGGCTTGGTACCTCAGGCTCCAGTTTGGGAAGCGTGGATCAGTTCGACCCATTCCATCTGGAACACGCTGTATCATCAGTTGGCGCCGTCTGTGGGAAACATTTTTTGCTCCGCACGCCAGTTGTGCTCATTGTCACCGGAAACCCTTCCCTAATAACCCTTTCCTGCTACCTACCAAGGTGGATGATCACGACTAGATCCATGGCTTCTCACCACAATGTTGCCGACCACCAAGCCGACCCTCCCAATCCAAACAACCCACCGTAGTATTTTACCGAGCTCACCAACAGCATTAACCGCCTGGCCGAGCAAAACTATAATAACCCCGACCCTCAATTAGCCATTAGTCAGTAATCAAGGATGTTAATTACGCGGATAAAATAAACTATGGGATTATTATGGAATTTTACATGATTTTGGCCTCCTATCTGTTGCATGTAGAAATATCTGTTTGGATTCCGCTTTAAGATGTAAATTAAAAGCCTTATCGGCATCCGAAATCGAAATTGATTACATCAACACGTTATTTGGAAATTTTAGAACACCATGGCAAATTTTATTAAGAATTGATTCAGTTCGGTAAAAATTGCATGTGATTGAATTGAACCTTGATGGGAACTAATTTGGATTAATTGAATTTCACGCTAACCTAAATAAATTAAGGTTACTTATGTTTGATTTAAATAATGCATGATTGGTACCTAATCTAATCCTATTAATGATCCAAGATGTGATTGAGTGTATAATGTGTTGAGGCATTTTGTGGTGTTGAGTGTAGGGGATTCAAACCCATGTGTGTGTGTGTGCACGCGTATGGTGCTCAAAGTGAGGTGTGTGTTGTGTATATTCAACTGAGTGAGGGGGTGTGGTAGGTTGCCTCTTTGGTCTCTTGTGTGTGAGAGAGAGTGTAACTACAGAGTGAGAGAGTGAGCTCTTGAGGTTGAAGAAGAAGAAGGAAATTAGGAGGACCATCTCTCATTGTTCGAAATCAAGAAGCTAGGTAAAAGTCTAGAGCCTATTCTTTTGTAGACAATCTTCCATGCATCTTGTACTAAGAAATTGGTGAATCAATTACTGGAATTTGAAGTGAAGTTGGGTTTTTGAGCAAGAAAATGGCTTGTGTGCATGTTTATGGAGGATTATACCTTGTTCATTCATGTCTTGGGTTTTGCTCTTGAAATCTTTGCATGCATGTAAGTTTTACTCATCATCTTCAAGAAATTATCATGTTTCATGTTTCAAAATTTCATGAGCTTATGGTTTTCATTGCATGTTTTGTAGAACAAAAGAAAGGAGTTTGAAAATCTTCCATGCATGAGCTTTGGAGTTCAAATTTGTTAAATCCATGAGTTTTGAGCTAAATGTTTGAGAGTGATCATGTAATTGTGTTTTAGAAAGGCCTTCCAAGTGTTTTGATCAAGCTTTGCATGAGTATAGCCATTAAAATCACATTTTGAAGCTCAAACCCTGTTTTGAAAAACCCAGAATTTTACAGTCCGCTCGAACGGAGAATGCGAGCTCTCAGTATTTTTTTTTCAGACATGAGCTCTCCGCTCGAATGACCACTTGGACGCTCGAGCGAACCCTTTGCATGTTGTCGATACGCTCGAGCATGGATTTCGACCAACTAGTACTTTTTCCAAGTTTGCAGGTCGCTCGAGCGGAGGAAGTCACCCTCGAGCGACCCCTCTCATTTTGCATGTCCGCTCGAGCGAGGAAGTCTACGCTCGAGCGGAGACCTTATTTTCAGAAATTTTACTAAGTGTTCCAACACACATTTTGGCATCCTCTTGGCATCTTAGGCATTCCTAAGCCTTAATTAAGCCATAGTAATGAGGCTATGGATTAAAAACACACTAAGAAAATAATGTACTAAGTTCCGAGACTGCAAATGTGTGTGTGTTAGGTAATGTAATAAGAAAGAATAAGAACCAACGTAATGAAAGCTAAGCCTTAATGGCCACTTGAATGTGTAATGATAAGATGTGCTTGTGTTATGTATTTTGTAGTTGTAGGTTAAGACTCGAGGATTGATTGACTGCTTACTGGAACCACTGTGAGTAACGTTATTGTAAAGATACATTTATATGAATTATGTTCCAAATAAAATGTGATAAGCTATGCTTTCTGAAATGATATCTGTTTTTGTGAACGAATATTCCGTATTTGAAATCTATTATGGCATCCATAGATAGTCCCAAGTCATGGGGGACGACATGAAAATGCGAGTCCATGACATTCATGTGTTTACGAGATCTCGTTAGCCACTTCATTGTGGTGATATGTGTTTAATCGGTATTCGGAACCGATTACTCTAGTCGGAAGACGTTCTGTGATGTGTTCTATGGGATGTACCATTATTATGTTCTGATATGAGAATGATTATGCTATGATCTGTTTAGCACTTATGATATGTTCGGAATTCGTTCACTTACCCCTTTACCTTAATGTTATTCATTGGGCTTTAGCTCATTGTGTGTATATATATGTATAGGTGAGCATTCTGGAGCCCGAGCCAGGAGGCTTTTGTCTGGATCTGTGTTCTGTTGTCAGCCAACCATTTTGCCTCACGTGGAGGTTCCCGAAGTGTCCTGTGTTTAAGTTCTGTGGTTTCTGTTTATTTAAGACTTGAGTTGATGTCATTGGTTGTACTTAAAATACTGTAATGTGTGTGGGTATAATGTATGGTTGACTTTTGATTATGTATATAAACTTTTGAATATTCTGTTTCATATAAGTCAGCACAGCTCATTAGACAATTATATTTATGTATTTGCTTCCGCTAGCTCCTTTATTTTTGTTAATTTGTTCAGAGGCCTTTGGTAATTCAAGGATTACTGGCCGGTTACGATGCTAAACCTATAGGGGTGGGTTTGGGTCGTGACAAAAACCAAGCCCTAATTAATGCTTTACTCCAAAGAAACCTTCATGTGCCCCCTCCACCATCTCCAGATATCCCACCCAACCAATCAAGAACGAGCCCCGAGCCATACTATCTAGCAGCCCCATCCACCCAACTTGGAAGGCTTGCGACCCCCTCCCCCAGATATAAACCCTGTCACGACCCAAACCCGGCCCTATGGGTTTAGCACCGTAACCGGCCAGTAATCCGAGATTACCGAAGGCCTGCAGAACAGTAATCCAGTAAAACAGAATACAGGGCCTGGCGGAAGCCAATACAGTAAATAAACAATGCCCAATGAGCTGTGACAGTCTGTATGCCAAAAAGATTTTTCATGCATTCATATAATCACAACAGTACAGGCTATACAAGCATTTACAGACATTCAGTACAGGGATCTAATCCCTTGATAACAGTACAGTACAGCAGTGCAGTACTGTAATACAAACAGTAACAGGGACTAGCGGGGGAAAAGACACCCCAAGCCATAGCATGGCGAACTCGGAACCTCGCAGTGAGGCACGGTGGTTGGCTTGACAAAACTGGAAAACCCTGACGCCTCTAGCTTTGATCCGGTGCCTGTACACCTACATATATATATGAGCAGTGAGCTAAAGCCCAGTGAATAACATAAAGCGTAAAGGGGTTTAGAATGAATGTCCTTACAGTAATGAAAACAGTTCATTTCAATCAGTATTTCAGTTGCTCAGTACAGTAAACAGTCATATGTGGTACATCCATTAGCATATCAGTAACAGTAGGTCTTAAAAGACCGAACAGTAATGATGGCCATCAGTCAGTAAACAGTAGTGGCTCCACGAGGGAACCGACAGAGATCTCTGTAACAGTAACAGTAAACAGTAGGTGCTAAGGATGCCACAGTACAGTTCAGAAATAAAGGACATACATTCATTCAATAATACCAGTTCAGTAAACAGTTCAGTTCAGTATTCAAAGATAATCAGTTGAACATATCTTTACACAATTGTTACTCACAGAGTTCGGGCTACGGTATGCTAGAGCGTGTCTCCCCAGTCGCCAACCCTACACAGTTCACAGGTTGAACACACACTAAGCTACACAGTTGGGAAATATCATAATTTAATCCCTAATTGCCTCGGTGTGTTCTACATCTATATCCTCAACAAGATGTCTTAAACTAGGTCTAAGAATGCCTAGAATGAGATGAGGATGCAAAGATGCACTTTTAAAAGCAGTTTCAGATTTTTCAGAAAACAGAGTCCCACTCGAGCGTAGGTAACTCCGCTCGAGCGGACATGCAGACAAAGGCACCCGCTCGAGCGTAGAATTACCCGCTCTAGCGTTTTGCAAAACAGTCAAAAGTGCTGGATGGGTGAAATCTCCGCTCGACGGACGCTCGACGCCCGCTCGAGCTTGAGACACGTGATTCCGCTCGAGCGCCCAATCCTCCGCTCGAGCGGACTGTAAAACAGTGCAGAGAGATGCTGGATGCTCGGATTCCACGCTCGAGCGTCTCTATCTCCGCTCGAGCGGGAGTGCGAAATCTGGAAATCCCAGATTGCACCTCCAAGCTCAAACTCAAGTTCAAAAGCATCAAAACCGATCCTCTTGGGCTAATTTCTGGAAAAACACTTGTAAACACATAGAATAACATGGTTCAAAGCTCGATTTGAGAAACCAAAGCCCAAGGGTGTTTAATTCAAACCCAATTTCAAACCAATATCGAGAATACGATGAACATGCAAACATGCATGAATTCAAATCATTTCAAAGCTTCAAAACATGCTCTAGTGAGCCAATTTATCCAAAAACAAGTTGAAAACATGGACCAATACAAAGTTATGGACATGCATGCACCCTTTTACCATGAAACCAACTCTCAACTTAACAATTCAAACATACAAGCATGAATTATGCTCTATATCAACATGCATGAACTAAAACATGACTTAGCTCTACAATTTAACATGGACCATGCAAGAATTAGTTCAAACACAAGAATGAGAAGATGAAATCCTTACCTAGGTTCCTTGAATGCAAGTCTAGAGGTTCAATTATGCACTTAAGCTTTCAATTCCTCCAATTCCAAGCAATTTTAAAGATGAATCAAGTTGGATCACTCTTTTCCTCTTACTCTCTCTCTCTAGTCGGCAATGAGAAGGGAAATGGCTGAGGAGATGGTTTTTGATTCAAGTGTAATGAGTTCAAAGGTGTATGAGGTAGTGGGCACTTAAGGCTAGTTTGGTAAATAAGGCCAACTTAAGCAATTGATCAAGATTTAATCTAATTTAATCACACCTAATCAGTTTTCAGATAAATATACCATAAAATCACATTAATTATGATGATCATAAAACATCAATCAGTTCCGGCTTCGGCCGCCGATAAGGCCTTCAATTAGCAGTTTAAACAGAACACGTGAACAGATCAAAGAAACAATCAAACAGATAGAATACCAATTAACACACATACTCAGTCAATTCAGTTCCAGTTTTCAGTCAGTCGGTTCAGTACTTTAACCAGTCCAATTATCAGTCATAATTAGTTCAGTTTAACGGTAATCACTGTTTATCAGTACTCAATCAGTCATTAATCGGTAAACAGTATGAGGGTTGTTACAAACCCGCCACCCCGGGTCCCACCTTCATCAGTCTAGACACCCACACTCGAGGGAGAGGCCAGTAGTGTCCAGCCCCCGCTGCATTCCGGTGGTGACCACATTCCACTCTGGGACGCGAAACTCTGAGCCATAAAGCTCCAGTTCTAGGGAGTCATGTAGAACATACAGCATAAACCATCTACCACAGCCAACTCACCATTCTTTGCCTCCATCAGGGACAAACCTCTACCTCCTAAGTTTAAAATGCCCTCAATTGACTCTTTCGACGGCACAACGGACCCAGTCGATCACTTGGAGACCTACAGGACCCTCATGATTCTCCATGCATTCCCTGATGAAATCATGTGTCGGGCTTTCCCTGTAACACTTAGGAGGTCAGCCCGACGGTGGTTTAGTCAGCTACCGACAGACTCTACCTCTACCTTTTAGCACCTGAGTAACTCCTTCCTCAGCCACTTCATTGGTGTCTAGCGCTAACGGCGTCTGGCAACTCAACTCTTTAACATCCGTTAGGCAGAGGGAGAGTCGCTGCGCAGCTTCGTCACCCGCTTCAATACCGAGGCCTTGCAGGTGGTAGAAAATGATGACAAGGTCATTCTCACGGCTTTTATGGCCAGTCTACGATCATCTGATTTCCTTTTCTCCCTCTCTAAGAACTCCCTAACCTCCATGGCAACCCTACTTTCCAAAACCCAAAAATACATGAACGCCGAAGATTCCCTAGCTGCCCGACAAGATCTTACGGCCAAAAACCCAACCCCTAGAGAGAAGAGAAAGGACTCAGAAATCAGAAACACCTAGTACACTCACCAAACACCTCAGTATACCGACCGACCACCCTGAGCTGACCGGCCGGCGTCAACCCGACCGCCCGGCCGGTTCGAATGATACACCCCCCTCAACTCCTCCATGGAACAAGTCTTGAACCAAATTCAACAAGATTATCCCTTAAAATGGCCCTAACCGTCATGGTCTCCTTCAAACCAGCGAGACCAGTCCAAATACTGCCGCTTTCATCAGGACCACGGCCATAATACGGAGGAGTGTGTTAACCTCAAAGACCAGGTCAAGGGCTTGATACGTCAAGGACGTCTTAGTCAGTTCACGGAAGCCTGTCATCAGCAGAGGCAAAGAACTGAACCCATCAAAAACAACCACCGCCGCACCCCTCCTCGACAACCCGCACAACCTAACCAAGGTCATGAACTCCCTCCACAACAACCCCGGGCACAAGTTAACCTCGCCCCCCCTATTAGAGAGATCAGAGTTATTGCTGGTGGGCTTGCTTGTGGAGGACTATCTCGTTCGGCTCAGCGGGCAGAACTCAGAAAAATAAGGCAGGGCTCGGATAAAGAAGTTGCCACATTGGACCGCATTTCCAAACAGCCCAAGTAGTGGATGGAGCCCATCACCTTTACGGAGGCCGACTGCACAGGCATCCGTTACCCCCATGACGACCCCCTCGTCATCTCTACCCTCCTCTCCAATTACAAAGTCAGACGGGTTCTTGTTGACAACGGTAGTTATTCAGACATCATCTTCCTAAATGCCTTTCGCCAGCTCAAGGTTGAGGAAGAAAGTCTGTCCCCTTTCCAAACCCCATTGGTCAGTTTTACTGGCGATCGGGTGACCTCCATCGGCTCCATCGATTTTCCTATCACAATCAGAGAATACTCGCGGTAGACCCCAAAGTTGCTCACCTTTCTTGTCGTCGACTGTCCCTCTGCTTACAACATCATCCTCGGCTGCACCACCCTAAATGCTTTCCAAGCTATCACATCTATTTTCCATCTTGCCGTCAAATTCCCCACTGACCTTGGGGTCGGCACGGTGAGGGAAGAGCAGACCGTGGCCAGAGAATATTACGTCGCTTCACTTAAAGAGGTCAAGCTAAAGGAGGCCATGATCATTGAAGGGCTTGACGTCAAAGACGAGGATGAGCTGGTCAGAGGGGAACCAGTGGAAGAGCTTGTCGAGGTCCTCATCGATCCCACTAACCCGACAAAAACTGCCAAGATCGGCAGCCAACTATCCTTCCAGGCCAAGGTCAACCTTACGGCCCTCATGATTGAGCACAACGACGTATTTTCCTGGACCTACTCCGATATGCCAGGTATTGACCCCTCCTTCATCACCCATCGTCTCAACATTGAGCCCCATTTCCGACCCTTCCGCCAGAAGCAGCGCATCTTTCACCCGGAGCGCAATACTCTTATTGCTTCTGAAGTAGATAAGCTCCTTGAGGCGCAGTTTATCACAAATGTGGACTACCCCAGATGGTTGTCAAACGTGGTCCTGGTCCGTAAAAACAACGGCAAATGGCGACTCTGTGTCAACTATTCCGACCTCAACCGAGCTTGCCCTAAAGACAGTTATTCCCTTTCTCGCATAGATCTGCTTGTTGACGCCACGGCCGGTCATCAAATGCTCAGCTTCATGGATGCCTTATCTGGGTACAACCAAATTCTGATGCACCCATCTGACCAGGAACACACCTCCTTCATCACCAACCGGGGAACCTACCATTATCGTGTCATGCCATTTGGGTTGAAAAATGTTGGAGCCACTTACCAATGGTTGGTCAACACCGTCTTTCATCATCAGATAGGCCGGAACATGGAAGCATATGTCGATGACATGCTAGTCAAGAGCAAACTCTCCACTGATCATCTGTAGGGGTGTCCGCGGTTCGGTTTGGGACGGTTTGCGGTTCGGTTTGGACACGCCCGCATCTATGCGGTTTGGGGAAAAGTCAACTCGCAACCGCCCGCAATGCAGTTTGCGGTTTCTGCGGATAGGGTTCGCGGGCATGCGGGCGATTGTGGGCGATTTGCGGATTGAACTTTTTTTCCAAAAATTTATTTTTAAACCTTTTTTTTTTCCCCCATTTTGTCAATCTTTATTTTGGACCTTTTTTTTTCACAGATTCAAGTTAACAGATTGAATCAAGTTAATAGATTCAATTTCACAAATTTAATTCCAAAAAACAAATTATACAGACACAGATAGATTTAATTCCAAAAATTAAATAACAGATTTAATACAGATTCAATACACATTTAAAACAAATTAAATAGATTCCACAAATAGATTTAAAACAGATTCAATACAGATTTAATACAGATTCAATACAAATTAAATAGATTCCACAAATTAAACAGATTTAAAGCAGATTAATTCCAAAAACAGATTTAATGTCCTCCATCAACAAATAACATAAATAGATCTATCTATCAACTAATTCTTCAAACCAATACCACATTAATGAACAGATTCAAAATAGATCTATCAACTGATTCTCCAAACATAGACAGATCAAAGATCGGGGAGATTAAGAGAGAGAAAGACAAAGAGAGAGAGGCTTACTTGCGATCGGTGCGATGATAGAGTCAATCGATCGGTCGATTTTGTGATGAGAGAGAGTCGATCGGTGCAGTAGGTGCAAAGCCAAAGAGTGAGAGATCGTGAGATGAGAGAGTGAGGGAGGGAGACAGATCAGAGACACAAAGATCGGGGAGAGAGAGACATAGACAGAGACTGAGATTCAGAGAGGAGCTTACCTGTGAGGTGTGCGATGAGGTCGATCGGTTGATCGGTCGATTAGTCCATCTTGCGAAGACAGAGAGAGTGGATCAGTGGATGTAGGCTGTGGAGATGAAAATCGTGAGAGTGAGCGTGAGAATGAGAGACACAGAATGAGATAGATGGAGAGAAAGATAGATAATATTGATTAGGGTTTTCTTTTTTGAACGGTCGGATTTGAAGGAAAAGAAAAGGGGGTTTTTTTTTAAACGGTTAGCTTAGATTTGAACCAAAAAAAAAAAAAAGTGTTTTAGGCGGGCGGGTTGGGCGGGTGCGAGTTAAACTCGCAACCCGTCCACAACCCGAAAATTACATAAGATCCAAACCGCATTCTACCCTAATGTGTTTGCAAAACCGCCCATACGTGCGCGGTTCGGATCGGGTAGGGCGGTTTGGGCGGTTCGGATAACCCTATGCCCAGCCCTAATCATCTGGCCGACCTACGAGAGACCTTCGGCACCCTACGAAAGTACCAAATGATGCTCAATCCGGAGAAATGCGCCTTCGGTGTAGGATCTAGGAAGTTCTTGGGTTTCATGGTCAGTCAGCGGTGCATCGAAGCTAACCCCGAAAAGATTAATGCCTTGATAGAAATGCAGTCACCCAGAACGGTTAAGGAGGTTCAGAGGCTTACTGGCAGAGTCGCTGCCCTCAACCGCTTCATTTCCCGCGTAACGGACAAGTGCCTTTCCTTCTTCAAAGTTCTTCGACAAACTTTTGAGTGGACGACTAAGTCTAAAGAGGCTTTCCAACAATTGAAGCAGTGCATTGCCAACCCTCCCTTACTCTCCCAGGCACTCACGGGTGAGCCCCTTTTTCTCTATTTAGTCGTATCGAGCACCGCAGTCAGTGCGGCCTTCATCAGGGAGGACGGTTCAGTTCAGCGGCCGGTTTATTACATTAGCCGGGCTCTCAGAGGCGTAGAGCAAAACTACCCATTGCTAGAAAAAATGTCCTTGGCCCTAGTCATTGCCTCAAGACGACTTCGTCCTTACTTCCAAGCCCACTCCATCGTGGTCCTCACTAACCAACCTTTGAAGAAGATAATGCAACAACCAGAACTGTCTGACAGACTTATGCAATGGTCGGTCGAGCTCAGCCAATTTGACATCTCCTACCGACTTCGAACGGCGATCAAAGGGCAGGCTGTTGCCGATTTTATCCTGGAATTCACCAATCCTACCCCAATCACGGCTCCCCCGCCCCCGCAATCCCACATTAAGGCAGAAGACCCCCACTCTTGGACCCTCAACGTCGACAGATCATCCCGCAAAGAAGGCAGTGGGGCTGGTCTCATCCTCACCACCCCCGAGGGTGGCTATTTCAAGTGTGCTCTTCATTTTTTGTTCGACGTAAGCAATAATGATGCTGAATATGAGGCATTGATCGCAGGTCTCTGCCTCGCCAGAGACATTGGTGTCACCCATATCCAAGTGTTTAGCGACTCTCAGCTCATTGTCGGACAAATCACGGGGGAATTCGATGCCAAGGAAGACACAATGCGGGCTTACAGGAATATTGCACTCCCCCTTGCTCGTCTCTTCAATAATTTCCACATCAAGCACATCTCTTAGACAGAAAACTCCAAGGCAGATGAAATGGCTCAATTAGCTTCTGCCAACCAGTCAGACCTCAGCCATGGCGTTCGCCTTGAATACCTGGCCCACTCGGCCATTTCCCCACCACAGCAACAAGTCCACTTCCTCCAAAATGAACCTATTCCATGGGTGGCAGATATCCTGCTATTTTTGACAAATGGGGAATTGCCTGCCGACAAGCACCGGGCCGCCAAGGTCAGGGCCCGGTCGTCCAATTACATTCTTATCAGCGGCCTCTTGTACAAACGTAGTTTTTCATGCCCATACCTGGATGCCTCAATCCTGCTCAAGCGGCCTACGCGATGCGGGAAGTCCACGAGGGTATATGTGGCAATCATTCAGGTGCCAGGTCACTAGCCCACAAGATGCTTCGTACCGGTTACTTCTGGCCTACTCTCAATCAAGATCCCACTGAATTTGTGCTTAAATGTGATAAGTGCCAACGCTTTGCCAACATCCCTTATACTCCTCCTACAGAACTGATCACACTCTGCAGTCTTTACCCATTCGCTAAATGGGGGATCGACTTAGTTGGCCCATTGCCGACCGGCCGCGGCCAAACCAAATTCGCAATCGTCGCCATTGATTACTTCACTAAATGGGTGGAGGCGGAACCCCTTGCCACAATTACCAAGCGGAACACAACCAAATTCATCTGGCAGTCGATCGTGTGGCGATTCGGCATCCCTCAAGCCATCGTCTCCGACAATGGCAAACAATTTGACAATGTCAAGTTCAGGAAATTCTGTGCAGAACTTCAAATCCAGCCATGTTTCTATTCCCCAGGTCATCCTCAAGCCAATGGCCAAGTTGAGGTTACCAATCGTTCCCTTCTGAAGATCATCAAAACTAAGCTGGAAGCTGCTAAGGGACTCTGGGCTAAGGAATTACCAAACGTACTCTAGGCCTACCGTACTACTGCCCGAACCCCCACTGGGGAGACCCCTTTTCGCTTTTCATTCCAGTGGAAGTCGATCTGCCTACCCTGAGGGTTTAGCACCTAAATCCAAAACTAACTGAAGAACTGCGTTGGGCAGACTTGGACCTAATTGAAGAACTCCGAGAGACCACTGCTATCAGGAGGGTCTCATATCAACAGAAAATGAGAACGCACTACAACTGCAAAGTCCGACCGAGGGAATTCGTCGTAAGGGACCTTGTGTTGCGCGATGCAACTCTTGCCACCAAAAATCTGGCTGAGGGTAAGCTGGCAGCCAAGTGGGAGGGACCTTACATTGTTAAGGCCAGACCTCGTTCGGGCACTTACCGAATTCAGGACATGGAAGGTCGAGATCTCCCCCATCCATGGAACGCCGAGCACTTGAAGCGTTATTTTCAATAAAGCCCTATTTTTTGTATTGATCAATTGCTATATGTTCTTTTTGACAATCTACGCACTTGGATGTTTTTCTTCTTTTTTCACATGGTGTAAATTTGTGATCAATGGACTCCACTTTAAACGACAACAATCTTATACCTCAGTTATCTGCGTAGTATTTCAAATAACACCATACTTAAAGCCTCAGCCAGACTAAGCACAAAAAGCTCGGCCAGACTAAGTTACTTAAGGCCTCAGCCAGATTGAGCAGGAAGAGCTCGGCCAGACTGAGTTACTTAAAGCCTCAGCCAGACTGAGCATGAAGGACTCGGCCAGACTGAGTTACTTAAAGCCTCAGCTAGACTGAGCACGAAGAGCTCAGCCAGACCGAGTTACTTAAAGCCTCAGCCAGATTGAGCACGAAGAGCTCAGCCAAATTGAGTTACTTAATTTTAATGATTTAATATTATAGCATGGTGGTCATACTTAGTCAAAATCCAACCCATTTGTGCAGTGTTTATATTTTTAATCTCATATTTTCCACATGGTTTAAATTCAGGTTCGTTGTTGTCTAAATCAGTCTTACATCTTTCATTTTTTCACATTTTCATGTACCCCCATTTTTTTAATGATTTTGGCATCATGGCTCTCTCACAAGTTAGGCTAATCTGCACAAAAGTCTAAATTTCATACCCATTTTTCGTTGAATTACTTCCAAATTTACAGCTCAGAAGAAATAAGGGCAATAATGATACAAAAGATTTGTTTTATTCCCAAACTTGTGCCTTACATACAACTTTCTACAGAAATTACACGATCAAAAAACAACAAAAACAACAAAAAAAATTTTATTTACAAACAACATGCACAAATTTTACATTAGTCATTCATCCTCGCTCGAAACAAGGTCTTCTTCGTCAATCCCTTCATCTAGGGGGGTTTGGGCCACGCTGTCTTCGTCTATTATAACATTGCTGAAGTCCAAGTCTGGGAACAGCTCTTCTGCTTTTTGTTTAAACATCTTCCAGCTGCTGTCCCAGAACTCAGCCATCTCATATTTGTAGAAGTCCGACCACTGGAAGCTCTGGATCACTTCCTCTTCGCTCTTACTTCCGACGGTTGCTCCCGACGGACTAGCCCCCCTATCCCCCTCTCTCGCCAAGCTGCTAGCGATTGCGGCATCAATGGCCATCTGGAAGTCAGCGGACCCCTTGAACTACTCTACTGTTGCAACACACAGGTCGGGGTACGCCGCCCTCTCAGATGCCAACTTGGTCTTCTCCTCCTCCAAGGCTTTCTCTAGCCCTGCCTTCTCAGCCACCGACTTGGCCCTCTCATCCGCTAGCGCCCATTCCAACTTAGCGATCTTCAAATCTGCTTCTTCTTTTTCTTTGATCGACTGAGCGCGCAGGTCTTCATTGCAGACCATGGCCTCGTCCCACCTTTCGTTGGCGACGGTGCAGGCTTTCTGGGCCTCTTCCAGCTTCTTCTGCTCGCCAGCCAATTGGAACTTGAGCGACACCACCTTACGGCGTTCCGTCTCCAGCTATAACTTGGTCGCGAGCAGCTCATCATTGGCACGGTCGGCTAAATAGCCCTGTACTATCGCCAACACCTCCATCTTCTTGGCGTTTTGGGCATACTCCAGCCCCCTCACGCACGCGCTCCGCGCGGCCCTCCTCCACCCCCCGGTCCTCTTCCTTAAATTTTCAAGCTGGGCCTTCATGTCCTCCAGCTTTGCCTTCAATGGCTCAACTTGACCTTTAGCGAACGTCGCCTTCTTCAGTAAGGCACCTGCTAAGGTCGTTGCCTCCATCTGGGCCAAGCACAACCCCCTTAGCAGTTCGGCCTCTGTGAAGCTCACCAGCGAACGCACAGCCGCATCCTCCACTACTCCAAAAAGCCGATTGGTAGCAGTCTTGTCTTTGCCTCCTTCTCCCTCCAGTTGCCTGGATATTGCTGGAGCGTGGTAAGTGGCAGTTTTCAACCTGGCCCTCTCTCATTCTCCTTGGGACGCTGGACCTCCATTGGGTTGTTGCTCTACCCTCTCCTCAGGGCCAGTTGCCCCACCTTCCACTTGTTTTTTAGGACCAGTCGCCCCACTCTCCACCCCCTTTTTTGCTTCCACCAACCCCACTTTGGGGGTCTCCTCTACTA